>NC_132783.1:45537490-46173490 GCF_048418805.1 Vulpes vulpes | reverse complement strand
AGAAGGACCCCCGGGTGGTTCAGTGGTTGAGTGTCTGCCTTTGGCTCAGACTGTGATCCCGGAGTCCCAGGATCGAGTTCCACATCGAGCTCCCTGCATGGAGCCTGCTTCTCCCTCTGCCTGCGTCTCTGCCTCTCTCTCTGTGACTTTCATGAATTAAAATAAATAAATTAATAACAGTAAGAAAACAAACAGCCCAATTAAAATGTGGGTAAAAGATTTGTACAGCTACCTCACCAAAAAAGATAAAAGGAGGCAAATAAGCATACACAAATATGTTCAAATTGTGTGTCATTAGGGAATCACAAATTAAAACAGCAATGATACATCACTACATACCTATTAGAATGGCCAAAATCTAAACACTGACAACACCAAACGCTGGTGAGGATCTGGAGCAACAAAATTTCTCATCCATTGCTGGTAGGAATGAAAAATGGTACTGCCACTTTATAAGATGGTTTGACAGTTTCTTACAAATGAAAAATTGTACTGCCACTTTATAAGATGGTTTGACAGTTTCTTACAAAGCTAAACACAGTTTTACCACACAATCCAGCAAGCATACTCCTTGGTATTTGTCCAAATGAGGTGAAACTTTATGTCCACAAAAAAAAAAAAAAATGAGCATAAATATTTACAGCAACTTTCTCCATGATTACCAAAACCTGAAAGCAACGAACATGTCCTTCAATAGGTAAATGACTAAACAAATTGTGGTATATCCATACAATGGAATATTATTCAGTGCTTAAAAAGGAAATGAGCTGTTAAGCCACAAGAGACATGGAGAAAGCTTATATAAAAGAAGCCAGCATGAAAAGGATGCATACTGTATGATTCCAGGCATATGACATTCTGGAACAAGCAAACCTATAGAGACATTCAGATCAGTGGTTACAAGTGGTTTGAGAGGGATGAACAGGTAAAGCATAGGGGATTTTTAGGGCAGTAAAACTATTATTATGCTATAATGGCATATGATAGTGTAATGATGGATGTGTGGCATTATGCATTTATCAAAACCAAAAGAACAGTACAACACAGAGTGAACCCTAATGTAAACCATGGGCTTTAATTAATAATGGTGTATCAATATTTGTTCATTGGTTGTAACAAGCGTACCACATGTATGCATGAGTAAATAATAAGGATAAGAGAGGGAATATATAGGAACTTCCTGTATTTTCTGTTTAATTATGTGTAAGCCTAAAATTGCTCTAATAAATAAAGCCTATTAATTAAAAGATAGGCAACATCAAGATAGAATCTATAGCAAATAAAGTTTTTTATTTTATAATGAAAATGCTGAACATTAAGGGAAGATAATTTTTATATCCCTTACACACATATGCATATATTACTAGAAAACACAATTCTATGTTGTTTTATGGGTTATCAACTCAAATTTAATCGGACTGAAACCATGGGGTAGAAAAGAAATAAACCACTATAATTCTATGAGTGAGATCTTTAAAAAGGAATATATTTATACTCTATAGCTTCTATACAGCATGAAAATGAATTACTTCTAATTCCTAAGAGTAAATAAAAGTAGAATGATGAGACGATATATTTGGATTCTTAATAGAAAAAAAAAATCTGTATCTTGAGTGAGATCAGTGAAAGGTATTCAGAAATGCAAATTATACAGGCTAAGGGAAGGTGTTCTTTGTCTCCCTTGCTGCATCCTCTCACTGGGAAAAAGCAATGTCTTTGTTCTTCATTCCTGGGCCAGAAGGAAGTTTTGTGAGCCCCTTGTTATGAAGCTGTAAAGTTATAAATGACATGTACCATCTCAAAAAGGAGATGGAGCAAGTACCAACAGAATGTTGTACCTTTTGACTCTTACTTGCTCCTTACTTTTATTTACACTTTTGGCAATTTTTGAGCTCTTTCATTCACTTGTTCATTTATTCATTCATTCAGAAAAAAAGAATGACCCTGGAGTTTCTACTGTCCATCTAAACACTGGCAGTAGAAGAACCACTGATCAAAGAGGACCAGTCCTTGCTCTCAATAAAGTGAAATAAATTATTTACAGTTTCTTTCAAAAAAATCCTGCATATGTATGCATCACTGAGAAATGGATCACTCCATTATCTTCCGGCATCTGCTGTTGGAAATGGAATCCCTATTTTCTGTCTGTTGGTTCTTAAAAGGAATCTATTTACTCTAGTGACTTCAAAATTTCTTTTTGTCTTTCAAGTTGCATAGTTCCATTGTAATATCTATAAATATGGATTTGTTTTTATTTTTCCTGTTCACGGCTTTGTGTTGTCTTCCAATCTAGTAAATTCTGTGTCATTGCTTCTTGAAATAATCAATGCACCTCCACTCTTCTATTACTTCTCAGACATTCTAGAGAACTATTTGAGGCATTTCATTCTATGCACCATACTTCATTGCTCTTTCATATTTTCAATCTATTTTACCTTTTATGTCATACTTTCCAGATACTTCTAATCCATTTACTCCCCCCTCTTGGCAATACTCTGTTTAATTCATCCCTCATTAAATATTTATTTCTAGAAATTCATTTCATGTTAAGAGTACATGTATGATACTTTACTAATTCACTGTTCCACTGTCATATTTCTTTAAACAGTAAGTGATAATAAAACATGTAAAAATATGAGAGAACTGTTGTTATTGTTGTTGTTGTTGCTGCTGTTGTTGTTTTTAAGTAACAGAAGAAAGGATAGCATGAGAAAGAGTAGATGGTATAAAACAAGACCCAAGAAGTAGGTTATAAACAGTCATATTGTAGAGTTATCTAGGCCATTCTAAGGAATTTGGATTTCATTCTAAGTGTGAAAACAGTGTTTTAAGCTGAGGCATAAAGGGATTTCATTTACATTTAGAAACATGTCTTCTATGAAAATGGGAAAGGGGGCAGGAAAAAGTGACAGGAAGCTATTACAGAGGTGTAGACGAGATTATAGTGGCTTCAATTAGATCACTATAATGCAAATAAAGTGGAAATGATCTTTAATATACACTGGTTAGTATTCATAGCTTTGTGCACATTATCATTTTGATCTTCATAACAATTGTTATCATTAGTCCAATTTTGCAGACGTGCAAACAAAGCCTCAGTCATGCTATGAAAGTGCTAAATTCACACAGAATACTGCAAAGCATTAAACGTTTTTGACTGAGGTCTCATAGTCTAGGGACTCCGATAAGAGATAAAAATCCTGAACAAACAAACAGGCAAGGTGTATTTTGACTGTGATGTGTGCTGTGAAGAAAACACAGCAGAATAATCAAGAGAGACCAGTGGCTGAGATAGTAATCCTTAGCAAACTTTGAGCTAAGGACTAACAAGAAGAATAGGCATGAGTAAATTTGATGGGAGAAGGCTTTTTGTGATTATTTAAATTTGAAATTTTTGTACTACCCTCAGCATAATATTCTTGGTAATATGAGTGCTTGGGTCCAACTGAGAACCTTGTTTAATATTTTTACTTCTCTCCATTGGCAGTGAGCAACACTTTGGTTCCTTTTGCCAATTTCATGTCTAGTCCCTGTGTCCTGCAAAAAGAAGAGACTAGTCCTGCAAAAAGAAGAGAATCTCTTATCTTGGCTTTGGGAGCAGCACAAGGAGGCCAGTGTGTATCTTGTGAAAAGAATAAGGGGATTGATAAAGGAGATCAGATCCCAATCTACAGCTATGTGTGGTAGAGAACTTCTAGACAGATAACATTAAATGACAGCTGCTGGCCTTAAGAAAAAGAGGGGGGAAACAGACAAGGACTGAGGAGAAAGCCTGGCCTTCTAACAATATTTCTTGAATGAATGCCCCTTGCAGAATTCACTTCCCCCTAAAAAGGCATCAATATCTTAAGTTGTCCACCTGAGTCTTTATGTTTACTGGACAAACCAACCTGCTTCTAAGAAAAATTAGTATATCTAAATTATATAGCTTTAATTGTTCTCTTAAAAATCTTTGTTTTGGGAATTGAACAGCATTAGAAGAAGTAGAGTTAGTAATGAAAAGTGTGACCTGATGCAAGTCTCAGTATATTTTAAATTTCAGAAAAGGTATACAATTATGGAAGTAATATATGATTGTACAGCGATAAGCATACACACACGTACATGCAGGATGTTTCTCTCTGGCAATCTTTTATCGACTGATGCAGTCAAACTGCATTTCCTGGCCTACTCTTATGGAAATACTAAGAAACTGAAAAATCACTACTTGACTTGATAGATGACAGGACTTGGAAACAGTGTTCACATACTTGACTGCTGTGGCTGCAATCATTTTCATTCAGTGATAAAGCAGAAGTCTATATCTGGGAATATCTTATTCAATGTTCACCAGCTATAAAACCAAAGACAATGTTCCCCCTCATCAATAGCTCTGCAGAAAAAAAGAAGCTGTCTGGATGAGGTGAATGGAGACTTTGGTGCAAACTTAGGCCCTGGCACTCTGCCCAGAACTATATGTGCATATAAAAAACTGCACTTATTCTTTTCCATGTGCAATATGAGAACTGGAAAGAAATACAACCATGTAGCTCACATTCTGGAGTCAGGATGCCTGTTTTAAATCCCCTGTGTGCTTCTTGTTAGACGTGCTTGGGCACATGATAGAATCATACAAAGTTTCAGCTTCTTCCTCAGCCAATGGCTTGAATAATAGGATGCCCCTCCCAACATAAGAGATGTTGTGAGGATTGAATGAGGATAATTTGAATCTTTCATAATTGCATGTGATCAATACCAACAATTTTCAAAGTACTTTCTTAATATGAGACTTAGAATATGTAATCTAATTACTATCCTATAATGGGAAACTTACTACTTATTGATAATAGACCCTTGACTAAAATTATTTATTGGGTAGTACCCAACATACATGACTATTTTAATGGTGTTTGATTTTCTTTCAATCCAGAACCTCATAAACACTCAGTAATAGCTGAAGCCACATTGTGGAATATACTACACACTGTTTACCAGACAACTTTTAACTCAAACATAAATATATATTTCCACAAGCTGCAAATAGTATTTAATTTGGCATTTATATTGATTTTCTGCTTCCCCTTTCTTAAATTAGCAGGACACGTTAGCTGAAAATCTCTATATCTCTCTCCTGGTTACATTAATATTCCCATCTTTCATTGTGGATTCCTTTATTGTTCCAAATAACTCTCCCACATATTCAATGCAGAATTAGAACTTATAATATCAATTTCTGGAATTTTTTAGACTCTGTTTCTTCAATAACTGCCCTGTGCAGTGCTAGAATTTAAGAAGGTTTTTATCTCCTTCAGTGTTTTTTCTTTAAAATGTTGCCTACAGATGTTTATCCCTTATTATACAGGATACAACTCAGGAAATGACTACCCCTTTATTTGCAAGGTACTGCATTTCTGTACAGTATCTCTTGGATCAGAATTCAAGATTCCATAATCTTGACCCTGTGTCAACATGAAAATGGGAGGGATTTTTATTACCTTGGCTTATTGCCAAAAGCAAAGCTCTTTGCTATGTGAGAACAGCATCTGAGTAGTTAATGTGCTGCCTGGAAAGAAAAATCCTCATTCATTAGATGTGAAGAACTCATCAGTTTGCATAGCCCTTATAGAAGCATTAGTGCCCCAAGATTTTTCCTGAGTCTTTATGAGTTTAAACTTTATATTGTTTACTGCCTATTTCACATTTGTGTTTAGGTTATACTATCACATATATCATAAACAGTAGGTTTTAAATCACCCTGTGCAGTGAGCTGGGCAAGTGTCTCCCTATGAGGACACCAAGGCCTGGGCGGTGCCCTGGACATGGCTCTGCTGGTACCTGGGAGGAGCCAAGATGAGGACCAGATTGGGAATTCACATCCAGTATATGTTTCACATGTCACCATGCCTGTGTCATATGTAATCTTTATTGAACACAAGTCAGTTGGTTCATGATTCCTTGTTTTTAATCTAGCAAAATAAAGCTCACCAATGGGAGATACTACAACGTACACGTCTATTTCTCTTCTTCCCCCTTTTCCCCATCTTTTCCTTCTTCCCCTTCTTCCCCATATTTCCCTTCTTCCCCTTCTTCCTCTTCTTCTCCTCCTCCTCTGCCTCCTTCTCCTCCTTCTTTATGTCATTAACTCTAGTTCTACATGACACTTAAAGCCTCGGGGGCACATACTAAGTATATTATATCTGTTACTACTGTTCCTACATAGCAATGGATAGAAATAATAAGCACAAAACACAGTAAAATTACTCCTCTGAAAATGATGACTCATCATAATGGTACCTGGTATAAACTGGAGGCAGTTTAATACAATTAAAAAAATATGGCCTGAAGTTCAAATCAAGCCTGCCTCTTGTTTGTTGACTTTGGCAAAACATTTACCTTTCCTAACCTTTAGCTTCTTTCTTTGTCAAATGAATATTATGATTCCCAATTTGTAAGATAGTTCTGACTGTAGTAGAGTATATAATGTGTGTAAAAGAGTACCTGACTCACATTTAATATAATAAATATTAAACATTATGACAATTGGTTGATTATATAATTCAATAAATCTGAGGTATAGAGAAATAAAGCAGCTTTCCTATTGTCACAAAATGAGCCGCTTTCAAGGCTGAAAAGAGAACTCATTCATCATTACACTGTTTTTTATTCATTTCAAGTAATTCCAGGAACCAAGTGTCCTATTTCTAGAAAAAATTAAGTAATGTATTCTCAGTACTTTAGAGCATTAAAATCCAGGGATGCACAGAAGACATATTCTGCAGAGAGTAGATGCTATACTGGTGATAAATCAATGGTGCAAAGATTACATTCTACATTTTACTACCATAATTTAAAAAATAAACTCAAGATTATCTACATATTTCTAGTATCTACCTATGTATTCACTCTAAGCCTCACTAACTCATCAACAAAATAAAGGTATTAGACTAATAAATCTTTTCCAGTTTAGTCATGTTGTTATCCCATGATTATAAAAGGAAAACAGATTCTAGGATAAGGTGGCAATATTTTGAATTTTATAGAAGACTTGGGACTCAAAACTATTTGTCAAGATTGTGAAATATCAACTTAATTAAGTAGAGCTACTGATTCACATATCTGTAAAAGAAATAAAGTCATTGCTGCTAACTTTAATATTTGATGAATTGATGAAGCCTTTTACCTTTGAATATAATGCTGTGTGCCAGGCAGTTAGAAATTGGGAAATTTCTAACTAATTTACCTTCTCTTTTTATCTTGTTTTTAAATTTTTATTTATATTTTTTAAGGATTTCATTTATTTATTTATTTATTTTTTAAAGATTTTTTTATTCATTCATTGATGACAGACATAGAGAGAGAGAGAGACAGGCAAAGGGAGAAGCAGGCTCCATGCACCGGGAGCCTGACGTGGGACTCCATCCCGGGACTCCAGGATCACACCCTGGGCCAAAGGCAGGCGCCAAACCGCTGAGCCACCCAGAGATCCCCTATTTATTTATTTATTTATTTATTTATTTATTTATTTATTTATTTATTTAAGAGAGAGCACGTGCTCACGAGCAGGGAGAAGAGGTGGAGGGAGAGGGAGAAGCAGACTCCTCACTAGGCAGGGAGCCTGATATGAGACTCGATCTAGGACCCTAGGATCATGACCTGAGCTGAAGGTAGACAGCTAACTGACTGAGCCACTCAGGCTCCCCACCTTCTCTTCTTTTTAAAACTAGCTATAATTTCCTATCTTTAAATATATGCTCTACATATATTTGAATACATACCCTACTACAGAATGCCTCTCACACAGAAGGGAGAACTTTCGACTCTACCATGGGAGAAGCATTTTGGGTTCCCCCTGCAAGAAAACAAGCAGAGAATTTTTTTCTCATTTCTTGAATTCAAAGGTCTTACTGTTATTGTCTGAAAAGAAACATTGGAGAAACTGCACTCTAAGCTTAATATCATGTCAGTCTCTATAGGTAGTAAGATTTTCTCCCCTAGATACATGTAAAATTCTTGGGACATATATACCATATCTTAGATTAAATTTAGTTAATCACTTAACAACAGGAAAAAAAATTATCATCAGTATTCCATTAAAGTGGAAAAATTTTAGTTTCAAACTTTTGCATAAATTGCATTCTCCAGTTTAACATAATACTGTATAATTGTTATCATTATATAACATAGAATGGAATTCAGACCTAGAATACATCACAGTGGAGCCTTAACCAGCACAAGATGCCTGCTTAATCATATTTCTGCAATACTTATTCTTGGAATTGAAGCAGTTTGAAGACTAGAAAAGTTTTATATAACATTATTCCTGGAAAGGTTTGATTTAACATTGTGCCAAGGAACAGAAAAGACCTTACAATGTCTAATTTTAAGGCATTTTGGGGGGGGTTGCACTGATGATGCTATAAATGTCACAAAAATGTTTGACACCATCTTGACAGTGACACCATGGTTGGACATGATGACAAATAGAACAGTAGTTGTTTCCACCACACCTGGAGATTGAAAAGGATAATTCTCCTCAAAAAAAAAAAAAAAAAAAAAAAAAAAAAACTAACAACAAATCTAAACACTTCCTGTTTTATGTGCAATTAATAGTGACTCAAACTCATCCTAATTCGGGAATGAGAACAGAAGACTGAGGAGTCACTGTGTATTCAAGACTCATATTTCTTACGCACATTTTAAAGATAATTAATTTAGACATCTGAATCCATAATTTTACTATTTTTATAAGAATATTTCAGGGAACTCTACCAACTTAAAACATTATTTCCTCTAATTGCTAATAATACATTGAAAATAGATTTAAAACAAACAAACAAACAAAATATATATATATATATATAATTAAGTGCTGAGTATAATAATCTTAAAAGACCTGGGTGGTTCAGAAGTTGAGTGTCTGTTTTCATCTCAGATCGTGATCCTGGAGTTCCCAGATTGAGTCCTTCACTGGGCTCCCCATAGGGAGCCTGCCTCTCCCTCTGCCTATGTCTCTGCCTCACTCTGTCTCTCTCATGAATAAATAAATAAAAATCTTAAATTTTTTTTAAATGATCTCAAAAGACCCACCCACCATATCACACAATAAAATAATCTTAATTTTTAATATATAATAAATATTACTCCAAGAATATTGCTTTTCTGTTGCTTCTTTGCTTAACAAATACTTTCTCATTTTGCTGCAGCACCTCTTTGCAAAATTGCAGATTTATCTAAGAAACTAAAATAATATGAAACCTTATAATCTTGTGCCCCTTCTGCAACCCTAAAATGACCCATTTTTCCTAACAGTGCATTTTCAAGCTGTATATCAAGTCTGAGATGATCTGACTTTTTCAAAACTGGATGTATCAAAGCACAGAGAAACAGAGGGAAAATATGGAAAATATAAACACTTATGTCACTAAGGGTTCACTAGAAGTGTCTTCCGAAGACATTCTGCCACTGGAAAACTCATTCCTTAGGAAATAATGGCAGAACCATCAGTGTGTATAACGTGCAATTTATTTTACATACTGTGTTCCTCTGATCATGGTGTCTTCAGTCCCCAGTCTAATTGTGAAAGCATATTTTCTAGATAACTAACAAGGGGAAAAAAAGAAAAAAATTCTGTAGTCAATTCCCTAACAGAACACTGTTTACTGCCATTCTTTTCAAAATATATCCAAGCTAAAAATGACAGATTAAATTTGTTATAAAAGTAAAATATTAAATAAAATGATCATTTTATCATAGATTATTTGATGTAATGAGTTACAAAAGTCGTAAAATTTTTATGCTATTTTGATACTTGAATTCTTCATTGACTATTACAATTGAATCCTAAAAAATAGTAACACACATACACACACATAACTGATGGATTTAATAAATGTTACTGAAGAAGTATAATCACAACTTCATAGACTATCTCTAATGGTCCTTTAAAAAGTTTTTAATAGAAAATATTTTCTGTTCTGATTTAAAAACAAAAAGTTCCATGATCACTTTACTCCACAAAAACCCTCTGAATTATTTAGTTAGAAATATCTAGTACAATAGTTTAAACCTTCATTGAAAAGTAAATTTTTTGGTCACTTCTCTACACAAACCCAACCACCCCATCTCTCACCTCCAGTACTAAAAAAAGTAGCAAGTAGGCTGCCTCTTTTTTTTTTTTTTAACTTTTTCCCTTTGTACTTCCTATAATCCCACTTCAAGCTTTTAGTCCTTCTTGGATTGAATTTTGGGAAAAACAGAATACAGAAAATTCATATTAACCTGTACTGTGATAATTGTTTTTTTTTTAAGATTTTATTTATTTATTCACGCGATACACAGGGGGAGAGAGGCAGAGACACAGGCAGAGTGAAAAGCAGGTTCCATGCAGGAAGCCCAATGTGTGACTTGATCCCAGGACCCCAGGATCATGACCTGAGCCAAAGGCAGACGCTGAACCACTGAGCCACCCAGGTGCCCCTATGATAATTGTTATATTATTTGGGTTTGGCATAGGTGGAGAATCAAATCTTGGTCTTATGGCTGCCTTTGTGAAAGCTTCCATGACTGTTTACTGCAACTTCTGAGCAATGACTGATACATGGACCACATAGTCTATCCTATTCTCGTCCTGCCCTAGATAACCCTCCCCACACTCCATCTCCCCACCCCTCCCCCGACCCCCATCCACCACTAGTTTTCTACCTACTCATTCCCACATTGTCTCTTGGTCAGAAATTAAAAGGATCTCATTCCACTCTTGCAATTACTTCTGTTTGGCCCACTTCTTTTCATGGACAATTCTTACAGTACTTGTGGAAAAAAGCACCCAACACAATGCTGTTAAAGTCACTGGTTTTCTTAACCTGGGTCAGGCACATCTTCCAAGTTCCCAAGATGGGCATATTCTCTGGGTAGTCCCCTTGGGGTTTCTCTGATTGGCTGTGGGTTAGAGGGTAGAATCCCTACACGCTGTAGAATCCCTATATTATATTATTAAATAATGTACAGGATGCCCAGCTAAATTTGAATTTCAGATAAGTAACAATGAAATATTTAAGATAAACTTATAAAAAAATCCCTCAGGTGTATCTGAATTTCTTTTTTTTAAGATGTTATTTATTTATTACTGAGAGACACAGAAAGAGAGAGAGAGAGAGGCAGAGACAAAGGCAGAGGGAGAAGTAGGCTCCCTGGTGCAGGACTAGATCCCAGGACCCCAGGATCATGACGCAGAGCCAAAGATAGACGCTCAACCACTGAGCCCCCAGCTGCCCCTATTTATCTAACTTTCTTTATTTTTTTATTTTTTATTTCTTTTTTTTTTAAGATTTTATTTATGTATTCATGAGGGACAGAGAGGGAGGCAGAGACACAGGCAGAGGAAGAAGCAGGCTCCTCACAGGGAGCCTGATGTGGGACTCAATCCCAGAACCCCAGGATCACACCCCAAGCCAAAGACAGATGCTCAACCGCTGAGCCACCCAGGCATCCCTCTAAATTTTTAATTTAATTGAGTATCCTGTATTTTATTGTACTATTTTATTTACCCTTCTCTTGTTGTTGAGTGGAATATAACAGTACCTCTCCCCAGAATCTCCTTTCCAATTCTCTTTTACTCTAGTTATATTTCTAACAAGTGAAGACAGATAACTTAGTTCTCAGATATTTCTTTTTACTAATGCATTCTGTATATCTCATAATTCGTTAATATCAGAAATCTATCTTATCTTATGCTTTTGGTATGTCTTACAACTCATTATCAGAAATCTATCTTATCTCAGTGCCTCAGTTGAAATTTTAGATTTAGGGAACCTGGGTGGCTCAGTTAGTTAAGCATCTGCCTTTGGCTCAGGTCATGATCCCAGGGCCCTAGGATTGAGTCCTGCTTTGAGCTCCCTGCTCACTGGGGAGTTTGTTTCTCCCTTTCCCTCTGCCCCTCCCCGTTGCTTTTGTGTTCTCTCTCTCTCTCTGACTCTTTCTCTTTCTCTCTCTCAAAAATAAATAAATAAAATTAATTAATTAATTAATTAATAAAATCTGAAAAAGAAAGGAAGAAATTTTAAGTTTAACTTCCCATGTAAGAAATGTGATATAATGCATTATTATGAGATATTTTTAAAATCCTCTAAAACTAAAAAAAGAAAAAAATCCTCTAAAACTTCATATTTTTAATGCCCTGTTGATTAAATGTCATGTATTTTAAACTCACAGTGCATAGCCATTTGCTCATATGGCTATGATAGTAATTTTATATATTCACATTTTATTTTTCTCTAAAATTATTTCTATTTTTATATTTATTTATTAAATTTATTATTTATATAGTTCATATTTTACATAATATTTATGATTTTTAATCTAATGCCTCAATTCTTCCAGGAACTGCAACAGAACCCCATTCTTCCAGGAAATGGTCCCTTTCTTATCTCAACCATAATCTTCCATGACTCTGTTCTTCTGTCCCTTTGGCCCAGGGACAAATTTATATCAAATCTGGGAGAAATCAGTTAAACTAAATTTTCCCATATAAAATTCAGATCCTGTAATTGATCATATTTCTTACTTTCTGGAGGTAACTGGATTTCAGTAACAAGTGTGGAGGCATCTGAGGCTCTGTTCTAGTTATTTCTGTGGTCTAGGTGCCATTTTTTACCCTCTCACACTTGAAAAATCTAATATCTTCTTATTTTTAGTCTAAGTTCCACTTTTTTGTCTAACCTAGTTGGAGTTAGGGGTCCCTTACCTTATAATCAATATATTGCTTTAATGCTGCAATTCAATTCATTAGTTTACTCTTTTTTTAACATTTTATTTTTTTAAGTAATCCACACCCAATGTAGGGCTTGAATTCACAAGCCCAAGATCAAGAGTCATGCACTCCACCAAATGAGCAAGACAGAAGCCCCTCAATTCATTTTTTAATATTGTGTCCAACAAAATACTAGTAAGGCTTTTACAAAATGCTATACATTATGGAAGATAATATGCTTAAAACAGATCAACTAAAACAAATGAATTGGTCCTATTATAGAAATATAGTTAGAAGAGGGAGAAACAAATAAGAGAGAATCACAGTATACATGGTTAATACTTGAGCATACAGATATGCCGCCCCACACATATTCCATACATATAGATAGTATATACATAGTATGTAAGGTATTTATAGTATATAAAACCATATACACAATGGGAGGTTTTACCTGAGTGGAATTATATTTATCTAAGATAAGAAGAGAAGAACTAAGTACCGGTTCTAAGAATTCTTAAACAGATCATCAAATATTCTTAGTAACACATTTTTTAACGTATTTTAATAAGGGACTAAAGTTAGAATAAAAATTCCTGCATATGTGAACATTGAGCAATGGCATTGTTCGATGCTTCCCCCTCACCAAAAGAAAAAAAAAAAAAGCAGACTTCTCACAATGACAGGCAGATAATTAGAAAAGTACAATTACCTATTTTATTTTCATTTTAGTATTAGATCTAGAGTTGGCTCTGAGGAATATTTTAGGCAAATGGTTTGATTCTATACCCTACCTCTTTCAGAGATTTCCCCGTCATTTCATTAATGTCCCTCCAATAGCATCCTGGTCCTGTTTTCTGTGGTACAAACACTTGACCAGTTATTTCTGTACCAGTCCCAAATCTAAGTCTAAAGCCCCCCATCCTGCATCATTACTCACAATAGTGAGAAAATCATGACATAAGCAGGTGTTAATTAGGTAAATCACCTTCATAGATGTTCAACTAAAGTGTCCTCTTTTGTAGGTAACACACTGACAATATAAAACTTTGTATATTTTACCATACTTCTTATTTCCATTTTTCTAATATTTAATATTTTATCTAATATATCTAATATAATATCTAATATTTTCTAATATCTAATATCTAATTTCTAATATCTTATTCATATTTTCTAAACAGTGAAAGAATTATTGCCTTTGTCAGGTCTATTCTTTTGCAATAAACTTCAATAATTTTATGAACATGCAATGAATCTTTGAAAGGACTTTAAAATTAACTTATAGAATTATATGATTTATTAAATATTGATTTAATATTGCAATGATAAAAGATCACACAATCTTATGATTGTATAATCAGATTATACAATCAAATGAAATACAAAGCATGATCTGAGATGATATAAAAATACATACATTATAAATAAAGTATGATAGAAAGTTGCCAATATTCCAATTGGGAAAAAAAAAAAGCACAAAATACCTGTATTCTCAGGAAACAAATGTGCAGCTATATTAGGATGATATTTTTCTTTGGTGTTCATATTTATTTTTAAATTCAAGAAAAATATAACCATAAAAATATGGAGGACTTTACGAACTTTGCCTCTGAAAGAAAAATAGAGGAGAAAGAAGGGATGAGTAATGATATATTTATTAGAACAGGAGAAATACAAAACAAAGCAATCTGTGAAGCATAAGAAGGGAATCAGATTCTGTGATGGAGATATACTTGAATATTTGGTTAACATCACTGTTTGACATATGAAAGTCACATAATTGGGGACAGAGGATACTGTAGTTAAAGTATTCTTTTATTATTATTATTGTAATTTGTATGTAGAAGATAATGGCTGTCATAAGAGACTTTTTGAAAGTGAACAGCTAAAGTGAGAGGCAGAGGTCTCCTTGAGAGATATGCATTAGGAATGCATCCTTTAGTTAAGTAATTAACCTAGCAAGAGGCTTTACATTGAGACTACTGCAAACCAAAAAATAAATAAATAAATAAAGCAGGTGACAGAGGTGGACTGTTATAGTAAACTCCACTTAATTTCTCACACTATACCTGAAAAGAGAAGAATTAACATTATTTAATTTGTAAATCAAGCTAGTTAATTTTACTTAAGTTAAAAAAGAAAAAAAAAAGTTGAAAAAGTTTCTAATCTGCATATTGTGCTCTCTGAAAAATTTCCCACTTATATCTCTCTTAATTATTTAGCTAAAAAAAAAATCAGTGTTCTAATTTCTACTTTGAGTTTAAAAAATCGTTATACAATGGATGAAGCAAGCATATGTATGTCTTTTTAACATTTTTCCTTTTAGGTGCCAATCCATCTCTATATATGGCTGGACCTGGGCCCAGCAATTATAGTGACTTCCCCTGTCTATATCTCATCCCCACCTTGATTACTACTCTAACAAATGGTGATCGTGTGATCTACAATGGCCAATGAGTGGGGCTGCCTTATGCAGTTTATTTTCACTAAACATGTCTGGCCAAGGGAATGAGTGGGGCCTGAAATCTAGCCATGCCTCTGTCCCCAAGCTGTGTACCTTGGCATGGGGTGTACACGCCCAGAGAAAGGTCACCTTTTTCTAATTCTCATAAAGACTCCATCTGCTTGCCAAGCTGTTCACCTGCAGGGCTGCCTCTACCTAGTGAGGAAATTATTTGCTCATTTGTACAAAGGCTATGAAGCCATATGGACTAGCAGAGGTCCTGCCAGTGAAAGAACACCACATCCTTTGCCTCAGTGATTGCTTCATGGATGGACTTAAGCTCAAATCTGGTCAATTAGAATTCTCCCCTGGACTTTTGTATGATGGTTAGCTTGCAATATTGCATTTAATGGCAATGGTCACTAAGCTGAAAGGATGATCACAGCCATATCCATGAAGAGTCTATTTTCAGTATTAAGCAAATACAAATAGAGAAGGAGAGCTGAGAGATGGATAAAGAGAGAACAAATTCTGGTTTGAACTTCTAGTTCCAGCCCTCACTGGAGTATCTATAAGCATTTCCCAGTTAGAGGAGCCAATGGATTCTTCTAAATTAACTTGGTGCAAGTTGAGTTTCTGTCATATTCAAATGAAAAAATTCTGATATACACCTGTGTTACAGTGATTAGTTCAGTTGTTGCAATTCACTAGAAAGGATGCTGTGCATAATGGAATGATACTAATCTTCCCCTAATAGCAGTGCTACAGGTTACTCTGTAATAACAAGCATCTGTTGCTTTGCAGTTTGAACCTGTATGTAAAGACTGAGGCTTTCAGAGTAAATGATGGATTATAGTAGGATGAAGTTAGTCAGGAAAGGATCTCTGAAGATAGATGAGTCTTTTTGCCTAATCCCAAAGTAATGAAGCTGGATTGGCAAAAGAGTGAAATGAAACATTTCAGTGTGAAGAAATATCATGAAAAGGTACAAAAGAATAAGTTAGAGACATGTCACTTTTAAGCTTTGTGAAAAGTGAAGTATAATGTGGTCACTTATGTCCAAGATTTTTTAAATGGAGCTTGAAGGACATTAAGGAGATGTACCTTATACACATCCTCATGGGGGAGGGAGGATCTATGAATTTTTGTACTGGGCCAAAAGACAAATATTCCAACGACCCAGCCCAAACACCTGCAACTTACTACAGTAGGAGAAGTTGCCTAGTGACAGACTTAGCAACTGGTTATATTCAGTCAAAATCAGTTTTCTACTGCCACCACCAATCAAAACTCTGTGAACATATATAGAAAAATTCCCTTTTGTCTTTAAAAGCCCTTGACTTTTGTTCCCTGTTAGGCAGGGGACAATATTTGGGTTGCTGCCCAAATCTGTGTTCCCCAAACTCTAAGACCCCAAATAAATGCTTTTTGTTTTACTTTAGCTCTGACTTTATTTTCAAGTGACAGTTCCAAATGAATGAATTTATTAGCTCAGGACTGAAAATCTGCATGAGTAGTCTGGAAACAGGATCATCTTGATTCATGTTTACATGATTGATAGGTCTCTCGCTCACTTGCGTTCTCTATCTCTCTCTCTCCTCTTGTACAAAGAACAATACCCTTTCTGTCATTCTATCAAAAGTCTTAGTAGTAGTTATAACTGACACTGCTTAAGTCATGGGTACAACCTTCGCTGGATCTGATTGGCTAAACAAATAGGTTCTGATGAGTATCACCTGGAGGAGTTCAGTTCACCATCTGAACAAACACATTGATAGGTGGTTGCCCAAGGAAGGAGGGGTAGCCATTACTAGAAAAAGGAAAATAGGTGATGGATAGGAAAATATCCAATGTCCAAAGAAGACAGTAAGCTGAATGGCTAGATGACAAGGAGGGAGCCCTTTTGACAGGATAAAAATTAAGGTTGGGTAAATGAGAAGAACAAGTTCAAGAAACAATGGAGTGGTGTGTAAGATATTTGAAAATCAGTATTGTACATACAAATGGAGTTTTACATACAGTAATCTGTTTAGCACTGGAGAAATATCTTTGAAAAGATATACCTCTTCTGAACAGGGAGCTCCTAGAGTTTATATTCCAAGCTGGGACACTTTTGAGAGTAAAGGGAAATAGTCTTAATGACTATACCAGAATAAGAGGTATATATTGGCCCTACCCCAGAAAACTGGGGCAAATGGTCACTCTTCTGACCAAAATAGTCAGAATGAGTAGGTCACATACATGTTTCATGTGTAATAACATTTGACTCTGTAATCATAGCCAGAATCAATTCTAAGAATCTGTGACTAACATTAAGGCAGTCACCTATGACAGAACATAAGAGGGACCAGGTGACTGGCAGGAAAATCTATGCCGGAGTGGAATATTTGATCAGATGGTTATCCACAAAGCCAACTGGATCCTCTCCCTTGAGAAATGTTAGGTACAAAATACACAGAGTAAGACTACTCAGAGTGAAGCAGAATTTAAAATAAACTCACAGGTAATGGAGTGTAATAGCTGGTGTGATCTAAAGTTCTATAAAACACAGAATCAAATATGTGTGTTTCAGCCAACAGAAGTTATATCGCATTCTTGTGACAGCTCTCTTTACACAGTGATTCTGAGAGCAGGACTTCACCAGTTTATGGGTCCCCTTTCCCCAGGTTGTGGATTACCATTTGTAATCAGCCAGCAGGATCAATAGATAAGACAATAGAAGAACCATTAAGTTTTCTTAAAAGTCTTGGCCAGAAATGGTTCACATCATTTCCATTCACTTTCCATTGATGAAAAGTAAGTCACAGGAGACACCCAGAAGCAAGGAGGGAAATAAGGTCCTAGAAAAGGTACTGTAGCTGGCACACCTGAATACCAAGTGAGGGACTTTTAGAAGACTACTAGTCATCTTTGCCTAGTAAGCAGAACCTCAGCAAATAACCTGAGAGGTGGAGAGATGAACAGTTGCGAGTGGGTTAGAATTGGACATTTGTTTAAGAAGAAAGGCGGAGAAATGCTGACCTAAGCTTTTTAGTCCAGCCTCTACACTTGGTATTTGAAGAGTTTTTCCTGGCCTCCTTGTTTCATTTACAACAAAGTCACTGTGTTCTCATATGCATTAATCTGTGAGAAATTATTCAAGAATCTTATGATTTGAGCAAGCTTAGGAACTCCCACTTTCAACTCCCCAAAAAACACTGTCTACACTTCAATTACACTTTTCATAGGTGATGACTCCCACATTTATTTCTCCAGAACAATATTGCTCTTGAGCTCAAGTGAAGCATACCTAGAAGTATGGAGTAGCCCTGCTATATCTTGTATCCCAAACAATCTAGCATTCCATACTAAATCCATCACTCACTCTCCTCCAGCCTACTCCTCTTATATTCCACATCTCAGCAAATGGCACTACCATTGATCTGGGTGCTGAGATGGGAAACTTGGGAATCACTTCTGAACCCTCTGTCTCTCACTCCTCACAAAATTGATCATGACTGGCGTGCACTTCATTCCACATGACTCTAGGCCCACTTCAGATTTCATAGCCCATCATCTCTTACTCAGATATTCACAGGAACCTTCTTGCTATTCCTCTGCCACTGGTCTTGCCCCTCTATTTATTCTTCACACATTAGCCAGTGTGATCACTCTGTAGTAGCTATCTAACTAAGTCACAGGTCCTGTTTAAAATATAGCTTTGTCATTGCTTCCAGAATAACTCTTACTTCTTATATTGTGGCTTATAAAGTCCTTTATCAGTCAAGTTAGGTAACCAGAATCCACACAAGTTATCTCAAAAGAGTTAAGTGAATATAATAAACGATTACAAAAGTACTACAAAAGAAATAGAAGGGATGCTGAGACAAGCAGATATTGGCAACAGTGGGAAGCCACTACTACTCTAGGAGCTGTGAACAACCAGAATAAGTAATGTTACCAGAATTTAGAGTCAGTAATTCTAATTCCTGGAAGAAGCTGGAACTTTTGTAGGAACTTGTCTGACAGGAGCTGGGACCATGGGTGAAGAGGATCTGAAGGGAGCCGGAATCATGAGAAGATGAAGTCTCTTCAGAGAAAGAGGGGAAAACATCGTGCCTTCTCTTTTCCTACCCTGTACTCTAGTGCATTCCACCACTGAACTTATGTTAAAGCCAACAGGCAAGGAAACCTGAGTGATATTCTTTGGGGAACACAAGATGGTTAGGAAATGAAAATGCATGGACTTCATATTCTGGCTCTGCTTATCTTTCTAGCTCCAGTTCTTGACACTGTTCTTTCTCTTGCATGCTCTGTATTTACCGCAGGGATCTCATTTCAATTCCTTGGCATAAGTTCTTTGTTCTCTCTGTGTTTGTAAACCCTAACGTAGGAGGCCATAGCTGTGGTCACCCTTTTGTCCTCTCCCGCTTGCCTAATATCCATCCCTAACAGTGCTTTGGGTCTCAGTTTAAATGTCACTCTTTTGGAAAGTCCAAATTGGTCACCAAATCTAAGCTAGGTACCCTTAACATACGAGCTCTTAAAAACCTGTAAATCCCCATTATAGCATTTATAACAAAAAATAAACCATAATATAAAAATAGATTATAGTTTTCCAATTTGATTCTCTATATCCTGAGCCAGTTCATAAATTCTGTGAGAGTAGGGAAGGGGCCCAGTACTTAGCAGTCACCATGGCACACAGGAGTTGCTCAGTAAGCATCAGTTAACTGAGTGTGTGGATCAACAAATGAAGGCATGTGAGGCAAGGAATAGCAGTGGCCAGTAAGGATTGGTGAGGTCTCTGCTAAGAACAACCATAGGAATTGTAGTTAGGACCTCACTGTTCTTAGATATTGCAAGACAAAGTACATTGTTCCCATTTTCCATATTTCAAATGTGTGATTGCTACTTGGACTTTAGTGCTACCTTATTTCACCAGGACCCTCAATATAAACTCCTTACTCATTCACTAAAGCAACACACATCATATTATATGACATAGATGAAGGAGAAAGACACAAGAAACCAGGAGCCTGGCTAAAAGACCACTGTAGAAATTTAGGTATGAGTTTGTAGGAAAAATAAATTAAATATGAGAAGAGAGGAATAATGAGGATATTTTTAAAAACTTGAAATATAGTTTAGTTTGGGAATAATTCTGTAAGGAGTAATCAGAGACCATATTTACCTGGGACATTATTAGAAAAAACTTATTATGATATAGTTTACATGCTGCTTTTAATAATAAATGAATACTTCTAATCTGAATGTGGACTCGTTTGTGGGAAAATATCAAAAAAGGTTCACTAAAAAGCTAGTACCACAGTTTGGGGAAAAAGTACATAGTTCACTAAAATTATTTTAAATACAACATATGCCGCATATTACAAATAAGAGACAGTGTGATTTTGGCTTTAATTATTATTTCCTCAGGCATAATAGCCTGTGGGTATCTTTGTCCTCATCTCTCTCTATCTCTGACTTCTGCATACAGGTTCTGCTGCTGGCAACTATCACTTTGTTGGAATGACCATCTTTTATTATGATAGTCCATTTGTTGGCAGTTTTCTCCAGTTTAGTTCATAGTTAATCTCTTCCTTAGCCATACAGATTTGTCATTGCCTGTTATATTCCTATACCTAATTTCTGTTCCACAATTTTATGATGATGAAACTCTTCAGGGATTCTAATGTGACTGAGTTAATATGTGAATGTGCTATCCTAGTAATCTTCTCCTCTATGTTGGAGGGGATTTCAATTACTCCTATCTGTAAGCAGATCATCTTATAGAGTAGTCCATGAAGAACATTTCTTGATATACAATGCCTTTTTTCCAATGGTTTCTTGTCTCTATACCACAGTTGTTAACATGAGCAGCTAGCTAGAGATAAATCTTCTGTTCTGTGATAAAACTGCCTCACTAGGTTTTTGCTTACTATAAATTGGTTTAATATACTCTCAATGTTAAATAAAGAAGCAAAATAAAATTGAGGTAGGATCTGTTTACAAAAGATTACAGAGCTCAGTCACAAACAAAAACATAGGTATAATACAGTGTTCTCTATGTTTTCTAAAAAATACTACTTGAACAAATTCACCATTAAATATGACCTTGTAAAAAGAGATATTCAAAATCAGAGCTCAGTCACACACACAGAATGGTATGATACAATGTTCTCTATGTTCTCTAAAAAATACTACTTGAACAAATTCACCATTAAATCTGACCTTGTAAAAGGGATATTCAAAATCAATAGCACATATACATTAAAATATATACAGTGTTTTTTTTGCTCAAGTGTAAGACAAACAATTATATTACTTGTAAGACATCTGAACAGTTTGAAACTGGCTTTATGAAAAAAATAGGCCCTCAAATAAGAGAAAATAATCTAGAAGTAAAATAGAGATCAGCTGGCATCATTTCCCAGGAAACAATTATATCTCAGATATCTCATCACCCCATTGCCTACGCGAATGCCCACAAAGCAACTGTGCAGCCAAGAAAACCAATAACAAATAAAAATATAACCACAAGAATTCATAGTTGGAGTTCATAGAGAGGACTTCTATTAAGGAATCTGATTTTATGATGGTCTGTGAATGAAAGAAAATACATTTTCCAAACACAGACATGGCAATGTCACCTAAACATTTTGACTAGATGGTATCCAGAAATGATTTTTATCCATTGGAGATAAATACACTTACCTCATAGGGTTGTCGGAAGGATTAAATAAGAAAAAGTATATATAATACCTGTTGTGGGTTGAATTGCATTCCCCTCAAATTTATATTGAAGTCCTAACCTCCAATACCTCATAATGTGGTCTTATTTGGTAACAGAGTTGTTACAGATGTTAACTAGTTAAAATAAGATGGTCTTATTTGGTTACAGAGTTGTTGCAGATGTTAACTAGTTAAAATAAGATGAGGCCATAATAGAGTAAAATGGACTGCTAATCTAATATGATTGATGTCCTTATAAAGAAAAGCAGATGAAAGCAGGAAATATCTTTATCTTCTATAAGCCAAAGAGCACCAGAAATTGCCAGTAAATTATGAGAAGCTAGGAGATTAGCATGGAACCAATTCACCCTCACAGCCCTCAGAAAAAAACAACCCTGCAACTCTTTAATCTTGGGCTTCTAACCTCCAGAACTGTAGGACAATACATCTCAGTTGTTTAAGCCTCTCACTCTGGTATCATGCCATAGCTGTCCTGGCCAACAAATACAGTACCCAAGACTGACGAGCACAGAGTGGGGTAGAGATTCATCTGGTGCCAGTGCCTCAGTGACATTCCACATGGACACATTCATGTACATAAAGGGATGTAGTAGCACATTAGGCGTTGCAGTAAAAAGTTTAATAACAGTTTTGAGAGCTAAAATTTCAAAACTCTGTTCTAGTTTCCCAGAGGACAGAAGGGAACAAGACACAAATCTGAGTCCCAGGGGAACTGAGCTATTTAGCAGGGACCCCAGCACAGCACACATCGATACAGGAATTCAGCTGTTCATCCAACTGACAAAAAAGACTTTTGGTCACATGGAAGAATGAAAACTTTGGTAGAGGAATCAGGACAAATTAGTTGTTCACAAGTATAGCATAGGCATTGTATGTTCAAGCAATCAGGTAGGTTGCAGAGGGCATAAGAGTAAATAATTCCTGGCTTTCCTGTCTAAGAGTTAACAGTCTATCTAGGAGGAAGTCATAAAAATGTCATTAAAATTTGCATAGGGATATGAAATAGAAATGATTGATAATAAGTAAAATAATTCCAGATACTCTGTGGATTTAGATGTGACTGGAAACTGTATGTGTACTGTTCCCAAGTGTCAACATTAAGTTGTACTGAGCAGTAGAACACTTTCTGGAGTTCCTTATAACTTCTTTGGCTAGAGCAACTTCATTATTTGGGCTAAACTAAAGTAATTAGAACTAGGTAAAATCAGTGAATGCCTAAATAAGTAAATCATTACAACATGCCTTCTCCAGAGTTTTTTATGTGCCTGACACCTGAGGCCTAAGTGGTTTTGGTGGCGATTTATTCCTGCTATCCACCAGCATCATTATTATAAGTGCAAACATTATTTATGCAGTCCTAGTTAAAATGTGAATATTTTTTGCTTCTTAATGGCCTTTCTTAAACATTCTACAAGGATATCCTTCAAGGCTGAACTCAAGAATCCTCTTCCTGTGATGCACATCATAGAGATTAGCTGCATTTGATTCATAGCTATACAGCAGAATTTGTCATATTATATTATGGTTATTTATTTCTAATACTTTGTATATAAATACTATATATGGTGGGGGGAGATGATTTACTTTTGTACTTCTAAATGTATTATCTCTTTAAGAGTGGTACTTTAAAGCTTTGAAATAAATGGATGTATCTGTACCTTGGCACAGTCTTACATTTGTTTAGTTTAAACATTATTATAATACGAATTAACTTAATATATGATGTTGCCAAATTCAATGTAGAAGGAATGTGATAAAACACCTTGGATAGTTCTGTTTGTGTTACTGCATATTGTAAAAGCAACAGTCACAGCTAAAAATAAATTGTTTCTAAAGGTAAATTATTGTGGTTTATTTGCTAGTGTGCACTGAGAGTTGACCTCTCCCTGTGCAATTTTTTGTTCTAGACTTGTCCAAATAATAATCGAGTAATATGTCTCCCTTCTACCTTGTAATAATTGTTTCAGCCTACTTATAAACAACCAATAGAAAAATTTTTATATATAACATGCATACACTACATATATATCAAGTATATGTATGATATATAAAAATATGCTTTTTAAAATATATTACATTCCTATATATTTCTTTGTGTGGAGGGCCCACGCCATGAAGTAAAACCTTTTATCGTTGGGGAATGGGATGATAATAAGACAAAATCAAGGCGGCCAAGGGTGGTATCAGGTGCATACAGTGATGATCACTAAGCAGCTGCCCAGAAAAGCAGGCAATTCTTGTTGCACAAGGCCTGCATTTGTAGGAAATGGGCATGCATGGTGACAGAGCATAATGGAATAGTTTAGCAGACTACACAGTTAAGAGGTTCTGCACACAAATGAAGGTGGGGTGGCGGGCTCAGCAAGAGTCATGATGCTGGAGGCCCTGATGATGAGAGCCTGAGATATGCCACAAGTGGTGACAAAATGACTCCAGCTGTGGAGATTGGCAGAGGAGAAAAACAGGTGGATGATACCACGGACCAAGAAATGGGAGCAAAAACTCAGACTACAAAGGTACGGAACAAAAAGAGTACAGGATAGTGTGCAGATCCTCCTTAGAAGCTAGAGCCTAGGTGGCAGGTCTGGCAGCACATTGGGAATGATGAACAACAAGGCAACATGATGGCAAAGGCGATGACAGAGGAGTCTAATATTCCTCCCTCCTGCCCTCCTTCCAGGGACCAAAAATGGCATCAGCAGAATGTCAGCAAAAACACCTGGCTGGAAGAGGCACAAGGCTGCCAAAGACTAGGCAGTGTATGACGAAACAAGTACATATTTAGAAAGCTAAGAGTAACATATAGTTTATAAGTTAAATTTTAAGGATGGAAATTTGGTAAACATCTGAAAAGTCTATAGCTAAATTAATACAATCATGATTCATGCATGTAAGGGTATTACCATCCCTTTAAATAACATATCATTTACATTCCATAGGAAGAAAAAGATGATTGCGTAGGGAAAGCAGATGTCATGCCTAAGTGTCTCAAAAGGTTCATTTTCTTTTTGGGTTAAGTTCAGCTACTAAAACTTTATAGTTAAGCATTGAAGTGTCTGAGGAAACAAGAGTTACTGGGAAAAGATCCTAGCAGATAACACTGGAAGATGAGAAGGCAGGTGATCCTTCTGAGTCTAAAGTAAGATGGATTTATGGGATCCCTGGGTGGCTCAGGGGTTTGG
Source organism: Vulpes vulpes (assembly GCF_048418805.1). Taxonomy (NCBI): domain Eukaryota; kingdom Metazoa; phylum Chordata; class Mammalia; order Carnivora; family Canidae; genus Vulpes; species Vulpes vulpes. The sequence continues at coordinate 46,148,400 of NC_132783.1, read as the reverse complement.
TGCCTGCCTTTAGCCCAGGGCATGATCTTGGATCTCGGGATCGAGTCCCACATCAGGCCCCTGCATGGAGCCTGCTTCTCCCTCTACCTGTGTCTCTGCCTCTCTCACCCTGTGTCTCTCATGAATAAATAAATAAAATCTTTAAAAGTAAATAAAGATAAAAAAATAATAAAGTAAGATGGATTTATAACTACCCTTGAGTCATTAGTAAAACCAGAGAATCTCTACATATTTAAAGTAATAAGCAAATGTTTGATTAGAAGAGCAGATATAAACAATTTAAGCTGATTAAAAAATTTTGAACCAACATTAGTTTATATTAGGGAAGTGGTTCTCAAAGTGTGTTCCTGGAACCAACTGAACCAAGATCCCCTAGGAAATTAATCAGAAATGAAAATTCTTAGTCCCCACCCGATCTACTGAATAAGAAGCTCTTAAAGTGGGAGCAGGTTATATATATATACACACATATCTATACACACACACATACACACACACACACAATCTCTTATATCCATAGAGGAGATAAATGCTGGAAGCATTAATAATCTGGTACATCCATCTGGTGGCATGTTTAATTTTGTTCTAAAATATTTTTGTTTGACTCAATGCATTTGTTTTTATTTGTTCTTTGTATTTTGATGTTTGAATCAATTGCAATATTCAGAATGTTGTGAAATTTCACATAAAATCATGATTTGAATCACATATCAGGATGGCAACAATTGGGACTATTAGCAAGTAGGGCACAGTTTTCCATAGTCCCTGCCACTCCCTATTTCTCTACCATGAATCTAGGTATTGCCTTTCACTTATATCTGCAATTTGCCTATGTCTTCCTGGATATATAAATTTTCAACCTCTTCTTTAAAGGTTTCCCCCTACATGTGGACTTTTTGGAATATGAAATATCTTATCAGACCTCACAAGGGAAATGAGTATTACGTCGCTGGCTATATTTCCCAAAAAACAAGTTTTTAGAATTAGAAATCAGGATTGTGATAGAGTCCAGCAGGGAACAAACAAACTTGACTTACATAAAGGTCAAAATTTTAATATTTTTTTTATTCATGAGAGAAACAGAGAGAGAGAGGAAGAGGGACAAGCATGCTCCCTGTGGGGATCCCAATGTGAGACTCGATCCCCGGAACCTTGGGGTCATGCCTGAGCCAAAGGCAGATGCTCAACCATTGAGCCACCCCAATGCCCCAAAGATCAATTTAAAGAAAAAAAATTATTAGGTGTCTTTTGTTTGTTTCATTTAAACTGATAATATTAATTATCTTTGTGAAAATATATATTTCAAATTTGCTGACATGTTTTAGTGATGAAGAGTATCAAAATAAAAACTAACATTTTATATGGGTGGTTCAATCAGTTAAGCATCTGTCTTCAGCTCAGGTCATAGTCCTGGGGTCCTGGATGGAGCCCCATGTCGGGCTCCCTGCTCAGAGGGGAGTCTGCTTCTCCCTCTCCCTCTGTCCCTACCCCAGTTCACGCTTTCTCTTAAACAAATAAAATTAAAAATATTTTTAAAAATTAACAATGTTTTTTTAAGGACTACAATGTTAACGTTGGACAATATTTAGGAACCAAAACAGAGGCTGATTTCTGATCTTCATGCTAAAACTAAATTTTGGGTCATATTTTGAATCTAGGCTATGTATATGCACCAAAAGACTGCGATTTCCTAATTATTTCTCTCTACCAGCTTTAAGTAGTACATAAATGAAGAGAGTCAGTGGATACTGCCTGGTTGAATTCAGTCCCTGGTACACCCTAAGAACTGATGTTTTGGTTAAAGTCATACCATCTAAGCATTGCTTGATTTAAGTAATTGAAGAAGTACTGAAGAAAATTCACCTAGTTTTTACTTAATCTAACTTTGTGCCTTCATGACTTGCATTCTGCAAAGTCACTTTCAATTCAAACTTTTGCAGCGATGTCCCTTTTACTATCTCAGGAGCTTTCCCAGAATAAATCTTTTCCTTCCCAGGCAAGGCTTGGAGAACATGTGCAATGCTTTTGTGACATATGGGCCTGTCTACAGTAATTAATTCCTAGTTTGTCTGACCTAATTGCTCCATGTTGGCAACTCTTGTTATTTTATTAAAGGCAACATTGTTAAATATAAGCAGAATATTGCCAAAATAGTGATTTATTTTTTCAAAGCTGCATACATTTTATAATTCCTCTATGTTATCAATTATTAAATTCTTTATGTTCACTAAAGCCTCCCTAGTTTGTGATCTTAAATGCTATTACATGCTCCAATTTAATTTATCTTTTTAATTATATTGATGATTCGTTGTGTTCTCAATCTATTGTGGAGGCAGAAATTAGATTTAATTTTCTTTTCCCATGTGATATTTTTTTTTTAAATTTTTTATTTATTTATGATAGTCACAGAGAGAGAGAGAGAGAGGCAGAGACACAGGCGGAGGGGGAAGCAGGCTCCATGCACCGGGAGCCTGATGTGGGATTCGATCCTGGGTCTCCAGGATCGCGCCCTGGGCCAAAGGCAGGCGCCAAACCGCTGCGCCACCCAGGGATCCCTTCCCATGTGATATTATACCTACTCTATTTTATTCATACTCTTTAGGAACATAGAAAACCCAAGTGTTTCTTATTTTGTGTAAAAGTAGATCAGTGTTCCCCTTGGCTTGGTTGATGAGGAAGGGCATTTTGTTCACCATTAACTCCCCTACTTCAGGTTGGTAGTTGCATCTCAGATCCATCTGGACATTTTCCCTACCCACCTGCATCTCAAACTAGCCCAAACTCCAGATTAGTGACTTGTAATAAAACTTGGTTTGAGATACAGTAAATTCAAGAATTTACAAAGCCTGGTACCTGTTGTACTGTCACAATTTGCAACAGAGACAAAAACACGAGAGAAAAATCTTATTTATCACTCTCTAGATTTGCAAGGACTTTTAAAAGCAATTCCCTAAGTCTTAAGTGGTGTATTATAGGATGACGTAATTCTACATGCCTAATTCTAATGCTGTCCCACATGCATCAAAATATATTGGTTATTTGCAAATAGTAAAATAGTTATAAATTCAGTTCTCATTTATGAATTCTAATATATTCAGTTTTTGAAAAATCATTCAGAATACGTATAGCCTTCAGAAGAACTTTTCATCTAAAGCAGTTAATTACTCTATACAGGACCTCTCAATTTACAAAAGTAAGTAAATAAATAAATAAATAAATAAATAAATAAATAGTGAGGAGTAGGTACAGCAGTGGGAAGATAAGGTATAGGAGTCTCTTGTCTCTACCTGCCCTCTCCCCCAGCATCATAAAACTGGAAGAAAAAACACTTTTGAAACCTTTTCTCTTGAATTTGAATATACTGTAAATCTTGATGTCATATGAATTTCTCACCCATTGAAAGCAATGAGATCTGATATTTCAGAGGAAAGACAAATAAGTGCTAGAACAAAGTAGTTATACCTCAGCTTTCATAGTCAGACTTGATTTCCTAACAAGACAAAAGGTTCTACAAGCAGGTTTTGTTAAGGGATAGAACATGGGGGATTCTAAATCCCTTTAGCCTGAAGGATTTAGATCATAATTTTGTTTTCTTAAATATGGGGAAAATACACTTCCACTTAGGGTGTAATGTCACTGCCATAGGTGTTGGAGGAACAGGAACCACAGGAAGGGAAAGCCCAAAAGACTGCCGCCAGCCCTTCCGGTCCTGAAGTTTCTGGAGGATAGTGGGGAGAAGACAGACAAAGGGAAAATAAGTATGTCAGGTATCCAGATACTTGTCCTAGTATCCTAGTACCCCCACTCTACTCATCCCAAACCTGTAGGCCTTTAGAAATATCTAGAGTCCTGATAGAGCCCAGCACTTAGAAACATAGGTCTCTGGGTACGTGCTTGGAAGGGAGGAGGCGTGGCCTGTAAGCTCTTAGCCGAAGCCCTGCGCAAGGCCAGCTTGTGGTGATTGTACAGTTCTGTTGCATAAAAGGGGAGTGAAAGAAGGCAAGCAAGCTGTGAGGTAGTTATTCGGGGGAGGAGGTATTTTTGCAGAGATAAATATCAAGGTCAAGAGACCTACCTTAACATCTGGGGCTTCGGGAGGTCATCTCAGGACTGACCCGGCACTAGCTCCCGAGGTTCCTCCGCAGAGAAGTAGCAGCAGTTCAAATTCTGAAGAGGAAGGGTCAGGGTTTGGTTCGTCCCGTCCATTTACTTTCGTTGTGATGGAGCCAGGTTTCAGACACGCCGTCTGCCTTCTGGGCAGACACAGAGGCCAGCTCAACCTGCTAAAGTAGCTCCATGTACGACTTTGTGAAGGGCCTCAGTGGGCCTGAGCCGTGGCTGGCTGCCGCAGGGATGCTGGTGACCTGGGTGCGTCACCAGAGGTGGGATGTCTTTACTCCCGCTTGTTGGCACCTGCCCCGGAGCCCGAGCGCGACAAAAACTGGGTGAGAGAAGAAGGCTCACAGGGCCCCCGAGGCCAGGGTGCCGCGCCCTCGCTGGGGCTCGAGCGGAGTCTTCACTCCTAACCCCGGGTGGCAGCCCACTTGGGCTGGGAACCGACGTATCCCCACTCAAGTGACAGGCGTGACTGGCTGGTGAGGCTTGCCGGGCGAAGCTGGGGGAGCTCCGGCCGCTGGAAGGTGTGGGTGGCCTCAGCGGAGCCATGACTTGGGCCAGCCCCTGGCTGGTGTCCAGTTTTAATGATGCACGAGTGTGAGGTGCTTCTCACCTCCTCACTAGCTTCCTAACGACCGACCTCCGGTCTTTGTCGAGATCCACACTCTGGCCTTGCCCAGCAGCAAGACGTGGGCGGTGCCAGGTGGGGCGCGACGGCCGGGACCCTGGATCCCGCAAAGGGCCAGGCGTGCAGGGTGTGCAGGGAGTGCAGGGTGTGCAGGGTGTGCAGGGCGTGCAGGGCGTGCAGGGAGTGCAGGGTGTGCAGGGCGTGCAGGGCGTGCAGGGTGTGCAGGGTGTGCGGGGCGTGCAGGGCGTGCAGGGTGTGCAGGGTGTGCGGGGCGTGCGGGGCGTGCAGGGCGTGCAGGGTGTGCAGGGCGTGCAGGGTGTGCAGGGCGTGCCAGCGGGACAGCCAGGGAGGTAAGCCCAGGGCTACCCCGGGAGCGGCTCCTGCAGCCGCTAATCGTCCTGTGGCAGCTGGACCACGGCGCACCCCAGCCGCTTTCCCCCGGCGCTGCTCCACAGGGCGGCAGCCCCTGCCCTCCTGCAAGGTGCGCCCCCCACCTTCGGCCCCGCAGCGCCTCGCTGGACCTTGCACCGCGCGCCTGCTTTGCAAAAGGCAGGCCCGGTGGCGGAGCAAGGCACACCCTGTCTGAGAGGAGGCCAAATGGGGGAGAGGCTCTGCAAGCACACATAAATGCAAGTATATTTATATGTTGATATATTTACATTTATATACATTTATATAATACGTTATATACATTTATTTATATAAATATATATTATTTATATAAATAAATAGCTTTCTTTTGGGCCACAGCCAGAATGTGGACATACATTCATATATGTTGTGTGTGTGTGTGTGTGTGTGTGTGTGTGTGGTGGTTGACATACCAATACTACATTAGTTTTAGGTGTACAACATAGTGATTCAACAAGTGTATACATTATTTTATATTCACCTCCAGTGTAGCTGCATATATGATTTAAATTCTTAAAATCCAGGTATTGCCTTCTGCTGTCTCATGCCCTTTCATACGTCTCTGGAAGTTTCTGAAACATTCATAGGCTGCTGGTGGGAGTTTAAATTGGCACACTTTGGAAAGCAGTTTGTGATAGTTACTGAAGTTGAAGATTTGTGTGTCCCTGTCCCAGGAATTTAACTTCTGGTTATTTAATCTAGGGACCTTCATGCAATCAGTGTACCAGATTATAATTCAAAGAATATTTCTAGCAGTGTTTATAATAATCCAACACTGGATAAACATTACCCATCAAAAATTAAAGTTATATTTGATATGTTCACACAATGGGATACAATTCAGTGAAAAAGAATACATAAACTAGAGCTATGTGCTTTGGATGGGTTAATTTTGCAAATATGATATGTTTTTAATATTTATTTACTTGAGAGAAAGAGCAAGCAGGAGGGGCAGAGGGATAGAGAGAGGGAGAGAGAGTCTTAAGCCAATCCGGGCTCCATCTCATGACCCTGAGATCATGACCTGAGCTGGAGCCAAGAGTCAGTCACTGAACTACCTGTACCACCCAGGCACCCCTAATTTTGCAAATATGTTAAGTGCAAGAAGCAAGACAAATGTCTACCTACAATATGATTTATTTGTGTAAATTTTAAAGGCAGGAAAATTTAAACTGTAAATTTTACCATTTAGGTATATATATTTTGGTGTTCTATCTGTACAGGAAAACAATAAATTAACAGCACACTTGTACCTCTGGGAGTTGGAGTAAGAAGATGGTTTGCAGGGGTGCATAGAGGCTTCACAGGTGTTAGAAATATTCTCATTTTGACCTGGATGATGGTTACATTGCAGTTTGCTTTACAACCATTCTTCACACAATTTATTTATGTTTTATACACATTTCTGTAAATTGTTATAGTTTAAAATTTAAAAAAAAAAGAAGTTTTAAAAGCTGGAGAGTTTTTCAGAGGTGGATTCCCACAAAATGACCAAAGTCTTCTTTACGCAAAGGACTCACGATGGACTGACTGCAAGGGCTGCCACTCACAGTTGTCATAGCCAGATGACAGGACTCTCCCCAACAGCAAGGAGAACTAGATGAGAGCAGATCAGTCAGAGAGGACTGTCAGGCCCTGTCGTGACAAGGGAACAAAAAGACCGTGAGCTGTACCTGAGTCCTCAGAGAGAGATACCAGCCAAATTTCCCCTGGAAGTTCAATGGGTAGCTCCAACCAGCCATACCTCAGCAAAATCCAAAGACTATACAGAGGACAATGAATCTATATATAGTTACCAGCTTCCTTTATTACTATATTATCTGACAAAACACTTGGATTTTACATTGGAAAGTAGCAAGGTTGAGGTCCAAGTATTTTTATTTAAAAAGGCTATGCATTTATCTAATGGGAAAGTTTATTATATCCACAATGCTTACCCAACTGGACTAAAATTTAGATGTTTTTGCCATTACACTAAAAAGTGTGGAATTATAAAGAAATTTATATCAGTAACACACAAAATGAACTACATTTTCTTTGAACATTTAAATGTACTTTGGGTAAATATCCTAACAATAAATATATATGCATTTGTAAAGAAAAATAGTAAGGAAAGAGATGGTCTGCATTGTTTTTAAGGATTTCATTGGAACAGTGTCGGAGTCTAATTTACCCTGCTAATCAGTTGCTGTTGCAGATAATTCTCTTATCTACTTTGATTCTCAATGTTGTACAGCTCCTAAATTTGCTGTGACAAAAGAAGGTCTCAGTTTGCATATACACTGTTTGTTTTAGCTATGGCCTATGTGCAGAATTATACTTCATTATAGTTAACACTTTAGAGAACATAAAAAATGAATATGGACATTTATGGTTAATCAAATTATTGGTATCCCTTAAGAATATCATTGGAATTATGAAGTAAAATAAGGAAGCAACTAATGATGCTTATAAGTCTTTGAGAAAAAAAAATGCTTCAATGTTTTTAGACAGTAATTCCATATATTATGTGACATCCTATTGTTCCTTTTGACTAAATAATATTTATTCTAATATTATTAAAAGTGACAGTATTCTGACACACATGCTTACACAATGTAGCTATAACATAATGAAGTTAGCTATGTATTTGGCTCTTTTCAGAACTTTTCTAAAACAAGAATCACACTTAACATGGCTTTATGGTTTCTACCATAGAAGATTTCAATCAATGTTTGAATGAATTAATGAATTAATGAACAAATAATATGAAATCTTGCACATTTTAGAGGTTATAGTTTAGAATAATGTAATAATTTTAAGAAAAATTTTCAAAATCTAAGTTTTAATGAAGTTTTTATTATATTTATTGGCACTTATACCCAACTGTTACATCAATTAATGATTAAAAACCTTTATTTCCATTTATAGTGCTGAATCTTATTATAAAATTTCTGGCCAGAGCTTCAGAGAAATTATTTTACTTCCTCAGACTTAATAATAGCAAGTGTATCTGATGCTGTCAATACTTAACCACTTTCAAATAAGCTGACCATCTTATCAGTTGCATATGTGAATGAGGGCATAGACTTTTGATATAAAACTTTCTAGAGAAAAAAATGGACAAAGAGATTAGAAATAGGAATGTGGGTAGGAAGGCAATGAGATTCTGATTGATAATCAGAACAAGCTAAAATAAATAGCTGTAGACTCCTTAAACTCTAGGGGACACAAACAGTCTTTTGATGGGAGGAGGGGATCCAAGTGTCGAATATGAGTGAAAGTAGCAGAAGGCACCGAGTAGACAGACCTGATACAGAGGGGTGGAGATGCACAATATTAAACAGTATCTCTGGTTCTGTCCCTGCTTGTATTTCCTAAGAAGTTTGGAAGAGGCAGGAGCTCTGTGCCAGCAGTCAGGTTGGAGCAAATTCTGCAGTTGGTCATAATGGGACTGTCTTCTAGATGCTCTTCTCTTTCACAGTAGGAACAGTGTGCTATGCAAATGGTAGCGAAAGCAAGATTTCAAACTAATTTAGCAATCTCTTTCAATATTGTTTGTTACTTTAGACTTGAAAACTATATTTATCCATAAGTTAACTGGATAGCTACAAAACTACATCAATAAAGAATGCAAAACCTTGAAGGGATTTTGGTATTATTAAGTCTTAAGATAGCTTAATAATTCTTGGCTTAGTTTCCTTATGAACCTGAGGGGTATTAATTCAGAGACTCTATAACTCTACACATTCTGGATAATTTTTAAATGATGTAAAGAGGCATGTATGTTGCCAGCATTTCTCCAGACAAAGGAAATGGAAATCAAGCTTGCTATATTATGATGAAGAATTTTAAAAAGCCATTTTTACAGTTCACTAAAGGATTTTAACATGTATACTTTACTAATACTATTAATATACTTGCCTTACTACTTTATAGTTTGTTTTTTAACAAATAACCTTTTTATGGTTATTATTTTCATGATATATCATTTCCGCTCTTTTACTTTCACCTATTTTATCATTGAATCAGAAGTTGGTGTCTGGTTGATAGCAAATAAGTTGGATTATGTTTTTTAATCCAATCTGATAGTCAATCTTTGGTTGAATTGGTTAATCTATTCATATTTATTGTCCTTATTGATAAAGTGGGATATATTGTTGTCTTTTGTTTTTCTCTGAGGATTCCAATTTGTTTATTTACTGTTTGTCTAAAGGATTTCTTTTAGTATTTCTTGTAAAGTTGATCTGCTAGTAACAAATTAAGTTTTTATCTGATAATGTCTTCATTTTGCCTTCATTTTTGAGAGATAGTTTTGTTGGATACAAGATTTTTGGTTAATGATCTTTGTGTGTTTTTGAACACTTTGAATATGTCATCCACTACCTTTGACCTCCACCACATCTGATGAGTTGACTAAATCTTATTGGGGTCCTTTGTATGTAATAAGACATTTTTATCTTGTGTTCAGATTTTCTCTTTGTCCTTAACTTTCATCATTTTTACAATGATGTGTCTGGTGTGCTCTTTTGCATTTATCCTACTTGGAATTTATTGAGATTCTTGCATATGTAAGTTAATGTCTTTCAGCAACTTGTGAGATATTTAGCTGCTTTTCTATACACACATATATGGAGATAGTGATATATATATATATATATATATATATATATATATATATATATATCCTTTCTTTCTTCCTCTCCTCTGGTATTTCAAATACACATGTGTTGGTACATTTAAAGGTGCTCCACATTCCTCAGAAGATCTGCTTACTTTTCTTCATTCTATTTTCTCTTTGTTGTTTGGATTGTATAATCTATATCAATTAACTTTTGAGTTCATTGATTCTTCTACCAGTTCAAATTTGTTGTTGAGCTCTCTAATAAATTTTTCATTTCAGTTATTATAGTTTTCAAATACAAAATTTTCATCTAGTCCTTTTGCTGATTTTAATATCTTTATCAATATTCTCTATTTGAGGAGATACTGTTTTCATACTTCATACCTTTCCCTACTCCTTAAACAGGGTTCTTTGACCATGTTTATAATGGCAACTCTCAAGGTTTTATCTATTAAATCTGACATCTGGTCTAGCTCACAATTTCTGTTGCCTGCTATTTTTCCTATATCCAGGACTCATAAAGCATATCTCATAATTTTTGTAAAATTTTACAGAATATTTTTTAACAATTCTAGATGCTGAGTCCCCTCTATTCTCTCTGGAGCTGTTTTTATTGTTGTTTATGTGCTTATTTGTTTTGTGACTTGACCAGGCTACTTAGAAAAGTCCATTTCCCATGTAGTGTGAAGCCTTTGGTGGCACTCCTCTGCAGATGTAGCCTTGGGCATTTTACAATCACCCTGGGATGACACTGCTTTTACCAGGGCTCTCTATTTCTTTCTCCAATCTCTTTGTTATGTCATCCACTTCCTTTAAGCTTACACCCTACTCATTTAGGCCTTATAAATTACTGGGTGATTTCTTCATTGTTTTCAGCATTACTCTAGAGAGCATAAATTGCTCAGCAGCCTAGTCCAATTAAACAAGAGAGATAGTTTTTGAGGCCAGTTTCTAAAGTTTTTCCGTTTCAGGAGGGCTCTTTTCATTTGTCTCTTTCCATGGTTCTCTATTGAAAATTGGATGGCTAATGATTTAGCTTGTTATTCTTAATTAAGAGGGGCTATTGTTTTTGAGAGCATCCCAGATTGAACTTTATTTCAAATAAAGACAGTTACTTTAGGTAGAGTTTCAGAGCTCTCTTTTCTTGTGTACTGGCTCTTCTCCTGGTAAAACTCTGAGCTCTAGTGGGGCAGTAGCTTCTGGTTTTCTTGGCTTGCCTCTCCCAAAATGGAATCTCTGCTCTGAGAATGAGCTGGTGTGAAGACCAAGGGACATCAATATTCTCAGTTTGCTGCACATGGAATAGAGCTTCTGTCCTATGACTAGGGACTATGTGGAAAGGATCTCAACTGCTGGCTGGCAATCTCCAGGAATTTACCCTCTTCAACTTGTACTTGGAATGGATGAGAAATATTGATGCCTTCTGATGAGATATGGTAAAACCTGACTGGAAGTTGAGGGAAGAGAGAACCCCAGCCTCTGGGCACATCTACCTATAGTAGAGCTTTCATCAAGCTGAGTTTGGTGGGTGGAGAGAAGCAGTGAATCATGGTTTAAATGCTACAGTCTTCACTCTTCTAATTGAGAAAAGAAGGCACTTCTTCCTTTATTCTTGAGTAAATATTTTTTTTCATTTGTTGCATACTCAGAACTATTTCCAGACACTGATTAGTTTTTAGCTTTATAAATGTTATTAGCTTCCCTTATTTCACTGCAGAGCTCTTGTTTTCCTAGACATACAGCCATATAAGCTTCTTCTTTAAAATTTTGTTTTCTGTTATTCCAAGGGAATATAAGGTAAGATTTGTGGTGGACAAACATACTGAATTTGTCATCTTGATCTAATTCCTCTCACCTCTTTATAAGAATTTATCTCTTCTTTCCAGGTCTCCACTGTCCCCCCAGGTATAAATAATTGATTTGTATAGTCATATCACTGGCGTTTGATAGAACCAGGCCCAGAAACTCTATAAGTAAACTTGGTATCAAATTCAGACTTTTGTGCTTCCTGGCTATTTGACCTTAATAACATGTGGGCTCTTTGAATTTCTGTTCCTTTACCTGTAATGAAAGAAAAGAACACTTACCATGTATTCTATATTTAGAGATAACATAAAATGCCAATCTAAACATGGCTTTTAGGGAATTCAGATTATTTCATTACAATTATGGGAAATACAGGAAAGATTGTGGCAAAGACATTACTTTTATCATCTAATGAGCTTCAGACTACTCTTAAATTTAAAAAATTATCTATGCACAGAACAATTATTGCTACATTAAAAATGTTTCAAAAATGCAATTCAAACCTATTTTTTGATTCCTGGTTAATCTCTATAGTGCCTTGAATTCTCATGTAAGAAGCATTTAAGTGCTCATGACTGGGAAGAAGAATTTTCTTTTTCATACGAATACTCCCAGGTATTTTGGTGTTGCTTTTGTGTAGGCTTAGACAAAACAGGCAGAATGATTTTTAAGTAGGCTCCATACTGTGCTTGGAGCCCAACATGAGACTTGAACTCATAACCCAGAGTTCAAGACTTGAGCTGAGATCAAGAATTGGATGTTTAGGGGCATTTGGGTAGCTCAGTGGTTGAGCATCTGCCTCTGGCTCAGGTCCTGGTCCTGGGATCAAGTCCTGCATCAAGCTCCCAGGAGGGGCTCTGCTTTTACCTCTGCCTATGTCTCTGCCTCTCTCTTTCTGTGTCTCTCATGAATAAATAAATACAATCTTTAAAGAAAAAAAAATCACTCAACGAACAGAGCCACCCAGGCACCCCAAAACAGACAGAATGATTTTTAAATGCTAGTACCAGAGGGTTTCATTTCAGAAACCATTACTGTTTAATCCCACAGTGATGAATTCCCATATCCAGAGAGCTTGATTTAATTTAAAGTTCTGTAACTTTGGTGTTTTTCATACTGTTAAGAAATGCCATTTTAAAGAAAAAGAAATGCCATATTATCATATTAAAATTTTACTGATCTTAGCCCATTTATTTGAAATCTCTAAAAATTTACACATGGATTGAGTGTAAATTTGCCTTTGCTATCTTTTTTGAAATAAGTTTCCTAAAATTTTGTCAAAGCAAAATTTAATAGATAGCCCTGCATAAAGTAGGTAACCAATAAATAATTGCTATATTTAATAAACATGCTCCTGGGTGAGAGAAGCATTTGATAAGCAAAGATTTGTCATACATTTAGACAAGGGACAATAAATTATGGATCTCTAAGTATTTAGAGTAAAGAAAAGGCCTTCAGGACTTTGCCTGGCAGTACCTTTTACCTCAATTGGTACCTGATAGCTGGAAATAGCCCCATTATTTAGGTGTTTATGTGGCTTTTATATGATACATCAATAAATCCTTGCAGATTCTGCAAGGCCCCTTAGTAACAGAAAGTAGTGATATACAAGTGGGTGGTGTTAACTGTAAAGAATTTTGGAGGCTCATCCTGCTTTAACCATTGAGCTTTTATTCATGTTACATATGGACTTCTATATAATGTTTCATTCATTCCAACAAAGGGTCTTGTGATGGTTAATTTTATGATTCACTTTGATGAGGCCTCAGTACCTAGATGTTTGGTCAAACACCAACCTGATACTACTTTTAAGATATGTATTTTTTAGGTTGAATACTTGAATCAGTAGATTATTATTTTCAATAATGTGGATGGGCCTTATCCAATCAGTTGAAGGCCTTAAGAGCAGACTGAGATCTCTGAGGATAAATTCTACCCTCAGTCTGCCTTTGGACTTGAGCTGCAACATCATCTCTTCCCTGGGTCTCCAGCCTGCTGGCCTTTTCTGCAGATTGTGGACTTGCTGGCCTCCACAATCATGTGAGCCAATTCTCTAAAATAAATTTCTCAATATCTTTCTGTTTCTATGCACACACACATACACACACGTAGATACCTCTGTATATGCACCCTTATATAGACACACACAGAGACATATCTTATTGGTTCTCTTTCTCTAAAGACCCCTTACTGATACAAATCCATTGTTAAATGTATTGATTTGGTTCAATCCTTGTTTTTCCAGTAAGTAAACCAAGGTACACAGAATGACAGTCTCAAGATCATATATCAGTTGTAGGTGATCTGGGCTCAGAAGCTTTGGTTTCTCCTATCAGTAAAGATCCTTTGCTGAACTATTATTCCCCAGACTTTAGCATGCCTCAGAATTATCTGGAGCTCTTCTTATAATACAGATTACTAAGCTTCATTTCCTCCCTGTTAGAATTTCTGACTCAGTCAATATGTTCATGGTAGGACCCTGAAATTTGCTTTTAAATTCTAACAAATTTCCATGTGATGCTGACCCTGCTACTATTGAGAACACACTTGAGAACAGCTGCTCTAGATTACAGTGTAAAATGTGGGGAAGGAGTTGTCAATACACTAGAAAGAAAGAAATCACTAAATAAATTATTTGATGTAGCTTTTTTTGGCTTCTTGACTGGTATCTACTGAAATTCTCATCCATATTCCTGGGCCTCAGACTTCTTATTAATAAAATAAGGACGTTGGAGCAAATTACATTTGATATTTTTGCTAGCTAAAATAATTTATAGGATAGTATAAATACTACTGCTTCCTTATGAGAATTAAAGAAAATACTTAAGAAAAGAATTCCAGAACTGTTTCCCTGTAACAGCTAGGAATGATTTCACAGCAGGTAACTGTGAACTTTGCAAGTAAGTGTAGTTTAAATAAATTGTTTTAAATTTCTGCAAAAACGTCAGAAACTAGATGGCTTTCATTTTTGTTTTTATTACTGCTGATTGGGTTCTCTGGAAAAGAGGCCAAGATGGAGTTTGGGGTGTTAGATGTTTTATAGGGATCAACACCTAGGAGGAGTGAGAGGAAGAAGGATTGGGCAGATAAAAACTGTAATGCACACCCAACAGAACCTCAGACACTCTGGCAGGGAGCCCTAGAGTGAATACTGTGTATCTGAGGGTCTTGTGTTGGCCTGAAATGTCTAGGCCTGCCTCAGGGTATAAACCATCTTGCTGTAAGTGGAAGAGTGTGGCTACGGCCAGGTGGCTCTCAGCAGCTAACTTAGACCCTGAAGAGCTGTTTTTTGCATGCTGTCTGCTAATCCCACTTTCTATAGCTAGCAGCCAGTCCTCCCTTAAAGGGGGGTTGTGGGTGTCACAACTTATGTTTATCACATATATCAACACAAGTCCTCTGTGATTCTCTTAGCCTTTCTCACGTTCAGAAAATGGCTCCTGCAGATGCAAGTATCATATGCCATTCAAAACAGCAAGTAAGGGAAGAAGCAGTACTATCTACCCTTTTTATTAGGAAATCAAAAGCTTTCCTAGAAACTGAGTAGATTTTTCTTAAGTTTCACTTATTGGAAAGTTATCACATGACTAGATCTAGCTAGAGGTTGGAAAGGTGAATAGTTAGTATCCCCAGTCTCTGCACTGAAGAAATAAAAGGGAAAGGTAGTTGGGAATGGATGTAGCCTTTGTCACTCACTTTACTAATCATTCAAAATGCCTCCCAGTTACTCTGCCAGGTATTAGCCATTAAATCCTATGGAAAGATCCAAAATCTGTAATATTATTCCCAACTCCCAAGTAAAAGCCTGAAACCTAAATACTTGCTTTTTCATATATATATATATAATTTTACGTTTTCCTCATCATTGTTGTGGCACCCAGAATTAATAGTTTAAGGCTTCAAAGAATTCAGTAGAGCAGCAGAAAAGGATACTTTCTGACAATATTTGTTAAATGAAGTTTTACCAAGAACCTATTGGGGAAAAAATAACATTCACTAAGCTTAGTATTTTAATTTTTCCTTTGGGGCTCAAATAAGGTTTCTTCCCTATCCTGGAAAAATGTATACAGGCAACTCACAGGTGTGGCAGGGAAAATGCATGCAGGGAATCACATAGATGTGGCATGAACTGAGGGATACAGGGGATGTAATTTGCATCAAGCCACACCAACAGGACTTCCGTCATCTCCTTTTCAAAGCAATATTATCCTATGGGATGTGCTGTTTCACTGTAAACCAAGGAATTTGTGTTCCAACATGCAGCTGCTAGCTAACAATTTAACAAAAAGAAAGAAAGTATCTGGGAAAGAAACCCTCCCAATCTCAGCAATCCCTCCTGCTCTTAAGTGGCAAACATTACCCCAGCCCTCTCCCACCACTATCACAGACATTGTGCTAAAATACAAAATGAAGATGAGGAGTGACCAAGTGAATTACAGTAATACATATCATCATGTGGATAAATTATATAACTAAAAATAAGGACTATGCTTTCTCAATTGCTGAAGTGGATAGGAGGAGGAGGAATATCTTATCTCTATGGTTTGCTTGAAATTTAGCTACTATTCAAACTCACTTCTCAGTAAACTTATTTCTTGGGTTAGTAAATTTGATCTAGGGCTTGAAACTTGTTTCCAAAAATTTAGAGATTATATCAAACAGCAGAATAATATCAGAATTATAATTTAATATGAAACTTACTGTTGTAATAAGCATGTTTTAACAGCAGTGTATAACTTTTCAAAATAATTCAAATAGCTGTTGTTTATGATGTTCATTCAGAAATTGTTGGAAAAAATAAATATTTTGGTGTATTGGCAAAGTATACTGTTTTCAAAATGAAATAATAAAATGTCTTTCTTCTCCTTTTACAACTAGAATAAATCAATCAGTGAGCACTTTTCAGTGAAATGACATGCAGGAGACAAAATAAGCTATGGCTTAAAAACTTATTATTTTAAGTAGAAACAGTAGAGAGCTCTGAAAATGATGAAACCATCAACTGCAAAAGCTAATTCAACTGTATTGAATATGTGTGACATATCTTACACACATTATCTCATGTATAATAAATATAAGGAAGCTACAAATAAAGGAATCATAAAAAGCAAACTATTTGTAAATAACTTTCCAGATAGTGTTACTTATGGTTTTAAGTCATTCTTTGACTATTTATTATTATTATTTTTTAATAAAAATTCCAAAGAGGCAATTTTATTACTTCCAGAAAGATTTCAAACATATACACTCATGGTGTTATTTCTTTAGGGATTAGTACTGTCTATCTTGTTTCAATACAAATGGTTTATTTTATTTTAGTTTGTCATAGAACACCAAGGAGCTATTTTTTCTAGCTTATATTAAAATGAAATTTATCTATTTTTGTCATTAAAATTCCAAGAGGTATTTTCCACAAGAATAGAAATATAATCTTTAATGTCCTCGTTAGTGCCACTAAAAATAATTACATTATTTTCCTTATTAACTGCTATCACCAAGGCTCTATGGTCAGAGAAATACATTAATTTTGACCCAGTATTAATTTTATATACATATTTCACTCAGGGTTAATTTTTCAAATAGAGGATACATCTATTTAATATGGAAAATACGTTTTGGATGTTATTTTTAAGGTACAATTATTAATTTTGTAATATTAAGATAGAATCAATTGATTATATCATTCACTATAGTGTACAGCATTTCCCTACTATGGATGACTAGCGAGTAACAAGATGGTTGAACATTTAAATTGCTTTTTTCTCTCTTCTAAGTGCCAGAGATATATTTTTAAAGAAAAGAATGATAACTTTAGAACCACAAACAGGTGAGAACCCAAGATAAACCCTTGTGAAAGGAGTTGATGACAATGTAACCAAAGAGTTGTAATGTTAAATACTTGTGCAGTATGAGAGTGGCACAGTGTTCTAATGAGAAGCACAGACTCAGAACAAAACTGCCTGAGACAAAGCTGGGTTCCACTCACAGTCTGTGTGCCTATAGGCAAATTGGCATCTCTGTGAACATTACCATACTACTATACTTAGTATATTAATATGCCACTGACTTAAAGCAATAATGTAACTTCCAAAGGGATCTATTTTATTAATAAGAGCCCATTTTAAACTCAAGGGGAATTGAGTTCAACTAATAAAGGATGGTTAAATGTTTCAAAGTATGTGCCAATTATTTCCATTTTTTTAGACTTTTAATATTAGACCACAGTAATTTATATATTCAAAATTTCTTATTTCTGTTCTTCAAAATTCATCTTTTTTCTTCCCCATCTTCCTTTAACCTATAATTTGACACAGAGGCACAACAAAATGAAACTAATACTCTTAGAACATTTCCTATAAATAATCCAAGTTCTGTGAACATTACACAATGACCTTTATATTAGAAGATTAAGAAAAATATCTCAACTATAAAAAAAAACTGCTGTTTTATTTCCTTCCGAGGATAAAAATCAGAAATATTAGGATAATATTCAAAATAAATGTACAACGTAAGACTGAATGCATCTTTTTTTCTTATTTTCCTCTACCCTCTCTATTTTCATCTCTCTTACACATACTTCTATTAAGTTAAAAAGATGTTTTGTCAGTTTTTATTTTTCACTAAATGTTCTCAATTAGCTTGTGATGCAACTAACAGTGCTGTCAGATGATATTAAAATGGGCAGGATTCTAAATGGACACAAATTGAGCAATTTAATTATCTGCCACCAGTATTATCAGGGTACCTCTGTTGTGCTTCTTTTTGTCATAGGAAACAGAGGCCTGACCAATTATTCTTATCCATTTGTAGAAACTCAAAACCTCATTTTATAGCAATATGGTTACTGGACAACTGAGATAGATTCTTTTTTCTGGTTTACTTTATGAAGCAAATTCCAAAAAGATTATTCAATTAATCATGGAGGGATTTAAGTAAAATCACTTTATTTTAGAAAAGAATATAATGTTGCAGAGTATAGGCAGGGACCCAAGTTAGCTGTATGTAAGTGTACTTATCTATTTGCTTTCTCTTACAGCAATGAAAGAAATAAAGATAAATAGATGTATTGGATGTAAAAATCTCTGGCTCAAGGAAGGGATGCTATTGTTTCGTCTAGGGAGATAAACAGTCATTGCACTAAATAAGAATTTCACGTGTGTGAGTATATACACATATAAATGTATTATACATATTTATTGATAAAATTTCAATATTAAATAATTACAACTTCACTGTGGGACTTAGTTGTATGAAATATGGGGTCTTTAAGTCTTCTAATTGGCATTGAAATAAATAGCATGCTAAAGAAGAAACTAGAAAATAGTTTTTGATCTTACACTATAGAAATGGTGTGAAGGTAGGAGGAACTGTAACTGATTTTAACAGTTTTATGTTGATTTTAACATATTTATACCCTCAAGGTTACCACATACTTATTTTATAAATATTATTTGTTCTTAATATTTCTACTCTGAAAGATCAGTAGTTATATGAAGGAGGAAGAGAGAAACTCCAAATACCTTAGCTCTACTGTTACCCATAGTAATCTTTCTATTCTGTTACTCAAAGGCTTTTGCATTTAGGAAGAGGTCACTTAACACAAGTGGGAAAACACTTATTTTAAATAACTTTGAACTCAAATTAATTGTTTTGCACAGTGATGAGCTCTGATTAGATCCCTTCTTAGGTTCTTTTATCTATAAACTCTATGATTAAAATATAGAATAAAAAATTACCACAGATCCATAATAGAGACACATGCAAATATTAATACAATTAGCTGAAAAGAACGAAAAGGGAGAGAAAGATTGAAATCTGTGTGAATGAGAAACTTTGAGGTATGAGTGACAAAGTCATTGTCATTGAATTCTTTTCTTATATCAAAATATATTCCGGGGTATTTCAGAACTGACTAGAACATAAATAATATTCATATGCATTCATTCATGTTATGAATAAAAAAATAAAAAACTGTCACTTAAGGAGGATAAATGGATTAAAGTCTTAATATTGACCTTTTCATTAGCTCAGTTATTCACTCATTTAAATAAATATTTACCAAATATTTTGCACAGGAAACTATGTTAGGCATTAGAGAACAAATACAAATATGTCATTGTCCCTGCCTTCAGGAATGTTATACGTTCTCAGGAGAAAAAAAAAAAGCAAATTCAATTGGATAATGTCTTTATGGGAAATAATGTGACTTTAAATCATAAAAATAAAAGGAAATGTTCATAAGTAAAAAAGTAAAAGTATATGTTAACTAACTGGAATTTAAATAAAAATTTGAAAAGGAAAAATACATGTGTTAACATGAAAGAACATTATGAGTGCATCAATTTTAGAAAATACGAAAGTAGTTTAAAATCCTCCATCAAAGAACAGTCCAGTTCACATGGCTTCCCTAGTGAATTCTCCCTAACATTTAAGGAAAGAAATACCAATTCTGTACAAACTTACAGGAAATAGAAGAGGAGGAAATAATTCCCAACCCATTTGATAAAGTCATTGTTAACCTGACATCAAAACTAGACAAATACATTTGAGGATATAAACACTGCAGATAAATATCTTTCATGAAAAATCCCCAACAAAATATTACCAAATCAAATCCAGCAATATATACAAAGATCAACATATCATAACCAAGTTGGATTTGTCTCAGTAATGCAAGATTGGTTTAACATTCAAAATTCAATGTAATTCCCAATACTCACAACATAAAGAAGAAAAACCATATGATTATTTCAATAAATGTGAAGTACATTTAGCAAAATTCAGTCTAGGTCTTTTTTAAAAGTCAGCCACATACAATAAAAGAGAACTTCCACAAACTGATCTTCCATTTATGAGAAACCTACAACTGACCTCATAATTAAGAATGAATATCTGATACTTTCTCTCTAGGATTAGAAATAACAAGGGGTGCCCGGGTGGCTCAGTTGGTTAAGCATCTGCTTTTGGCTCAAGTTATAATCTGAGAGTCCTGGCATCTAACCCTAAATTGGGTTCCCTACTCAGCGGGGAGTCTGCTTCTCTCTCTCTCTCTCTGCTCCTCCTCCAGCTTGTGTTCTCTCTCTCTCAAAAAAATAAACCTGATCTTTAAAATTAAAAAAAAAAAAAGAATAACATGGAGATGTGTGCCCTCACTATTACCATCCAACGTTGTCCTAGATATTGTAAAAAGAGAATGAATGACATGAAATGTATGATTGAAAAAAAATAAGTAAAAATGTTTCTATTTGTAGAAGACATTATTGTTTTCACAGCAAAATTTTAAGGATGCCACAAAACTAAAGGTGACTCTTGAAAAACACAGGGGTTGAGGCATCAACTTCTTGCATAGTCCAAAATCAACATAGAACTTTTGACTCCCCAACACTATTTATGGCCTACTGTTAACCAAAAGCCTTACTGATAATACAGTTGATTAACACACATTATGTATGTTATATTTATTATATACCATATTCTCACAATAAAATAAAGTATTATTAAGAAAATCAGAAGTAAGAGAAAATACATTTACAGTACTGTATCCAAAAAAAATGCATATAAGTGGACCCCCACATACATTCAAACCCCTATTGTTCCAGGGTCAAGTGCATTAAGAGTAATAGTTTAATTTCTACAAAGTTAGTATACAAAACACTCTACATTTTATATAACAATTAGAAAATAAAATAAAGAATATTCTATTCATAATAGTGCCAAGATATAAAATAACAAGTAATCAGTTTAACAAAAGATAAGCAAGGTTATACACTGAAAACTAAAGCACATTACTGAGAAAAATTAAAAACCTAAGTAAATGGAGATATTTGCTATGTTCATAATTGGAAGAATAAACTTTGTTAACATATTATTTTTTCTTAAATTGATCTGTAGAATTAACAGAATTTCAACCAAAATCCTCACTTTTTTTTTGCAAAAATCAATGAGTTGATTCTAAAAGTTATCTGAAAATTCATACAACTCAGAAAAACCAAAGTGATTTTTAAAAAGAACAAAATGAGAGAACATACATTACCTGATTTCAAGACTTGCTGTGAAGCTATAGTGATCAAGACAGCATGGCACTGGTAAAAGAATAGATGTATCAAATGGTCAATACAACAGAATAGTGAATCCAGAAAAAAACTCATACATGCATACATGGTCATTGATACTTGTCACAGATACCAAAGCAATTCAGTGAGAGAGAGAAGGTCTTTAAGAAATTGAGTTGGGGGGATCCCTGGGTGGCACAGCGGTTTAGCGCCTGCCTTTGGCCCAGGGCGCGATCCTGGAGACCCGGGATCGAATCCCACATCAGGCTCCCGGTGCATGGAGCCTGCTTCTCCCTCTGCCTGTATCTCTGCCTCTCTCTCTTTCTCTCTGTATGACTATCATAAATAAATAAAATTAAAAAAAATTGAGTTGGAACAACTGGATAATCATGTAGAAAAGACAAAGTTGAAACCTTAATATACAAAATATACAACAATTAACTTAAAATGCATCATATACCTATTTGTATGTATAATACAAAACTCATAGCAGGAAAAATCTTTGAAAACTTGGATTAGGCAGTATTATCTCAGATAGAACACAAAGGGCATAAACCACAAATGAAAAAAATGAAAAATTAGACTTCATGAAAGTTAATACATTTAGCTTTTTGAAAGACCCCATTAACACAACTAAAAGGCAAGCCTTATAATGTAAATATAGATATACTTAGCAAGTAATTGGAAAATGATTTATAATAGTACCAAAAATCATAATATAATTAGGGTAAATATATATTATCAGGAATAATAAAGCTGATTTATAATTCATTAATAATAACAAATAAGCCAATTAAAATGGGCATAAAGATTTGAACAGACACTTCACAACAGAAAATAAAATTGGATGAGCACTAAACTCATGAAAAGTTACTGAACATAAGTTCATAAGGGAAATATAAATCATAGTGAGTTACCACTGTACATTAATTAGAGAGGCTAAAATAAATAAAATTGACAGTACCAAGTATGGGAATGTATGTTAAACAACTGGAAATCTCATATGCTACTTTTCAAAGCATAAATGTGGAATAACCACTTAGTAACTTTTTGGAAGTTTCTTAAAATATTAAATATACATCTTCAATATACCACCGCTATTGCACTCCTAGGAATTTAGCCAAGGGAAATAAAAGCATAGTTCCACCCAGACTTGTATGCCAATGTTCATATTAGCTTTATTCACAATACGCAAAAATCCTACGCACTGCCATGCTATAAACTAAAATAGCATAAGAGAGAGGGAAAGGGGCCTTTTTCTTGTTCTCTATCAGATAGCTGAGCAGTCCTTATACTGGGGTGTTTGGGAATACCATGGGGCATCACGTTTGGAATCTTGCATGGTGTCATAGGATAGCAGAGGCAGGTGGTTTTGCTGGTGCATAGCAGCAGGATGGCCATATCAGCAGTTGAAAACATCTCCTGGAAACATAGTGAAACAGTGCAAAATAGTGGCCTGAGTGACATGTTGTAAATAAAGTCCAGTGAACAGTTGAGTGGAGTAGATAAACATAAACTGAGGTGGGAAAAGCAAAGAGTAGAGGTAGACCCAAGCTGGATTTCATATAGCATGATGGCATGTTCCACAAATCTAAAACCCAAAGAGAAGATTGAGGTCCTTCTCCTCAGAGTGGGTAATGAGGGAATTACATTTGGACACTAATGGTAATGTGATCAAATGTTTATATTCTTGTAGAGAAGTTAGGGGGAAATATAGGATAATTAAAAATGCATGAAGATCATTTACTAATAATAAATTTGAGTTTGATAACTTATTTAACTATTGATGGAGATTTTATTTTATTTCTTTAAAGATTTTATTTATTTATTTATTTATTTATTTATTTATTTATTTATAGAAACACACAGAGAGAATGAGAGGCAGAGATACAGGCAGAGGGAGAAGCAGGTCCCATGCAGAGAGCCCGACGTGGGACTTGATCCAGCGTCTCCAGGATCACCCCTGGGCTACAGGTGGTGCTAAACCACTGTGCCACTGGGGCTGCCCTGATGGAGATTTTATAAACAAGTTTCTTCTTATAAAAATCACACTGTGTTGGGATGCCTCGGTGGCTCAGCGGTTGAGTGTCTGCCTTTGGCTCAGGGCGTGATCCCGGAGTCCTGGGATCGAGTCCTATATCGGGATCCCTGCAAGGAGCCTGTTTCTCCCTCTGCCTATGTCTCTGCCTCTCTCTTTGTCTCTCTCTGTCTCTCATGAATAAATGAATAAAGTCTTTAAAAAAATCACACTGTGAGTAAAAATATCTATGAATTAGAAGACTCAATAAAGATGTCAGCATCACCAAACTGATCTAATAGATTTAAGATGATCCATTAAAATCATGGTAGCTTTTTTTTTTTTTTAATTGACAATCTGACTGTAAAATTTACGTGGGAATTTAAAGAGCTAAGAACAGGGATGCTTGGGTGCCTCAGTTGGTTAAGCATCTGACTCTTGATTTCAGCACAAGTCATGATCTTAGAGTCCTGGGATCAAGCTCCCCGAAAAGGCTTGTCTGCTTCTCTCCCTTTCCCTCTGTCCCTCCTCTGCTCATTCATTCTCTCTCTCTCTCTCAATTTGTCCCCTCCCCCCTCTAAAATAAATAAATATTTTTTTAAAAGAGCTAAGGACAAACAAAGATAATGAACAAAGCTGGAAAACTTAAGCTACTACCTCTCAAGATGTATTATAAAATTACGGTAATTAAGGTAATATTGGCACAAAGACAGATAAATAGAAAAATAAAAATATATAGAGTTTCAAATCAGATCCACAATTGGATTGTCACTTGATTTCTGACAAGCGATCTGTGGTAGGAACAGTGGACCAAGG
The DNA here is from genome assembly GCF_048418805.1 of Vulpes vulpes. Taxonomy (NCBI): domain Eukaryota; kingdom Metazoa; phylum Chordata; class Mammalia; order Carnivora; family Canidae; genus Vulpes; species Vulpes vulpes. The sequence continues at coordinate 46,123,951 of NC_132783.1, read as the reverse complement.
ATGAAATTTATACTAAATAATGCTGGGTTAAGTAGCCATCCATATAAATGCTAAAAATCTTGGCTTGTACCTCATACTATGTACAAAAGTAAATTTCAGTTGGATTGCATATCTAAATGTGAATGTTAAAATAATAAGGCTTTTCAAAGAATGTATAGAACAACATCTTCATGAATCTGTACTATTTAACAATTTCTTATATAAAATACTTATAGAAATCTCTTACTAAAATCACTTATCATGTATATACACCTACAGATTGAAAGTAAGAGGATGGAGAGACATCTGTTCTGCATATGGCAGTCAAAAGAAAGCCAGAAGAGCAATACTTATCTTGGATAAAAGAGACTTTAAAACAAAGACTGTAACAAGAGACAAAGAAGGACACTATATAATAATAAAGAAGACAATCCAATTCAAAGATATAACAATTGTAGATATTTATGCACCCAACCTGGGAACACAAAAATACATAAAACAGTTAATAATAAATATAAAGGAAAACTAATTAATAGTAATACAATAAGAGTAGGAGACTTTAACACCCCATTTACATCAATGAACAGATCATCTAAACACAACATCAAGGAAACAATGGCTTTAAATGACACACTGGGAATAGATAGATTTAATAAGTATATTCAGAGCATTCCATCCTAAAACAGCAGAATACATACTCTTTTCAAGTGCACATGGAACATTCTCTAGAATGGATCATATGTTAGTCCACAAAACAAAGATCAACCAATTGAAGATCAAAATTCTACATATTGTCTCACCACAATGCTATGAACAAGAAATCAACCTACTAAGCAGGGAATGGGTCAACCAGAAAATTAAAGAAGAAATAATACATGTAAACAAATGAAAATGATAACATAATGATCTCAAATCTTTAGGATGCAGCAAAAGAGGTTTTAAGAGGGAAGTTTATAGCAATACAGGCCTATCTCAAGAAGCAAGAAAAATATCAAATATACAACCTAAGCTTGCACCTAGAGGAGTTGGAAAAAGAACAACAAACAAAACTTAAAACCAGCAGAAGAAAGGAAATAATAAAGATAAAAGCAGAAATAAGTGATATAGAAACTAAAAAACCAGTTGAACAGATAAAAAAATAGGAGCTGGTTCTTTGAAAAAACTAATAAAATATATATACCTCTGGCCAGACTTGTCAAAGACAAAGAAAGAGAGAGAGTGCTCAAATAAGTGAGCACAAGTGAGAGAGGTAAAATAACCAACATCACAGAATTAAAAAAAATTATCAGATAATATTATGAAAAACTACATGCCAACAAATTGAACATAGAAGAAATGGATAAATTCTTAGAAACATATAAAGTACCAAAACTGAAACAGGAGGGAATATAAAATTGATCAGAACAATAACCAGAAGAGAAATTCAGTTAGTAATCAAAAAACTCCCAACAAACAAAAGTCCAGGACCACATGACTTCACAGGTGAATTCTACCAAATATTCTACTATATTTAAAGAAGAGTTAATACCTATTACTCTTAAATCATTCCAAAAAAATAAAAAAGGAAGGAAACTTCCAAATTCATTCTATGAGGACAAGATTACCCTGATAATAAAATCAGATAAAAATATCACTAAAAAAGAGAACTACAGGCCAATATTCCTAATGAACATAGATGCAAAAATTCCCAATAAAATACTGGCAAAATGATTTCAACAATGCATTAAACAATATTCACCATAGGGATACCCAGGTGGCTAGTTGGTTAAGCATTTGCTGTTGGCTTAGGTCATGATTTCAGGGTCCTGGGATCAAGCTCAGCATCAGGCTCCCCACTCAGCAGGGAATCTGCTTCTGCCCCTCCCCCTGTTCCTGCTCACATGCACTTGCGCGCTTTCTCTCTCTCTCTCTCTCAAATAAATGAATTAAAAATCTTTTTAAAAAATCACCACAATTAAGTGGGATTTATTCCTGGGTAGCAAGGGTGGTTCAATATTTGCAAATCATTGTGGTACATCACTTCAATAAGAGAAAGAATAGCCATACAATCATTTCAATAAACACAGAAAAAACATCTGACAAAGTTCAACATCCATTCATGATAAAAAACCCTCAGCAAAATAGGTTTAGAGAGAACATACTTCAACATAGTAAAGGCCAGCGGGCCCCCGGGTGCTCGGTGGTTGAGCATCTGCCTTTGGCTCAGGTCATGATCCTGGGGTCCTGGGACTGAGTCCCACATCAGACTCCCTTCAAGGAGCCTGCTTCTCTCTCTGCCTATGTCTCTGCCTCTCTCTGTCTGTCTCTTATGAATAGATAAATAAAATCTTTAAAATAATAATAATAAAGGTCATCTATAAAAAAACAATGCTATCATCCTTAATGGGGAAAAACAGAGCTTTTCCCCTAAGGTCAGGAATGAGATAAAGCATGTCCGATGTCACCATTTTTTTTCAACATAGTACTGGAAGTCCTAGCCTCAGCAATTGGACAACAAAAATAAAAGGCATCCAAATCAGTAAGGAAGAAGTAAAATTTTCACTATTTGCAAATGGCATGGTACTGTATACAGAAAATACCCCACCAAAAAAAACTGCTAGAACATATAAACAAATTCAATAAGGTCACAGGATACAAAATCAATGTATAGAAATCTGTTGCATTCTATACACCAGCAATGAAGCAGCAGAAATAAAAATTTAAAAAACAATCCCATTTATAATTGTACTCAAAATAATAAGATACCTGGAAATAAACCTAACCAAAGAGGTGAAAGACTTATGCTCCGAAAACTTTATAGTTTTATAACACTGATGAAAGAAATTAAAGGTGACAGGAAAAAACAGAAAGACATTCTATGCTCATGAATTAGAAGAACAAATATTAAAATGCCTATACCACTTAAAGCAGTCTACACATTCAATGTAATCCCTATCAAAATACCAATAGTATTTTTTTTTACAGAACTAGAACAAAGAATCCTAAAATGTATGGAACACAGGCAGTAACCTCTTTGACATCAACTGTAGCAACTTCTTTCTAGATATGTCTCCTGAGGCAAGGGAAACCAAAGAAAAAATAAACTATCCGAACCTCATCAAAATAAAATAATAATCCAATTAAAAATGGGTGGAAAACATTAACAGACATCTCTCTAAAGAGATATACAGATGGCCAAGGACACATGGAAAGATGCTTATCACCCCTCACCATCAGAGAAATACAAATCAAAACTGAGATATCACATCACACCTATCAGAATGGCTAAAGTCAACAACACAAGAAAAAAAACAGGTGCTGTCGAGGATATGGAGAAAAAGGAACACTTGTACAGTGTTGGTAGGCATGCAAACTGGTGTAGTTACTGTGGAAAACAGTATGGAGGAACTGCTTTACTATATAGCAATCACACTACTGGGTATTTACCCAAAGAATACAAGAACACTAATTCAAAGGAATATAGGCACCCCTGTGTTTATAGCAGCACTGTTTACAATAACGAAGATATGAAAGCAGTCTGTGTCCATATATTTATGAATAGATAAAGATTTGGTTTATATATATAATGGAATATTATTCAACCATTAAAAATAATGAAATCATGCCATTTGCAACAACATGAATGGAGCTAGAGAGCCTAATGCTAAGCAAAATAAGTCAGAGGAAAACATTTACCATATCATTTCACTCATATGGAATTTGAGAAACATATAAGCAAAGTAAAAAAAATAAGAGAGATAGAAAGACAAAACAAGAAATACACTCTTAATTATACAGAACAAATTGTTGGTTACCAGAGAGGAAGTAGGTAGAGGGATGGGTTAAATATATGATGGGGATTAAGGAGTACAGTTATCATAATGAGCACAAGATGATGTGTGGAAGTATTGAATTACTATATTGTGTACCTGAAACTAATATAACACTGTATGTTAACTAACTAGAATTAAAATAAAAACTTATAAAGAAAGAAAAAAATCAAATCACTATTAAGATCTCATACCAAATAGTACTAGCAATGAAAAAATATAAAGAAAAATGGCAAACAGGCCAATGACAAGACTAGAGCTTCTGCTCATGAAGAGATATCATTAAGCTTCTAAAAAATGGAAGCCACAGGAAGAAAGAAGATACAATATTTTATAAGTAAATTTTAATCAGAATATATGAAAAACTACAAAAAATAGGGAAAGAGTGTAAAACCAATATGAAAGAATAATAGGTAAGGGATTTGAATAGGCACTTCACAGAGAAATATATCTAAATGACTGATGTTTATGAAAAGATTGTTCATTTTATTGGTGACTAAGAAAATACAAACTATAATAGTAGTATAATACCACTACACAGGCACTAAAAGGTTATAATGAAGGAAGAAAAAAAATCAAATTTAGGCAGGGATGTACAGCAATGGGAACTCTTACACATTACAATGGAAGTATAAGTTAATGCAATGACTTTGGAAAGATGTTTGTCAGTATCAATAAAACTTAGCAAATGCATGCCCTGTAACCCAACATTCCACTCTCCATTCTCCCCCAATTCATGCTTTCTCACTCTCTCTTGCTCTCTCAAATAAATAATACTAAATAAATAAAATATTTTTTAAAAAGAAAAGAGTTGGTGTATATATTTTAAAAATGACAGTAGATAGCCATGAGAACAGACTGGAGAGAGACAAAAATAGTAAAAGTTGATATGTTAGAAGGCCACTGCAATAGTGTGCATAAGAGATGATAATAAAGGATTAATGAGGAACAAACAGAATGTAAGACATAGGATATTCCTAATTCCATAGTACCTGTATTTTCATCATAAACATTCTTGTGATTATTAGTTATCTGACTCATCTGATCAATTATAAGATTCCTAGGATGCTAAAATTAAAATATTTGTCAAGATTTTCCTAGTTTATCAGTGAATGTTGAACACATAGTCGCAAATATTTCTCAAGAAGATAGGCTTTTTCAGTTTTCAATTTTATAACTGTGGGGAGTGTAGAGGAGTGCAATAGGCCAGGAGATTTCCACTAAAACATCCTTCAACATCATGCCGATCAGTATATGATCTGTGCTAAGGGCCCCAAGGTTTGAGTCTACGATTCAATTTCTCAAATCTGTGACAAAATAGAAATATATTTAAAATGGTAACATATCTTTCTAAACTCAAAGAGTCTTAGATATTGTTGGAATAACCTGCAGCTATGTTAAGAAGATATATTATTTGGTTCGCTAGTGCTTTAGTATACAACCTTATGGGTTCAGTTTTCTATTTAGAAGACATTTAGCCTTAGATCCCTGCCGTAAGTGCAGCAGTAGTTGAAATGCTAAACAGTTCTTTAGTACTAGTATCAAGTATATAGTATAGGCTGATCTCATTTTGTGTACCTGAGAACTATAAAAAGAGAGTGCATTGCCAAATAGCATAGTAGGTATACTATAAATATGTGTTGAATTGAATAACCCTCTACTCGTTTCTCTAATTTCTGAGAAATATTTACAGGATAAAACATCTAACCCAATGTCCAATAAAAAGAACAATGAAATCATAAATGCTTGGTGACAGCATGGTGAGACAGAAAGAGACGTGCAGCCCTATGGTTTGATTCCAGCCTTTCACTTTCTATATGCGTGACCAGAGCAACCACAACAAACTCTCGGAGACTTAATTTTCTCAAGCACACAACAAAAAACACTAACAGTGTACTAGCTCCCAAAGCTGTTGGAATGATCAAGTAAGACAATGCATACAAAAAAAAAAAGAATTCAGTCACTGCTGTTAACTTTCACTACTAAAAGAATAATTCTGCCTTTGCCTATAGTAAACCTGTTTGAATTTAATTTTTCCCATAAGTCCTAGAGGGAATGATTCAAGTACTTGTTAATTCAATGCATTTAATCTTGTGTGAATTTTAAAAGCATACATTTTATTTATTTATTTATTTTTAAAGCATACATTTTAAAATAATACATACCTATGTAACACTTTATTAGGATCCCTTACTGAGCTCATGGATTTTAAATTTAAAAACTTTCTATATCATAATTCTGAGAAGTGAAATTTTCGATGTAGGAGCTCATATGGAGGTATTTTTTTCATATATTTTTAGCAAAGAGTGAAATAGCCAGACAGGAGCAGTTCCTTTTTAGATTCTGATCCACTTTCTATGAAGTGCACATGTACCTCTTCTTCCCGGGATAGAGAGATGATAAGACAAGTGCACATTTCGGGGTGCTGTATTTCACAACACTGAAGAGATGCTTTTACTGTGGAGCTTCAGAAAGCTAATGAAATAATTATTTGAGGTGGGAAGACAGCATTGTCTCTTATTCCTCCTCTTTCAGTATAGGGCAGAGGTTCTGCTTTACACCAGGAAGACTACAGAAACTGAATGCTTATAGCTTCTCTCTACACAACTTATTTAATCTTTAACATTGTAGCTAAGGTTATTAACATATGTTGGTACAACACTGTACCAATGTCTGAGGCCTCAAAGCAGAGGAACATGTTTCATCCCCATAGTTCTCACATGTAGTTCACAAAGCAATGACTTCTTAGAGTTTATACATGTGTTAATCATTTAGTTTTTCCAACTGCTCTATGGAATATGTCGTTATAGAGGAGGAAACTGAGACGTAGAGATATTAAGTGACTTTCACACAGTCTCATAGCTAGTAGATAGTGAAGTCAGAAACTATACCTGTACCTGCGTCAAGGACTCCATCTTTCTCCACTCATTAAGTGACCTATTTTATGAAGTGCCTGATCCTTCAGAAAGCTTGCTGATAGATGTACTTGTAAACTACTTTGCAGCCTTAGCTGTACCGAATAGAGATTTAAAGAGGAAGAAGGAAACGTCTCTATTTTACCTTAGGTTGCAGCCACCTTCTACAATATAGCATTACTGGGAGATACCACTTGACCAAGAATAAAACAATATTGAAATTCTCATTTGGCACCTTGTATCTCTCCCTTTGTTTGGGAAAGACCCTGGAGGAAGAGTGTTTGATAGAGTCCTCTAATTACCAACAAATTAGATAAGACTGAACTTAATGGGGTAGAACAGTTTATTTAGACTTACCTTTAACACACCCATACACATAGATACACATTCACACCATAATGTGCGGAGAAAATTAAAAACCATGTACATTTGTGCATTGAATATAATAACTCTTAATTTCATAGTAGTAGGTAGGGTCCCATCCTATCTAGATCTTATTTTTCTTTGTTGGTTTATTGGTTTTTTTTCTTTATTTAGGCAGTGTTTATTTAATTCATGATAAACTATAAATTTCTATATACTATCCAGAATGGTCAGAGGAGATTAGTATCTTGAGCTTAGGTTTCGCATACTAAAGAGAATTTGCTGTTTGTGTAAAATCTAATTTATTTTTAAAGTTTAGTTAAATTCAATTAATTAACATATAGTGTATCATTAGTTTCAAAGGTAGAGTTCAATTATTACTTTAGTTGCAAATTACATCATTTGCCCTTCTTAATGCCCTTCACCAAGTTATCCCATCTGCCCACCAACCTCCCCTCCAGCAAGCCTTTGTTTGTTTTCTATAGTTAAGGGTTTCTTATGGTTTGACTCCCCCTTTGATTTTGTTCTTATTTTATTTTTTCCTCCCTTCCCCTGTCATCCTCTGTTTTATTTCTTAAATTTCACATATGAGTAACATCATATGATAATTGTCTTTCTCTAATTGACCTATTTTGCTTAGCATAATACCATCTAGTTCCATCCAAGTCATTGCAAATGTTAGATTTCCCTTTTTTGATGGCTGTGTATAGGAAAATTGCATATCATAATTATATAAATATATAAGAAATATTATATATAATTATATATATAATATATACATCCTCTTTATTCATCTGTCAATGGACATCTGAGCTCTTTCCATAGTTTGACTATTATGGACTCTGCTCTATAAACATTGGGGTGCAGTTATCCTTTTTGGATCATTGTGTTTGTAGCCTTTGGGTAAATACCTAATAGTCCAATTGCTGGGTTATGGGGTAGCTCTGTTTTTAACTTTTTGAGGAACCTCCCTACTGTTTTCCAGAGTGGCTGCACTAGCTTGCCTTCCCACCAACAGTGAAAAAGTGTTCCCCTTTCTCTGCATCCTCATCACAATATATTATATATAAGAATCACATATATTAAATTCAAACCTCAAATGGAAACAAGCTAATATTAATCATGTCCATATCATGTCCATATTCTCTATATAACCAACCACAAGAGCCAAATAAATTTGTACTGTTATGGACAGTTTTGTAGATTATACATTGGAAATTAAGGATTAAAGATAGAGGCTAGAAAGATTACTCTTTTCCTAAAGCATAGAGTAGTAAATGTTGGAGCCAATATTCCAAGCTTTGTGGACACCAAAGACTATGCAACCTTGCCTTAGTGATCTAGACTTAATTTTATCTATTGTTCTTTCATTTTAATAATTTACAGTGACATGAGTTGCCAAAACCATCAAATGCAAATCTCGTCTGGAATATTATATGTAGAGTATCTTTAGGGTTGATAACAATCTTGGAAGACTTTCATTCATAGCTGAAAAGTAATTGTCCTTAGAGTTTTTTACTGCCTTTTAAGTTTAACTTCCTCCTGTTGGGCTGTAGTAAGTAACGATTTACTTTTAAAAAGTGCTGTTGCCCCAGGGCTTGGTAAAGTAAACACTACATTGCTATCATGTGTATGTATTACAGAGAAGGTACCTGACTTCCTGTAGTATTACTGTTCATTCATGTGGTAACCAGTCAATATCTTTCAAGTCTGATATTTCTCTGGAGCGACTGAAGGTTGAGCTAGGCATAGCTAGGAATCTAGATGACCTTTTAGAAAAATATTTTTAGGCACATTCTAAAATTATCCAGAAACCCAAGCCATGCTTTTTAAGAAATGATCGGGGGAAGGGAGTAAGGAAAAGAAGGCCTCTAATTTAATACAAGTTCCTTTCAAATATCAACTTCCAAATGGCAGAGTGCCATTTTTTTTTTTTTTTTTACTTTACAGACTTTATGAAGCTAGTAATTGCCATAGAGAACAAAACTAATATCACCAATCAATCCCCAAAATATCAGGGGATGAAGATTGTTACTCAGTTCTTGAGGGGCCCCTTTAGACAATGATGAAATCTTAGTAAGAAAGAGCAGAACAGAATCTAGTCATAAGAAAGTCTTTTTATGATAATCCTTTTAAAATAATTGTAAAACAATTTTAAAAATTGAAAGACTATGACTGATACTGTGATATATTTATTGCCTCAATGGACGTGTATTCCCTGAACTAGACCATGACATTCTTTTAAATAGCCCACTACACACACATTACATGATCACAGCTTTCAGCTGCTTTTGATTTAGGCTGAATTAGAACCAGTGACCTAGAAGCAAAGAGTGTCATATTCCATTACTAAATGTCTTCACTGGTCAGTTACTCACAGGTTTTTTTTTTTCCCCTTAATCATTTTTATTAGTGACATTCCCATTTTTATCATCAGACAATTTGAAAGATCTCAAGCATGTGCCCTGACACAAATTATAGCTATTGTTTACACTACCTTCTTATAAAGACAGACTATCCCCAAGTGTGAGATTCACCTTGAATTATGCCAGCTGGCATCCTATTTCAGTATTTGTTCTTCTTTTATTCCCTGTTATAGTCTCTAAATGACATTAGATGTGGTTGGAATGACAAGTGCCTTTTCAAGTCCACAAGTGAAGGTGAATTGAAGAAGGAGCCAACAGACACCTGTCCATCATAACCAGGGCAAGCTAGCTCCAGGAGCAGAACTATGTAAATTGATCCCAAAATGCATTCCCTGCTTTCATTTGATATATTTTTTTTTTCATTTTCACCTCACAGCCTCTCATAGCTTTACAGTGTGCAATGTAAAAACTCACCCTTGTTCCTTTATATTTTTTTCAATAGGCTAATGCAAAAAGGGAAGAACAAACTTGTGTTCTTTTTTTTCTTTTGGTCCTATATATTTTTCTATAGACTTGCATTTTTTGGAATGCCTGACATGTCTACAGTGATCTGTGCAATAGAATGCCTAGATAGAAAAGGAAGTAGATCAATATTGCTTTAACAGAGAAAGTGCTTCATGAAGACACACTGGTACATAATTAAACATAACAAACATTTCCCAAGGACAGATCTCTCTAACTCAACAAAATCAAACTCACATTCCCTTGTGCTTTACCCTGATGAGAACTTCATAACTTTGGAGTGCTGTAAAGGGATTTAGAGGACAAGTATGATAGCTATTTATAGAAAATGATAGGCATCCAGCCTTGAGATAAATCTGAACCTAAAACAAATATGTTTAGAGGAAATAGTATGGGCAGTAGAAGCATGAAAGAATAACAATATACTGAAGCAAATGGTTTGCACTTGATTTTAGTTTTTGAGGTTTCACACTTTCCATAGTTCCTATAGTTGCCATTTATTGCAATTTCCTTATAAGTTAAAAAAGATTCTCATAATCAAATATATAAAGATGAAAATATAAAAACAGTATTTTAAGGATAATTTATATCAATACATCATATTTCTTACAACTAAAGTTATCTGGGACTGCAAAACATGGATATATTACCCCCACAATGTGTATTTCTTAATTTGAGTCCTTCAAAAGCGGATGCTGAAGCACTTATTTGAACACAAGAGAGTATTTGGAAGGTGATCTTGGGGAACACAGTGAAGGAGTGAGCAAGTGAGAAATAAAAGGGAGGGAAGCCAATAAAGTTTTATTAGTGAGTGGATTACTGCTGTGGGAAACTGAAGCTCAGTCTTGCCCCCTGGACCCTCTCAAAGATTTTGTAGAATTATTTCACCAAGGGAAGAAAAGAGCAAGCTGTGTACCCACTGCTATTTATTCGCTGAGTGGCACTCCCGGTAGCATTAACTCCCTGCCAAGCACAGTCTAGGGACAAAGATTGGTCCCAGGAAAAGGGGAGCAGAAAGCTATATGTATGAATAAAATCTGTCTGCCAGAATAGAACCTGGCTTCAGAGGTGAGCTGAGGGATACAAGAGGAGTTCCCACAGGGTCATCTATACCATATGGAAAACTAACACAGGGGAGAACATTACAAAGAATAGCTAGATAATATTTTTAAGAATTGAGAGAGACTCAGCAGTAGCTATAAAAGAGGGTTACAAGGTCTCATTTCCCCAATGTCATTATCTTTATCTATTTACTGTTTTGATGGGTAAGAACTCCTCCCTAAAGAGAAAATTCTCCTTAACACTTTCTTCTTTACTACATATATTAGAGTCATGATGTTTGTTGTTCACTAAATACCATTGTCAAGCTGTCAAACTCTATTTTCAAAGGCAGTTCATTTTGTAAAGATATATGACTTCAGGCTCAGGGGAGGTTTGAAGTGATTTACACCAGCATATATGAGTGCAGGTGTCCAGTTCTTCCATCCCCTATCTTTGGAGTTTAAGAGGATCCTTGGGCTATTCACTAGGGAGGGCTGTTTGCTCTGGAAGGGCAGTGCAGATAGGGTTGACCCAAGTTTCAGGGCTCGGCAGAGCAATGAGATATATTGTGACTGCTGTGAAAGGGAAGCCTTTTTTTAAAAAAATAATATTGAATATAACTGCTAATGTGGTTCCTTAGCACTGGTGATGCGGTTTAGATGTTCCTGTGATGGTCTGAAACACTGGCTTGTCTCCCTCATGGCTCCCTCGAAGCCAAAAAATGGGTAGTTGTGATCTGTATGAAAACGGATATCCTTTCACTGCAGATTTCACTCATGTTCAAATGGCCATTCCTCTTGTCTCTCCTGCAGTAGCCCTCATAGCTCTATCCCTTGATATTTTCCCCTTAGTTTTGGAATTTTTATTTCTTGTGGGCATGAAGGAGGTGGAAGTCTGGCACCACTGCTTATCTTTTCATTCTTTTCTTGTGGTTTAAATTTCATGCCTAGAGATTTTAGGGCTCAGACCTTTGGGCCTCACCCAAAACAACTCTTACAAATCCAACACGTTAACTCCAATGCTGATATTTGGAAAATGAAAACACCAAGAGTTGTTCTCTTTGAACTCAGATTCTGCTGTAGCATCCATTACCTGAGATAGGCCGTTGGAGTGGCCCAGCCAGCTGAGTGCAGGTAGGCCCACTGGACACCAAAAAGGAAAATTTCAAATAATATTTCAGAGTTTTTTCCTTCCATAAAAGTCATCTGTAACCTGGAATCATAAGCAATCTCTATATACATTACAGACACTCTGTAATAATGATACAAATGCATGAATCGTCATCAATTGAAATGGTTTTGGTTGGAAGTTTTATTTACTATGTGGTTTAGCTGATAATATGCTTTAGACCTAAATTTTATTTTAATGAACCAATAATATTTTTAAATGCACTTGAAATAAAAGCACACACATAACTTTGATAAAAAGTGGTGATCATAATTCACAAGTATATTTTCTTTCTTATGAATTGAAGATAACATATAGGTCTACAAATTTTTTCTACTACACTAAGTTATATACAAAACGTATGGCTCCTTAATTTTTTTAAAGATTTTATTTATTTATTCATGAGAAACACACAGAGAGAGAAAGGCAGAGACACAGGCAGAGAGAGAAGCAGACTCCATGCAGGGAACCTGATGTGGGACTCGATCCTGGATCTCCAGGATCATGCCCTGGGCTGAAGGCGGCGCTAAACCACTGAGCCACCTGTGCTGCCCAGGCTTCTTAATTTTTCTATTTAATTATCTTATCTCCCTCACAATATTTTCTCCCCAATCCCCCCACCCCAACATGCACACACAAGCAAAACTGAACTAAATATAATAATATATGTTTCTTATCCTGTAACTTAAATAGTATCTTTAATTGACTCATTCTCATTTAGGTGAATGGAAGAGATTTACAAATTTTCCACACTCTCTCTACATCCAAGTTCTTATTGTTTTTTGTTGTTGTTGCTGTTATTGTTGTTGTTGTTGTTGTTGTTGTTTCCCTAGGATGGTGTCAGGATGTGAAGGAATAGTGCAAATGTATGTGACAAGAAGGAACTGGGTAGGTCTCGGCAAGTTCTTCCACTCAGACAGGTTCTCAGTTTCCTCACTGATATCTACTTAAGTGTGACTGGTCTATGCTGAAAATCAGACTAGTAACAAATGAAGGGTGCTGCTCTGCTCTTTGGCATTCTGTAAGGGTTTGCTAGTATAATCTCCAGGTTGTATATTTCAGAGATTAATTGTAGTCTCTATCAATAGAGGAGGTCCTGGGCTGTGATCCCCCTGTGCTGTGGATCACCTGAGATCAATCTTTGATCTCCACATGTTTCTGACTCAGACTATCTGCTCTATATCCCACAGCTTCAGCTCATATTGCCTGTTCTGTGACATACTCCTTAGCCAAGACCCCAGTCAGACTACTCACTAACCTCACTAATACACTATGAGGCATCTTCTGAGCTGTGTCTACTCCAAAAAGAACTTGATACACTCAGGCCTTCCAACTGCCCAATAAGATGTACCACTGAATTTACTGCTTATATGATTTGTGTGAAAAGTTTCTATGCCATATTTTCCTTTCAGAGTCTGAAAAGGAAAAGAGAAAGCCCTTCTCCCATGATCACCCAGATCTGCATTGGTATTTCTATAGATTTCTGGCTTCCCCAGGTTATAAATTTATATGTTTTATACAAGCAATTCTGTTCTGACAAAAGGAATAGTGAGCTATCTGAATTTGTTATTCTAGAACTTAAATGCCACAGATTCAAGGAATGGGTTTGTCTGGTTTGTTGCTTCAACACATCAAGGGCAACATATAATAAGTACTTGATATATATTTGTTGAATGAATGTGTGGATGCATGACAATAATTTGATTTGCTCAAACTGCACCTGAATGATACAAGACATGCTTCAGAGGTGAAGGAGTTCCATTGTGCCACAGTGTTCTTTGCTTGAGTCTGGGACATATTCTTCATGTCATTTCAGTAAAATTTTCTTTAAGACACTAAAGAAGAATCAGCAGACTTGCTGTGAAAGAGTCTCCAACAGAAACAGAAAATGGCATGACAGCAGTGTTTCTATTGGTCACTGGCAGTGGAACTTTCAGAATTTTTTTTTTATTTCGACAAATATTTGTTCCTTGAAACTCTGGCACATGCAGGTACCATGGAGTTGTCTACAGAATGCGGATGTCGGCATTTCCACAGGGCATCCACTGTGCAGGGACAGATGTAAGTGCTGCTTTCCACTTCACAGTGGCACCCTCAGTGACCACTGACAATATAGGTGCTGCTCTCATTGGCAGTGGCCACAGAATATGCCGTCAAGGCAAGTTAGAGGAAGAGGAGAGAAAACTGAGAAGTTATGTTGAAGACTAGAGGAATGGTATGTGAAGATTATAGGACATTTGAAAGAGGAATCTGAGAAGCTTTCTCAGAGAAGGTGACAGATGAGCTAGAAAGGGGTTTTATATTTTATAATTATGATCACATTTTCTTATTTGAAAAGTAAAGAATTCAATGACCTAGAAATCCTGATGTGCCTGTGTGTGCGTGTGTTCAGGTACAGTTCAGTGACAAAACCAAAAGCAAATTCAAGATGCAGTCTTATTTTTGCTCCTATAAGTCTTGAGAGTCTGTATAATTACTGCAGCTTTCAGAAGTTCCATTTTCTCATTTTAATTGAAGATATCAATACCTGTCCTGCTTACCTCACATTCTTGTTATAAGGATAAAACAGGATTATGCTTATAAAAACCTTGATGAATTAGAAGATGTTTTACAAACACAAGAATTATTGTTTTCCAAATTAATTTGGTGAATAATGTATTGAGTAGTTTGGTAATAAGGAACAAAGATTCAATCAAACTAGCTTCAGAAAAGTGGAATGACATTTTCTGAATACAGCAAGTTCATGGATCTCAGAGGCCAGGAGATAATCAGAGTCAGGCCTCACGTGAATAGAAACTAGAAATGGAAACATGAAGGATTAAAGCCCTTCTCTCACTTCTCTGGGGTCATAGGATTTCTTTTAGTGCTCTGCTTTCTGAGAGTGTGCCCCATTCATCTCTCTCTTAACTTTTTTCATCTGAGGTTTTTCTCCCTCGTAACCTCTCATGCACAATGACTCATATTTGCCATTGTAGTTCTAACTGTACCTTATTTTTTCCTTTTTTTTAAAAAACTCAAGCATACACCTTTCACTGGAACTCTCTTGTCTCTACCTATCGCTTCAAACTTCTGAGATAAGGATCTGACTGAATGTGTTCTTCAAGATGAATAAGGTCACATAAGTCATGAGTTATCAGTCACTCTATGCCCATTAGGTATGATCAAATCAGGGTTCCTCGGTGTTTCCATTATCTAAGACTAGAGCAATGTAGTCAGGGTTTTCCCTGCCTACTCATGGTGGCTATAAGGAAAAGTGAGTTCTTTGAGAAGTGGTTAGGATAGAGCAAGCAGTTTGCAATGCAGAGAAAATCCTTTGGTAGGTCAGTTTGTAAGGGATGTCAGTCTTTCTGGGCTACTATAACAAAAGTACCATAGATGAGGTGGCTTAAACAATAACTATTTATTTCTCATAGCTCTAAAGACTAGAAGTCTAAGATTAAGGTGTGGACAGATTTGGAGTCTGATGAGAACCAGCTTCCTGGTCCATAGATGGCTGTCTGAGGTCTCTTTTATAAGGAAACTAATCCCATTTATGAAGTTTCCACCCTCATGATCACCTCTAAAGGCCCTACCCGTAATACCATCACATTGAGGGTGAGGATTTCAACAAGTGAATTTAGGGATGACACAAACATTCAGTCCATGACAAGAGGGCAACAATGGAATGACATGAGACCACTGGTTGCTATGCATAATTGTTGGAGAAATAAAAGAAAAGCACAGGCAAAGAAAGGTTAAAAAGAAGAAAGAATGGTTTCACCAACTTTAGAATTTTGCTTAGCTCTGCTTCTGATTATTATCTTTTCTACTGAATATTTCATTATTTGTTTTTTGCTGAAAGTAATGAAAGGGTACGTGGATATAGGTAAATGAAATATAAAATACTATTAACATTTTTGTATTTTAATTTATAAAGTATTATAGAATTTTGACATACAGATTTTCCTTCATAATTATGTTTTGTTAAAGTGAATCCACATTCCTTGAGTACACATATTAATAACCTTTGGAAATTTTCTTTAAAGATTTATATATTTATTCATGAGAGACATGGAGAGACAGAGACATAGATAGAGGGAGAAGCAAGCTCCCTGGGGGAGCCTACTGCAGGACTCAGTCCTAGGACTCTATCCAGGACTCCAGGATAGAGTCAGAGGCAGATGATCAACCACTGAGCCACCCAGGCATTCCCCAACCTTTGGAAATTATTAAGGAACCCTCACTTTTTCTTATTTTCTTAATGGATAGAAAAACCATTCATACACAAATGACTAAGCATTTACAATACCACTAATGTGACATTTGATGAAAGATACAAAAAATTTGACACATAATTTTATTTTCTAACAAACATTTAATGTTAGGATTTTTTTCTTAACAAATCTGCAATATCCTTATCTTTCTTGTCCCTGAGGCATTTTGATTGAAGAGACTTTGCCCCTTGTTGCTTTGCACTTCTACGTTGAGACTAGTTCCCATTTGATAACTTTGGGTTGACAAATGACACAAATGTTAGTTATCCTGTGTATGAACCCCAGAGGCATTATGTCATTGTATAAAACTGCATATGAAATCAATAAACTCAAGGAAAATGGCCATAAAACAACAATTCTTTAAGTCAAGGGAAAGTAAATTGCTTGTGCTACCCACATAGTTTGGGATTTGTTGCCTGTTTCCAAAGAGAGGTTTTCTTTCCAATAACTTCAGGCTTAGGAATTATAGTTAGTCACCATAAGCCTAAAAACCTGATGCATTAATCATTATATATGTTCTTTTCCATTGCTTTTCATTGCACCTTACTTTATTTATGAAAATCATTTTGCTAGAGTAATACCATAAGCTATACAACTTGTTTTCATGAGGAATTGGAGTTTTAAAAAAATAGATCAAAATAAAACTAGTGATGAAATACCATTTGAAAAGTACCCTGAAGAAATGACTATTTATTGGTTTTGATAAATGTTCCCAGGTTTTCATAGAGGTTGGCAATTTGACTGATTTATAAATCATCATTTAACACTCTAGTGACTTCTTGAAGTTAACATTTTGGACCATCATTTTTTTGATCTAATCCCAAACTCATATAATAGTTTGTATATCACTTATTTCTCATTAAATAATACCAATGAGAGCATATCATAAAGGGTAGCGTTTGAAAGGAATGTTTTCAAAAGTGTATTTCATCTCAAAATCTTCAAATGAGAAAAAAAAAAGAAAGCAATATCTGATTGAGGTTGTAATTGTAGAAATGCTATCCATAGTAATGCGAATTCATTTTACTAAAATTTCAAATTTAAAAACTTTCAATGCAATAATTGCTTTATATCAAATTCTTGGTAGTGTCTCTAATACATCTCCATGTGCCATTTATGTATTTTCCCTAACATGTGGCTTGTTCTAATCACCTCAACTTACGGACTTGGCAATAAAAATTTTAATTAAAACACACCGAGTAATACTCATGAGTGAAGAATCTAATCTATATTGACCTAGGACCCAAGTCATAAGCTTTTCTATAGGCTGTCAATCAATGTTCCTGATATTCCATTTTATTATTAATAGATAATTCTAATCTTAGTATTAGTAAATTAACAATAGGTTAAAACGAATTTTGTTTAATTGCTACTAGCTCTATTATCAATTATTTATTAACTTTTAAAAGTGAAGTCAGTTTTTGAAACATCATCCATCGATGCAAGAGACCAGAGATCCACACATTCAGGAACAATCTTAGTCATTAAATAAGGAAAAAAGTATCAATAATTAAGATTATCAACTCTAATAACTTTCAGCAAAAAAAAATCTCAAGTTTATTTAGAGTTTACTAAATTCTGAGAATGTTCTAAATTGTTTACAACCATTCTTTTGTGTAATCTTTGTGTGTGTGTATAATCTTTACAATAATTCTGTACAGTAGTTAAAGAGAGAGATCTCTATTTTATGAGCAAAGGAACAAAGCAACAAAAAGTACATTTTTTCTCAAGGTTGTATAGCTAAGAAGTGGTGAATCTAGGATTTAAAGCAAATTAGTCTGGCATTCAGAGCCTGTGCTTCATCCCCACACTTTTCTCTGGTTAAGCAAAAGCAAGTCTCAAGGGTTTTATATTGATGTATTTAATGTGTGTATACAATAAAGTTAAATTCCCTGCTAACACTCCATATTTGATATACAGAAAGGACATCTTGTTCTCCAGAAACACTTGAGTGGCCTTCTTCCCTGTTACCTTATATTCATTCTACCCTTATCTGTCCTGCTGTATGTTCTAAGAGTCCAGGGCTGCCTTTCCCTCTGGCTTCTAGTTGGATTTGGCAAATAGGAAGAATAAGCTAGAGATGAAAGGCCTAGAGGAAAGTGTGTCTGGGATATTTATCCAAACCCATTCCTTCTTCATGAAAGAGTACTATTTTGGCAGTGGCTCACGTTCTATAATTGCAGTCCTTGTCTAGTTGTGTAAGGCCACACCCTCCACTTGTCACTTCAGACCAAGGGACACTAATGGCTTTATCTTATTCCCAGCTCTGAAAAGCATCTTTTGTTAAATTCTTTTCAATCATCCCTCTGGGTGTGTAGCTTGTTTTCTTCTGGGATCCTAATTAGTATATAATCCTTGTGAGTAAATCAGGGAGCCTCTTCCCAGGGACTGGTTATTTGTTTTAGATGATATAGTCATGCTGCAAGGAAAGAACAAATAGAGATTTTGGACAGTGCAAAAGAATTCTGGAAGGATCTAGCAATATAAATCACCAATTTCAGAGTCATACGTACTTGAATCTGATTGTAGTCATCCCTAGACAAGAGGTGTTATTCATGAAGTCTTAGACCTGGCTTAGTTGTGAGTTTTCTAGCAGGTAGAACTTTTATTAGAGTAAAAGATATCCATGGTGTAGATCAAAATGTCCATCTAGGATAATTTGAAGAACGCTTAAAAGTGATTAGGTAAGATGCACTAAATATCCATATTGATGTAAGGCTCTATTTGCCCCCAGCACAATGGGTGTAGGACAATACCTTTATATCATATCTGGGCTGTGTGCCCCACAGGAACAAATTATTCTTGATGGAGACAGGGCAAGGGTGGGCAAGGACTCTTAACAGAAACACAGCTGTGTCTGATGAGGAGAAGAAGATCAAGAAGTATTCTTCTGTGATTGATTCTGTACTCAATGAGATTTCACATTTTAAAGAATGGAGTTGATGACAGAATGTCAATGACACTGGAAGTGTAAGCAGCACATCTGAAGAAGACAAGAGTGTCCCAAATGACCCTAAAACACATTCTGCAAAAATATAGTGAAATTCATTAAGTAGAGCTCAGAACAATATATTTAGAAGGAAATCAAACTGTACAAATTCAATATGAAGGAAACTTTGTTTTGGGAAAGGAAACCAGAAAAAGAGTTAGTAATGAGAACCATTCAGAAAATGATTTTAGAATGATATCCAATACATGATATTAGCTGATACAATATCTTTAATGGATTCTAAATTAGATTGTCATAAATATACAGATTATAAGTTATGTAAAGAGTAGTAAAAATAATATCTTCAAATGATTGTAAGAGATTCTGTATATTAATTCCTTGGTAAAAATATTATTTCAGTAATCTATTTCAAAACAAACCATCCCAGAATTATAGTGGCTTAAAGTGACAACTTTAAGTCAGTGGTTCTTCCACTATTTTCACCTGAGTCATATATTTAGCTGCAGTTATCTGGTACCTCCAAGGAGGCCAGATAGTCCAAAACCCTACACACACACAGACACTGGGCATCTGATGACATTGTTAGTTAGGTCTCTTTCTAGTAGTTTCTTGTCATCAAAGAACCTATCTCAAGTTTCTTTACAGGGTTATGGGTTGTTTTAAAATGGGAAGAGGTGAATCTGCAAGTAATCTTGAGGCCTGGATCCAGAAGTTGCATACTATCAATGCAACCACATTAGGGACACCTGGGTGGCTCAGTGGTTGAGCATCTGCCTTTGGCTCAGATCATAATCCTGGGGTCCTGGGATTGAGTCCTGCCTGCATCAGGCTCCCTGCAGGAGTCCTGCTTTTCCCTCTGCCTATATCTCTGCCTTTCTCTTTCTGTGTCTCTCATGAGTAAATAAATTTAATGTCTTTTTAAAAAATTCTATCAGTTAAGATTTCTTATCACATTTTTTAAAAATTTCTTAAATATTTCAAGTAATTTCATGATAAGCAATGGTGTTTACAAAATGTAATCTGTGGGATCCCTGGGTGGCGCAGCGGTTTGGCGCCTGCCTTTGGCCCAGGGTGCGATCTTGGAGATCCGGGATCGAATCCCACGTCGGGCTCCCGGTGCATGGAGCCTGCTTCTCCCTCTGCCTGTGTCTCTGCCTCTCTCTCTCTCTGTGTGACTATCATAAATAAATAAAAAAATAAAAAAAAATAAAAAAATGTAATCTGTAATTGAAATACATTGAAAAGATAGATTACATGTCACACTTATAGGCACTGATATCTTAATGACTTCCAACTAACTGTCATGTGCCCCAAGCAAACAGCAGTTCTTGCTCTCCAAATTGTTTCTCCTTCCTCATTCTTTGGGGGGCAGTCACTGGAGCCAGAGGCTAACAGTGTAAGATGTTCTTCTAACAACAACATCTGCTTAAATTGTAAAATTATCCATGCCTTAGTAGCTTTTTGCTTTTAGTTAAACTTTAATTGTGAATAAATGAGATGCATATATGACTTGCTGAAGGATATATTTTCTTCATGGAGAAAAAATTGTCAAGATGTTTATATGTATGAGGTTAAATAAAATCAGAGAACCACTGAAACATTTATTTCCATGAATATTATACATTAGAATTAAATCAGAATTATAAAATGCTCTTTTTGCTACAAAGAGAATCTATATGAATAAAATGTCAAGTATATATGTTGTTGCTACATACATCATGTATAGTTGTATATACATACATCATAGAGGCCCAACAACCAATATGTCTTTCAGGTTCTTGAAACCTTGCACCTTCCCTAGGGATTTCTGTTCTAACTTTACCATAGAAGAGGATACATCTGTGACTACTCTTAGTATGAGAGGGATGAACTTCTCTGCAAACTTTGGTGGTCAAGCTTATTTCTACTCACCCAGAGAGAAAAAGGTGGAGAGTCTGTGGTGTAGGATACAGTGTCACTAAGACAAAGGAAGACATTGATGTTAACCTCTGTTGCTGTAGTAGGGCATTTAAGAAAGAACAGAGACTAGGCTAGACATGTACAGTGGCTCTTTGTCTAGAGATTCTGTTCAGGATGTCTCAGAATCTTATAGATGCTTTGAGCAGGTTTAATGCACATTTTATATATAATATGAAATCTATACTTGAATACTATAATATGAATCTATATACTTCTTGCTTGCATAGTCCATTTAAAATATTTTTCCTACCATAAATGATCCAGATTATCCTCTTGCATACATGTAGAATCAAATATATTTCTAAATATAGTAATAATTTGTTATTGCAGTTATTTCTAATTTGTTATGGAAAACACAGATGAATTTTTTCTTGGTCTCCATATTTTGGAAGTTGGAAGGTGAGTAGTTCAATTGTGTAAAGTTAGGAATTCACTACTAAATTCTTTAATCAAGTTTCTCATGTTGAACTTTTAAAATTAACATATGAAATAAAGTCATTTTGTACAAATTACTTTCCTAAAAACTAACTATATGGCTACTGTACACTTTATTCTCTAAGAATAAAATACTTAGGAAAAATCCCCAAAACTTCCTCCACACAAATTAGAAAACATGCCAGACTTGCATCTCTGCTTTATAACGTTATACTTGCAAAACTAAATTTTGGAAAGCTGTGTGCCCAGATCTGATTCTAACTCAAACTTTAGTACCTACAGTTTGAACCATTATTCAATACTAACTTGGTTTGTATTTGTAATTTAAAAAGTAGGAATAATTTTCTTGGTAAAAGTTGCTGTTTCATATTCATTGAGTTTTAGATATAACTACATGTCAACTCATTTACACATTAGCTTTCTGAATTTATTTATTTTTTCCCTTCTGTTGGTATAAAAAAAAACTAAAAATAAGTTATAAAGAATAATTAGAGGAAAAAACTGTGCTCATTTGACGTGTAGAGAGAAATGCCAACTTTATGGAATAGGAACTAGGTAAGAAAGAAATGAAAATAAAACATAACATTGAAAAGTAAGCCACCAGACATCAACCCTCCTGCTTCTATTAGTTAGGACTTTGGTTTCCAAAGTTTTTTATGAGACAAAATTGTTTCTCAAGGAAGCTTCAGACACAAACAACAAAGAAAGACCAAAAGAATTTTTTTTTAATGCTGTGGTTGAATTATTTTGTAAAACAGTGCACATTTTATTCCTAATTAGAGATTCAATCATATGCTACCACATTAGAGACTCTGAAAAGTTTCTCAGAAAAGAAAGCTGTCTTATTTTAATTCATCATTTTCCAATATTTTATCATCACAGAACACCTTTTTCTCATAACAGCTATTAGTATCCTGAGGCCAAATGTTCCTCTGGACACTGGGGAAATGTTTAGAAACAAAGGAAATGTCTTAGCCTGGATACTTAAGACCTGCTCTTTTACAAGAAAGTTTCATAGATTCTGATTATTTAGAAGCAAATTCATTTTAAAGTTGTCAAAATTTCATCCCTGGAGTGTAAAAGTATTGACTGAACTTATTATTCATGCAGAACAACCCAAGAGAATAATTTTAATAAGTGCAATTAAGTCAGATGCATGAATTAATTTCAAATAACAAACTATTTTTGGAAAAGGAGCATTTTGAAAAAAATGTCAGGGATATTGTGGTGATCTAACTAATAATTATCCAGGTTTGATTCTGGGAAAAATAATATATGTATAAGGAAATTTAGACGTTCTACTTACAGTCATCAAAAGATGTTTATGGTTTAGCTATCCTGAGAGTATCCATGGCCTTTCCTTAGACATCCTGAAGAAGCTAAAGGTAGAATTAAGAATTACAGCTGCACTAACATGACATTGAACTTCATATCCACTTCAGTAATCTGCTTAATTCAAACTGGTTAATATTTGTTGAGTTATTACTACATTCAATTCTCTATGTAGGTTTTATATCAGCTTGTTTCCTATGCTTGACTCTGCATCAGCTTATTTCATTCATTCAATCCTCAAAAGCTATTCTCGGTGCAGATGAGAAAGCTAAAATCCATAGAAATTAATTGACTTGTTGAAAGCTTCATAGTTAGTGAGTCAAAATATAGACCCAAATGTTCTTTCATCACCTCCACGGATCTGTCAACATGATTGTATATCCCCCTTATAGATTTTATCATGTGAGAGATCTCAGGGCATTGCTGTTAAGAATGTGTGCGTCAGAAACTGACTGGGCTCAGACTCTGTCACTGCCATTTCATTGTGTATAGCTCTGGGAAATAGCGTAATTTCTTTGAACATAGTATCATATTAATTAAATGGAATAGCCTTTAAAAGGATTGAGTTGGGGGATCCCTGGGTGGCTCAGTGGTTGAGCGCCTGCCATCAGCCCAGGGCGTGATCCTGGAGTCCTGGGATCGGGATCAAGTCCCACATGGGGCTCCCTGCATGGAGCCTGCTTCTCCCTCTGTCTGTGTCTCTGCCTCTCTGTCTCTGTCTCTGTGTCTCTCATGAATAAATATGTAAAATCTTTTAAAACTTTTTTTTTTTAAATAAAAGGATTAAGTTTATCAAACTGACGGTTGATGGAGGGGAGGTGGTAGGGGGATGGGGTAATTGGGTGATGGGCATTAAGGAAGGCACATGATGTGATGAGCACGCAACTGATGAATTCTTGAACTCTACATCTGAAACTAATGATGTACTTACTATATGTTGGCTAATTGAAGTAAACAAAAAAATAAAATAAAGGTGAAATATTTAGAACAGCACCAGCATATAATAAATGCTCTCTTACTATTAGCCAGAACAATTTTAGTGGCTTTGGACTTTGGGGGGAGGGAGAAATCAGTTATTTTTTTCTTTTTTATATTGACTTTTTAATATTTATGATTATTCATAAACATTGTTTAAAGATTCATGAAACTCTGCAATTGTGTTTTCTTATTAAATCTTAAATATTGCTCACTTTGACTTTTAGAATATTCTTTTGGTATTTTCTTTCATACTTTTAAATACTTTGCAATTTATTTTTGTTTCTATATTTTAACATCGTGAGAATTTTCATTGGACTGTCAAAATGGAAAATTACAATTTAGCTATCTGTCATACAGCTACCTCTACATCACATATTCATGCTTCTAAT
Organism: Vulpes vulpes; assembly: GCF_048418805.1. Lineage (NCBI taxonomy): Eukaryota > Metazoa > Chordata > Mammalia > Carnivora > Canidae > Vulpes > Vulpes vulpes. The sequence goes on along the minus strand of NC_132783.1, from coordinate 46,099,493 downwards.
TTCCCTGTTATCCGAATATGTAAGAGCAATTTTTGGTCTATTTTGTATTCAACTTTAAGTGACCCAGTGCTATTCATCGTAACCTATGAATATTCTTCCTTTACTGCAGGATTTTTGTTTTCCTTGGAGTTAATGATTACTTCTAATTTTCTTCTTTGTTTTCCATATACTTGTCACTAATTTATCTTCCTATTCTTTTCCAGTTCTATAATCTCTTATTGATATACCAAACACATTCTGTATTCTGTGAATTTTCTTATTTTTTGAGACTCTCTTCCAAAGCTTCCTTTTTTGAGGGTAGGAAAGGAACACACTTTTTCATCCTAAGTTTTCCTTTGCTTCTGCTTTGTGCTTAAACTCATGACTTCCACTTCCAGATTTACTCCCTTAGTTTGAAGATGTCCATCCTCTCATGGCTTCCTAAAACAAGTGCATTGGAGTACATATTTGAGGCATTGCCTGTATAAAAATGTCTGTATTTTGTGTTCACATTTGAATGATATTTTAGCTTGTTTAGATTCTAATTTGAAATATATTTTATGCTAAAAATATTATATTATTTTTAGCTTTCAATGCTGTTACCAAAAAATATTTTAATAAGAATAAGAAGTTCTTATATTTTTGACCTTTATAGTAAGATTTTTTTTTCTCTCTGAAACCTTCTATTGTCTTTGTCCTGAAATTTCACACAAATGTGTCTTTTTACATTTTTACATCTATTTTCATCAGATGTAGTAGCATTGGATTATAATTCAGTAAATAAAATGAATATCTGTGAAAACATTGACATAAAAAAGATATCTATTAGTCTTTTGATTAGTAAATTTTCTCAGATTATTTTGTTAATAATTTGATAATCTCTTTCTCTGTCTTCCCTTTTGGATGCCTCATCTTTTGGGGTTTTTGTTGTTGTTGTTGTTTAAATATTTCATTATTTATTCATGCGAGACACAGAGAGAGAGAGGCAGAGACACAGGTAGAGGGAGAAGCAGGCTCCATGCAGGGAGCCTGATGTGGGACTCTATCCCGGGACTCCAGGATCCTGCCCTGAGCCAGTCAGACGCTCAACCACTGAGCCATTCAGGTGTCCCTGTCTGATCTTTTGAAGTCCTCTTCCAATTTTCTTGTCCTCTCTACTATTTTCTCTTCAATTAACTTTCTATCATCTAGGAGGTTTCTTCAACTTAATCTATACACACTTTTACTGAGTCTTTCTATTCACATCATCTTAATTTGCAACAGGTATCTTTTTGTTGCATAAATGCTATTTTTATAACATTAGGCCCTTGTTTCATGGATCAATATATTTTCTTATCTCTCTGCAAGTACCATTAGCAACTATTTTATTTTGTAAATTAAAAAAAAAAGTTTTAAAAATAGTAGTGTTATCATATACCCACACTTACTTCCCTCTAATGCTAGCATCTTGTATAACCATTGCACAATGATCAAAACCAAAAAATAATAATAATAATAATAAATAAAAAATAATAACCTTGGTAAAATACTATACACTCAACTACATACTTCATGCAGATTTTACCATTTTTTTTCTAATGTCTTTATCTCTTCCAGGATTCTCCATTGCACTTGATCATCATGTATGCTTGATGATCAGTTTCTTTCAGCCCATGACAGCTTTCCTTGTCTTTCATGACCTTACTTTTAAAGAGTATTGATCACTTGTTTTGTAACAAATCATTCAATAGGAGTTTGTGTGATGTTCTTCCATGATTAGATTGAGGTTGTGGATTTTGGATAAAACTGTCAAGGTAATGTGCCCTTCTCTGTTTATCGTATCAGAGATATGTGATGTTGATATGTCTTATTACTGATGATGTTTACCTTGATCACTTAGATAGTGTAATGTCTGTGTTTTATCCACTGTAAAAGTAGTTTCTCTTTTTTTAACCTTTGCAGTTAGTAATTGTTTTAGAGGAGTTTCTTGAGACTGCAGTATCCTGAGATGTTATCTGCACTTTCATTTTAGTGTCCATTGTCATTGGTGGATATTGCTCACAATAATTATTATTGTATCTAATTCTGATTTCTATTTTTCCATGCCTCTTGCATCTATTAGTTGAAGTTATTTTGAAAGGAAGAGTTGTGTCTTCTTTTCTACTTCTTATTTGCTTTTTTTTTTTATATGTAAGTGTACACTCAGGGATATTTATTTTATTCTTTGAGTTTAGTCTAGTACTATATTTATTTTCTGGCTCTAATAGTTCTAGCTTTCATCCTTGGCAGTCATTTCAAATTGGTTTTGGTGACCTTTTGACACACATCTATTTTTGAGCACTTCCTTACATCAAAAATTACACAAAGTACACAAAAAGCACAACATGGTTTAGTCTCATCTTGTGATTACCCTTTCTCAACCCTGAAATCTACTACTTTTCCGAGGAACCCTGGTTCTATTTATTAAATAATGGCATTTAGAAACTAAATCTTGGCCCCAAGTCTACCATTACTTCTAGAACCTCTCAGTGACTTGAAAATACATGTATAAACAGTAAAGCATGCACATACATGCACACAAAAATATACATCTATATTCTCATGTCTGTTTAAGTGAATGTGTATATACACATTCATATGTGTGTATATGTATATTCTATAAGGCTAATAACAAAAAGAATAGTGCACAAATGCTACACTCTAGTAAACTAATTTGATTATCACAGGAATATAGGTTAGAATTTTGAAGTAATTCTTTTTTTTAAGATTTCATTTTATTTATTCATGAGAGGCAGAGAGAGAGAGAGAGAGAGAGAGTCAGAGACACAGGCAGAGAGAGAGAAGCAGGCTCCATGCAGGGAGCCCAATGTGGGACTCGATCCCAGGTCTCCAGGATCACACTCCGGGCTGAAGGTGGTGCTAAACCGCTGGGCCACTGGGGCTGCCCAGAACTTTGGAACTGCTTTACATGTATAATAGGGCTGAATAAATAAATAAGTATATTGTAAATAATGTATAGTGAGAGAGATTTCTCGTTTTGGACAAAGATGTTATGGATATAGAAAGAGGAAAGGGTAGATGAACTCTGTGGTGTTTAGATTAGAATTCAAACTGTCAGTATACATTAATACATATCCAAGCAAAATTTCATTTTTCAAAGTAATTTACTGTATTAGCTTCCTAAGGCTGCCAAAAAAAAGTGCCAAAAATTGGATGACTTAAAACAACAGGAATTTATCGTCCCACAGTTTTGGAAGTTAGAAGTCTGAAATCAAGGTGGCTAAGGTGCCATGCTCTTGGTGATAGCTCTAGGGAGAAATTCTTCCTGCCTCATCTAGCTTATGTTGTTTGCCAGCAATCCTCAGTGTTCCTTGGCAGGTAGTTGCATCATTCTGGTTTTATGGCCATCTCACAGTGTATCTTCAAATTGTCTTCTGTGTGTGTGTGTCTGTGTGTCTAAATTCCCCCCTTTAATGAGAACATTAGTAGCTGGATTAGGCCCCATCTAATGACCTCATTTTAATCTGCTTATCTCTGTAGAGATTCCATCTTCAAGTAAGGTCGCATTCATACTTACTAGATGTTAGGACTTCAACGTACATTTGTTAGGGAACACAATTCAAGTCCTTTACTATGGTGATATTATTCATATATAATACATTTAGATTCATTTATTACAGTTTATATGTACAATAAACTATATTCTTTGCAATGTGCAATTGTGTGGGTTTTGACAAATGCATGAAGTCATGTATCCACCACCATAATAATAATACTGAACAGTTCCATCAATGGCCAACTTGCTTCCTATTGCCCTTCTATAGCTCCCATCACCTCCTGCCACCAACAACTTTTTAAAGTTTTATTTCCCCAATATGTGCTCTTTCTCCCAAGGTTCTATTTTTTGTTTGGTGTTTATTTTTGTTGTAGCTTCTGCCTTTGATATTAAAGGATTTATCATAGTATGATGACATTTGGTTATCTGTTCTCATTTAAGAGTTGGGGAACCAAAAAAAAAAAAGAGTTGGGGGACCAAAAGCTGATTAGAAGCTCTGTCTGTATGATACTATGTGATGCCAGTGAACTATGGATGGCTTCAGAGTAGAGTGATTCTTTGGCCATTTTGTTGAGAGAACCCCTAATATAAGTACATTTTATCTTATGCTTATCTCATTTTTTTAGAGAAAGGACTTCTAAATTCATGATAAGCAGGCCTAATCCTATCTGTAACTACAAAATTTCTGGAGTCTGATGGAGATGAATGTGTAATGGGTCATGGACATATAATATAGTACTTACTTTATTCAAAATTTTTAGAATGAAAATCCCAGTCTCAACTATACCTAGGATGCCCCCATGCCAGAGAATTTCAGTATAATCTTCAAACAGTGAACACAGTTATAGGTTGAATTGTGTCCCCTCAAAATTCATATGTTGAATTCTTAATGCTCTCAGAATGTGACCCAGAATGTAACCTTATTTGGAGATATAGGATTTTTACAGAGATAATCAAGTTAAAATAAAGTCATTAGGCTGAGCCCTAATCTCAATGTAACTGATCTCATAAAAGGGAAATTTGGACACAGAGCAATGAACAAAGAAAGACAGTGTGAAGGCACAGAGATAATGTCACATGAAGATAAAAGCAAAGATTAGAGTAATACATCCATAAGCCAAGGAACACCAAAGATTGCCCGCAAGCCACCAGAAGGTGGGAGAGATCCTTCCTTTTCAGCCCTAAAAAAGGAACCAACTCTGCAGCACTTTGATCCCGTCCTTTTAGTCTCCAAAACCATGAGACAATATATTTCTGTTGTCTAAACCTCCATCCCTTGTATTTTGTCATGGCAGCCCTATCAAACAAACACATTTCCTAAGAGTGACTAGCATACTAGAGGGGATTCAAGGAATACCAGTGCCTCTGTGACATTCTTATGTAAACAAGAAGTAAATAAAGGGATGCAGTAGTATATTAAGTATCGTGGTAAAAGTTTTATAGCAGTTTTGAGAGTTAGAATTCCAAATCTTTATTCTAGTTTCCCAGAACAAGGGGAGTAGGAAAAAGAATCTGAGACCCAAGGGACCTGGGATATTTAACAGGAACCGTAGCACAGCACTCATCAATAGAGAAATTCAGCTGTTCATCTAATTGACAAGAAGACTTTTGGTCATGAGGAAGAATGAAAAAATTTTGGAATTAGGGTCAAATTTGCCATTCACTATTTAAAGAATATCTATCATATGTTCACTCATTTTGGGTGGTACAGAAGGCATGAGAATAAACAATTCTTGGCTTTCATTCTGGGAGGTTCAGAGGGCACAAGAATAAACAATTCTTGGCTTTCCTGTTCAAGAGCTAATAGTCTATTTGGGAGGAAGTCATAAAAATGTCATTAAAATATCTATCATAGGGATATGAAATAGAAATGATTGATGGGTAAAATAATTCCAGATACATTGAGGAATTAGATCTGGCCAGAAACTATATATGTGTACTGTTTCCGATTGTTAATAATGAAGTTGTACTGAACCATTAGAACACTTTCTGGGACTCCTTACATTTTCATTGGCTAGAGCAACTTCAGTGTTTGGGCTAAATTATGGTTATTGGAACTGAATGAAGTCCATGAATATCTGCATGAATAACTGAAGTCCATGAATATCTGCATGAGTAAGTCATGACTTACTCATGATATTACAATATCTCTTTTATAGAGTTTTCTACTCTTTATACCAAAGGCTAAGTGTTTTTGGTGGGTGATTAATTTGTTCCTGCTATCTACCAGCCAGGATCTTTACTATAAGTGCAAATATTATTTATGCAGGCTTGGTTAAAATTTGAATATTTTTGCTTGCTTATTGACCTTTGATAAAAATTTTACAAATATAGATACCCTTAAAGGCTGACTTCAAAAATCTTCCTGTGATCCCTAGCATACAGATTGATTGCACTTAATTTGTAAGAATTTATCACATTATATTATGTTAGTTATTTCTACTGTTTGAATATTATGCATGGCGAGGGGAAGTAATTTATTTTTGCATTACTAAATTTGTTGTTTCTTTAAGAGCCAAATATATTGCTCTGCATGGAGGACCCACACTGAGAAGAGCATCCTCTTGTTGTTGAGCAAACTAATACAAATATCTAGTGTTTCCTGAGGAATAATTCCTGCATGGAAATGGGGGACAGGTAGACAATATCAATGAAAAACTGATTTAACTGTTTCTTAAATAACTGTTTCTTAAATAGACTTTATCCAAATTCTAGATTATAGTTCCATCTTGACCCCTACTTCTGGAAGCACCTAGTGAGTGCTGTTTATCCTAATCCTTTGGGGGATTCTGTAGATATTTTGCTTCCTAAAATTGTGCTGCCATGGAATTCAGTTTTCTCAATTCTATTTAAGCAGTTATCATTTTCCAACTTCCCGATATATGTTGGATTTTATTTGGACTTTTGAGTTCATGCCCCAAAGATAAAAATCTATCATATCATTTTTGCAGGGTTTGAGGAAGGAAAGAAAGTTAATGTTTGAGTTCATGTTTAAAAGGAGGTGTGTGATTTTTTTTTCCCAAACAGATGGCTGAAGCTTTCCCCAAATTCCTTATTATAGAGAAAAAAAGTTATAATGGATAGAGCTCAGGCTTTGGAATCAGAGATAAATACAGGCCTAACTTCATGTGACTAAAACTTTAAGGTGGATGGCGGGTATGGAAAAACGAGGCCAAATAAAGGGAGATAATTTCAGAGGTTATTGCATTAACTTGTGTGAGATAAACTGTGATCTCTGGTTGGTGTTATAAGAGTGAGTTCAAGAGAAATAAAATATAAGAAATACATGAGAAGTAATATTTATAGAATGAGTCAAGCATAGCTTCAGTGTTTCTGCTTCAAGAAATTGGTGGGAGAGTGATGTCATTCTCTAAGGAAACAAAAAGAGGAGGAGCTTTAGGGAAGCCTCTGAGTTTAGTTGAAATTGTTTCATCTTGTATTGAGTTTTAAGTACATCCATACTTACAGGTGTCTATACATAAATAAGAAAAACCAGGAAGTTCTATTCTTCTTTTTTTAACTTTTTTTTAAAGATTTTATTTATTCATGAGAGACACAGAGATAGAGAAAGGCAGAGAGAGAGAGAAGCTGGCTCCATGCAGGGAGCCCTGTTTTGGACTCATCCCGGGACTCCAGTATCCCGCCCTGAGCCAAAGGCAGATTCTCAACCCCTGAGCAACCCAGGTGTCCCAGGAAGTTCTATTCTCAAGGTGTTTTAAAGATAAGTGTTTGAGAGTTTTTGGCATGTTAATTGGCATTTGAGATCATGTATGTAGATTTGACCACCCAGTAAGAGTAAGAACATTGAGAAGAAAGGTGGGTAAAGAATTCTGAAGTCCATCATCATTCCAGGTACATAGTTTTCTTTCTTATTTGTGTCCAACTTCCAAACTGAGAAACATGGACTAGGCTATGAAAAGTAATTGAGTTCATTATAAGAGTTGCTTAAGGAGAGCATAGCTTGGCTAGGGAGGGGCGAGATGGCGGAAGAGCAGGGTCTCCAGGTCACCTGTCCTCAACAAATTACCTAGAAACCATCCAATCATCCTGAAAATCTACGAATTCGGCCTGAGATTTAAAGAGAGACCAGCTGGAACGCTGCAGTGAGAAGAGTTCGCGCTTCTATCAAGGTAGGAAGATGGGAAAAAGAAATAAAGAGACAAAAGGCCTCCAAGGGGGAGGGGCCCCGCGAGGAGCCGGGCTGAGGCCGGGGCGAGTGTCCCCAGGACAGGAGAGCCCCGTCCCGGAGGAGCAGGAGCTGCACCAACCTTCCCCGCGGAAAGGGGCCCGCATGGAGTTGGAGCAGGACCCAGGAGGGCGGGGATGCCCTCGGGCTCCCGGGGACACTAACAGGCACCTGCGCCCCGGGAGAGTGCGCCGAGCTCCCCAAGGGCTGCAGCGCGCACGGCGGGACCCGGAGCAGCTCGGATGGGCTCGGGCGGTGGCTCCGCGGAGGGGACTGCGGGGCGGGAGCGCGAATCCAACAGCGCAGGCCCCGGAGCACAGGGCGCCGGGACACAGCCCAGGATCCGGCCTCCCCCGGGACAGGCAGAGGCCGGGAGGGCCCAGGACAGCTAGGACGCTCCTGCCTGGAACTGAGCAGAGCAGCGGCCCCGCCCCGGAGCCCCCAGGCCCTGCAGACGGAGAGCCCCGGAGCTACTGCGGGAGCTGACTCCAGGGCTCCAGAGCTGGCCCCCGCCACTGTGGCTTCCTCCCGGGGCCTCACGGGGTGAACAACCCCCACTGAGCCCTGCACCAGGCAGGGGGCAGAGCAGCTCCCCCAAGTGCTAACACCTGAGAATCAGCAGAGCAGGGCCCTCCCCCAGAAGACCAGCTAGATGGACCAGTTCCAGGGGAAGTCAAGGGACTTAAAGTATACAGAATCGGAAGATACTCCCCCGTGTTTTTTTGTTTTTTGTTTTTTTGGTTTTGGTTTTTTTGTTTTGTTTTGTTTTGTTTTTTTTGTTTGTTTTGTGCTTTTTTTTCTTTCTTTCTTCTTGATTTCGGATCGCTTCCCCCACCCCACCCCACCCTTTTTTTTTTCTCCTTTCTTTCTTTTTCTTTCTCTTTTTCTTCTCTTCCCCCCCCCCCTTTTTTTTCTTCTTTCTCTTTTTTCTTTTTCTCTTTTCTTTCCTTCTCTCTCTTTTTCTCCTTTTCCCAATACAACTTGTTTTTGGCCACTCTGCACTGAGAAAAATGACTAGAAGGAAAACCTCACCTCAAAAAAAAAAAGAATCAGAAACAGCCCTCTCTCCCACAGAGTTACAAAATCTGGATTACAATTCAATGTCAGAAAGCCAATTCAGAAGCACTATTATACAGCTACTGGTGGCTCTAGAAAAAACCATAAAGGACTCAAGAGACTTCATGACTGCAGAATTTAGATCCAATCAGGCAGAAATTAAAAATCAATTAAATGAGATGCAATCCAAGCTAGAAGTCCTAACGACGAGGCTTGACGAGGTGGAAGAACGAGTGAGTGACATAGAAGACAAGTTGATGGCAAAGAGGGAAACTGAGGAAAAAAGAGACAGGCAATTAAAAGACCATGAGGATAGATTAAAGGAAATAAATGACAGCCTGAGGAAGAAGAACCTACGTTTAATTGGGGTTCCCGAGGGCGCCGAAAGGGCCAGAGGGCCAGAATATGTATTTGAACAAATCCTAGCTGAAAACTTTCTGAATCTGGGAAGGGAAACAGGCATTCAGATCCAGGAAATAGAGAGATCCCCCCCTAAAATCAACAAAAACCGATCAACACCTCGACATTTAATAGTGAAGCTTGCAAATTCCAAAGATAAGGAGAAGATCCTTAAAGCAGCAAGAGAAAAAAGGTCCCTGACTTTTATGGGGAGGAATATTAGGGTAACAGCAGACCTCTCCACAGAGACCTGGCAGGCCAGAAAGGACTGGCAGGATATATTCAGGGTCGTAAATGAGAAGAACATGAAACCAAGAATACTCTATCCAGCAAGGCTCTCATTCAAAATGGAAGGAGAGATAAAGAGCTTCCAAGACAGGCAGGAACTGAAAGAATATGTAACCTCCAAACCAGCTCTGCAAGAAATTTTAAGGGGGACTCTTAAAATTCCCCTTTAAGAAGAAGTTCAGTGGAACAATCCACAAAAACAAGGACTGAATAGATATGATGACACTAAACTCATATCTCTCAATAGTAACTCTGAACGTGAACGGGCTTAATGACCCCATCAAAAGGCTCAGGGTTTCAGACTGGATAAAAAAGCAGGACCCATCTATTTGCTGTCTACGAGAGACTCATTTTGGACAGAAGGACACATACAACCTGAAAATAAAAGGTTGGAGAACCATTTACCATTCAAATGGTCCTCAAAAGAAAGCAGGGGTAGCCATCCTTATATCAGATAAATTAAAATTTACCCCGAAGACTATAGAGAGAGATGAAGAGGGACACTATCTCATACTCAAAGGATCTATCCAACAAGAGGACTTAACAATCCTCAATATATATGCCCCAAATGTGGGAGCTGCCAAATATTTAAAGCAATTAATAACCAAACTGAAGAAATACTTTGATAATAATACACTTATACTTGGTGACTTCAATCTAGCTCTTTCTATACTAGATAGGTCTTCTAAGCACAACATCTCCAAAGAAACGAGAGCTTTAAATGATACACTGGACCAGATGGATTTCACAGATATCTACAGAACTTTACATCCAAACTCAACTGAATACACATTCTTCTCAAGTGCACATGGAACTTTCTCCAGAATAGACCACATACTGGGTCACAAATCGGGTCTGAACCGATACCAAAATCGGGATAGTCCCCTGTATATTCTCAGACCATAATGCCTTGAAATTGAACTTAATCACAACAAGAAGTTTGGAAGGACCACAAACACGTGGAGGTTAAGGACCATCCTGCTAAAAGATGAAAAGGTCAACCAGGAAATTAAGGAAGAATTGAGAAGATTCATGGAAACTAATGAGAATGAAGATACAACCATTCAAAATCTTTGGGACGCAGCAAAAGCAGTCCTGAGGGGGAAACACATCAAATACAAGCATCCATTCAAAAACTGGAAAGAACTCAAATTCAAAAGCTCACCTTACACATAAAGGAACTAGAGAAAAAGCAACAAATAGACCCCACCCCCAGCAGAAGAAGACAGTTAATTAAAATTCGAGCAGAACTCAATGATATCGAGACCAAAAGAACTGTGGAACAGATCAACAGAACCAGGAGTTGGTTCTTTGAAAGAATTAATAAGATAGATAAACCATTAGCCAACCTTATTAAAAAGAAGAGAGAGAAGACTCAAATTAATAAAATCATGAATGAGAAAGGAGAGATCACTACCAACACCAAGGAAATACAAACGATTCTAAAAACATATTATGAACAGCTGTACGCCAATAAATTAGGCAATCTAGAAGAAATGGATGCATTCCTGGAAAGCCACAAACTACCAAAACTGGAGCAGGAAGAAATAGAAAACCTGAACAGGCCAATAACCAGGGAGGAAATTGAAGCAGTCATCAAAAACCTCCCAAGACACAAGAGTCCAGGGCCAGATGGCTTCCCAGGGGAATTCTATCAAACGTTTAAAGAAGAAACCATACCTATTCTACTAAAGCTGTTTGGAAAGATAGAAAGAGATGGAGTATTTCCAAATTCGTTCTATGAGGCCAGCATCACCTTAATTCCGAAACCAGACAAAGACCCCACCAAAAAGGAGAATTACAGACCAATATCCCTGATGAACATGGATGCAAAAATTCTCAACAAGATACTAGCCAATAGGATCCAACAACACATTAAGAATATTATTCACCATGACCAAGTAGGATTTATCTCCGGGACACAAGGCTGGTTCAACACTCGTAAAACCATCAATGTGATTCATCATATCAGCAAGAGAAAAACCAAGAACCATATGATCCTCTCATTAGATGCAGAGAAAGCATTTGACAAAATACAGCATCCATTCCTGATCAAAACCCTTCAGAGTGTTGGGATAGAGGGAACTTTCCTCGACATCTTAAAAGCCATTTACGAAAAGCCCACAGCAAATATCATTCTCAATGGGGAAGCACTGGGAGCCTTTCCCCTAAGATCAGGAACAAGACAGGGATGTCCACTCTCACCACTGCTGTTCAACATAGTTCTGGAAGTCCTCGCCTCAGCAATCAGACAACAAAAAGACATTAAAGGCATTCAAATTGGCAAAGAAGAAGTCAAACTCTCCCTCTTCGACGATGACATGATACTCTACATAGAAAACCCAAAAGCCTCCACCCCAAGATTGCTAGAACTCATACAGCAATTTGGTAGCGTGGCAGGATACAAAATCAATGCCCAGAAATCAATGGCATTTCTATACACTAACAATGAGACTGAAGAAAGAGAAATTAAGGAGTCAATCCCATCTACAATTGCACCCAAAAGCATAAGATACCTAGGAATAAACCTAACCAAACAGGTAAAGGATCTATACCCTAAAAACTATAGAACACTTCTGAAAGAAATCGAGGAAGACACAAAGAGATGGAAAAATATTCCATGCTCATGGATTGGCAGAATTAATATTGTGAAAATGTCAATGTTACCCAGGGCAATTTACACGTTTATTTGCAATCCCTATCAAAATACCATGGACTTTCTTCAGAGAATTAGAACAAATTATTTTAAGATTTGTGTGGAATCAGAAAAGACCCCGAATAGCCAGGGGAATTTTAAAAAAGAAAACCATAGCTGGGGGCATCACAATGCCAGATTTCAGGTTGTACTACAAAGCTGTGGTCATCAAGACAGTGTGGTACTGGCACAAAAACAGACACATAGATCAATGGAACAGAATAGAGAACCCAGAAGTGGACCCTGAAATGTATGGTCATCTAATATTCGATAAGTAGGAAAGACTATCCATTGGAAGAAAGACAGTCTCTTCAATAAATGGTGTTGGGAAAATTGGACATCCACATGCAGAAGAATGAAACTGGACCACTCTCTTTCACCATACACAAAGATAAACTCAAAATGGATGAGAGATCTAAATGTGAGACAAGAGTCCATCAAAATCATAGAAGAGAACACAGGCAACACCCTTTTTGAACTCGGCCACAGTAACTTCTTGCAAGATACATCCACAAAGGCAAAAGAAACAAAAGCAAAAATGAACTATTGGGACTTCATCAAGATAAGAAGCTTTTGCACAGCAAAGGATACAGTCAACAAAACTAAAAGACAACCTACAGAATGGGAGAAGATATTTGCAAACGACATATCAGATAAAGGGCTAGTTTCCAAAATCTATAAAGAACTTATTAAACTCAACACCAAAGAAACAAACAATCCAATCATGAAATGGGCAAAAGACATGAAGAGAAATCTCACAGAGGAAGACATGAACATGGGCAACTTGCACATGAGAAAATGCTCTGCATCACTTGCCATCAGGGAAATACAAATCAAAACCACAATGAGATACCACCTCACACCAGTGAGAATGGGGAAAATTAACAAGGCAGGAAACCACAAATGTTGGAGAGGATGTGGAGAAAAGGGAACCCTCTTACACTGTTAGTGGGAATGTGAACTGGTGCAGCCACTCTGGAAAACTGTGTGGAGGTTCCTCAAAGAGTTAAAAATAGACCTGCCCTACGACCCAGCAATTCCACTCTTGGGGATTTACCCCAAAGATTCAGATGCAATGAAACATCGGGACACCTGCACCCCGATGTTTCTAGCAGCAATGGCCACAATAGCCAAACTGTGGAAGGAGCCTCGGTGTCCATCGAAAGATGAATGGATAAAGAAGATGTGGTTTATGTATACAATGGAATATTACTCAGCAATTAGAAACGACAAATACCCACCATTTGCTTCAACGTGGATGGAACTGGAGGGTATTATGCTGAGTGAAATAAGTCAATCGGAGAATGACAAACAGTGTATGTTCTCATTCATTTGGGGAATATAAATAACAGTGAAAGGGAATATAAAGGAAGGGAGAAGAAATGTTGGGAAATATCAGGAAGGGAGACAGAACATAAAGACTCCTAACTCGGGGAAACGAACTAGGGGTGGTGGAAGGGGGGAGGAGGGCAGGTGTTGGAGGGGAATGGGTGACGGGCACTGAGGTGGACACTTGACGGGATGAGCACTGGGTGTTTTTCTGTATGTTGGTAAATTGAACACCAATAAAAATTAATTAAAAAAAAAAAAAGAAAACAGCAAGGCTAGATTAGACATTTGTACAGATTATTCTGGCCACAGTAGGAAAAGTGTACAAGACAAGGGTAGAATTAGAGACGGCAGGAGCAGATGGGCACCTGACTTAGCAGCAGAAGTAGGTTGGGGAGATGGCATCAACATAACCATGTGGCAAAGATTCAGAAGAGATTGAGTGTGGGGGGCGAGAGAAAAGAGAAACTTCAGAATGGTCTCCCCCTTCCTGCCTTGAATGACCAGGTCAAGGATTCTGTACTTCTCCAAGCTCATATTTTTAGGAGGTGGAGATGCTATAAAACATACATTTCTGCATCTATTTTATTGCATGTAAGCAATTAAAAACTGGAAATCTTCCCCAAATGTGAACTTGAACTTTGCTCTTAAATGAGAAATGAGAACTTTATTGAGGTCTACTCCTCTTCAAACTTTTCTGGTCCTGCATGGGATGATCATCATTTCTAAAAATTCAGTGAACTCTTGACACACACTTCAGATATTTCTGAGCACCTGTGTGAGTCCCCAAATATTCAAAATTGAATGTTCAGTCAACTAATCTCATATTTCGGCTGAGAGATTCTCTTTGACATTTCACAGGTCTTCAGCCCAATGGGTTCAAATTTATGCTTGTATGAGATATCAGCCTTGAAGGTGAAATCCTCAGACATGGAGCTTTTATTGTGTGCTGTGGATGAAGTAGGAAAGTCAGAACTTGCTAAAAACAAGTCTTATTTGATCTCCTTTCATGAATAGATGAGAAGCAAGTGGAATTTAAAACATCAAGAGAATGCAGATGGATGCTGCTAAAAAATGCTTTTCACCATACCCTAGAGTTTGCAGTGTCTTAAATATATTAATGTGTCTCTCTCAAATCTTGTTTGCTAATAATTTAATTGCAAAAACAAAGTCTCAGAAAAATAGAAAAAATATATGCACACACACTGTGTGTGTGTGTATGTGTACAAATAGGATGGAGGCTTTCAAATGGATTACTACCACTATGTAAAGAAAAGGAACAATTGTAAACAGGTAGCTAGATGATTTAAAACCAGTACATTATGATGAGGTGGGGGTCCTTGAGATGTTTTGAGAGCCAGTGCTATTATTAGAACAAGAATATTTGAAGATAATTGACTAATGACTTCGTAACAAGCTAGGAGAGCAGTAAGAGGGGCAGAACTCTGTGTAACAATTCAAAGTAAAATGGTACATTAGTAAAGGGATTAAGATACAGTAGGCATGATACCAATAGTATAATTCCACATCTGGGAAGGAGCGATAAAACTTTCATTTATTAGCAGGGCAAGTGGATGGTTTGGCTGAGAGTAGTAGAAAGGTCTTATTTTATGCATTGTTGGGAGAAAGGAGATGGTAAAGCGAAGAAATGTACATTTATGGAGCTTATACTGTGCATTATCAGCGATGCTAAGAACATATATTATTAACTCATCCATGCAACTCATTGAAACCTCTTAATCAACCACATCCTTCAAGACAGGATTTGTCATCTGTACTCTACAGATGAGGAAACTGAGGTTTATAGGGATTAAGGAATTCTGTACTTCTCACAAATTAAGTGGAAAAAAAAAAGACTTGAATTTGGATCTTAGCCTCCAAAGCCCATGCTTTTCCTATTCCACCAAACTGCTGACTGTGATTTATATTGGGACACTAACTACATCACTACAGGGAAATGAAGATCATTGCTTTTTCTCTTACAAAGCATTTTCCACTCTGGCTCTCTGAAGGCATAAGTACAATATTTTTATTCTTTTTAAAAAATATTTTGTTTGTTTATTCATGAGAGACACAGAGAGAGAGAGGCAGAGAGACAGGCGGAGGGAGGGGCAGGCTCCATGCAGGGAGCCCGATACAGGACACTCAATCCCTGGATTCTAGGATCAGGCCCTGGGCTGAAGGCAGGTGCTGGACTGCTGAGCCACCCAGGGATCCCTAAAATATTTTTATTCTATCATTGGTACTATCTTCTGTTTGGGTTAATGGGTTAGTGACTTAACCAAAGACACCAGCGTGCCAAACCTTTCCCTAGTCTGGATATTTCTCCTCATCATCAGATGAGAGCTCCATACCCTTTTTGCATTAGATCTTGAAATCTACAGAAGCAATCCTGAAACCTCACAACTAGACATTGTTGTAGTCCACGCAAACGGTTCTGGAATCAAGTTTACTTAGAGGGAAGGCTGAGCACCATGTCTTACAGGTAAAAAATATTGTCATCAGTAGTAGAGACAGCCTACTATGTGTTTAGGTTTTGGTTTATGTTTTACATTTATTTATTATTTATTTTTTATTTAAATTCAATCTATCTAATGTATAGTGTATTATTAGTTTCATTGGTAGAGTTTAATGATTTATTTTTTAACTTAATCTATTTTAATTTTAGACATTAGAAACCATTTATGCCTAATACAATCTCAAGGTCATAACATTTGTGTAGTCTGTACAAAGGTCTGTATAGTATATTCAGCTTTGGACCAAATCAAAATCATCACCTATTACTGTAAATAAAGTTTTATTGAAACATAGCTACCTACATCTATTCATTTAGTACTGTCTGTGGCTCTTTTTGTGATACATGGCAGACTTGAGTAGTTGGAACAAAGAGAGTATGGCCCACAAAGCTGAAAATATTTACTATTTGACCCCTTTCAGTAAATACTTGCTTACTCCTGGTCTGTGACAACAGGAAATAACTCAATCTTAAATTTTTTTCTTCTTTTCTTTTTTAAAATTTATTTATTTATTTTTTTGAGAGAGAAAAAGAAAGAGAATATGAGCTGGGAGGAGGGGCAGATGGAGAGGGAGAAGGAAGGAGGAAGGGAATCTTCAAGCAGACCTCCCACTGAGCACAGAGCCATGGGTGGGGCTTAATTCCAGGACCCTGAGATCATGAACTGAGCCAAAATCGAGAGTCTGATGTTTAAATGATGCCCCATCAATCTTCTATTTCTAATTAGGGCTCTATACTTAACACTTCATCCTGTCTGTTTAAAAAAAAATTATAAAACTCCTGCTTATAGTATCTGAATTTGCTTGGACATTTATTCATCACAAAATACTTATTTCTTTCCACAGGAAACTTTTTTTTTTTTTTTATAGATGTAGAAACATTTCTTTAAAATTCATGTCTTGGGAGGCTGGGTGGTTCAGTGGTTTAGCACCACCTTCGGCCCGGGGCCTGATCCTGGAGACCCGGGATTGAGTCCCACTTCGGGCTCCCTGCATGGAGCCTGCTTCTCCCTTTGCCTGTATCTCTGCCTCTCTCTATATCTGTGTCTCTCATTAATAAATAAATAAAATCTTAAAAAAAATTAAAAAAAAAAAAAAAAAAGAAGAGCATAGCTTTCCTTTTTGGCAAGGACCATGCACTGAGTAATGCTCAAATTCCTTCTTCGAGATGAAAGAAAGCAAAATAGCACTATTTAACATGTTAAAGTTGCCGGTAACCTGTTATCACATTTCTCAACAACATTTAACGATCTCAAGAAAAGTCTTCATTGGCATATTCATTACAGAAGTTTAGAGGAAATAAAAAAATGATAAGAAAATAAAGCTATAACTTGTAATCTCATCACCAAGAGTAAAAGATTTTAATATTTTGCCATATTTAGTTAGGCTTTTATGTCTTACATGTTTAATAAAAGTGTGATTATATTCTATATTCAGCTTTATATCTTTATCATTTAACATTATATATTGTGAAATTTCTCAGAATTATCTTTAAGTAAAACTTTTTTTTTTCCTAGAAAATAACCTACAAAGAATTCAATACCATTCTGATTTTGAGAAAAAAATCACTTTTGAGTGAAGATCAAGTTTCCCATAATGCGTCTCATTCTTGAAATCCAAGCCATTTGGATAACATTTACACATTTATAATATTTTCTCTTGACCAGTTTGTAGCATACCATGTTTTCACTTTTAAAAGTAAGAAGATTCTCATCTGTCAGCATTGTTTATAAGGCACTCACTGAACACCAGCAAATGTATTGACTATAGATTATAGTAATAAATAATAGAGCTATGGACTAGCAGCTGCTTTTAACCAGCATTCTCACAATTCTTTGTAAGCTTGGTACTGATCCTTGCATACATTTAGGGGTACATTGCTCACCTTGTGAGAGGTACATTAACTCTTTCAAGTCCCAAGGGCATCATTTAGTAAATGACTTCTTTAGTGCTGTAAATGTACCTTAGTGCCCTGAAAGAGACACATTAATCTTCAGAACATCCCATGAGTACCTGGGTCAGGAAATGGAATTTTCTTGGTTTTCTCAGCACAGCAGAACATTATGAAGCTTGCATTATTACACAGGAATTCTCATTGGATTTTATTTTCCTAAGTTCCTAAGTATCACCCAGCTTTAAGACCTTAAAAAGAAAGAATTATTATTCACACAGAAGACTGTTTCTTTTTCTTTTTTTTTTTTTTTCAGAAGACTGTTTAAATTGAATTCCTAGAGCAACTGGAAAGAGAAACCCTAACTCTAATTGCATCATCAGAGTCATTTTGAGCAACTTACTACAGAAATAGCACACTTCAGTCATTCAAGGAAAATGAAGATATAAAAATGAAATGAAAATTCAAAGGCAGCCATCAACTTTGTACTTACAACTAGGATTTGCTGATTACTGGACAAAAGAAGGATAGTTTATGATTTATGACCCAAGAAGAAAACAATTCTTATTAACTTCGTCAATTCAATTTATAGGACATATGGTGATTTTGTAAAAGTCCCTAAGTTAAAATGAAATAGAATCAGTATGAAAAGTTTATATACTGCTATATTTAAAACTGCGGGATAGTTTTTCCTTTAGTTTTTCTATTTATGTTACCAAATTTCTCACAATGCAAAGATATTATGGCTTTTAGATTTTAGGTCACTGCCTTTTATTCTTTTCCTGATTTTGACCACCTACAAAGTAAAGAGCAATATAAGAATTCTATGCTTTTCCTTATTAATATTGTCTGCTTTTTAACTTAGTAAAACTCTGTATTGAGGGAGTCTCACCTTCCCAAATATAATTCTAGGAGAAAGGAAACAGGGGTCATCAAGGCATGCCTTCTTTGGAATAAAAAAATGTATATAAAATTCTAAGCCTAATCACTGGCACATAAGTAAGGCTTAATGCTGGCCAAAGTTGTTCAAAGTAAAAAAAAAAAAATCAAATAAATGAAATTATTGGAATATATTCCAATCTGTTTAAGACTCTGAAGCTTTCTGACAACATTTATAATTATCTAAGGTTAACTTTCTTTCTGAATTTGAAAAAAAACTCACCATGAGGTTCACTAAGTTCTCTCAATAGCATGCCTACAGGAAAGAAAATGAAAATAGTAGTGCTTGGCCTTGAAAATCTGTGTTGTCAAGATAGTTCCTGGGGAGAGATGAGGAATTGGTCTTCAGGTTCTATTGCAGTGTGCAACGGAGAATGGCAAATTCAAGTTTAGCCTAGGCCAGTACCCAGAATCTGGCGGGAGAGAAGTTGCACAGAATCTGCAGGAGTCTCCCAATGGTTCTAGGGCCCTATAAGGGGAAGCAGTAGGATGCTCACAGGCTCTCTATTCACTCTATTAGAAGAACAGCAGCTCTAGCTTAAAGTTTAAAGGGCCAGACCAAGTACTTGGTAACTAGGGATAGTTAAGAGTTAGTATGTCAAGCAAAAATTGAGGCTAGAGAAGTCTTCATTTCTTTTGCAGAAAACAAATGATATAATGAGGATATTGAGACAAATACTATTCAGAAAAACTAGTAAAATGCATTGTGATAGGAGACAGGAAGAAGGCTTTCATTCAGGGGGCACAACTTACAAGTATGAAAATTATAAAACTAGTTCCAGTGCCGATGAGTACATAACCTAAATGTCTTCTGCTTATCTGCAGATTTGCTTCTTACTTTGAGTTTAGACTTCAAAAAAAAAACAAAACAAAACAAAACAAAACAAAAAAAAAACAGCTTAAAGAGTATCTCACTGAGGCAATTGTGTCCTAAACTTTCTTATTTGATGTTGCATTTTTAAAAGTACATTGTGACAATAAATTTACTACTGTGTAGTACTCAACATACATTGTTTTAATATTTATGATAACTCTATAGAAGTATAATTATCCCTATTTTACACAAGAAAACTGATATTCAGAGATGTTTAGGCATCAGTATCTCATTGACCTGGGATTGCTCATCAGTCTGTTTATCTCCAAAGGGTTTCTCTCTCCCTGGGTGTTTTTTTGTTTGTTTGTTTTGCTTTTTTAAAAAAGTTTTTTATTTACGGGTGCCTGGGTGGCTCAGTTAGTTAAGCATCTGCCTTCAGTTCAGGTCATGATCTCAGAGTCCTGGGATCAAGCCCCACATTGGAGCCCCAAGTCAGGCTTCCTGCTCAGTAGGAAACCTGCTTCTCCCTCTCCCCCTTGCTCTTACTCTCTCTCCTTGTATCTCTCTCTCTCCCTTTCAAATAAATAAATAAAATCTTTTAAAAAAAGTTTTTATTTAAATTTCAATTTGTTAACCTACAGTATAATAGTTTCAGGTGTACAATATACTGATGAAACACTTCCATACATCACCTAGCGCTTATCACAAGTGTCATGTTATTTGCAAATAGTACAGGTTTTACTTCTTCCTTGCTGATTTGGATGTGTTTTGTTTTTTGTTGTCTGATTATTGTGGCTAGGACTTCCAGAACTATGTTGCAAAAAAAGTGGTGAGAGTAGACATCCTTGTCTTGTTCTTGACCTGAGAGCTGAGAGCTCTCAACTGAGAGCTTAGCTGAGAGCTTCTCCCCATGAAGGATGATGTCATGTGGGTTTTTCATAGATGGCTTTTATTATGTTGA
Source organism: Vulpes vulpes (assembly GCF_048418805.1). Lineage (NCBI taxonomy): Eukaryota > Metazoa > Chordata > Mammalia > Carnivora > Canidae > Vulpes > Vulpes vulpes. Next base: position 46,078,907 of record NC_132783.1, on the reverse strand, counting down.
GGAATATTCTCTCTAAACCTATTTGTTGAAGTTTTTATCATGAGTGAATGTTGTACTTTGTTAAAAATAGTGTTTTTTTCTGCATCTGTTGAAGTGATGGTATGGTTCTTTTTCCTTTCTTTTATTAATATGGTGTATTACATTGATTGATTTGCAAATATTGAATCACCTTTGCAACCCAGTATAAACCTTACTTGATCATGGTGAATGATTTCTTTAATGTATTGTTGATTTTGGTTTGCTGGTATTTTTTTGAGAATTTTTACACCCATGCTCATCAGGGATGTTGGCTTATAATTTTCTTTTTCAGTGGTTTTGGTATCAGGGAAATGCTGGCCTCATAGAATGAATTTGGAAGTTTTCCTTCTATTTTTTGGAATAGTTTGAGAAAAATACAGTTAATAAACTTATTTAAATATTTGGTAGAATTTGCCTGTAAAGCCATGTGGTCCTGGACTTTTTTTTTTTTTAAGTTTTTTTACTCTGATTCTATTCCTTTACTGGTTTTCACTCTTAACTTTTCTATTTTTTATGTTTTGGTTTTAGTAGTTTATATGTTTATATGTTTCTAGGAATTTGTCCATTTCTTTCAGGTTATCCAATTTGTTGGTTTGGAAGGTTTCAGAAAATTCTCTTATAATTGTTTGTATTTCTGTGGTGTTGTTTTATTATTTATTTTCTCTCATTTGTGATTTTATTTATTTGAGGCCTGTCTTTTTTCTTGATAAATCTGGCTAAAGGTTTAGCAATTTTATTAAGTTTTCCAAAGAACCAGCTCCTGGGTTCATTGACCTGTTCAATTGGATTTTTTTTACTTTCTATATCATTTATTTCTACTCTAATCTTTATTACTTCCTTCCTTTGTGGGTATTAGGTTTCATTTGTTGTTTCTAGCTCCATAAGCTGTAAGGTTAGGTTGTATATTTGAGATTTTTCTTTTTTCTTGAGATCCTAGGATCCTAGGATCCTCCTAGGATCACTTTCGATGCATCCCAAAGGTTTGGGACCATTGTGTTTTCATTTTCATTTGTTTCCATGTATTTTTTAAATTTTTCTTTGATTTCCTGACTGACCCATTCAATATTTGGTAATGTGTTGTTTAACCTCCATGTATTTGTGTTCTTTCCAAATTTTTGGTTGTGGTCGGCTTCTTGTTCATAGTGTTGTGTTCAGAAAAGGTGCATAGTTTGATTTCAATAATTTTGTATTTATGGAGGCCTGTTTTGTGACCTATCATGTGCTTTATTCTGGAGAATATACCATGTGCAGTTGAAAAAAAAATGTGTATTCTGCTGTTTTAGGATAGAATTTCCAAATGTATCTGTTAAGTCCATATGATCCAGTGTGTCATCTAAAGACATGATTACCTTGCTGATGTTGTGTTTAGAAGATCTGTCTACCAATATCAGTTGGTTGTTAATGTGCCCTACTATTATTGTGTTATTTTCAATTAGTCCCTTTATGTTTTATATATTTCAGTGCTCCTATGTTGGGTGCATAAATATTTACAAATGTTATATCACCTTGTTGAATCATCCTCTTTATGATTATATAATTCCCTTTTTTGTCTCTCACACAATCTTTGCCTTAAAGTCTAGTTTGTCCCATATAAGTATTGCTACTCTGGCTTTCTTTTGACATCCATTTGCATGATAAATGTGTCTCCCCTTCACTTTCAATCTTCAGGTGTCTTTATATATAAAATAAGTATCTTGGGTGCAGCCTATAGATGGGTCTTGTGTTTTTATCCATTCTGATGCCCTATGTCTTTTGATTGGAACATTTAGTACATTTATATTCAAAGTAATTATTGAAAGATATTTTTTATTGCCATTTCATATTTGTTTTGTCATTGCTTCTGGAGATTTTCTCTTATCCTTTCTTGCCTTTGTCATTTTTGGTTTCTCCTTTGCACTCAAAGAATCCCTTTAGTATTTCTTGCAGGGCTGATTTAGTGGCCACAAACTTCTTTAGGTTTTATTTTTCTGAGAAACTATTTCTCCTTCTATTTTGAGATACCCCCTAAAGTGGTAGGCCCTGAGCACTATATGCCTCTTCTTCAAAAGGCCATTACTTTCAGGAGCAGGAGACATAACTGGCTTTTCTAACACAGAGAAGAAGGCAGACACTTAGACAGAATGGCAAGGGAGAGGAATTTATTCCAAATGAAAGGATGAGATAAGGCCACAACCAGAAACCTAAGCAAAAAGGATATAAGCAACATGCCTGATGGAGAAATTAAAGCAAAGATCATAAGGATACTTACTCAGCTTCAGAAAAGGATAAAAATATCAGTGATACCCTTAACATAGAGATAAAAGAGTTAAAAAAAAGAGTCAATCAGAGAAGAACAATATAATAAAAAGGATTGGAAACAGGTTGATGCATTGAACAACAGGCTGGAAAAAGCAGAGGGACAAACTGACCTAGAAGACAAAATAATGGAAAATAATGAAGCTGAACAAAGGAGAGAAAGAATTTTGGAACACGAGAATAGACTTAGGGAACTTAATTATTCCATTAAATATAATAACATTTATATTATAGGAGTTTGGGAATAAGAAGAGAGAGTAAAGGGAGCAGAAAATTTATTTCAGTAAATAATATTAGAAAACTTCCCTAGGGAAAAAAAAAAAAAAAGCTTCCCTAATCTATGGAAGGAAACAGTCATCCATATCCAGGTGGCACAGAACTCCCATAAAAATCAACACAAGTAAGCTAACACCACGACATACTGTAATTAAATTTGCAAAATATAGTGATAAAGAAAGATAAAAAAAAACAGCAAAACAAAAGAAATTCTGTAACTTACTCAGGAAACCCATAAAGCTAGCTGGAGATTTCTCAACAAAAACTTGGCAAGCCAGAAAGGAGTGGCATAATATATTCAGAGTGCTGAATGAGAGAAATCTGCAGCCAAGAATACTCTAACCAGAAAGGCCTCCATGCTCCTTTTTATAACTGGGTTTTGTAATAATTAGGAAGATGTCGTGCAAACTGTAAAGGAGTTTTCTCTTGGTTAACATGCTTGAAATGACCAGAGATAAAGCAGGTTTGGCTTATTGCAGTGGAGGGTTGAACTCTGCTATTCTGTGGGTCAGCTCTGCCTTTCCTCTTCCTATGCTTCCACACTCCACCAGGCTGCAGTAGGGTCAAGTGTCACATCCAGGCATCACATCATCAGAGGAAAAAAAAAAAGTCAGAGAATAAAAGCCCTGCATTTCATTCTAGTTGCACCAACCATTTCAAGTGCACTTGACAGTCACTAAGGGGGGGATGTGTGAGTTATCCTAAATGGCTAAAGTTATCTAGAGTTTTTTTTCTGCTGTTAGAGGAGGGATCAACCCACTGGAATTAAATAACTACTCCCTAGTGGCAAAGGAGGGAATTGGATGCTTTGCATGGAAGGGAACCACTAATTTCTACTACAATTTTTAGTAAATGTGCAGTGAATTAAATAGGAAAAAAAGGTTTATTTTCAAAACTCTCTGTCAGATAACTTTTTATGTTAGTAGATGCTTTTATTTTTAAGTTAATTCTATTCCTATTTTTAAATACCTTCGTGCCATAAACAAACAAATCAGCATAATAGCAAAGGTTAAATAATCACAGTTTAATTTCTTAAAATTTTAGAGAGGTAGACTTTCCAAATTAGTGGAGTGCAAAAATAGATAAGGTTATAAACATTGTAAATATAGAACATGTTTTGGTGATGCATAGTTGAAAAAGTAGTTAGAAAATTACTTGATAAGCTAAAAGTAAAGGCAGTGTAGTGAACTTCGTGTTTAGTACCCTGGTTACTGACATTGCACAGAGACAATCATCTTAATATAGTCATTACTGTTGATGCAAAATTGAGACAGAGCTAGTCACAGCAGGCAGCACTAACAAACAGGCAGCCAAACACTCCTTAAAGCATAAGGAGAAAGAACAGAATGCTATCATTATTGATTCTTTATCCATTCACAAAATATAGGTAAACGTGCCCAAGAAAGTGTAAGGAAATCTAGAAGCAGTCACATGAATAGCAAATGGAATACTGGGACAATAAAATATTGTTCAAAACAAGAAGAGAATGGGCTGAAATAAACAATTTTCCTTGGCCTAATCCTACCTGACAGAACAGAAACTCAAGCTGCTTGAAAAGCCATCCCTTCTCCTTGTCCTGTAAAGCCTACTTGGCCACAGTATAGCTCCCAGCACAGAGGCTGAGCTCAATAAATATTTGTGGGACTCATAAAGAGTGTGGTTATCTGATAAGTACCAGTAAGAGCAGTATTTTAAAAAAGCAATTATTCTCAGATATTTCTTAGTAACTAAAGTATTTATCCTTAAGTAGATGTTTACTGTGTTCAAAGTGTCTGGTATTCCAGTTCTGGTAATCTCTCTCTTCAAGTTCCCTAAGGGATTTCTTTTTATCTCTCCATCAGCATATCTTTTATTACTTCATAAATAAAATAGAAGCCCATCAATGGGGAAGTGCCTAGTCATCTCCTCCTCCAGTTCTTGTCTGTCCTTGAGAGCACCCGTGCTTCCAGCTCCTGAAGTTCACACTTTCACCTGGACACTTTGCCCCTTCTTGAATTGCCTCATCAATTTCCTCTGTCCTTTTTGGATATTCCACCTCCACTTCTCTCTTACCCTTCACCAGAGAAACATACTAAGTCTTCCTCTTTCCAATATTTATTTTTAAAAATGAACACATGAACTTTTTCTGAACTCTCATATCTTTCAAGTTGAGATTGTCTCCCTTCTCTTAGTCACTGAATTATTTAAAAGAAATTGCCCACCCTTCATTTCCTAATTTCCTCAATTCACCACCATTTAAGTCAACTACAGTTGGACCTCCATTTTCACCATCCCAATAAAATGACACAAATCTCACAAGAAATCCTGATTTCCAAATTCAAGTGGACCGTTTCCTCATGGAAGTGCACATACCCTAAACTGGACAGGAAACAATGCACATGACTATACGAACAGAGCATGAGGTGTTTGTCCTTCTATGGACTTGGCACAAAGCTGTGCAGAGAAAACGTCTGTTAAATAGAAGTATGTGAGAATTCCCTTATCAAAGTATGTAGTTAAAATATGCAGTACTCATAATACATTCTTATTTTTACATATTCTCCAAGATTTTGCTGCAAATATATGTTGCAAAAAGTACAGCATTTAAATTACAATCTGTTGTGTACTCTCTGTTATACTGCTCTGAATAAAATATCTGAAACGCCTTGAGTGCTGAATGCCAAGGATGATTGAAATCCTTCTGAGCCATAAACTTAAAATGTGTTCCCTGTGGTGGTGAAGATTTTGCATTATGCAAAAAAATAGAAGTATAATTGGATACTCTATCCTGACAGAAAGGATAAATATCACAGAATTCTGCATATCTAATTTCCCTCCTTTTAAAAATAGAAATAGGTTGTATCAGCTTACATGAAAGTGGAAAATAAAATATAAAATGATACAAGTCAACACCTATTTTGTATATTCTCTCGGATTCAAGTAGCCCCTAATTTAAACATTCAGACTAGCAGCTGACTTTTTGTGGATGCTATCATTAAGTTCAGTCTAGTATCTTAGTGAATGAATGAGAATTTCAGTCTGTTGAGTGAGGAATTAGGTCCTTCTGAAATTTCAGAGTCTGCCAAAACTCAGAGATTCTGACCTTCTGTTACTACTGCCAAATCAGAGCAGAGCCATTTTTCAGCAGTTTTCCAAAGGGGGTTAGCCAAAGAGATGAGTAGGGATTATACTGCTGCTTAAATCCTGTAATTTCAAGGGCACTGGATGGGCTAACAATTCCCTAAACATTTCCCAAGCAGACTACAGAGAAACAAGCATTTAGAAAATGTATGCTTATTTTTTAAAGGCTTTTATAGAGGGAAAAGTTATATTTTATATAGATGAGTAACTTTTAAAAGTAGGAATTATAAATTGCTGAGTAGTTAATCATCAATAATTGGTTTAACTGTTTAATTTCTATATGGAATCACCAATAAATAGAGTCCTAAAAAGCCCATGTTGGCTAAGAGATAAATCAGTGCAAGCATTAACTTATCCTGATTTCTGGTACAGCAGCACATAAGAGTTAATAGGTTAATAAAGGTGTAGGATGAGTGGTAATGGGGGAGCAGGCAATATAACAGCAATAGAAAGAAGCTGAGGACATTTTTTAACTTCATAATTTTGTCTAGAATCAGCTCAACTGCCAGGTAAATGAGATGGGAAATAGTGTGTGTGTCTGCATATGTGTATGTATGCATGCTTGTGTTTTTAGGATCAGAGTTACTGTTTAAAATCATCCATTTCAAGAAATACTGCCAATCAAACAGAAAGATGACTGACGTGTTTGTTCCATTGGCAGATGGTTTAGATGTTGATTTTGTTAGTGTATAAGCTGTTTGGCTTGAGTGTCTACATACTGCTTGTTGAAGGTGACTAAAAATCTCTGCACCTGCCAAAACTCATATTTAACATTCAACAGTTGGTGGTGCTGGCAGGAATATCACTCAGATACAAAAATTTCTATTAGTCATGCTATTTTGGGTGGACTATTATCAAAACCTAAGCAAATGGTGACCTGGATTAATTCAAACTTAATTCAAGGTCTGATTTTTGTCCTTTGAGCCTGCTAAGACCCTTAGTCTAATACTCAGCACTTAATCAACTTCACAAAAGTATCATAGTAACATGAATAAATAATCTAAAACCGTAAAAAAACAGTGACATTTACTACAGCTTAATTACCATAATGATCTGCAAATGTAGAAACATAGGTCCGGAAAATTTGGGGAGCTGCTTTTGTTAAATATTAAGCTTTCTAATATGTTAAATATTAAGCTTTCCAACATGTTACAATAAAATTTCCTGTATTCTTTTAGTTTCTAAGTTGTATCATAATCAGGCTATATATTTTGTTCAGACCATATATTTAGAGACATCTGATTTCAAAAAAGCAAGCAACAATGCCTTCTGAAAATGTCATATTGGTTATATCATGGCTGCACATGCTGTTATAGACCATTAATTAAAATATGATCGCCTTTTTATTTTTTTTTAATTTTTTTTTTAATTTTTTTTTTTTTTTTTATGATAGTCACACAGTGAGAGAGAGAGAGAGGCAGAGACACAGGCAGAGGGAGAAGCAGGCTCCATGCACCGGGAGCCCGACATGGGATTCGATCCCGGGTCTTCAGGATCACGCCCTGGGCCAAAGGCAGGCGCCAAACCGCTGCGCCACCCAGGGATCCCATGATCGCCTTTTAAAATTAAAGAAGGAATCAAACATCACTGATTAAAAGTAGATACTATTTTAATGGAAATGTGTATTTTGTACTTATGAATACATAACATAAACTATTACACCTCCTGAAGATTTTTATCTTTTTTTTTTTGTCATACTAGAGAACAATGTTCAGTGTAATAATAGAGGCTATTTTAGCTGTTAATAGTGACTATGTACCAGGCACAGTGCTGGAGGAGGTCAGGGATAAAACAAAAAGAAAGTATTTTTATGCTTTTGCAGTTTGCGGTCTAGCCATTTGTTTAAGAAAACTGTATACGTTGATGGAGGGCAGCCATTCTTTACCACAACTGGTCTGCAATGTTAGCTCTATTGCCATGCTAAAGAAATAAAATGGCTTAACATATGGAATTCCATTTTATAAGAATTGTGTTTAAAAATAGCAAAACAAAATTTATTGGTTAAAAATAAATTTTACTTGTATGACTCTAGAATTGCAAGTCAATCTACTACCTAATTACTGACAAAAAAGGAGTGCTAATAACCTAACTAAAAACAAACCTCATTGTTTTTCTCAGATACGAAGCAGCACTTTTTTGACTTATCACTTAGTCTTAGAAATATTTTTGACTCATTTATTTACTTATATATATGATTTGTAACCAACTTATCCTGCAGAACATGCCTGGAAATTACAGTGCTCAAGGTTAAGTGGTCTATAGAGGCCATGCTGAGTTTTGTAATTGCTCTGAGGATTTAAATATACCTGGTATACTTTTTTTTTCCCCAGGTTGGAATTATTGTGGCCAGAATCAAGAGGCTTTTTTTTTTTTTTAATCTCTGAGTTAAAGCTGACTGCAAACTACCTGATGAGGAAATTTGAAACCAACCTTTCCCAATGGATATTTCTGAGTAGAAATAAAGTAGCTATCACCCCAGCTCCTTCTCAGGTCCCTCCTTCTTCCTTAGAAATGCTGGTCTGTCCCCAGGCCACATAACAATAAAATGTGTGGCTCTGCTCTTCATCAATAACGCAAAGTAGTTACACTCCCAGCACTTGTTAGGGAGTCCAACTACAAATTATTGCCACTTGGTACCCATCAAAACTTTAGTTAAGAGAATAGTATCTGTGGAAAGTTTCCTGAAATGTAATTCAATCCACATAGAGGAGCCATTAAAACCAACCCATGGATTATGGCTGATGAACAGAGAAATGTACACCTAGATGACCAAATGTTATTCCCCACAGAAACAATTCCAGTAAGTTGTGCTTTCATCTTGGCATTGTGTCCTGGGCTTGCACTGGAGGATGGTAACAAACAGTTCCATAAAACTCCTTGATGTAGTTGCTACAACAGTTTCTTGAGGACACTGTTCACTATGTCACAGTGTCCTTTTTATGAAGACTCAAAGGAGGAATTTTTTTCTAGACTCTGTGCCAGGAATAACTGGGCTTCTTCTAGGTGAGTTCCCTTTTTATGGGCAACTTGTTTCCCTGAATGTTGCCTTTTTTTTTTTTTTTTGACCGCTTTGAAACTCAAGAGTCAAGTGTGTGATCTGCCTCAATCAAATTTAGAAGCCTTTATGGAATTCCTGATTTTTTAAAATATTTTATATATTTATTCATTTATTCATAAGAGGCAGAGACTTAGGCAGAGGGAGAAGCAGGCTTGTGTGGGGAACTCAATGCGGAACTTGATCCCAGGACCCCAGGATCACGACCTGAGTCAAAGGCAGATGCTCAACCACTGAGCTACCCAGGTTCCCCAGCACTCTTGAATTCATCTCATGTTTCCTTTTATTTGCTTTCCTTCCTTCTCATCCCCCCCATTATTTTTTTAACTTCAATTTATCTAAACATATAAAAGCTGCCCTAAATTAATTTCTGGAAGACGATGTGAGAAATAAGGCGAATTGATGACATGAGATAACAAACAGCATACATTTTCCATTGTCCCATTTGAGTCTTATTTTTTGACTGAGAGACAAGAAGCCAGCTTTTGCCCCACGAACAAAAACAAACAAAAAGCTAAGGCTTCTAATTGTAAAGGGACTCATTGGATATAAAGAGAGGGGAAAAAAAATAAAACAAAAGATTGAGGCTGAGAAATGAATCTTTTTCCTTCCAATTGCAAAACCACATAAAGAATTCTCAGAGCTAGGAGGAGCAGAAGAGAAAATAAAAGAAATTAGAGTCAGAAGCAATATCGTAGCCTGTCTTTGCTCACAACCTTAGCACACAGGGATTAGCACCTTTCCTGCCCTGGCTGGAGCTCTGGCTAACAGCAGCCTCACAGAAGTGATCAAGAGGACCTTATACCACTGACACCTAATGCTTAAAGTCCTCAGACAGGCAGAGATGAATAAACAGTTCTTTGGCAGCCAGGCCCAGAATTTATTCTTTGAGATTCAGAGGCTGGGCATCAAAGGACAATGGTGTGGCTGGGATTAGTGCAAGACAACCAGCAGAATAAAGGCTACAGATGTGCCAACACTAACTATACCGGGACCAGTCTACCTCCAGAGAAAAAGGCCAGTGTGGACTTTGGATGACAAAGAGGCAGGATTGCTCCTCTCCAGCTGTTTTGCTGGTGGTAGGTCTCTTGTGAGTTAGAAACAGAAACAAGATGAGAAACAGCAAGAGAGACCCAAGAACAGGGAATGAAAATGAGACCGGGTTAAAACTTTAAATGAATGAATGACAAATACTTGTGCTGGTGAAGGAAAACCAATTCAGAACCTAGGTGAATCTGTCATCAGGCAGGTTGGTACCCCAGTGTAAGGAAATTACAAAGGGTAATGTTTGAAAGTTACATTTTTTTCAATTTGTGACCAAGACATGTGTCTGTTAGATAAATAAATAATATTCATATTTGAAGGTACATACAACTCTAATCTAGATTCTCTTCCCAACTCTCTTTTTTAGAAATTGTGCTTTCTGGGGGTGCATGGTTAATTGTCTGACTCTTGGGTCAGATCATGATCTCAGGGTGGTGAGATCAAACCCCACAATGGGCTCTGTGCTGGGTGTGGAACCTGCTTAAGATTCTCCCTCACTTTCTCCCATTGCCCCTTCCCCTACTCTCTAAAAACAAAAATGTTCTTTCTGAAGTCAGTAATCATGTAGTGTAATATGGACATATCTAAATTCCCATTTCCGTTTTCTGTTCTTGGGCACTGAGGAGCAGTTTCTGAACACCAGACTTCTTTTGATTCATATGGCACAGCCTTCTCATAGTCTTCCTCCTACCATCTGGTTATTCCTTTCCTATATTTTCACTGTTATAAATTTGCAAGTATGCCATTCAACTTTAAATGTATATTCTATTCTGGACTTTCTCCTTCTCCTTTTACATCTCCTACAATGGGGATTTCATTCACTTTCTCAGGTCTCTTTCAGGCAAAATGAGATACAATTCTTTATTTCCAGCCATATTTCTTTCAAACTCATATTCCAAACCCTAAATTGCTACTCAGATATTTCTAGCCATATGTCCCATTTATAGCCTCAAACAGGACATATTGAAACAAAGTATCCACTTTCCCTAATGCCTAATTCCATTGCCATGCCTCTGACTTATGTCGTTACTGCCATTCCTTTAAGCTCCTGAACAAAAATAAAAATAGTGTCTGTTTTTCTCTCTCACCTACCATATAAACAAGTCAAAACTTTCCTGCCTTCAGCTTTAATATCCAAATCTTTTCACTCCATTCCCACTGTCATTTCCCCAGTATACATTAGCTTCCAGTTCCTCTATTTCCATAACTGGCTATGGTGCAAAGCACATAGATTTTGGTGTTCATACGAACCTGGGTTAGAATACCTTGTCAAATTTCAAATAAATTACTTAAAACTTAGTTTTATCGTCTGTAAAATGGAGATTAAAAATAGCTGCCTTACAAGTTTGATGTGAGCATAAACTGAAATCCTTTATCTGAAGACTTAGCACAAGTCTAGTGTACCCACCTAGGAAAATCATCTCAACCATCTCAATTATTCCCACAATTGCCCCTTTATTTCACAACAGCTTGCTGAGGATTACTGAATAAAATCATACAATTCTGTAAATTTGGAGTCACAAAGAGTATCTAGGCTCCCAATAATAATTCATTTTTTTTTTTTAACCATCTTCTTTTTCCCTTTTACTTTCAGAACAATTCTGAACCTTCACCATTCTCCATCAGCCATCTTCCCTGGTCACATTCCACTTAATCTCAGGCATGACTTTTGCCTTCAACCTTGCATACACAATTGAGGCTGTCAGGTATCTCATCTCCCTACTTTCATGCCAATAACTTTGTCTAGTTATGCCCCCTTTCTTACTCCTTGTTCAATGTCAAACTTTCTCCTCCTCTTTTACTATCACTTCTCATACTATCAAATTCAGGAATTTGTTCTACAAATAATGTCCTTTCTCTGCTACATCCTAAATATTCATGTCTACTTACTCTTTCCCTTAATCTTTAAACACATTTGAATCTTCTCATCCTGAAATGTCCCTTCCTGGTTATGAGACCTAAACATGAGCCACCATGTGGCTCTACTCCTCTTTTGCCATTCCAGGAAAAATTTCTTTGAAGTATATTCTTTATTCACTCTATTTACTTACTCAATTCTGTATTTCTTAGCCTACTGGAATCACACTTGCTTCTTTACTTATGCTCCAGCATAGATCATATAAAGGTGTTCAATGACCTATTTTAAAATAGGCCTCTCTATTGAATTTACATTTGCCACTCATCTGTTCTTGAATTCTCTTTTCTTTTAGCTTCTGTGACTCTGCTCTCTCATACTTCCAGAACTATCCCTTTATAGTCTTTCTTATGAGCTCAATCTGCTTGGTGCTTATGTGTTTACCTGAGCATCTCTGGAATGAAATCTCATGCATTTTTATACTTCGAACAATCACTTCTATGCTTCGACATAACCAAAAGAGAACATCTTTTTGCAAGACCTATTCCTCCTCTTTCATTTCCAAGTTCAGTTACTGATAACAGTCATTGCAGTAGTCAGTTGCTCTTATCAGAAACTAGTTTTCCTCTTTTCACCCCTACATCAAATCAGTGACTGAATTCAATATTACTAAGTTACTAAATCATTTTCAAGTTCATAGTGTCTTCTCCATTCCTAGCATCAGGGATATTATTCAAGCCCTTAACATTTCTCACCTGACCCAAGGAAATATATTTGAAGTCGTAAGCATGAGAAAAGCTAATATAGTGGCATAGAGTGAACACTAGGAACTATATTGCTTGTGTTCAAATAGTAGCTCCAATAACTTACTAGTTTGGCAGTCTTAGAAATGTACATATAACCTCACTGTCCTTCATTCTCCCTCCATCAGGGAGAATGGAGCATCTTTACCTAGTTAACTATTACTTATTTATTACTCAAGGCTCAGTTAGGATGTACTTGTTTAAGGATCTCTTCCTGGTGACATCAAGTTAAACCAAAAATCCCTTCTCTGTAGTATCTTGATATCCTTTGTAACTTCTACTTAAAAATGTATTATATTTCAATCTATTCTGCTGCAATATGTGTTTATTTAATGAAAATTAGCTTATTTATGTTTGTTAAATAGGGGAATGGTATAATATAATGCAGGCGTCAGTATAATGTTGGTTCATTCATAACTTTTCCAAGCCTCTTTTTATTTTGAAGAGATCAAAAGCAAACTTTCTCTCTGTAACTAACAGTTACAGAGAACATGTTAGTAATGCATCAAAACCTTAAGGAAAGAGCTGAAAATCTAAGCGCCTTACTTTAGGGAAAAAGGTATTTGCTTCAAAAATTGTTACACTTCTCATAATATTCATTAATTTAGGGAATTTGAAAGTGGAGATGACATAACTATGAAGATATTTTTCATGTGTCAAATACTTTGGGCAAGATTTTTAAATTTTGATATACCTGGTCTGTTATAGGTGAATATTTTCAAAGTCTTTAGAAGGAAACATAAGTGCAAGAGTTAAACAGCAGCAAAGAATCAACTGGCTTTGTTAATGGATACAAATGTCAGTGGAGATATAGCTGTGCTTCCGTTTTTGTTAAATATTGTTATTGCCTTTGTTGGTGCTCTGCTTTTAAAGCTATATAGGCTTTGAGTGGTCTGCCCAATCCTATTTTTTTTTCCTTTTAAGCAAGCCCTGTTACTTTTAATGTAAGTTTTTCAACACACAAGTATTTTTTCAGGAACATATATATGAAACTATTACAGAGATGCCTATTTATTAAAATGATGCATCTGTTGTCCCATTAATCTGCAATTTCCTAGAGAGAAAGGACCATCAGGAGACAATGTTTATACTGTCATTCCTTAACTCAGTAATGTTCAGTGAACTGAATGGAACCACAGGAGATGCCTAATAAATGCTACTTTTTCCCCCCCTCATCTACTATCCCCTTTTCAGTCTTCCTTAAATTCAACTAAATGCAAGTCTCTCTGTGTGTAACTTCCCTAACAAAAATATTTCAATCATTTATACGGTAAAATTTGGGTCTCCTGACTTTAGTATGAAGGCTATCCCTGCTTTGTTTCCAGTCATTCCAAATTTCCCATGCCCATCAGTCAAGTCAGCTCACTGTGTTCTTGCTACATGATGTGTGTTATTTGCTCCCTTATTTTGCTCATGCCCTTTCCTCACCATATTCCCCAGAATAGACTCCTAACTGTATTCTAATTATCAAAGTCCCCATGTTTGTTATAGTTCCACCCCATCTCACTCTCTTCTTGAAGCAGCTCTTGTGATAATATGTAATGTGCATTTGTCATTAACCCTAACATACTGTTAAATATGGTCTAAACAGCATGAAGTAGGCCGAAATCTGACATTTCTTATAGTTCCACAGTCCAAAGTAGAAACTTATATTTAATATAAAGCCACTGATGATTTAAAAAAATAAAAATAAGAGAGCCGGAAGAAGTCATGTTAGACTGAAGTGAAAACCTAGTAAATCAGTAGAGCATGCTAAAAGGTTGTTGCAATATATGGACATGTGAGATTTTATGGAACTGAACTCTCCTTGTGTCAGTGGGAATGAGAAGGAAGAGAATGAAAGAAAAAGGAAAGAAGGAAAATGGAATTACATTAGGTAAATGAAGAATAGGGATGAATTTTAAAAAAATGAATCTAAGTTACAAGACCCAATTAACAAGGGAAAAATATCACATCATTGAAGCAGAGGATGTTAAAATTATAGGAAAAAAAATAAAGAATGTGATTTTCTTTTTTTATATATTCAGGATGATGTGCAAGATGATGCAGTAAAAAACAAAACAAAACTGTAGCTTGATTAAAATTCAGTGATATTCTTTATTCCTTAATCCTGTGTCTATCTTGCCTCATTATCTGTGAACTTGTATTAACCCTGGTGACTGATGCTCACCATCCCAAACCAACAGTTGATAAAAACAAATAAAATACCCTGAAATATTCCATACACATTCTACCCATGTAAACATTCCTAGTTCGAGAATCATTTGAACCCAAAATATGCTCAAGGTGCCCATGGGTAATTTAAAATACATTTTAAAATTCCCAATATATTAAAAGCTAAGCAACAAGTTAGAATGAAACTTTTTAAAAACTTGACTCTGAATTATTAACTTACAGTAAGAAATTATTTTAGTTCACAACCACCCAGTTATTTGATTTAAGGATTTTTCCTTTGGTTCTAAAAACCAGAAGTAAAATGATAAGATTGTGTATTATACTAAAAAATAATAATATGAAACATCTCCTTCATTTCCTTTAGACTGCAATAAATATATCAAGATAATTTAGAAAATGACTACTTCACAGAAGTCTGAACTATTTGCTTATTTTGTTTTATATCTATTCCCCCCAAATCTGTTCATTTTACAACAAAATAATTTTAATTGAAAATCAAGAAATTAGAATCATTTCAAATCATTACATAAATCTGAAACTAATGAAACCATCAGGCTGACAGCTCCTAGAGTCCAGATTGATATGAGTTGTGATCTATATATTTCTTATGTATTTTTATAATGGAAATCAGAAGATTGGCCCAATAACCCTAGAAGTACATAGAATTCTAAATCTTTTAAAATATTTTTTTGTTAAGTGGAGTGATTGTGCCCTTCACCAATACTGTAGAATTATCTCAATACAATCACTATTTGTCATTTGTTAAGTGGAGTGATTGTGCCCTTCACTGATACTGTAGAATTATCTCAATACAATCACAATTTGTCATTACATTTTTAAGAACTTTGATCTTAATATGTTTCTTAGGCTATCTGTTAAGGCCTTCTTATGGAAGTCTTTCTTAAGGAAAATTATATTTTCTGACATAAATCTTCTAAATCCACAGTTCAAATATAAAGCAATTGAGATTATTCCTCTCAATCAGTTCTTGGAAGAAGTCAAAGAAACAATTACATTTTGTTTTGTTTTGTTTTGCTTTATTCTAGGCGTGCCTTAGAATTTCATTATGGTAATAACAAAAATTGATATTGACTGAGTGGTTAGAGTTGTCAGCTATGGTGCCTGAAGCCTTACAGATATTAGCTCATGTAACCCTCCCAAACTAAATGAAATAACTAATAGTAGCATCCCAATTTCATAAAGGAATAAATCAAGAGTTCAAAAAGTTCTATAACTTGTTCAGTGACACATAATTAGAAAGCCGTCAAAGTGGTATGTAAGCCTGTGTCTATCTTAAACTATAAACCTTATCTCATCTTGTGTAAAAGAAGATAATTATCTTCTCTTTCAGTTTTTTGAAATGAAATTTACATATCTTTATACCACACTTTTTATATATGTTTTCTCTAATCAAAAGCTACTCATCTTATGATGGTGTCTGAAACTACAACCTAAATATAATTTAAAATGTTATTAAGGAAATGCTATTAATTCCAAATATCGTCAAGTTTGCTTAGTAACATACATTGTTCTGCCTCTCTCAGATCCAAAATGTTAATGTCATTACTCAGAAATATTCAGAATCTACAATCTCATTCTCATATGCTTGTAGGAGACTGATGAAATAAAGGGAGATTTTTCATTGCTGGGAAAGAGGCCTGAGCGAGAGTAAAGCTGGCCATTTCTCAGTTTACAGGCTGATTAGTTACAACAGTTCAACTAAAAAGTCATTGCCCAGGGCAATGTTCAAAGTAGTGGATTCTATGATATAAACTGGCAGAGGAACATTAAAGCAAGTAGGAGAAGAGGGTCCTTTTGGGGAGGAATATGCTAGAAAACATGAAAAACAAAATGTACTTTGAGAGTCTCTTGGACTTTATGGGAAGGCCACCCATGCAAGTCCCCTCCTATTGTAACTACACAAAAGAGAGCACCCTCCTTGTACATTTGCATCTATTTCATGTTCTTTTTTTAGAGTAATGTGATTTAGCACTGGTGTCTGCTGGATAAAAAGAGTCTGATTAATGTGTGGCACTTCATGTTATAGCATATACTCCCATGTAAGTGATGGAAGACCCTCACATAATTGGATCTGAAATGGAATAAAATGATGAAAAATTTAGCATAGCCTTTGTCTTTATATGCAGTAGTGGGGACAGCTGAGAGGTCAGGATACTTGGAAACGATGAGGGGCATTTTATAGTCTCTGCTGGTAAAAATTTGTTTAACACAGTCTCATGATTAAAAGGAATGTGTATCCTGCTGTGGCACCGAGGTACAAGAGAGGGAATAATAAATTGGTGCCATTGACAAGATGTCATTTGTTATCTGCTTTAAAATGTCAGGTCATGTCATTGTGGTGAAATATTTTCTCTCTTGATGTATGTCTTACAAAGCAGGTTCAATGTTTGGCACTATTCTATTTCAATAAAAGAAAACAGCTTTTAATCTGGAAAGCACTGTCACCATGAGGAAAATAAGGTCACTTGAGACTCTTATTTGGCCATTTCTCCACAACCCTCCATTAGCACTATATTTCAATAGCCCAGTTGGTCCAAATTCTTTCTTTAATTTATCTTTTGAGCAGTGTAATTATCCATCTGCTCTCTTGGCCAAAGGCAGGGAGAAAGGGGGATTTTAGATATTGCAAGGTTACAAGAAGTCCCAAACCTGGTAACTGCACATCTTTACGTGATATATTTATGAAATTATTAGATTCTTCATAACTCTTTTCCAAAAGTATCAGAGTACAAACATAGAAAACAAAGTTCTCCAAGACTGTATCAATTAAAAGTGAGTGAAGAGAATTTTAAAAGACAAAAAATGGAGGAAAGGATGAAAGTTACGTGTTTGTGGGCTGTAATACTGTTACACCAATACATAATTTCAATTACTATGAAACATCAATGAAGTAAAACACAAGGCATTAAAAGACTCAGAGTAAGTTGTTTCCTATTTTTCATATATCCACATTTTCAACGTAACCTCATTATAGTGACCTTGGAGAGAACATATTTGTCTTACACATATTAGACCTAGTTGGTATCTTGAATTATAGACCCATGTCCTCATTGAGCTGGAAGAGCAAAATCCATTTCAGATGGTATGAAACAAATGACCCAACAAAGGACCAAATAAGAAGGTGTCTTATTTCTTTTTGGACGTATCTTAGCTCAATATTTTACACAAAAATCAAAACTACAAGTGTTGAACTATAAAACTAGATAAAATGAGAAAGAGCAAAAATAGCTCTGACCTACTACTGTCATAAAAAAAGTCACTATAGTTGTGCTAAGACCTATAGCATATTATAAGAATAATATTCTGCATAAAACTCAGCATAAAAACTTCTCATAAGGACTCACATATTTTTTTTTCCAAATGACTTCTATAATCCAAATTGGTAATTTGATTTGATTTTTAAATTCTTACCATTAAAGTAGAGTTGATACATGATGTTATATTAGTTTCAGATGTACAACATTGTGATTTGATAATTCTGTACATACTCAATGCTTACAGTAAGTATAGTCACCATCTGTTACCATATAATGTTATTACAATATTATTGATGATTTTTCTTATGCTGTAGTTTATATCCCTGGGACTTATTTACTTTGTAAGTGGAAATGTGTACATTTTAAGCCCCTTCACCTATTTTTTTTCCCTTCACCTATTTTGCCATCCCTCCATCCCCCTCTCCTCTGGCAATCACCAAATTGTTCTCTGTTTCTGTGAATCTGTTTTTTTTTTTTTATTTGTTTGTTCATTTGTTTTGTTTTTTAGATTCTACATGTAAGTGAAACTATAATATTTGTGTTTGTCTGACTTCTCCAATTTAACATAATACTCTCTAGGTTCACTGATGTTGTAAATGGCAAGATCTCATTCTTTTTTATGGCGGAATAATATTTCATTCTGTGAGTGTGGGTGTGTATGTATACCACATCTTTATCCATTCATCTATCAGTTGACACTTGGGCTGCTTCTATATCTTGGCAGTTATAAATAATGCTGCAATAAACATAAGGGTGTGTATATCTTTTTGATTAGTGTTTTATTTTTTATCAGCATATCTACTAAGAGGGATGCTTTTAAATTATACTCTGAACATGCAAGGATGTCATTGGAGGATATCTCAGCAGCTTAAAGACATTTATTATGAAGAGATGAAAAGGCGAGCTTACTGACACTCAAACCCCACTTTACACCAAGTGACACTTTGTTGTTGTCATTGTTGTTTTTCTTTACGTTTTTTTTAAGCATTGGTGTGCTGCTAAAACTGGTTTGGAAATAAAAATATTTTTACCAGAAATCAACCATATAGATTAGTGTTGCAAATCAAATGCTCACAATAGCCAGGCCAATCACATTCTGAACCAGATGGTGGAAATGCTCTGTCTGAATGGAGCTACTGTGGTGCAGCTCACTCTTGTCACACCCGACTCCACATTTACCAAAATGCTGTGCCAAATCTCATTTTTCAATTTATAGTTTACAATTTCACATTTTACTCATGGGAAATCTTCTGGTTATTAATACTGACAAATGATTGAAATTACACATATGTAAATATACTTATGTGTGTATGGATGTAGTATCTATCTATCTATCTACCCACCTACCTATCTATCTATCCATCCATCTACAGGCCAAACTAAACTTACCTATGAGTGGCATGTTTCCACCTTCTATTTGCTATAAATTAATTACTTTTCAAATTACTGAAGTGTGTTTTTTTAAGAACTTTTTGTGGCAAATAAGTTACATAGAATGGATTTGCATTACTATTATCTTATTATAAATCAGAACAAATTGAAGAGGCTATTACGGGTAAAAAGAAATCTCAATGAAATTATACACCCTCTAGGAATATTCTGGAACCCAAAAAGAGAAATTATTCACCTCAGAGAAATATCATCTTTCACAAGCTTACCAATTGGTGGAAAAGGTATCATTAGCAAATAAACTAAAAGATAGGAACATTCATGAAAGATGACTGATCTTTAAAGACTTCTGTACACACAAGAAAAATCTTCCATATGATAATGAGTGTATCTAACTCCCTCAGAGATTGCATTTAAATGAATTTCCTATGGTGGTGGCAGCTGCTCCTTCCGTTATAGTTAAAAATATCAAGTGTCTATGTTCTTTTTATTCGAAATGTCTACATAGTTAACTAATTTAGGTGAAGATAAAACTGTGCTGAATCCCTGAATTAATTCTTTAAGTTTGTTAGTTTTGTCCATAAGAACTATGGATATCTATTTTTAAGAGAAAAATATTAAGATATTTCACACAATAACACATACGTTACTGAAGAAACATAAACTTTAAAGGGATTGGACTTTGAAAATATAATAAATGTTCAAATATTCTTTAATATATTGTTAATGTAATTTAATGGAAATAACAAATTGTCTCTAAATTCCACAGGGAAAAAAAGGCCAACAATGTAAACTATAGAGAAGGGATGAAATTTACACAAAAGATGCCTGTTGTGGCAGGATGGTTTATTGAAATATTAACTTAAATTTTGCTCAGATTGCTATAAACATTTTCCCTTTCTAATTTCAAGAAGATGGTCAATGTTATACGTGGGAGCTGAAGAGTGATCATTTCCAAAGGAGGTATTTCTAGGTGCAAGAATTTAAGTGCTCTCCTAGGTTTTGTTTATAAAAGTTATAAAATTTCATGGAATTGTCTCAAAAGGGAAAGATGTAGAAAGGGAAGTTCACTTAATAAGGAAAGACTGGGATCAATAGGGTTTTTATGAGTCCCGTAGCATCTTACAAATGGCAGGATCTCAGTGGAGGATGGCTCCATGATACACTTAAAGAGGCTGGACATGGGAAATCAAACATTACCATTTTACAGGTCAACAGTGCTTGAGCTTGGCATCTGCATTATTAAGACTAAGTTGGTTTAAACACAGAGTATGTCAACTATGACCAGAGTAGACTGAAAACCAGAGGACCCTTCCTCAAATCCTCTACAACCCGTAGGAAACTACAAAACATTGTTTACTTGTCCATACTTACTATCATTATATTCTTCCTTCCCAAACAATTCTTAGTAAACTGCAGCTTGGCTCCTGGCTTCGCCCTCCATTACCACTACTTTAGCTAAGATGGTTTTCTGTTGCTAAAGCCAAAAGACACATCATTAAACAATTATTTGAATTGCCACTTTTTGACACGGTATATAGTTTCTTTCTGATTGAAATGTTCTCTCTCTTTGTATTCTGTGATTGTGTGTATATGTGTCTTTTTTCCTCTTATCCATGGATAATCTCCCATAGGCTCCTTTTGGGGCTTTCTTTCCTATACCCATTTCATTAAAAAAATTATTCTTCCTTCCTCATGCTAACTCTTCCTAGCACTGCTTCCTTTTCACTCTGCATGTTCTCCTGGGTGATCCTATTTTTTCAATCATCTGTTCTTTATTGATTAATAATCTCAATATAAAGATTTTACTTTTACTTGAGAGAGAAATAGGAAGAAGCAGACTCCCTGCTGAGTGGGGAACCCGATGCAAGGCTCCCTCCCAGGACCCTGAGATCATGAAATGAGCTGAAGGCAGATGCCAAACTGACTGAGGCACCCAGGCACCCATAATCATCTCAATTTAAATATTACTTGCTCCAGGAAATTCTTCTCAACTCTTTAAGTCTAGATTATCTGCCCTTTTTTTGTGATGTTTTAGAACTCAACCTTTAATATCATTTATCAGAGTCTACTGTAATTATTGTCTCCCATACTAAACTATGAGCATCTTGGTATAAAACCTAATCATGTTCACTCTTGCATCTCCAAGAATAGTGTCAGACTTGTAATGGCTACTCAATAAACATTTACTGATTCATGAAAATTGATTGAAATAGTGAGACACCAATATTTCTCTATCCCTATACCATGGGTTATAGAGAGATAATATCTTTTAATTTTTTTCCCAATTTCCTTAGATCCCAGGAGATTCAAAAATCCTTATATTCCTTTTCCTATAACTGAAGCCATTTAATGTAGTCTTTTCTCCAAGGTCTAAGATCAATCTTTAGCTTAAATTGTTTAGAGATGAAGCTGTAGGGTGATTGTAGAAAGACAGGGGTGCAAAGGCAAAGA
Source organism: Vulpes vulpes (assembly GCF_048418805.1). Lineage (NCBI taxonomy): Eukaryota > Metazoa > Chordata > Mammalia > Carnivora > Canidae > Vulpes > Vulpes vulpes. The sequence goes on along the minus strand of NC_132783.1, from coordinate 46,057,145 downwards.
ATCTAAATTGTACTATTCTCTGGTTTGCATTAAATTATCCTTCCAACTGTACAAACTTCCTTTCTGCCTCAATTTTTAAAAACTTGGCTTCTGCCTATCCCATTTTTGAATATGTGTATTAGCAATGACTTAGTGTCTGAGGCCCTATGGAATTGTCCCTGCCTTACTCTTGACAGCTTCTTTCCTAATTATCAGAGCTGCTTAAATATTATGTCCTGGGGATCCCTGGGTGGCTCAGAGGTTTAGCGCCGCCTTTGGCCCAGGGCATGGTCCTGGAGGCCCGGGATCGAGTCCTACTTTGGGCTCCCTGTGTGGAGCTTGCTTTTCCCTCTGCCTGTTTCTCTGCCTCTGTGAGTATGTCTCTCATGAATAAATAAATAAATCTTTAAAAAAAATTATGTCCTTAGGGAAACTTACTATACTTCTATTGACTAAGTAATGTATTATTTTTGCTACATGATCTTATAACACAGAATAGCATTTATTCAAAATATTCTTATACCAATAATATTTATATAATTATGTATGTATAATTAATATTTGTTTACTTCCCTCACTTAACTGTTGGCTCTGTGAAGGCAAATATGTCTACCTGTTTATGACTCTTATTGTGAGTCAGTAGCATAAAGTCTAGCACAGAGCAAGTATTCAGTAGTATTTAAGTAGTGAATTAATTAACCTGGCCCTTTGGCTGGGGGAATATTTCTTTCTGATACATTTTCTAAAGGCTAGCTCTGTACTCTTCCTCCAGGTCTTAACCTTTGAATGCTCCACCCACCTATGTTTCCTTGGACTAATCCGGGGCCTGGTACTCACTGCTTGTCTGAAACATAGCCTTTTGGTGCCAACCTCTGAGTGTGGCTTTTTTCTTAGTACCTAAAGTTTAATCTCTTTTTCTACAATAATCATATAATCCCAGATTTCAGACCTCCTCAGACTGGTTTATTCATCCAAAGTTATCTGAGTTCCACCTAGTTTTGCCCTATAACTGAGTTAAATTGCTTCTATAACTCAAAAGATATTGGATATGGTTTGAGGAAAAGTACTGCTATTCCTTGAGTCATACTTGACATTCCTGCACATCAAGAAATGCCATGATGAGGCAAACTAGGTTACTGTTTTAAGCAAAATTTCCAAGTAGAAAGCCAGTTCAAAATGACTCCCTCTATCAACACAAAGTGATAATAAACATGCTGATGTCTGCAGAAAGAACGAATTGACAAAGAAAACAGATATAGATTCCAGAAAGACAGAGGGCTTCTGCATTCTGTGTAGAAGTAAATTTAGTCAGAAATCAATTGTTGAAATGAGGATATTTAAGGGAGGTAAGCTTTGAAAAAGTAAGAAAAGACTAAGTAGTAGTGAAGATAAAGTCAATAATGAACTCAGTTCATTTTAGGCTTACAGTCTTGTTTTTGCAATTAAAATTGACATTGACTAAAATCCATTCCTCTGAACTAAAAAGCTGTAAATTCACCACCTTTTTCATCATTTGTATTTCTTAATCTAGGTTATATTCTATCTTGTGTCTGGTAAAAATTTCCAAATTTTATATAAAGCCATGCAATTATTAATTGTAATTTTGTTTCTTTCAAGTATAGATTATATAAAACGTACCTTTTGATTTTGTAAGCTTAAGCTTAATAAAATTACCAGGTTTTCTAGAACTTAAAACCATTACTCTGGGCACTTAGTGGTATAAAGACTTATTATTGAATCTTCTCTTCATGAAAAGGATCTTTGGTTTTAAAGACAGGATTGCTTCTACATCCTTTTGAAATAATGCTCTCAAAGAGATTTTTAATATTTAAAAAAGCTTAAATAAAAAAATAAAGTAATCACATAGATTTTATCATTATCTCCGAAAGATTCACCAAGTCTGCTTCTTTCTTAAGTACTTAAATAGTTCATTATTTATTTTACCTCCTTAGAGGTAGGTTGACATTTGCATTCTAATATTTCCAAGCTTACACACACACACAAGCATTTCTAGACAAAAGTATCTTTTTGTAAATATATCATCATATCACTGAGACTTTCCTCAACACACCTCATTTTATCAGCATACATGCAAGTTGATTATATATAAGAGAATATTTCTGATCAAATCAAAGATGATATAAAAGAATTTTGTGATCACAACAAAAGTATGTATATCATGATAAGCTCACTGCTTAAAGAGATCTTATAGTGAATGTATTTGTTAAGAGTAAAATAAAACAACTAGGGACACCTGGGTGGCTCAGTTGTTGAGTGTATACCTTTGGCTCGAGTCCCGCATGGGGCTTCCTGTGAGAAACCTGCTTCTCCCTCTGCCTATGTCTCTACCTCTCTCTCTATCTGTGTCTCTCATGAATAAATAAATAAATCTTTAAAAAGAAAAAGAAGAAAACAGCTAAATAAGGGGGCACCTAGGTGGCTCAATCAGATGAGCGCCTGACTCTTGGTCTCTGCTCAGGTCATGATCTAGCAGTTGTGAGATCAAGCCCCACATAGGGCTCCACACTCAGTGGGGAATCTGCTCGAGATTCTGTACCTCTCCCTCTGTCCCTCCCCTGCTCTCTCTCTCTCTCTCTCTCCTTCTATATCTAAAATAAACAAATAAAACTTAAAAAAATAAAATGCTAAAAAATAAAATACTAAATGAATGGCAATTTTGGTAATAAATAGTCTATATTTTCATCTATTACTATCTACACAATTTTAAGTAGGTAGAATCAAAAGAAATAATAACTATATATTGCATTGATTCCTTGTTCAAGAAAAATATAAATTATTTATTTATTTATTCACTCTTTTGTTTATTCATTCATTCATTTCTTTCTTTCTTTGCTAAATGCACCTGTTTCATATTTGGTGCAAGTGTTATGGAGATTCTAATGATGATGTGATATGTGGTCACCATTAAGTAACTTAAGCTGTAGTGGGACAAGTAACTATTCACACAATATCATATTCTATAATTTAATTTAGTCATGCTAAATAAAGAAAAACTGGAAGCAGATTAAAGAGGATATTAATTTCAATTGAAGACTACATCATAGAGAACAATCTTGAATATGAAATGAATGGAAGGATATTTTACAATAATAATAGATACCATTTTTGTGTACATATTATTTTTAAGGACTCTGTAAATATTATTAGACTTGTTTCTGGATAAAATTGTACAAGTTAAATGTTACTTTTCTCATATTACAGATGAGAAGTCTTAAAGAGTTAAGGTCCTTGATCAAAGTCGAAATTATCTTAATGCCAACTAGCTCAAAGTTTGAACCCAAATATTGAGTTCTAAGTTACCTAGCTATATTTGATCCCATCTATGGAAAAATAATGAGAGCAAAAGTAATAAGGTAGACAGGTATACCAAATGCCTGAAAAATGAAGTGTGCAGGGCTCAGATGATAGTGACTGAGATGCATGTGCCATATGCATCTGTGTAAACACATAAATGAAATTATCCAAGGGCAACAGCACTCAGAATGAAGTCCAAGCACCTCACCATTATTCCTATGCCCTTGGTGATCCCAGGCCCGTTTTTTTGTTCTGTTTTGTTTTGTTTTGTTTTTTAACTCCATTTCCTACTATCCTTTCCCTGATCAATGATGGCTCTCTTCCTTTGAGAAAGTTAAGCATCTTCCACATTTGGCTTTCAATAGTAACTCCTTTCTCTCCTTCTTCCAATCTAAGTAGCTTCCTTCTTATAATTCAAACATGAGCTCCTCAAAGACACTTTTTAAAAATTAAGTTTATTTATTTTAAATAAACTCTACACCCAGTGTGGGGCTCAAATTCATGACCACAAGATCAAGAGTTGCATTCTCTTCTGACTGGACCAGCCAGGCATCCCAAAGACACTTTTTTATTTAGAGTTACTGAATATAAAGATCTTGCTTTCTCATAAATACACTGTTCCCATCCATCCCTCTGGCTATGATATTCTAGTCTTAGTTTTCTATAGTGTTCATCACAACCTAAAATCATTGTGCCATAGTTTTAATGTTTATTGTCTTCTCTTGCCTAGTAGAATGTAAACTCCATGAACAGGACACTTTCTATCTTGTCCACTACTTTACTTCAGTGCCTAAATGCATACCAGGTATTCAATAATTATTTTATAAGAAAATAAATGAATGAATTCCTGAATCTAACATTCTTATTAATTTTCTTGAAATCAGAGCCTCATCTGAACAGCTCATAGGCTGTCTTTCTTTATTCCTCTCCTAGGACACTGATTATTTTCAGTCACAGTCTCCTTATGTGATATGTAAATTATCAAATTTCAATTGCCTTCAGAGGAGAGACAACTCCTCTTTATTCCCAAATTACTGGGCATGTTACTCCTATACACTGATTGGGTTGAATTTCAGCAAATAGACATCATTGAGTATACAGAATCTACCAAGTAGCACAGAAAGTCATTTGAAATTCTGAGTTATAGCCACTAACCTATAATGGATAAGTTGCTGAAAGGACAATTTTAAGATAGATAGAATATTTTTGTAAATATATAGAAATAATTTAGAGTTACAAATACAAATGCATAGATGTGAAGGTAATAAAATAGTTTCAAAGGTTAATGCCTCACAAGGAAGCTAAAAAGGAATTTTTCTTACCAGACACTGGTCTAAGGGAAAAAAAAAAATACTCCCAAACTCATGAATATTAAAAGAAGATGTTACCCTAAAACATGTTACTTTGGCATAAGGATTATTTTGAGCTAAAGGTAACAAAGAAGGAGATATAAGAAAAGCTATCTCTGTTCCTCCTGATTTTTTTCTTTTTCTTTTTTTTTATTTTAAGTAAACTCTATGTCAACAACCCTGAGATCAAGGATCATTTGCTCTACTGACTGAGCCAGCCAGGCACCTCCCTGTTCCCTCTAATTTCCCCCTAATTTTCTAAAAGTATGACCCAATTTTATTATGGTGTTTTACCTGTCCTTTCCACCAGGAGGGACAGGAGTTAGTCACTGGAGAAGACTCTAGACCCTTATCAGCCAAGAGAAGTCACTAGAAGAATCTATAACAAATCTTGTTAAAACTAGACATTATCTACTTAGTTTCTACATATATTTGCCTTCCCACAATTTTCTGCCCCTAGGAGTTCAAAGTCCATTTCCTTTGTCTTATTCCTTTGTTAAAATGTTATATAAACCCAAGCTGTGACAACTGCTCTGAATTAATAATTATTAACTGCTCCCACATATATGTGTGATGGATGTGTTAATAAACTTGTTTTTTCTCTTATTAATCTGTCTTTTGTTAGTCTAATTTACAGGACCTCAGTGAAAGGCCCTAAGATAGGAAGAGGAAAAAGATTATTTTTCCTCAGTTGTATCAGCTCAATTTGTGTACTGAATAAATATATTTGAATTTTTTCTTGACAGTTTATCTCTCTGTATACCCATTTGTCTATCAGCCCAGGATCTGTCTCTTTATATATGCTAAGTAATGAGTGTTTATAATTTCAACCTTTTTAAAGCATATTTTTAAAATATATCTTGATGTTAAAAACTTCTGAATGTTTATTTCCATAATGTTATTTGTAAATCCTGTAATATGTTAAAATTCCACTGTTTATAACCTTAACTACCTTCTAGAGAAATATTTAGAAAATACTAAATAACTTTTGACAGATAGTAAGGTATGACTGAGGTAGTTATTACCTGTTATTTGCGGGGGGGGGGGGCACTTAATGTTAAAATCCACTTCACTGTTTATCTTCTTCTTAGTCTTTTCTCACTTGTATTTTCATACTTTTCCTCCTCATGTGAATAGAATTTTCAAGTAATCCAATAATATTCACTATATCACATGCTTTTGAAGTCCAAGTCAGAAAGATCTAAAACAAAGCTGAAGCTGTCATTTTCTGCCTATAACTCCAGATAAATTTATTAATCTTCAGATCCTTGCTTTCCTTGTTAATGCAAATGGAAATAGTAAGTACACTCAAAATTCATTGCAGGATTATATTAAATTGAGTGACTTATAATATGTGAAAATGCCTATCCCAGAACTTGAGTATATAGTACATATACAAAATCATCAGTTTTCTCAGAAAACTATTGAATATGGCTTATGAGTTTTTGCAGAAACTTGCCAATCACATTTAAACTAACCTCATTATATGTAGAAGAATCCTGCTAAATATCTAAATTTCGGTTTACAAAAATGTGCAGAAATTTGTAAAATCATCTGTCATTTACTAAAAAAAAAGAAAAAAGACAATTATGTCCTTCTTTGTTTTTTTCCCTACAATATAATTTGCCCATATAAAATAAAGAATATGTTAAAGATAAAGGAGCTATAAAGTTCATTCAATAATTTTAAAAATCTGTGATTTGACAAAATATCCACTAAGATGTGATAACAAATGAGACTAAAGATTCTTCTTCTAGGATAGAATGAACACAGCCCGCCCATTATAACCCATTGGATGCAGCAGCTAAAGCTGGAAAGAATGCAAAGTACAGCTATTTGAAGACTCTAAAAAGTAAATAATGATATGAGGATTGAGGATTTGGACCACTGTTCAAAGTGATATATAAGCATCAGTGAGTCTACCATTATTTTTCCTGCTGGTGTCTCCAACCTTAATTCACTGTGGCATGAAATCTGAAAGAGATAGTACATAGAGAAAACTAGGGAAAAAACACTAGCATAGCTTGAAGAACAACAAACAGATTGTCTTAATGCTCAGAGAGTAAGGAAAGTCACCAGTTTTTTCTCCTTCTTTTCCTTGTCACTGTACATTGTGTTCTAGGACCCAGGTAGTCCCAGGAAGCAGTAACAACATGGACTACAATGGTGAGCAAGAGCATACATCTCTGGAAAGAGGATCTTTCCCACTGTCCATGGAGCTGTGCTCCTTAACGGATAAGGAAAATGCTGTTTTGCTCTTTTATTCCCCATTTTCATTCCCTATTTCTTAGTCTCAAATATAGGTAATGTTGCAGAAAGTATGCAATAGATTGGTATAAATTGAGACTCAACTATTATCTCAAGGACAAGAAGTAGGAAGACCGCAAAAACTGGAATATGCTTGGGCAATGTTTTAGAGGGTTGAACTCAGAAGACTGACCTAAAATTGTTTATAAACTGACTTCTGAGTTGAACATGAATGGGTCTGCCTCTAAGCAGCATACATAGTATTTGAAAACTGAGTACAAGATAAAACATCACTCAAACTGCATACTTGGTGGTGAATATGTGGGACAGATAAGATGGTTTCACTCATATGTGGAATATAAGAAACAGTGAAAGGGATCATAAGAGAAGCAGGGAAACTGAATGGGGAAAAATTAGAAAGACAAACCATGAGAGACCCCTAACTCTGGAAAACAAAGGCTTGCAAAAGGGAAGGTTGACGGTGAATAAGGTAACTGAGTGACAGGCATTAAGGAAGGCATGCAATGAGATGAGAACACTGTTATGCTATATGTTGGCTGATTGAATTTAAATATAATTTAAAAATTAAAAATAAACTTAATAAAGAATACTACTACTATAGTTTGAAGACTAAACCAATATTATAATTGCAACTCATGGTATGCTAGTTAGAACTTATAGCCTGACTCCAGCTGGGTTAATTGTTTGCAAAATAAAAGTCCCTCTTTTTATTTCCCTTTTTATTAGTTGTTTACAAAACAAAAATATCAACATTCTCCATAGGTTATAAACAAGACTTAGAATCTTATAACATCAAAATGTGTAAACCATAATCCAAAATTACTCAATATATGAAGAACTGAGAAAATTTCAGCTTCAATAGGGAAAAACAGTTACTAACACTGAGATGACACATATGTTGAAATTATTAGACAAAGACTTTAGACTTCATTAAAATTATAAACTTTGGTTCCATAAAACATACTCTTAAGAATGAAACAAGAAGCCATAGAGGGAGAAAATGTTCACAAAATATATACCTTATAAAGAACTGGTAGCCAGAATATACAAAGAACTCTTAAAACTCAATAACAAGAAAACAAACAATTAAAATGTGGATAAGAGATCTGATCTCACCAAAAAAGATACCACATGGCAAATAAGCATATGAAAAGATGTTCAACATTATGTGCCATTAGAGAATTACAAATTAAAACAGCTGTAAAATAACCACTACACAGCTATTCAGATGATGAAAACCCAAAACACTGACACCACCAAATACTGGCAAGGTTATAGAGCAGCAGGAACTCTGATTAATTGCTGGTAGGAATGCAAAATGGTACAGCCACTTTGGAAGATAGTTTGGTTGCTCTTACAAAACTAAACATAGTCTTATCTTGTGAGGTAGCAATCATACTCCTTGACGTTTACACAAATGAATTGAAAACTTAAATCCACAAAAAAATCTACATGGGAACATGTATAGCAGCTTTATTCATAATTGCTAAAACTTAGAAGCACCAAGAGATCCTTAAATGGGTGAATAAACTGTGGTACATCCATACAAAAGAATATTATTCAGTGATAAAAATAAATAACTTATCAAGCCACACAAAGATATGGATGAGACTTAAATGCGTATTGAAAACTGGAAGAAACCAATATTTAAAGGCTATCAGGAGGCCTGAGTGAGTCAGTTAGTTGAACCTTCCACTTTTAATTTCAGCTCAGGTAATGATCTCAGGGTCATGAGATGGAGCCCCATGTTGGTCCCTGGGCTCAGCACAGAGCCAGGTTGAGACTTTCTCTCCCTCTCCCTCTGCCACTCCACCCTACAGTCACATGCTCTCTCTCTCTCTCTCTCTCTCTCTCTCTCTCTTTTTAAAAAGGCTCTTACTGTATGATTACAACTATATGACAATCTGGAAAGGTAAAACTATGGAGATCATAAAAAAGATCAGTAGTTCTCAGATATTTGAGGGGAGGGAGGAAAAGATATATACATAGAACAGAGGAGAATTTTAGGGCAATGAAACTATTCTATGAGATACTGTAATGGAGAATACATGTCATCACATATCTGTCAAAACCCATAAATTGTACAGGCATACTTCATGTTATTGTGCTTTGTTTTATTGTGTTTCACTTTACTGCACTTCACAGATATTACAATTTTCACAGGTTGAAGGTTTGTAGCAACCTTGTGTCAAACAAGTCTATTGGCATCATTTTCCAACAGTATGTACTCACTTCATGTCTGTCACATTTTGGTACTTCTTGCAATATTTGAGACATTTTCATTATTATCATATTTGTTATGGTGATCTGTGGTCAATGATCTTTGATATTACTCTTATTTTTTTGGAACCCCAAGAACAGTGCCTATATAAGATAGCAAACTTAACTCATAAATGTGTGTTGTAACTTCTCTGCCAACCAATCATACTACCATCTCTTTCCCTCTCCTCAAGTTTTCCATATTCCCTGAGATACAGTAATATTGTAATCAGGCCATTTAGTAACTCTACAATCACCTCTCAGTGGTCAAATGAAAGGAAGAGTTATGTATATCTCCCACTTTAAGTCAAAAGCCAGAAATGATTAAGCTTAATGAGGAATGTATATCAAAAGCCAAGATTGGCCAAAAGCTAGGTCTCTTGCACCAAATAGTTAGCCATGTAGTTCATCAGTGAACACATAAGTAATAAGAAAGTCAAACTACTTTACTGCTATTATGCAGAAAGTTTGAGTAGTCTGGATAGAAGATCAAACCATCCTCAATATATTCATAAGCCAAAATCTAAACCAGAGCAAGGCCCTCACTCTCTTCAAATTCTTTAAAGGCTGAGATTTGTGAGGAAGCTGCAGAAAAATTTGAAGCTATCAAAGGTTGGTTCATGAGGTTTAAGGAAAGAAGCCATCTCCACAACATCAAATGTAAGGTGAGGCAGGAAATACTGATGTAGAATGTAGAGGAAATTATCCAGAAGATCTAGCTAAAACCATTCATGAAGGTGGCTACATTAAACAATAGATTTTCAATGTAGATGAAACAGCCTTCTACTGAAAAGATGCCATCTACAATGGACTTTCATAGCTAGAGAGGGAAAGTCAATGTCCTGCTGTAAAGCTTTAAAGGAGGGCACCCCCGTAGCTCAGCAGTTCAGCACTGCCTTCAGCCCAGGGCCTGATCCTAGAGACCCAGGATCAAGTCCCCTTTCAGGCTCCCTGCATGGAGCCTGCTTCTCCCTCTGCCTGTGTCTCTGTCTCTGTCTCTCTCTCTATCTCTTTCTCTCATGAATAAGTATGTAAAATCTTTAAAAAAAATAAAGCTTTAAAGGATAGACTGATTCTCTTGTTAGGGGCTGATGCAGCTGGTGACTTTAAGTTGAAACCAATACCAATTTACCATTTAAAAAAATCCTAGCGCCCTTAAGAATTATGATCAATCTATTCTGTGTGTGCTCAAAGCCTGCATGACAGCACATCTGTTTATGTCATGATTTACTAAAATTTTTAAGCCTGTTATTGAGACCTACCTTTCAGAATTAAAAAAAAGATACCTGTCAATATATTATTTCTAATTGACAATGCACCTGATCAATCCAAGAGATTTGGTGGATATATACAATGAGATCAATGAGATTCAAGTTTTTTTTTTATTTTTTTTTATTCAAGTTGTCTTTAATGCCCACTAAAATAACATTCATTCTGCATTTCATGGATCAAGGAGTTATTGTAACTTCAAGTCTTAATTATTTAAGAAATATTTTCATAAGACCATTGCTGCCATAGATAGTGAACCCTCCAGTGGATCTGCACAAAGTCCATTTAAAACCCTCTGGAAAGGATTCACCATTCTAGATGCTGTTAAGGACATTTGTGATTCATGGGAAGAGGTCACAATATCAACATTAACAGAAGTTTGAAAGAAGTTGATTCCAATCTTCTTGGGTGACTTGGAGGGGTTCAAGACTTTAGTGGAGGAAGTAATTTCACATGTGGCAGAAATAGCAAGAGAACTAGAATCAAATGGAGCCTGAGGATATAACTTCAATTGCTACAATCTCATGGTAAAACTTTAACATATGAGGAGTTGCTTCTTTATGGATGAGCAAAGAAAATGTTTTCTCAGGATGGAAACTACTCCTGATGAAGATGCTGTGAAGATTGCTGAAATGACAACAAAGGATTTAGAAAACTAGAATATTACCTAAATTTATTTGATAAAGCAGCAGCAGTATTTGAGAGGATTGACTCCAGTTTTTAATGAAGTTTTACTGTGGGTAATAATAGCAATAAGACTTATCATTCTTATCATTTTTGTGTTCACTGGAGTAGCATTTTTAATTTCCTTCAAGAGCTTGTCTTCTGAATTCACAGCTTGGCTATTTGGTGCAAGAGACCTAACTTTCAGCCTATCTTGGCTTTTAACATGCTTTCCTCGTTTAACTTAATCATTTCCAGTTTTGTTTTAAGGGGGCAATATGAAGGATGCCTGTGTGGCTCAGTCTATCTGCCTTTGACTCAGGTCATAATTCCAGGGTCCTGGGATGGAGCCCCCCATTGTGCTCCCTGCTCAGTGGGGAGCCTGCTTCTCCCCTTCCCTCAGCTGCTTTCCCTGCTTGTTCTGTCTCTCTCTCACACACACAAATAATAATTAAATAAATAAAATCTTTTTTTAAGTGGGAGATATGCAATTCTTCCTTTCACTTGAACACTTTGAAAATATTGTAAATTATTAATTGTCCTAATTTTTTATATTGTCGTACTTAGAAAATAGAAAGGCCCAAGGAGAGAGAGATATGCTGCACAAAAATCTATTGAATATATTAAGTGATTTAAAAATCTATGGATTAAAAATAGACATCTTAGGGGAAATTAAAAATTATTTTAAAAATAAAAATAATAAAAATAAAAATAAAATTATTTTTAAATGAAGAAAATTAAAAACATTGACAAATCAAAATTTGTGGTACTCAAAGCAGTGTTTAGAGTAACTTTCTTTTCTTTTTTACTCTTTCTTTCTTTTTCTTCTTTCTTTCTTTCTTTCTTTCTTTCTTTCTTTCTTTCTTTCTTTCTTTCTTTTTCTTTCTTTCTTTCTTTCCTTCCTTCCTTCCTTCCTTCCTTCCTCCCTTCCTTCCTTCCTTCTTTCCTTCTTTCCTTCCCTTCTTTTTACTGAAACAAAAGGTCTGTTTCTGCTTTTATTTATTTACTCATTTGTTTGTTTGTTTGTTTTTAGATTCCATATATAAATGAAATGTAATGGCATTTTTCTTTCTCTGTCTTATTTACTTCATTTAGCACAATACCCTCTAGGTCCATCAATGTTGTTACAAATGGGAGGATTTCATTATTTGTTACAGCCAAGTAATATTCCACTAGATAGATGATAAATAAATAGATGATAGATAGATGAATGATAGATTGATAGATAGATGATAGATAGATAAACAGATAGATATACACATCTATATCATATATTATTTATCCACTCATCTGTCAATGGGCACTTGAGTTATTTCCATATATTGGCTATTATAAATAATGCTGCAATTAAACATAGAGGTGTGTATATCTTTTTGAATTAGTGTTTTCATTTTCTTTGGGTAAATATCCAGTAGTTGAATTACTGGATTATATGTTATTTCTATTTTTAATTTTTTTGAGGAAATTTCTGTTTTCCAAAGTGGCTGTACCAGTTTGTTTTTCTGCCAACAGTGTATAAAGGTTCTTTTTTCTTCACATCCCCATCAATATTTGGTATTTCTTCTGTTTTTAATTCTAGCCATTCTGACAGGTATAAGATAATGTGTCATTGTGGTTTTGATTTGCATTTCCCTGATGATTAGTTATGTTGAGCATGTTTTCATGTGTCTATTGGCCATTTATTTGTGTGTCTTCTTTAGAAAAATGCCTATTCAAGTTCTTTACCCATTTTTATTCAGAGTACTTAGATTTTTGGTGTTTGGTTGTCTAAGTTCCTTATACTAAGTGTTAGTATAAGGACTAACACTTAGTATAAGGACTAATACTAAGTTAGAAACATGAAACACTTAGAAAAACATAAGAAAAATATTTGTGGCCTAAGGTTATTTATGATAAAGATTTTTTAAGTGCCTTGTGGAAGTGCCAAAATGACACCAATGATTTCAGAACAGGACTTTTCCAGATCAGTGGTTTTCAACATGAGCAATTTTGCCCCCATTGGAGATATTTGGCAATATCTGGAGTCATTTTCATTTGCCACAGTTTGAGAGTGCTTGTTTCTTAGGGGTCAGGGGTGGTAGTGCTAATGACATCTACTGGGTAGAGGCCAGGGATACTAGTGAACATCCTAAAATTCACAAGACAGCCTCCACTACAACAGTTATATATTCCAAAATGTCAACAGTGCTGAGGTTGAGAAATGCTCTTCAAGTATTTTTTCCTCTGTATGTCAAACACTTTAAAATCATTTTCTATTTATCTAATTAATCAGAAAGAAAAAATCTCCTTATTAAAATAGTTTGATAGGGACAACTTAAACAACAAAGATAGTTTTCATACCAACAAGCATTTTCAGCCAGCGTTCTAACAGAAAACAAAAACACCTGCTTTACTGGCAGATATTTTCAAACAAAAGTATTTATTTCACTGGTTTCAGGGAAACAAATGACGGCTTTCAGGCCAGTTATCACTGCAACACTTAAGCATTTTGTCTTTTTTTAAAGACTTGTGTTATTGGAAAAAAGCAGCAGCCCTAGCAGGGAATGACAGAAACTCAGAGAAATCAGGCATGCCTAATGACTCTATTCTGAGTTAGCACTGCTCTCTGATGATTTCTTTTTAAGAATTCCAGAGTTCAGGCTTTTGATCTTGAGTGGAAAATTCAGATGTGGGTGGCAAGACACTCTCTTCGCATGGCCCTAGCACATGTAACATTATTCCCAGTTTGGCCAAGATCTCCCAAGCAGGAGGCGTACCTTCACACAGAATGGCTATAAACCCTCAAGTCCAGAGTTCACTGCATTTGTTTTCTTTGGGAATTCTCTTGAGGGCTTAAGACAATTAAAGGGCTAATCGGCTATGTTTTGCCTGTAGGATGTTCAAGTTAGAGTCTTCATAGAAAAGTCACTGTTAACCACATTTTTCCCTTTCACTCTCTAAATCTATCCTCCAGCTGGAACAGAGCAGGAAAGCTGCAACCTCTGAGAGCAACATGCTCTAACTTGATTGAGAAAGAGCTAGTAAAGTGTAGAGCTAGTATAATGGCACAGGGAATGCCAAGTGTACTCTCTGCGGCAGTGATTCTCAACCATGGGCGATTTTGCCCCCTTTGGGACATTTGTCAATATCTGCAGATATTTTTGTGTTGTTGCAATTGGGAGAAAAGGTAATAGTAACATTTAATGAGGAAAGACCAAACATCCAACTAATAAATATCTTATAATGCATAGGACAGACTCCCACAACAAAGAATTATCTGGCTCAAAATATCAGTATTGCCAGGGTTGCAAAATGCTGCTTTATGGGCTCATTTACAAGTATTAGATAGATTTTTCCAGTTTATGCATCTTCTAATACTAAGTAATATGAGCCATTCCCTTTTTTAATTTTTTTATTTTATTTTTTTTGTGAGTAAAGCAATAGAAGTTTATTAAGCAAAGATACAGAGAAAGCTCTCAGAAGTGAGAGGGATTCTGACAGGGTTGCCCTGTGGGCCATACCTTAGATGAAAGATCTTTAGAGATGATATTTTCAAGAATGTATTTGTTTTGCAATATCTAACCTTAAAATCTTTGGAAATATTTGTGTTACTTTGTTAATTGCCTGAACATATTTACTAGGAACCATTTGCAGTCTGGTTAAACTCCAATGATCTTTGTTAACTTGTTTTTAAGACATTTCTTTCATCTTCCAGTTTCAGTGCACAAATGTTGAAAATAAAATATATGCCTCTTAGTTGTGTTACAAATGATTGAAATTGAAACATATTAAGTGATTCTTATAGAATACTTTTAGAATACCATTACAGTTTTCTGCTTCATTCCTCTGTATATCTGGAGAGGTCACATGCTATTATTATATTCCATTTACCTCTAAATAACCAATGTCAAAAGAAAAAAGTCAATATTTGGTGTAGAGAGATAAAATTAATCATTCAATTGACACTATTTTAATTGAATCAAAATGCTAGAGTCAAATTGTCACTTGAAACACACTAAGCTACGTCTCATTTGATTTTGCCAGGCATTTATAAGACTTATGAAATTATCCAGTGGTGTGTAGCCATTTAAGTCAAGCCCAGCTTGCTTTGTGCCTAGGACATTGCTTTAATAGAGACTAAATTAGAAATTTATTCCTAACAAACTTATTTTAAGAGTGGTGTAAGCATTTAAGGATAATATAATAATTTTTTAAACTGTAAGTGCATAGTGAGTTTAAAAATAAGTATGATCTATACCCAATATGAAAATACTAATAATGCACCACGGTTCTCCTGTTTCAGTCTACAAACAAGGAATCAATCCCAAAGTCTTTTCAAGGTTAGAAAAATGGAGACTTGAATAATTGTCCAGTTAATTTAATAAATGTAGACAGCTGACCTAGATAAATCAGATTGTAAAGAATTCTTTTGCCTCATTAGCATTTTTTGGCCTAAATTATCCAGGTAATTATTCTAATTTTCCACATCACTTTGACCATATTGAGAGAGTGTCTTTCAATTTTTCATAAAAATGCATTTCTTCTCTCCTGCTCAAAGCCCACCAAGGTGTGTGTCCTTTATGATGCAAATCTAGCATTTCCCCACTTTGTTGATATTTTCTGAAATGCTATCATTTCTGTTTGTATAACCTTTAACTCAGTATTGATAATTTGACCATGATGGTGCCAAGAGACTTATTTATACATTATATAATCCTGAATAGAAAACATCTCTTGGCTCTTCTACTCTATTTTTTCTTCATTTACACGTAGTTTATTTGAATTTATGCAAAACATGTCTTTACTTTCCCTTCACTCATAGTATATTTCTATTCAGTTGATAAAACTAGTTCATTTGCTCACCAAGTTTATTTCTAGTTATGTGTCAATGTTATGCTCAAGATGTTTCAAGCTTCCATTTCACACTGCATAAACTAGTTGGTCCAGTTTATATCTAATCAGAAAATTCTTAAATTAATTTGAGATGAAAGAACATATTATGGAAAATCAATATTGTAAGTGCAGCCATCATATACATTACTGTAACTCCTTCAAGACCAATCAGGGTGGAATAAGAAGGATATGAGAAGTATATAGATTAAAACAAAAGCATTGCTTAATTATTTTTATAGCTTCATTCATCCAGTGTTTATAACATATACAAATGACAATTTGTTATTCTTCTATAGATATTGAAATTATTTTTCATAAGATAAATAATAGAACCGAATCCTGAATCATATTTGTTGGCATCACTCACCATTTGACTAGTGAATCCAACTCTAGTTTATTACTATTTTCTGAAGTATTTTGTTTCTATGTTCAGTAATAGTGTGATTCTCCATTAACTTTTTTATTTACTCCAAATTTTCAGATTCTCCACTATTGTGATATTCTAATTGCAAATACCTTTAAGCTAGTATATTAGTTAACTGTGGTTGGATACTGCACATTCCCTGCATTTAGTAAATTAAAAAATCGCCATTTATTACTACTCATGAGTACACTGATAAACTGTGTTGTTCTTCTAATTTGAGTCATTTGGCTTACTTATACATCTAAGTTCTGCTGGCTGGTGTTTGATTGCCTCTCTCATGAGTCTGAAGGTTAGCTCTCAGTAGTTGGGAATAAGATAAACTAGGCCATTTGACTCTCCTTATTCTGTTTATTAGCTCATCTTGCTCACATAGAAGTCTTAGGGTCCCACTAGCAGGTAAACAGAAGCAAGCAAGGCTTAGAATTCATACAGTATGATTTCTGTTGCACTCTATTGGTAAAAATGTATTACAATCTGCAGCCTAGATTCAAGGGGCAAGAAATAAATCCTACTGCTTGATGTATAATCTGCAATATTATATCACAATTAAGGTACAGTTATAATAAAGATTAATTGCAACTATTTTTGTAAATGATATTCCACAGTCTACTTTCTGACCGCAATTGTTTACATATATCCCATTTCGAGAGACTCAAAATTCTGATCCAGTTATGGCATTGTGTTCAAAGTAGAGGTCTCACGATCTATATCAAGTCTTAATGTGGCTCTTAGAATACAATTTTTATAATACTAGATCTTCAATTAGAAGGCCAAGAACTAAAAACTAAACTATCTGACCCCATACATGTAATTTACAAAGGAGGGACAGAGGCAGATTAACTCTAAGACTCAGTGGAACCCAAGGAGGGAAAGAATGAGGTTTGCTATTGCCACTGACCCAGAGTAATTCTAAAATCTTACTGGGTAATTGTTGTCCAAACATGTTGTCCTAACATCTCTACATTTGGAAAAGGAATTCATGTATATGAATTTCTGTAAATGCACTTGTTTGTACATATGTAATAGGCAATCCTATGATTTTTAAAACCTTTTTCACATCAATGTAACTATTCTGAAAGTGTACTGAGTTATTGTCACTAATTTAACACTAGACTGGGATATTTGGGAAGACAGAGTGAACAAAAGTAGCATAAAAAAATCACCCATGTTTACGTTCTCCTTCAGAGATAACCACAATGACATGGTACATGTTTTTAAGCCTTTTAAAATTGCATTCAATTTTCATTAAAAATAAAAATACCTGGGGTGTCTGAGTGGCTCAGTCAGTTAAATGCCTGCCTTCTGCTATGGTCATGATCTTAGGGTCCTAGAACTGAGCCCCACCTCAGGCTCTTTGCTTAGCGAAGAGTCTGTTTCTCCCTCTCCCTCTGACCCTCCTCCCTGCTTGTTCTCTCTCTCTCTCTCTCTCTCTCTCTCTCTCTGTCAATAAATAAATAAATAAAAATCTTTAGATAAATCGAATAAATAAATAAAATCTTTTTTAAAAAAAATTAAAAATAAAAAAATACCAAACTACAATTGCACGTGAATAGACAATATATATAATGTTGTGTAAAATTATTTTCCTATTTTAATATAATAGTTTGCTCCTACAAATGAAATTTGTTAGGAAAGACAACATTTGTCTAAATAGAATGGATAGGGGACCCCTGGGTGGCTCAGCGGTTGAGCATCTGCCTTTGGCTCAGGGCATGATCCCAGAGTCCCAGGATCAAGTCCAACATCAGGCTTCCTTCGTGGAGCATGCTTCTCCCTCTGCTTATGTCTCTACCTCTCTCTGTATGTCTCATGAATAAATAAATAAAATCTTTAATAAATAAGTAAGCAAGTAAATAAATAAATGGATATTTGCATCATCTACATATAGTCATTGATTTCTATCAACTAAAACTTTAATTTCATATTGAGAGGATTGGTAGGTTTTACATTCTCTTTTCTAATGTATTTAAATCTTGTGTGTGTTTATTTTTAATATAGATTCTTAATTTGAAGCATCTTTTTCAGTTTTAAGAACAACTAGAGAGATAAGGCTGGTGGAATTTATGTGAAGGAGTGGAGAATATTTGAGGGGGATAAAATTTCTACAAAGTAACCATTGCTAATGTTACTTAATATTTTTATATGTACCTACTTTCTTTTTCTCTTGATCACCCTTGCAAATTTATAAATTTTATTCATTTAAAATAACAAATTGCAATTATTGGGTTCTTTAATTCATTCTACTACATGTTTTCTATGTTAATAGTCTCTGTTCTATATTTCCTTCTACTTTCTTCATACTTTGTTGCTCTATTCTCACATACTAAATTGTCTGCTTATTTTAATAATTTTCAGGGAATTTTTTCCTGACATAAATATGTAACACTATTACAAAATTCCCTCTAAGCAGAGCTTTAGCTGCATTCCACAAGTTTTAAGTTGGTTCTAAGTATTTTCTTAATTTCATTAAGAGTGATTCTTTAATGTAAATTATTTAAATATATTTTCCTATTAATAATTATTTATTAAAATGTAACATGCACTTAAAAGTACACATATATCTCCAATAAACATTCACAAATTAAATACACTATCCAGATGAAGAAATGGAGTCTTACCAACAGCTTAAAGACCCCTTCTTTTCCTATACTACTACACAATGGTAAACAATATATATCCTTATTTCTAGAATTATACATTAGTTGTATCTGTAGTGAAACCTTATCATGTGAGGATTCATTCTCCCACTTTCTTGCTGGGTTTTTTCCTTCAACTTTGTGAAATTCATGCATGTTTTTGTATATAGTTACAATGAACTCATTTTTATTATTCAGTATATTTCATTGTATAAGATACCATAATTATCCATTGCAACATTCATGAACAATATGGTAGTTTTCAGTGTTTAGTTATTACAAATAACTTTTATCTGAACATTCAGGTACATATGCCTTTTGGTGAACTTTTGCATACATTTGTTTTGAACATACACCTAGGAATAGAATTGCTAAGTCATATGCTTATGTCTTAACATACCAGATATTTCCAAGCACTTTCCAAAATGGCTATACAAATTTACAGTGTAACTAGATGTGTATTAGACTTATATACAGAGTCCAGAAAAAAAAAATCCATACACAGTTCCCTGATTTTTGATAGATGTGAATCACAAATGCAGTATAGAAAGGATGATCTTTTCAGTAAATGATGCTGGATCAATTGGATATTCATAAGAAAAAAATATATACTTAATACCTCATCCACTAATCTCATACCATTCCTAAAAATCTCAAATATTTCCTAAAAATTAGTTCTATGCAGATTGCAGATCTAAATATTAATGGTGAAAAATGAAGATTTTTAAGGGAAAACAGCACAGGAGATCATACTCATGATGTAAGAGTAAGCAAATCACTCTTATATGGGGATCCAAAGTACTACTTCTTAAAAATGATAAATTAGATGAGAATGGGATAAGAAACTTGTTCATTAAGAATACATAAAAGTATGAAGGAAAATTACAGAAATGAAGAAGATATTTGCTACATACATATCAGGGAAAAAAAAGAAACACCAAAAACATCAGAAGACATCATATAATTTAATTTTTTGGTGCATCCCATAGCTTAATAAAAAAGACACGAGCCAATTGTCTCAAACAATTTTAAAAGTATATTACTCAAAAATGTTACAAAATGGAAAGTAAACATATGAAATCTGCTTAAATATTTAATCATAAGGAAAATACTCATTAAAACTATAATATAAGTCTATTACATGTGAAAATGACTGGAAAGGAAAGTTCAGAAAAGATCCCGTGCTGGATAATATCCAATATGTGAAAGACCAGAAGTATGTTCCCTAATTCCATACCTACCAAAAAATCTGATTTTTGTCTATTATTTCCAGCTCACATTGCTAGGATTTTTTTTACTACAATCTGATAACCTGACTTCACATCTCAGTTGATATTTTTACCTGTTTAGTGTGTTCTTGGTATAGACAATGTCTCAATTTCCATTAACTATAACAATTTCGAATAACAGGAGGAGCCTAAAAGCCTTTTAATGAGTATAAACTTTCTTTGATCTTTAACCAAAAAAATGCTCCTTTCTAGGATCAAAGTTACAATGTAACTTGTTACATGTAGCAAACTTATATGTTCTAGCTATTTCTTGAAGTTTGAAGTTCTTTCATCATTCTTTAGTTTGTTCATTAATTTATGTGTTCTCTCTCTCTCTCTCTCTCTCTTACTCATATAGAATACACAAATTAACTTCTAGGGATTTACACAATGAAATACAGACACCATATCTTCTATGCTCAAGTCATCCTGAATATATATAGGAGAAATATTGAAGTGTTTTGTCTAAACTTAAAAATCATATTTTGTGGTTTATACATATTATATTTTTATAAATATTTATGAAGGATTTTGACATTATTTCTTATTTTTATATGGCTTTGACTCTGAATTTTATAATGTGAAAGTAAATTTTTCACTTTATGAGGAAATCAGTTCTTAACCGTCACTTAGAATTTACTTATAAAATAGCCCTAGTAGTCTGAAAAAAACGATAATGTACTGCCCCAAAATGAACACATTAATTCGTTCTCCAAGACTGATTCATTTTTGTTGCTTTTGATCATTTTTTTCCATTTAAATCAATTATATATTCACTTACTAATATATTGATTCAAGAGATGCTTTCAAAGATAAGACTGGATATTCTGATTAAAAATAAACAGGTCCTGTTTTCATACACTGAAGCATTGTTCAGGAATATAAAATGTGTGCACATAACCTCAAGGCAAAGTAGAAAGCAGTAAGTGGGCAAAGACCTATGAGTGGTTTAAGCTAAGATATGATTATAGGGGCATGAAGGAAGGAAGGAGGAATCCGTTTTGGTTGGTAGGATCAGGGGGAGAAATCAGAGACATTAACCTTTCAACCCTAGGAACAGGAATACATGGTATAGCTTTGAGGATCAAATTGGCTTATGAAATTGAATGCATGTATCAGAGTAATAGGCAATGATTCTAGAAAGATTTCCTCCTACGAGTTGCTAAGAGCCATGGATGCCACACCGAGGAAAAAGGCCAGCAAGTGGTTAAGAACATAAATTCTGGAGCCAGATCACATAATTAAAGCTCAGTTAGGTTACTAACTCTCATTCTGACCTTAGGCAAAAGCCTTCAATTCTGCATGCCTCAATTTCTTACTCCTAGTATCTCATAGTGTTGTAGTAAAAATTAAATGACTTAGTATGTGCCCACTGCTTCAAACTGTGCCTAGAATGTAATAAGTGCCTGCGTTCAATAAATGTTCTGTATTATGATTATGCAGGTAATGTAGACCTTGAAATTTATAAGTGAATCATACCTATTTTTGTATGCAGATGGAATTTAAAAGGAGTAGTGCAATATTTCTCTCAAAATAAGTATCTTTTTTTCTAGTCCTATATTCACACTGAGCATAGAGCCCAACACAAGGCTCATTCTTATGACTCTGAGATCAAGATCTGAGCTGAATTCAAGAGTCAGATGCTCAACCAATTGAACCAACCAGGTGGCCCTAAAAAAAGCTTTAAAAATTAAAAAAAAAAACTATTTTATCAGAAAAAGAATTAAAATTAGCTTTTGTTTATGTTCTAGTGTTATTAAAGTATTATGTCATACTAAAATATTATACTCTATTGACATACTGTGGTTTAGTATTTCAATAAATACCTTGAAACTGGATAAATAATTTGAAGTATTATGCACTCAACATATATTTCAAGTGAGGTTAGGATATCATATATTTCTAAATTAAACCTTAACACATGAAATCATAATTTAATCAGATTTAATCTATTTAATATTATGAATTAAATACAGATAAAAAGGTATATCAATTTTCAATTTAATTTTATTTTTTCCATTTCTTCAAGTTTTTCTCATATTTCAGAGATTTTATCTCTAAGAAAAAAAACTTCCTCTACCCCTTACTATTCACAGATTTTCTTCAACTGCCCAAGAACCTTATTTCTCTTTCTTTCTCTGTCTCTCTCTCTCTCTCTCTCTCACACACACACACACACACACACACACACGCATCATATATCTTCCTTATGTTGTTATACTGCTAGCAATGAGGTAGATTAACCATTGCTTTTTAGATATGGCAAGAATTTCATAACTATATATAGTGATTAACAGAAGATAAGAATCTGGTAACCATAGTTCAACTTTCTGCATTCCAGCTTTTGGTGAATCCTATTTGTAATAAAATCTGTCCAATAAATCCAGTTCATTTTTATTCTTGTTCTCCTAAATATGGGAAACTCTTTTTGATCTTCTTCTCTGTATTCTCCAAGCCCTTCTATGGCCTATTTATCAACTAGTCCTATTCCATAACCAGTCTTGGAGATTTTTTCCTAAATGTCACTGGACAGGCTTACCAAAAGAATCCATGCCCTGCACATCTTTGGGGGGGGGGGGGGGGTATGGCCATCTAGGGATTGAGAGTTAAGCAAACCAAAATCTTAATTTGTAGTACATTATTACTTTTCTTTAGAAGGGTTCTTTTTTGTCCGGTTTATTTATTTTTATTTTTTAGACCCATTTACCACTCCCTTTCTCTGCCACAGATAACTGTTCTAATGCATTTGAATATATTATTTTGATTATATGTCATCTTATAAATTGCATATTGCTTTGTGTGCATATTTTTTCTGTAATGGCTTGTGGTATAAATCATAGTGCTCCTTATTTGTGTGTGTGTGTGTGTATGTTCCTTATTTTTTCTCAGTATTATC
The DNA here is from genome assembly GCF_048418805.1 of Vulpes vulpes. NCBI lineage: Eukaryota > Metazoa > Chordata > Mammalia > Carnivora > Canidae > Vulpes > Vulpes vulpes. The sequence goes on along the minus strand of NC_132783.1, from coordinate 46,033,947 downwards.
TTTAAAAGTCTGTCTTCATTTTTAAGTGTACAAGTAGTCCATTGCTTCTAATTGCTGTTGCGGTGTTTTCTCCATTCTCCATGGCACATGTGTGTTTATATATTAAATGAGAAGTATGTATATATGTAAATATATAGACACGTGTGTGAATGTGTGAGCTTGTGTGTATATGTATGTGATATATATGGTATACATTTATTATTACACACATGCACAAACATATGTAATTTTACATATAATTTTATAATGTAATTATACATAAAAATAATTATTACATATAGAATTTTTTTACTACCCATTTTTCTTTCTACCTTTGCTATAAATGCCATAATTAAATGGCACCTCTGAAATTAATTTTGTCTATTTCACTGAAACAGAATTAGTGATATTTCCTTTGTGTTGTATTAAAACTTTGTACATTTTAATTTACAGTCATTATTTGTCTAATTCTATCAGATTTACACATAATGCTAAACTCTAAATAGGTCTCTCTTAAGCAAGCAGTAATTTCAAAATATCAGCCAAATTTATTTATAGCTAAATAGCCATTAAAATTAAAATGTTCAATTGTCAGATTGGGGGCAGGAGGAAAAGGGTGATATTTCTCAGAGTATACAAACTACCAGCTATATGATTAACAAGTTTGGGGATGTAATGTATGTACATCATGGTGATTATAGCTAATAATACTGTATTATAATCTTGAATGTGCTAAGAGAATAGATCAATGTTCTTATAAGCCACAAAAAGGAAACTAGCTATTGATGGGATGGAGGTGATTGATAATATCATGGTAATAATCATCTTGCAATTCATAATAGTTTTAAATCAACACATTGTACACATCGAAGTTACACAAGGTTATGTGTCAGCTATATCTCAATAAAGCTGCGGGGGAGGGTAGTTAAATTATCTTATTCTGAATCCACCTAAGGAGACATAAATTGAGAGTATGTGGAGGGTGAGATCAGAAGGGAATGGAATCAATGAAAAAAGAGGACTTCTCTAAATAAGATAAAGTCCTTTCTCATTTGGAGATGAACTCGGCATTGAAAATTATAGGATATTTTTACCAGGGACTTCTAGGTTATGATTCAATTCTGTATGAAGATTAATATCTGTCTTCAGGAGATGCTTTAGCCCAGATGGACTAGGTTGTTCCCAGTAACAAACAACCCCAAAGGATTAGTGACTCAACTACCCATAAAAAGTGTTTCTTGATCATATTCAGTACTCTCTGCATCTGAATAAAAGTTCAGGTCAACTTTTCTCCATGTGTTGGCTCAGTATTCTAGGCTGCTTTGACTTAAGAGTATAGTCACATCAATTTGTGCTATGATCATTAGTGCTGGAAGAGAAGATCGATGGAGATCTAAGTTCTCACAATTAAATGCTTTCATCTGAGAAAGGTACATTATGCCTAGTCTCACTATGGCTCAAACCATGTCACTTGGCATGTCTAATTTTAAGAGGGCCAAGAATTGCAGTTTTTCTATGTGCCCCAAACTAAAGGAGTAGTAACTGTCCTATCATAAGGGAAGTGATGTGTTTGTGGTATATTTATAGAGACAGAAAGACAGAGGGAAAGACAGAGAAACTCAACAGAAACAGAAGCATAGGAAGTATAGTTGACATTCACCTAAGAGATTTTAAAGAGGATCTATTTGATGCATTAAAAGCCTCTTTGCTTATAGTTTTTTGTCTGTGTGTATCTCCCTTCTATTTGGGGAATTTCTTCATCCAGATGGTCCTCGATTGATGATGGATCAACTTACAATTTTTTGATTTTATGATTTGCAAAAGTGATATACATTCTTTAGAGACCACACTTCAAAATTGAATTTTGATCTTTTCCAGGGCCAGCAACATGTGGCATGATACTGCCTCGTGATGCTGGGCAGTGGTGTCAGCCACATGGTCACAAAGCTAAACAACCAATACACTCACTATAATTCTGTTATTTACATTCATTACGGTATTCAATAAATCACATAAGACATTCAACACTTTGTTATAAAATAGGCTTTGTGTTAGATGATTTTGCCCAGCTGTAAATATAAATGTTCTGTGTTCAGTTAAGATAGACTAGTCTAAGCTGTGATGTTCAGTAAGATAGGAGTAATAAATGCATTTTTAAACTTACGGTATTTTCAACTTACAATGGGTTCATTGGGATGTAACCCCATCATAAGTCAAGGAAGATCTGTACTGAGGAACTTGTTTTTCTTTGTTACCTCAGTGGCTGACACAATCCTGACATGTCTCACCTTTATTTCAAGAATCATTGAGGCTTACTTCTTAAAATTAAAACCAATATTGGAGAATATGCATTGGAAGAGGATTTGAAAGGTTCTCGGCCTATGTATGACTTTCACATTTTTTATCTAAGTTTACTCTTTTATGAGATAAGAAATAAGGACTCTTATAAACTATCATATTATGATGTTATAGTCTTAGTAGTCTTAGTACCTGGATTCCTTACTATGTAACACACATTTGGTTCACTGCAGATCATGAGAAATGGGATGATTTTTATATATTTAGTTAATGTTAACTAAATATTTAGTTTAGTTAGCCATATATATATATATATATATATATATATATATATATATATATATATTTTAGTTAAATTCAGAGGCATTTCTGGTGGTTTCTGGGAAACCTGCCTGTCATATGCAGGAGTCAGACAGATAAAATTAAAGCAATGAGATTCTCATATTCTTCATAAATTAAAATACATTTTAGGAGAAGTTTATTTTTACTTTGTATCATATAAACCCTAATGCAGAACTCTCCAACTTTGCTTAAAGTCGTGGGACACACAGTAGGTAGTAATAGGCATAAAGAGGTAAATGAACAATGCTACATATATCTAGTAGTAACCAACTTGGGTACTCTAGCCACCCTAGGTCCTGTCGAGCAGCAATGGGAAGGTCTCTATATTGATATGCCTGTAACTCAAGAAGTTCTGTATTGAAGGATCAAGTCTTGAAAAAGCTAAAGAATTATAGGCTTGCCTGCTTTGCATTTTAAGTCAATCATTGGAAAATATTCTTTGAACACTCTATGTGTATCAAGCACCTTGCTAGCCACTGTGTACACTTCTTGAATCATTTGATAATCACCAATTTTCAGTGTGGGTCTGGGTTATTTGGAATTTGCAGATATTTCAGATATATTTCTTTATATGGCCCCCATGATTCCTAGCTGTTATTAAGATCTCCTCATAATTGTAATGCAATTTAAAATAGGTACTTGGAGACCTTTTAAATGAGAGACTTACTAATGTTTAATATAAGAAAAATTTTTAAAGCTTCACATTTTCTCACAAATTCTTAATCTATGAAGATTTTCGCAGATACCATGTTTTGTTTTCCATTTTATTTTGAGCCATAAAATAGGTACATATTGTGCTTATTTTTGCATGATAATGCTACTGAAAATATACAAACTAAGTTGAAAAGACAGGATTCTCTCCCTACCATCAGTTGATAATTTTGTCATATTGTAATAAAAACCTTGGAATGATCAACTTTCCAAAATAATCCTTTCTCAGAGGATAAGATGTTCTGATCTAAACTCATTCTAGGTAATAGAAATAATTAACTCTAGCTATAAAAGCAACAAGGTATAGTGAAAAATTCGCAGTGTTAAAATGTATGAGCATCACCTCAGGAGTTTGCAAAAATGCAAATCCTCAGCCTTTATCTCAGAGATTCTGTTTCAGTAGGACAGCTGGAATCTCAAAGCAATATTTTTATAAGACCTCCATATGATCATTATGAAAGGGATCCTGGGACCCAAATTAAGGAGAATTAGTTAAGTGTCAGGCATACCTAGATTTGAATTCTACTTCTATCTCAAATATTATGTGTGCTAGTTTTATACTGGTATATATCATATCAATACAATTCAACATTAAAAATGCATATCTATTACTTTATAAATTCTGTGGCTCAGGAGTTGGACCCTTCCTGTCTGGGTCTTCTACTGGTTTCTTAAGACTGAAGCAAAGATATTAACCAGAGTGAAATTCTCACTTAGAGGCTCAACTGTGGAACCATCCATTACCAGGCTTCCTCGGTTTGTTGACAGGTATCATTTCCTTTTGGTTGGAGGACTAAGAACTTTGGTGACTCTTAGCCAGAGGCCATTCCTAGAGGCTGCCCTGCCCATCATTCCTTGATTTTCTAGGATTGCTGCTCAGGAATTGAGCAAGGTAAAGCTCTAGCAGAAATCCACTAGTAAGATGGAGTCTTACATAACGTAACACAAGTGCAGATGGAACATTTCACCACTTTTTCCATATTCTACTGGTTAGAAAAAGCCACTGGTTCTGCTCAGTCTCAAGGTGAAGGGATTATACAAAGGTGTGAACTCCAAGAGGGGCTGATAATGGGAAACCATCTGAGAACCTATCAACCATAGTGTGACCCGAAGCAAATTGTTTAGCACTATGGATTCTGAACTTCTTTACTTCAAAACAAAGTTCAACATGTGTCTTGAAGAGATAACATACATGAAGGTCATGGCATGTTGTAACTAATTTATTAGTCCTGTTAATGAATAATAACTCTGAAAGGAAAAGAACTACGGGGCTTTATAATACCATCTCTACAACGTCCTTTCTAATTCTCTGGTTTAATGTCCAAAAATTATGTTCACACTTTTATTGAATATATCCTATCTCCAGAACTTAACATAGACTCTATCTCATGGTAGACACTCAATAGATGTTTGTTCCTTACTAATAGCATATCAGTAAATATATCTTTCTTACATTTTTTTTAAACAAGACGTTATTTTAGGATGTCCTTTCCAAAGACAGCTGAGATGATGGCCTCTCTTAGCCCTGTCTTATTGAAGAATGATTTCAATTTAGGAGTGAAACCTATGAATGCATCCAATGGAAATAAAAGCAAAGGCTCTCAAAAGACCACAAAGGAAGTGTTTCCACAGGGAATAGAACACACAGAATGTTCTGTGCACTAAGAGCAGCAGCTGCTTCAGCTTGGGGCTCATAACATGGCTGTCTTGACAGCCTCTCACTGCAGAGTGCAAGCAATTAGTAGTGCTATGAGCATTTTCCTTTATGCTCATATTCAGAGAGTTAACATTTCCCCCCACCGGCTGTTTTCTCAGCAATTTTAAACCATGTTTTTAACATATCAAAAAAAAAGCATGTGGAGATCTAAAGATAATTATTTGGTGATCTCAAAAACAAAAATAATTAAGTGGGGAACTGAACAAAAATTACTACAAATAATCCCCTTCTGTTGCATTCACATCCTCTTTCCATAATTATTCTATCATTTTTATCTATTAGAGTGTTTTTTTTTTTAGAGAATTTGGTAGGTAGAGATATGAGAATTAGAATATTTAATTTAGGAGCAAATACGAAAGACAAAAAATAAAATATTCTTCTCTTTTTATCCTATCAATGTATATGAGTCACAGCACAATAAGTCTTCAGAAAAAAATACAAGAGAAAAGATAATAAGAGATTTACTTTTCAATCAGATAACTCATAAGCTCTAAAAAATATTTTTTTCCTAATGTGTCATCACTTCTTTAGTTAATCTATTCAGTCTCTGATCCCTCCATATATCCTGTGTAAACCCTTCCTCTTTGCTCTATGATAAGCTTATTAAATTTATAATCAGTTGCTCTACCCAGTAAGCATCAACTTGTTATACATAAAATAACTGTCACAATTTGGCACATTTTTTCATTAAACATTATATCATAATTTTGGAAATATTTTTGCCAGCAGCCAAGAGACTTCTTTTAACCGAAATTTCCAAATTAGCCAGCATATCATTAGATTTTGAAACTTGGTACTGCTGAGTAAACATAAAATAATTCTATTTAAGAAGTAGTTCCTGAAAAATGAGATACAAGATAGAGATATAGGTGCATATGTAAATAGGCAGATGATATGCTGTGAAAAGAACTGCAAATGGAATAATAAAATGTTAAATCTGAGCCAAATATGAAAGTTCATTAGCTCAAACTCTAAGGTGCTAAGTGTTCCTGTAAGAACTGGAGTGGAATATCTAGCCCTGCTGCTCCTGATCTAATGTCCCTTCTACTGAGACATGCTGATTCTATACATGTTTGAAAAATGGAGCTCAGAGAACTAGGTAATAAAAATTCATAATCTTTTCCCACATAATGCATACTCTCCTTTTTGTGCTTAGTAATCAGAATTGTTCATGCCTTCCTAAATGTTCTTATAAAGCCGTCAGAATCTTCCAAGCAGCTACCAAAAGGGTAGATTGTGTGGCTAGAAACATCTATGTATCCATGCCTCACAATCTGGAAGGAATAACAATGGAAATAATTTTAAAGTAGATACAAAGCTCTTGGGGATTGAGTCAGATAATTTGTTTAAATTTATGAAAGAAGTAACATTATCACTGCTGCCTAACTTCACATTTCTTTTAGTCACACATAAATGGCTTCGAAACAGTATAGTTTCTAAAGGTAAAAAATTAATGTAGCTCTTCAGAGTTCCCAATCCCTTGATTTATAGGGGAGGATATTCATACTAAGTGTGCTCTCAAGATATGCACTAATGTGTGTGCTACATGTATTTTTTACAGCATCTCAGTGGAATGTTCTGCCTGAAGCCCTATGCTTTCCCCTAATGAAAATGAACCACATTACATTCAGTGCAGAACATAAAAGAAAGATCTTTCAGGAATCAAGACAAGTAATTTATCAGTTTCATCCTCAAAGTAAACCACAAAGACCTATGGGTCAGATTTGGGACCAATCATAGTACATCTGCACATTCACTTTATAAAAGACCTGACTTCTAGGGGTTATTAGGACTCTGTTCAAGGTTTCTGGTACATAAACTCTCAAAATTTAATTACAGGCATGAATAAGGCAGTAATAGTTTCAAACTCCATAGTATTTATTTAGCTAGCCAACCCTGTAGTGGTGTATTTTCATTCATTCATTTTCAGGATGAGATGAGCACCGTCAACTATGCAACTGATATATGACTTCTAATATAATGCCAGTTGGTTTAGACTTTATTGGTTAGACCCTCGGTTGAATCTGTCATATATTGAAATAGATACACAGTGGGCTTGGCTTTAGGAAAACTTAAACTCCAGCTCTTTTGGGAAATGTTATCCATAAAAAGCCAATTGCACCAGGATTTGCTGAGTGGTGGTGACTGTTGGCAGAGACGGAGTGCTCTGCATCCTATTGTCTGCTATTCTAGAGTGCTGTGGGCTAGAATGTAATTGGTAGACTATATCCTCTGGGGAGCCTTTAAAAGCTGGCAGTCTCTCCTGCTGCCTCCTCTATATGTTGTAAATGAAAAGATAATTTGCAAGGTGATCACTTTTTTTTAACGTACAGTATGCAGCCTGCAAGATTAGCATCAGTCAGTCTGAGCACTGGTTGGAAATATTTTTTATACACAGAAATCCTCCCGAAATGGTACTGTGCATTTTATATTACATGGCATGTTCTTCATGAAAAGTTAACAATGGTAAAAATAAAAATAAAAATAAAATAAAAAACCAACAAAATCCTAACTTTGCGTCCTATAATCATCTAAGGTTCTTTTTTATCAGAATGAAGCCAATTTAAGTATTTCTAATATTAGCTATTTCTAATCATATGTATACAATATACACAAAGAAAAATGCATGATATTATAAACATTATATAAAAGCATTTTTCTGCCTAGTAGGAATTTGAAGGATATAAGTGAGATTGTGGATTACACAGCCTTTTGTGAGTTTAAATTTAAACATCTCAATTTACATAAGAAAACATATGTTTTAAGTAACAGCAACTGCCTTTCCCATTCCTTCCGAATAATACACTAGTTTGGCAGTCAGGTAGAGATAGTAAGAATATGACTTATCAATTATTACAGAAAGTGCTCCACAGAACTACTTATCATCTTCAGAATATATAGTCTAGAGTGTAGCATATATAGGTTTGCAGTTAAATATGATAAATTTGCAAAGAAGAAAATGGAGTTTAGCATTTAGTAAAAGCTTTGGATCAGACACACCTGAGTGTAAAACCTGCATCTATGTGACCCTGGGTAAAACATTTAACTACTTCAGTATGTACAGTAGTAAAAAGGATAATAATTATATTTAAACTCAGGAGTGATTGGGGAATTCGTAAGAAACAGTATCTATGCTGGAGTTTAATAATTTTTTCGGTAGATGGTAGCTGATTATTATATTATTTATATAACATAATAATGTTGTTATATAAATAATAAATAGCAGCAGTAGTAGTGCTAAGCAGTAATTAAGACAGGTGTTAAGAAGAGAATCTACTAACTTCTCCTAGAAGAGTTGAGAAAGGGTTCCCAGAAAGAATATAATGAAGATTGTTGATGAGAAGTAGAAACCTGCTACTTTAGTATATATTGTAAGAATATTTCAGGCAGAGGAAAAAGTATGTCCAGTGGTGTAAAACTACACTAGAATATAGCTAGAGAATATCTAGAGAATAGTGAGCAGTGCAGTATAGGTAGACTATGAGATGGCAATGCAAAATGATACATTATGTGAAAGATTTAGAAAACTTCTTTGCTAAGCTAAGAAGCTAGAAGTTACTCTAAAGATAACCGGGAACTAATAAAGATTTTTAAACAATACCATGACACAATTAAATCTAACATGTTCTCAGGAAATAAAAGTTGGTCACTCTCTCCACAATGTTATCTGCAACTCTGTATGCTAACATACAACTTAGTTCAGCTTTACAATTACTTTCAAACCAAAAAAAAAAAAAAGGTGCCAAACACCTTTCTAGGATTTTGTGAACGGGGAGCAAGAAACAGGCATTTTGTGCTGCTGGGTTTAATTATTTGACAGGAATAGGAAATGAGACCATCTACTGAGAAATGGTAAGGTTGAGAATGAGATAAAGGGAAAAAAAAAGAATGAGATAAAGGGAAAATGTTCCTTTTGGTTTTGTTTTGCCTTGTTTTAATAGACATTGACATTAAAAAGGGGAAAGTATAATTAAAGTTCCCTCATTGCAAACTGAGTTAAGTTGGAGACCATTGTTGTGTGGTCCTCTACGCTGCAGGAGCAACAGAGTAAGGGAGAGGAAAAGGTGGATCACTGATTCAGCTTGGGGTTCAGCTAAGCAGTAGTATGACAGTAAAGTAAGGAAACTGAAGAATCAGGGGAGATAGTGGCGCAGAAGATCAAATTGCAGTCAGCACAGAATAATGACAGAGGCAAAGCCAGAAAAAAAAATGAAAATAAATCTAACCCTGGATATTGCTTGAAGTTCAATAAGCAGACTTAATGAGAATAAGGAAATGGAAGGTTGGAGAGTAGAATATTGTAATATAAGAGGTCTGTTCTGTAGGGGGTAATAGACCAAGTAAAGGTCCTTGAAGATGTCCACATCATAATCCCCACAATCTATAGATATGTTATATGGCAAAAGGGACTTTGTGAATATGATTAAGCTAAGCATTCTGAGATAGGACGATTATCCTGCATTATCCAAGTGAACCAATGTAATCGTGATAGTCGTTAGAAAAGGAAGACAAAGGTCCAAGCAGTAATAGGAGACGTACCAAAGGAAGCAAGTGGAATGATATGAGGAAGAGGCCAAGAGCCAAAAGATGCAAACAGCCTCTTGAAACTGGAAGAGATGGAACAGATTCCCCTCAAGAAACTTTAGAAGGAACAAGCTCTGCCAACACCTCAATTTTAATTCAATAAGACTCACTTTGGACTTGTGACCCTCCCCCAAACTATAAGAAAATAAGTTTGTGCTGTTTTAAGCCACTAATTTTGTGGTAATTTATTATAGCACCATAGAGAACTAATATGGTGGACTCCTAGTTACAAGGTTTAAGGTGTGGGTGACCAAAGTTGACATTGAATTATAAGACTTCAAATTAAGAGGTTTACTGAGTGATCCATGGAAGTGGAGAAGATTGTGATTTTACTGTGGAAGACTTACACAAACTTTAATAAAAAAGCAGAGATGCTACCTTCACTGTTAAACCCTAGCAAAACATTTTTTTAAATTTTCTGTGCTCCTAAAATATTTTCATTATAACTGTATGTATTAGGTAGGGATGCCATAACAAAGAACTACAGACCAACTGGCTTAAAGAACTGAAATTTATTTCTTTACCCTTCCAAGGTTAGGACCTCAAGCTGTGAATTGTGTTGGAGGGTGGGGGGGACACAGTTCGGCCCATCACACTGTACTATAGCATTTATAACAGTAGTTTAATTCTGTTTTGAGTTTATTTTCTCCTTTGGGATCCTAACCTTCTTGAGGACAGAAATAACCTTTTATTCAAATTGGTATCCTCAGAATGCCTATCACTGTTTCCTGCTTATAATAGAGTCTTACTATATAAATAATTGGATGATCATTTTAACAATCCATTTTATCTAATTTCTTATAAAAGGTGATTACCCATCTAGTATTTAATGCTAATAGTTTTTCTACATTTTCACACAACATTAGTACATTCTATCTGGGATCATTCTACTTTGTCCATGATAATGTATAGAGTTTAGATGATGATGAAGTATACTCTTTCTAAGTTATATATTCATGTTCTATCTCAATAAAAGAACATCAACAAGCTAGTCAAAATAAAATATATAGCTGCTTTTCATTTTCCTATAAATTGTATCATTCAATCCATTTCAATAAAAATTCATTTTGATTATATTATATTCCCAACACTCTGCCAGCAATATAATTGTATAAAAATGAGACATGCAATATGGTATTATTACTGGTTGGGAAGGATATTATAACTTTATTTTGCAGGTATTTATAAAAACTAAGAAAGTGTTAAAAATTATTATGCAAAGTATAGCAGTATCCATTCATTCATTTATTCATTCATCAGATATATATGGAGGATTTATTATGTGCTGCTATGAAACAATGTAGACTAAAGGAGTTTAAGTAGAGAAGTAATAAAGAAAAACTTTAAAGATATTCTTGCACAAATAATGTTTGGTTGCAATTGTAGTAAGTGCCACAAATGAGATATGTAAGGTGATATAAGGCCTTATAATGGGAGTTTTAGCTAACTACAGAGCAGGGAATATTTCATCTAGGAAGTTTATTTTTTCATGGAAGATCTGAGGGAGAGTCATTAGATGAGGAGAAGAGGGAAGACCATTTCAGCAAGAAGACAATATATGCAAAAATCCCATGACAAGGCAGAGCTTGAACTCTACTAGGGGCTGAAAGAGGAATGAAAACAGGGGACCCTTGGGTGGCTCAGTGGTTTAGTACCTGCCTTCGCCTTCAGCCCAGGGCATGATCCTGGAGTCCCGGGATGGAGTGCCGGGATCGAGTCCCACATCAGGCTCCCAGCAAGGAGCCTGCTTCTCCCTCTGCCTGTGTCTCTGCCTCCCTCTGTGTGTCTTTCATGAATAAATAAATAAATAAATAAATAAATAAATAAATAAATAATAAATAAATAAAATCTTTAAAAAAAAGAAAGAGGAATGAGAACAGAAGGAACTAGAAGAGCTAGGAGGAATGTAGGAGGTCAGTTGTGAAGGGCTCAAAGAAGATATGTTAGTCTTCAGTATTTTTTCTTGGGAACAATGGGAAGTCACAGCTGGCTTTAAGGGAGAAGATGCCATAATTAGGTTAGTTTCAGAAGCACCATTTACTTGAGGGTTGGAGAATAACTTGGGAAAGACTAGAATGGACCAAGTAGGTCAGTTGCAAGGCTGTTGCAGTGATCTACAAAAGATGGCAATTTGGTTTCAGTGATAAACTGTAGAAATGTAGACGGATTTTCAAAATATTGCATGTAATTTCAGGAAGACTAAAGGTGATATTAACATGTCATATTTGAATGCCACTTATGAATTTTTAAACATGTCTATATTGCCCATTTTTCAATTCATGTCCCCTTAACAGTAGAGAATAATGCATACCAGTTTGGTAGGTGGTTGAAACAAAGAGAGAAGAGTGACAGAAGGGAATTTCAGCCAAGAAAGGCTCTCCTTACTATTAAGTTTGAGTATCTCATCTTAAACATTCATGTAGGTTTTGAATTTTATGCCAAATATATTTGTGTTGGTTTTAATACCAGATCATTTCATTTTTCTCCTCAAAATCTTCTAGTGAAATTCTTTCTATTGGATGGTGTGCTATTTTTATTCTAAGAATTTTGCACCTCCTGATTACTTTTGCTTCCTGGGAATCCATGTCCCCAGTTTTACAAGCCAGTCTCACCTTGTGTTATTCAACCCTCCCAGTCATCAGTCAAAGAGTCATGCCAAGAAGGGCCATTACCATTATAGAGATGAGAGAGCCTGGGCTTCAAGAGACTAGAAGATCCCCCAGGTTGATTCCTGGAGATGAAAAGAACTGGAACTGTGAGACGATCAAAAACACAATAAAGTTTTTCTTTGTCAAATCTTAATGGCAAGGCTGTAATATGTCAGGTTAGGTAATTTATGCCAACACAGTATTGGGAAAGTTAAAATGTAATAAAACTCAGTTGGTTTCAAGTACTAAATCCATACAGACTGAAATATAAATAGGCGTTGCCAAGAGAAAGCAAAAAGGTCTATTTCAAAATGTAGTTATTATACAGAATCAATTTCAGTTTTAATAGAAATCATACTTTATCACAGGCAACATAAGAATTACATGCTGCTGCATCAAGATAAAATGGAAATAGTAGTATCATAATAAATAAAAAAAAAGAGCACATCCCTAGGAATTATCAGAGACTTTGATAATTCTTGACATATTTTTAAAATTTCATTAATTCCATATAACTTCAAATAGTATAAATGGTGAGACTTGAAAGCTTTCTATGTCATTGAGAGATTTAAAAATACAGTTTTTCAATACTTGCACGAAAAAGAGATCACTGTGGGAAAATGGGTAGTGTGGTGGGAACAAGCTCTAAAATCTGTGGTTAAAAACCTACTACCACTCTAACTACAAAGAAAAATCTAGTTTCTTGAGTTAAGTTGTTTACACACAGCTTACATTTGCATTAAAATAATCAGTTTTGGGGCAGCCTGGGTGGCCCAGCGGTTTAGCGCCGCCTTCAGCCCAGGGCGTGATCCTCGAGACTGAGGATGGAGTCCCACATCGGGCTCCCTGCATGGAGCCTGCTTCTCCCTCTGCCTGTGTCTCTGCCTCTGTGTGTGTGTGTGTGTGTGTGTGTGTGTGTGTGTCTCATGAATGAATAAATAAAATATTTAAAAAATAATAATAATAATCAGTTTTTTTTAGGATTGTGAATTTGCTGACTTCTAAAGCATGCAATTTCATTATGAATAATTACCAGTCATATGTAGACATTTAGTACAAATTCTTTTGTATCTTTTCTCCAATGTACTCTTCAAATTCCATTGTTGCATGTGATAACTTTAGCAGGCTCTTTTCCCAGAGAGAAGAAAGTAAAGCAAAATGGAGGCTTTACTAACTCTGAAATGAGCCATTGAAAAGCAAAAGTAAAAGCCATATTGCAGTTAGTGAATATATTTCTTTTTTTTAAAAAAAAGATTTTATTTATTTATTCATGAGAGACACAGAGAGAGAGGCAGAGACACAGGCAGAGGGAGAAATAGGCTCCCTGAGGAGAGCCTGATATGGGACTGCATCCCAGGATCCTGGGATCATAACCTGACCCAAAGGCAGATGCTAAACCACTGAGTCACCCAGGTGCCCCATGAGTATATTCCTTTTAATACTATCCTAAAGCAAAGGACTAAATAGAAATCATGTCAAGTTTGGATAAAAAATGAAAAACAAAACAATAAAATTAAACAAAATGGCAAAACAAGAAAAGAGATATTTGTTACATAAAAACAAAACTTCTATATTTCATTGCCCAGAAAGAACCAAAAACAATTTCCAAAAATCTGGTATCCAAGTTGCAAATGCCAAATTAACAATATTCAGTTAAAACATTATCCAGAGAAAGAGAAAACATGAGTGAAGGAAATACCAGCCTTAGGGAAACTAAGACATTTTGTGTACTGATGGAATTTATAGAGTTCCTCTCATTTTTGTTGTTTCAGTAGCAAATAATTACAACATGGTCTTACTCAGAAAATTACATTCTTTTTAGTAGTGCAGGAGCAGATCACTGCCAGAGATAGAATCTCAGACATTAAAAAAGATTATGGTTTTAGTGTGAGTACATTCTTCATACCACTTAAATATCAGAGGCAGAAAATAATGAGGAGAGTCTTGATGACAGGATAGTTAAGAGTGTGATCCTGGGAGCTGGACTAGCTACACTCAAATTCCAGCCTTGCCTTTTAATAATTACATGACCTTGAGCAAATCATTTAATTTTTCAATGTCTCGATTTCTTCATCTGTAGAATTACAACAATAATAATAACTACCTGCTTTAATCATTGTGAGGAATAACCAAGTAAAAGGAAACCCTACAAATTGTGTGGAATGAATTTGAAGAATTATAAAGGATTTGCTATGGTGACATAGTACATAAACTAACAAAAAAATCATGAATAAATGGACACATACATTTTAATTACCTTGTGCCAAGCCTTGTACTTGTTGTTTACTTACAGTTTAAAATACCTCCACAAAGCACATATTAAAGTGCTTGCATATTAAAAATGGAAAAAGAATAGATGTCACATTTTTGTGGAGCTTTTAATGATTTTCTATAACTAGTTTGTTGCCTCTCCTTTGAGTTTCTACATTATGCTTTGCTGCTCCCCACTGTCTCAATTGCCAGGCAGCATTAAATTGCCTATTTAATGGTCTGCTTTCCACACCATACTATAAGCTCTCTGAAGGCAGGGCCTGTGTTTTGTTCATTCATAGATCTCAGGGGCTTGTCATAGTCTCTGTCATTAGTAGTGGGTCATAAGTATAGAATTGTGGAAGACAAACCATGAGAAACTCTTAACTCTGGGAAACAAAGGGTTACAGAAGGGGAAGAAAGTGGGGGAATGAGGTAACTGGGTGATGGGCACTAAGGAGAACACTCGATGGGATGAGCATTGGGTATTATACTGTATGTTGGCAAATTGAATTTAAATAAAAATATTTTGCATACATATATATTTGTTAAATATTCTATGAAATCTTGTGACAGACTCTGTAGACTGAGTGGCTCAAAACTCATTTTTAGTTATTCTCTTTCTTGTCCCCTTGGGCTATGGATACTGAAATATCCTGTCACTTGTCCAGCCTCTCTTGCAGATAGGAGGGACTGTATGACACAGTTCTGGCCAATGAGCCATAAATGAATAAACTACATGAAAGAAGCATGATGGTATGATGGTAAGCTTTTGTTTTTCTTCAAAAAAAAAAAAAGGCTAAATATAACAGATCTCATTTCTTTCTCTCTTTATAGCAAATATATATTGTAGAGTCGTGCAATCATCTTAAGGCCACAAAGTGATAGACACAGGGTATGGACTGAATTGCGTTCCCCCACTAAAAGTTATATGTCAGTGCTCTAACCTTCAGTACCTTGGAATATGACTTTAATCTCCGGAGGTGGAATCTTTACAGAGGTAATTAAATTAAAATGAAACCATTGGGGTGGTCCCTCATTTAACATGCCTGGCGTCTTTATAAGAAGAGAGGATTGAGACACACACATACACAGAGGGAAGACCATACGAAGACACAAGAAAAAGAGGACCATCTACAAGCCAAAGAGAGACTCTTCAGAATAAAGTCAACACTGTGTTGGCATGTTGACCTCAGACTTTTAGCCTCCAGAATTGTGAGAAAATAAATTTCTGTCATTTCAGCCACCTAGTGTATGATACTTTGTTATGGCAACTCTAGCAAACTAAAGAACACACAGACCCAACCCAACATGTAAGGGTGACACAACAGGGCTTGGATAGGTAAACCAACACCAATAATTGCCTAACTCTAGACCTAGAGTGGGACAAATATCCCCTACTTGTTTGAGCCATTTAGAGTCAGAGTTTCTGTTAACTTCATTTGCACCTAGAACAGTCTTCTTTTCTCTTTGACTCTCAAGTGAGTCCAACCTGATTTTAAGTTTGGTATGAGAAGTATACTATTACTAAAACCCATATCATTTTGTTTACATAACTGTCCAGAAATAGTACACCAACCAAATTTGGGTCAGGAAATTCAACTGACAGCTGCAAAATTAGCATAAAGATAATGACTAATTTAAATTAAATTCAATAGATTTTTTTAATTCATATGCTAACAACTGACATTTTCATGGGACTGTGACTAAATGGGGCCTTAGCTGTAAAATATCCTAACATTTCAATATTTTTATAGCTTTTAATAAAGAGTATATGCTTACCATTAAAAAAAACAATCTGAGCAAGGATTTTAATAGTCGTACACAAAAATACAAGTGGCACATTAAAAAAAAAAAAGAAAACTCTAACAGGGCATGAGTGTAATACAGGTCAAGAGGAAATTGAAATGAGAATGATGTGCCAAAAACAAAAATAAATATTTCTAAATTCTATTAATTACTGGTCAAATTTTTAACAATGGTACTGCTATACCATTCTAGGGATTTTTATCATTCTACTTACTACCCCAAACAATTGGGTCTTTACTGTATTCAGACAGTGGGATATCTAATTCAGATTTCCTCTTGAAGGTCTATTCTCTATGACCATCCTAGATGATTTTTCTAAGCCTAGATTCCTTAGCAAAATATTTCCTGAAGCAAAGCTTATGTATAAACACTGCATTGAGAGAGGCAGCAGAATCACAGAAGAACAGGAGTGAGGGTGAAGGGAAGTGAGGCAGTGAAGGGAAAGTCTGTTTAAAGTTGGATATTACTGAACTGTCCCAGCTTCCCAGGAAATAGTCAGCTGCTTCATCTTATGAAAGAATTGCGGAGACTATAAGACACCACTCATTCAAAATTTTCAGAAGAGGAAGCAAAAGCAATCTTTTAGTGTACTTTTTCCAGTTTTTTTTATCTTTCTTTGGTCAAAGATTAGTTCCTTTTTAAGTTTCCTCTCCCATTCTTCTGTATATAGCTAATTGGCACCTTTGGATAGCTCCTGGAGAATCAATCTGGCACTTCCATGAGTCCAGTTGGGTCCTACTAAAGATCTGGAGTTGCTTCATCTCATACTACAAGGATGCAGTTGAATTCTTGCTGAAGTCTCACTCTCATTCTTGGAGTGGGAAGCTCATTTGAAATGTTAGAAGATGAGGCATAATGCAGTAGTAATAAAATTTGACTTTAAACCCATGGGAACAGTGAAAGTCATCACTGGGACTATTTTCACTGTGGGCAACAGGCAAATGGCCAACTCCCTGGCCCAGGGCTAAAGTGGAGCTAAGTATATCTAGAAGGCTCATAACCTGGCTTGAATACAATTCCATTTTCAGGTTATTGTCCATGAGCTTTATACTTCCTTTTTTTGACTATGCAGCATCATTACACTAATAGATTTATTTGCTTGAGCACAAACAGAATTATATTTTAAATATGCACTGTCATCATTCTTACTATGTATATTTAAAATGTTAACATGAGCTTTAATATTTGCTTTAATTTTATTATAACTTTATGCTTCAAAAAATACTTTTGAACCATTTATAAAGTAATCATTAAATTCTTCCAGTTTTCCCCCCTTGTTTGCATGTTATGGTAGTACTTGCACTCCTTTATGTAAGGAAAGATGGCAGGTGTCACATCCAGGCAGAAGTAAGAGTGGTCACATACTTTTACTATGGCACCACTGGTCACAGAAGCAGGAGCTAAGGTGAAACTTGTGATGCTGTACGACTAAAGTGGTTAGAGCTCCCTGTCCATGCATGTGGGATCAATAGCATCTGAAAGAAATAAACTTTTATTATGTTAAGCCACAGAGATTCAGGGATTATGTGTGTGCTACTGAAATACAACCTAATCAATCAGAGTTCTAAAAGGAAGCACCTTAAACTAGATGATTGAGGTGATTTAAATGAGGGTGTGTTTTATGAAGGTACAGTCATCAGAGATTAGGGAAACTGACTAGGAATTATGTAGTGTGTGGGGCTGTGACGTTGTAGAGATGTTATGATGACCAGACCTGGGGCAGGAAGAGAGAGAGTTACTGGGACATAAATAGTATGGTTGTGTGGAGATGGCCTGACAATAGCCGTAGTTTTTAGTAGAGGAATGTAGCCAACTCAGAGTGACTTGAAGAAAAATAAGTACCTTGTTTTCCCTTTACGCTTCAATCTTCTTCCAGTAACTTCTACTGATGGACACTCTTGGAAGCTGGAATAAAGGGAGTATATTGATGCAGGTAATAACATCAAGGTGCCCCAGAAAGGAACACAAAGTAGTAAAGAAGAGTATAAAGTATAGATCTGGAGGGCCAAATGGAAATGCCTACCAATGTAACCTATACTGATTGATACAGAAATTAATGCTGGATGCTGCTCAATGACAAGGCTAAAGCACATGGGATTGGTATAAAGTCTTGGTAACAAGTAGGGAGGCATGATATAGGAGCCTGAAAGGATAGTCAACGTTATACAGGGTCAAACATTTGTTAATATTTCGACCTTTGCTCTGAAGGCAGCTTGTTTACTTTGTGAATTTGTGGTCCTAGAAGAAGTGATGGGAAAATAAAATGTTAATGATATGCTGATTTGAAAACAGAACTGCTTCTCAGTTCCAAATAGTAAAAAAATAAAATGGAGAAATGCTTCACATTAAAAAAGCCAATTAAAACTCAAACTCATGGCAAACATCAAGTCAAAGACATGGTCATTAAACCTATTATTAAAACTTTGAGGGGATCCCTGGGTGGCTCAGTGGTTTGGCGCCTGCCTTCGGCCCAGGGCGTAATCCTGGAGTCCCGGGATCGAGTCCCGCATCAGGCTCCTTGCATGGAGCCTGCTTCTTCCTCTGCCTATGTCTCTGCCTCTCTCTCTCTGTGTCTCTCATGAATAAGTAAATAAAATCTTTAAAAAAAAAACTTTGAATGGATTATGGCAACACATGAGGAAAAATCTTCTCAATAAGTCAAAATCTCTCTAGGAAAATAGATTAAATGTTTAGATTTCTTGCTAAAAACTGTTAAGTTCATGGAACTACAATTATGTTATGAGAAAGATTAATGGGGCTTTAGTCAATAAAATGTGAGCAGATGACACACATTCATCCTGAACAGAGCTTTTAGGGCCCGTGCATGACTTGCTAGGTTCTCTTCTTTCTGTCTTGGCAATCTCAGAAACAGGTGTCAAGATGAAGTCTCTGAAGGCCTTTGACCCTGATAAGTGTAGTGAAGAGAGCCCCCTGCTGGTCTTTTAGACATGAAGCAAGAGTAAGAGACATTTGGTTCTATTAAACCACAGAGTTGTGTAGTTATTTATTATTATCTAATATATGTTGAATAATACAAGCCAATATGCAACTTCTAGAATTGAATATATTATGCAATATAGTGGTAACTATGAAATGCAAACTGAACAAATGAAACCATAACAGGCACATAATATACAAAAATATACAAAAACCTTTAGACTATTTCGAGCCTTTCAGAGCATAATGCTTAGTTAGGAAGAAAGAGAGAGAGAGAGAGAGAATTACTTTAAAGATTACTGTAAAGATTGTGAAGAATTTTGCATTTCAATTTTGTAAAATATAATGAATTAGTTAGGGGTTTTATCAAAAAAATTACTAATCATCCCGTGCAGTTTTAAATAATTTTCAGAGACACCGTTTTAATTTGTCCAGAAAATTATGAAGACCCAAGCATAAAGAACAAGGATTTATGAGACTGATATGAAAGTTTTGATTGGTCTACCTGTCACCTCTGGAATTTCTGTGGTATAGTACAAATTATATACAGTTGATCCTTGAACAACATGGGTTGAATCAATTTTTTTTTAAATAAACACAGTATAGTACTGTAAATGTATTTTCCTTATGATTTTCTCTTTTTAAGATTTTATTTATTTATTCATGAGAGACACAAAGAGGCAGAGACATAGACAGAGGGAGAAGCAGGCTTCCCGCAAGGAGCCTGATGCAGGACCCAATTCTGGATCCCGGGATCACGCCCTGAGCCAAATGCAGACACTCAACCATAGAGCCACCCAAATGTCCCTTCTTTATGATTTTCATAATTACATTTTCTTTTCTCTAGCTTTCTTTATTGTGAGAATACAGTTTATAGTATATATAACATACAAATATGTGTTAATTGACTATGTTATTGGTAAGGCTTCCAGTCAATAGTAGATTATTAAGTTTTGGGGAAATCAAAAGTTATACTTGGATTTTTTACTGCATAAGGTCAGCATTCTCAACCCTCTGGTTGTTCAGGTATCAAGTATATTTTATTTTACTCTAGATTCCTGGTATAGAGTTGCTAAAACCCTTGGGATTTCCTCAGTGATGAGTGCCTTTTATTATTCATTCGAAGCCCCTTTTGGACCTTGCTAGAGTTTATGGTAATAAGTTAACTCCTAGCAGTCCCCTGTATAGCTTCAGGATGACTGCTGGTCAACAGAGGCACAAACCACAAGATAAGAAGGTTGGAACTCCCCCTGAATCTCCTGGGAGAGAGGCTGGACATTGAGCTCAATTATCAGCTGCCTATGAATTAATCAATTGTGCTTATGTAGTGAAACCTCAATTAAAAACTCTGAATGATAGTGTTTCTGGAGTGGTGAACACATTGAAGTCTGAGAAGCTGATGTTCCTGGAGAGGACATAGAAGCACTGTATCACCATCCCCCTCCTCATCCTATCCCTACCATCCTCACATACCTTGCCCAATGCATCTCTTCTATTTGAGTTTTTCTGATCCTTTGTAATAAAACTAATCATTAGTATAGTGCTTTCCTGAGTTCTGTGAATTGTTCTAGTGAACAAAACTGAGGAGGAGGTTGAAGGAATACGAAAATTTGTAGCCAGCTGGGCAGAGGTGCCGACAACCTGAGGATCCAGGTTTTGCTGGTTCCTGCAGTGTGATTGGGAACGATCTTGGATCTTGTGGGGCTGAATACTTACTCACTGTGATCTTTGCTAACTCAGGCTAGTTAACATCAGAATTGAATTGAACTGAATTGTTAGATGATCAATTGGATGTTGAACTGTTGGAAAAAGAGTTAACTCTAGATCAAGAAAACAGCAAGACAAGTTTAGTCTCAATTTTCCCTGAGGCCAAAGTACACTAGGCAGTATCTGGAGTAGTAACTCCAAATGGGGGCACAGCAGCTGTGAGGAAATGCAACATATGTCTGTTAGAAAAATCACGTTATTGAAATATAAAAAAGGATCCTTCTTTGGAGGCTAGCTAAGAAGTCTATGTGAGGTAGATCAAATTTCCATACATAGAAGAATCTGGAAAAGGATTATTAAAAGTAGCAATGAATGAGTTTACTTGTTTTATTTCTTATAATTTTGCCTAATACTCGTGTCTGAATTTGCTTGGGTTCTTTTTATAATCCCTATAAATATTCCATTACCTTTGCCTAACTTGTTTTGTGCCTCTTTCTTCTAGATTTAATTGTTTTCATGATTATTTCAACCTTTTGTTTTCCACTTGACCCAAACTTCAGGGTACTAGTTTTTCCCTCCTCCAATAATTTGCTCTCAGTCTGTATAATTTTTAGTTGAGCCTCTGGTTGTTCCTATATTCACACTCTTCTTCTTCTTTTTTTTTTTTTTCACAGTCTTCTGTCTTAAAACCCAGCTATGCCCAGAGAGGTCCTCAAGCTAGTCTGTTAGTTGGGAAATAATCAGCATATACTTCAAAGAACAAGTATCAGGATGATGGATGTTAGGAAAGCTTCAGGCAATTAAAGATACCACAAAGTTCCTCAGACGAAACAAAACATGACACTAAGGAATTCTACATAGATTATTGATTTGGAAACAAAATATGTCTATATTCAACAAACCTCTACCTCCAAATCCTTGAGGATTGAGGATTATAGAAAGCAAGATGTAGCCCCAGAAAAGGATCAAGGGTTGGAATGAGCTAAGAGAGGATGAATATTTAGATCATAAATGAGAATTTGAGTATTAATCAGGACATTATTGAGCACAACTGGGAAGGAACCATAAACCCCGATGGAAACTGTTTCAACCTGGAGCTACCAGAATAATTCCTCTGGCTGCCATATTCCATAAGGAAGGAAATGCATAACATTTTCATTTCAAAGTTATAGAAAACTCTATTAATGTCTAAAATAAAAAATAGGGGATCCCTGGGTGGCGCAGCGGTTCGGCGCCTGCCTTTGGCCCAGGGCGCGATCCTGGAGACCCGGGATCGAATCCCACATCGGGCTCCTGGTGCATGGAGCCTGCTTCTCCCTCTGCCTGTGTCTCTGCCTCTCTCTCTCTCTCTGTGACTATCATAAATAAAAAAAAAAAATTAAAAAAAAATAATAATTTATAATTTATTGCCTTACCTAAATAAAACATCCAGGAAAAGATCTGGTCAATTGTAGATTGGTATGGAGGGCTAAAGGGTGTTTACACCAGGCCTACTGCTACTTGTTGACTCTTCAATCCACCATTTTGGCTTAATTACAAACTCCTTTGAGTAGCCAGATGACTACCATAAGTATCATGGCTTTATTCTTCTAGGGTCAAGTCCAAAAGTCTAACTAATATCTCAATATTCCCATAGGTTGCATCCTCATCTCTGAATTAATCAATGTAGCCAGGTGGAAAATGATATGTTTACAGATGCTGGGACATCTGAAAGAAAAAAAATTAAAGCTACTAGCCCCATTTTATTACCATCACATTAGCCCCTTATATCTTCGGCTATCACTTGGAAGGGCAAGAAAACAAAATAATAATAAAAATAATTTTTCCTCCAACATTGGAAAGGATGTATAGTAGAGTTCATTGACATTCTACAATGACATATGAAGGCTTAAGCATTTTAATCTGCCCAAAAGAGGCTGAACAACAAAACAACATTTATGGATAATAAGGACGAAAAAAAATAAAGATCAGAATTTGGAACCTCTTCAGGCCCAACATAGCTAAGAGTTCAGGATGCAGTCTTGCCCAGATCCATGCTGGAAGGCCCAATATCTGGGCCAGGTGCATCTCATCTATAATGTAATTCACAATACAATTGTTAAGAAATAGTATGCAGAACAGACAGAGTCAAACAAACTTCTCATCTTTCACTCTCACTCTCTCTAAGCTTATACAGCTTGGGCCAGTACCTTCCTGAATTTGTTGTTATAGAGCTAAAATGAAGTTCAGTTACCCAGGTGTCTCTGTGAGTCAAGGTAACACGTTTTTGTACTAGTTTGAGACTCCATCTTTCCTTCTCCATCTGACAGAGAGCTCTCCTCAGAGATAATATTTGGAAAGAAGAAATTACTACTATCTCTTCAGTCCTCACTATGTGCAAGGCTATATTTTTATTAGCTACTTTACATAATTTATCTTTTCTAATACTTCCAACAGGCTGAAAAAATTATTTTATCTTTTTTTCTTTTCAAGTGAGCAAAACTAATGCTTAGAAAACTCAAGTAATTTGTCTTAATTTACATAGCACACAGAAATGTTTCAGCTTAATCTCAGAGCATTTGATCTCCACATGTAATTCCCATCCTTCCTCCCTCCTCCTTGTCTTCTTTCTATTTCTTTTCTACCTATATTTTTCATATATAATCATCTTAAGACTTTAAAAATAAAAGCCTAAAACAGCTCATGTACACTTGGAATTTTCTTCAGTCCCATTTCCTACTTTTACAATGGCAACCACTATAATGACTTTGATGTATAACGTTCCAATGGACTTTTACTAAATCTAAGTATCCACCACATATAATATATGCTGTTTCCAGTTCAATAAAAAGAATCATAGATCATCTGAAAATTTATTTGTTGTTATAAATGTTGTTTTGTTTATTCATATTTTGAGGATATAAATATATTGATCCATGTATATTTGGTTTATTCTGTTTTAACTAATAGACAGCATTTGAAATATAAACATGCTAGTATTTATTTGTCCATGTCTTTATAATAAGCATTTTAAATAATGCTATTATTCACATGTGTATAATAATTGCAACATCATATCTGGCTATCTGTCTCCTTTTGCATATTGTATTAGTACTCTATTCCTGTTATAATAAATTAGCATAAATGTGGCTTAAAATAACACATATTTATTACCTTAAAATGTGTACATGTTTTTGGCATGACAATATATCTTGAATAGTTTTCCTTCATTCTATATACTCTTCTAAAAATGGATTTTACTCTTCTATTTCATGGATGAATCTTATCTTTTAATTAAGTTTTATTGTTAGACACTGAGATTCTTACCACTATTTTGTAACTTTTGGCTGATATATTTTAAGTTCTCTGCCCAGAATATAATAATTTGTTCAACTCTGGGGGTATTTCTCCCTCCTCACTGTATACTATTTTATTTTGGATGTGGTGTCCCATCTCTGTCAAATAGCATGTGCTCAATATGTTTTATTAGTGAATTCATAGGTAGTTGGAGTGCCATGTAACTGTTTTATTTCATGGCCCTGTCATGCTGACTATAGATTATTGGGCAGATGATTGGCACTTAGTCCAATCTGAGCCAGGGAAAATCCCTTCCCTGGGAATTTGGAATTGAGATCAAATGAATACAGTCATTTGGCTGATTTCTTGAACAGCAATGTAAGGATATGGGCTTTGTGATGTAATCATTTCATACCTGGTAGACTATATAGCAGACAGTCTGCAAAGAACCATGATGTAGAAATACTGAATTAAAAAGGTAAAATGATAAGGAGAAAATACTAAACAGGAGTGCCCTGATGCTTTTTAAAACTGTTTATTATACTTATAAAAAATTTAAAATGTGCTTTTCTTATTAACAGTGCTTCTCAATTTTTAATGTGCCTCAGAACCACTAAACATGCCTGTTAAAAATTCAGATGCTTTTGTCTAACTCTGAAAGATTTTTGACCCAGTGTGTTTTGAGTGAGTCCAGGAATTTACATATTTATCAAGCTATCCAGTTAATTGTAGTGCGGGAGTATGATAAGAACTACTGTTTGGAAAGTGCTGCATTGTGCTGTGTTCCTTCTTTAGTACTTCCTCTGCACTCCTTTTCTCCAAGCTTCTTTCCCAGCATCATCATCTATTTCCCAAGAAACAAATTTCCTTATGAAGTGCTGGAGGCATTTACCACATATAATGTTATATGAAGTAGTACAAAATTATCTATTTCTCCACTATCTAGTCACCGATCAACCATACACCTAAATTCCCAAGAGAGAAAATACTAGTGAAATATATTTTATTCAAATTGAAGTTACTCAATTGAGTGAAGAGCTATGTATTTCAGAATGTTGTTCTCCAAAAAGAAAAGAAATAAAAGGGAAAAATGTAACACTTTTAGTGTTAGATATTTCTCCTGAAGACAAAAGGAAACTTGTGAAATAACCTTTAAAGAATCTCATAATTAAACCCCCTACAATACAAGGCAAATTCCTTGGCACAAAACCCTTGGCACTGAAAATTGTAAATTTTCCTGACTTTGTACTTACTCTCAGAAGAAAATTCTTTTTGTGTGTGTGTATATTTTTTTATTGGAGTTCAATTTGCCAACATATAGCATAACACCCAGTGCTCATCCCATCAAGTGCCCCCCTCAGTGCCCATCATCCAGTTACCCCAACCCCACGCCCACCTTCTATCCACCACCCCTTGTCCATTTCCCAGAGTTAGGAGTCTCTCATGTTCTGTCAGCCGCTCTGATGTTTCCCACTCATTTTCTCTCCTTTCCCCTTTATTCCCTTTCACTATTTTTTTCTATTCTCCAAATGAATGAAACCATATAATGTTTGTCCTTCTCTGAATGACTTACTTCACTCAGCGTAATACCCTCCAGTTCCATCCACGTTGAAGCAAATGGTGGTTATTTGTCCTTTCTAATGGCTGAGTAATATTCCATTGTATACACAGACCACATCTTCTTTATCCATTCATCTGTCAATGGACAAGGGACACCGAGACTCCTTCCACAGTTTGGCTATTGTGGACATTGCTGCTAGAAACATCGGGGTGCAGGTGTCTCGGCGTTTCACTGCATCTCTATCTTTGGGGCAAATCCCCAGCAGTGCAATTGCTGGGTCTTAGGGTAGCTCTATTTTTAACTCTTTGAGGAACCTCCACACAGTTTTCCAGAGTGGCTGCACCAGTTCACATTCCCACCAACAGTGCAATAGGGTTCCCCTTTCTCCATATCCTCTCCAACATTGGTTGTTTCCTGTCTTGTTAATTTTCCCCATTCTCACTGGTGTGAGGTGGTATCTCATTGTGGTTTTGATTTGTATTCCCCTGATGGCAAGTGATGCGAATCATTTTCTCATGTGCTTGTTGGCCATGTCTATGTCTTCCTCAGTGAGATTTCTCTTCATGTCTTTTGCCCATTTCATGATTGGATTGTTTGTTTCTTTGCTGTAGAGTTTAATAAAGTCTTTATAGATCTTGGATACTAGCCCTTTATCTGATAGATCATTTGCAAATATCTTCTCCCATTCTGTAGGTTGTCTTTTAGTTTTGTTGACTGTTTCTTTTGCTGTGCAGAAGTTTTTATCTTGATAAAGTCCCAATAATTCATTTTTGCTTTTGTTTCCCTTGCCTTCATAGATGTATCTTGCAATAAGTTGCTGTGGCCAAGTTCAAAAAGGGTGTTGCCTGTGTTCTCCTTTAGGATTTTGATGGATTCTTGTCTCACATTTAGATCTTTCATCCATTTTGAGTTTATCTTTGTGTATGGTGTAAGAGAATGGTCCAGTTTCATTCTGATGCATGTGGCTGTCCAATTTTCCCAACACCATTTATTGAAGAGACTCTCCTTTTTCCAGTGGATGGTCTTTCCTGCTTTGTCGAATATTAGTTGACCATATAGTTGAGGGCCCATTTCTGGATTCTCTATTCTGTTTCACTGATCTATGTGTCTGTTTTTGTGCCAGTACCACACTGTCTTGATGACCACAGCTTTGTAGTACAACCTGAAATCTGGCATTGTGATGCCTCCTGGCTCTGGTTTTCTTTTTCAATATTTCCCTGGGTATTTGGAGTCTTTTCTGATTCCACACAAATCTTAAGATTATTTGTTCCAACTGTCTGAAGAGTCCACAGTATTTTGATAGGGATTGCATTGAATGTGTAAATTGCCCTGGGTAGCATTGACATTTTCACAATATTAATTCTTCCAATCCATGAGCGTGGAATATTTTTCCATCTCTTTGTGTCTTCCTCAATTTCTTTCAGAAGCATTCTGTAGTTTTTAGGGTATAGATCCTTTACCTCTTAGGTTTATTCCTACGTATCTTATGCTTTTGGGTGCAATTGTAAATGGGATTGACTCCTTAATTT
The DNA here is from genome assembly GCF_048418805.1 of Vulpes vulpes. Classification (NCBI taxonomy): domain Eukaryota; kingdom Metazoa; phylum Chordata; class Mammalia; order Carnivora; family Canidae; genus Vulpes; species Vulpes vulpes. Next base: position 46,006,599 of record NC_132783.1, on the reverse strand, counting down.
CTCTTTCTTCAGTCTCATTGTTAGTATATAGAAATATCACTGATTTCTGGGCATTGATTTTGTATCCTGCCGAATTGCTGTATGAGTTCTAGCAATCTTGGGGTGGATTTTTTGGGTTTTCTATGTACAGTATCATGTCATCTGCAAAGAGGGAGAGTTTGACTTCTTCTTTGCCAATTTGAATGCCTTTCATTTCAGAAGAAAATTCTGATGCCATAAGTAGGTATTAATTGCCTAGTACCATTATGATATGATGGCAAGAGAATGGAATTAACCCAAATTTCAATCTAAAAAGAAGAATATTTTTATTTTATTATGAGGTAAATCCCTGTAATGGAATACATTCAGTCTTCTAAATATGTGCCGATATTTAGTTTCATTTACAAGATTGCAATCAGAGTTAATGAGAAAGCATAATTATCTTATCCGTGTTTATATTCCCTTCTTTTCCTTTCATTTTTAGTTTCTTCATGTGTTACTCTTCAGGATAGATGCTAGTCTGACTAACGGTTCTATTTTATTATAACCCAAATATGCCATAAATAAACATGTTATACAAGAAGGAGGATTGTTTATTCTTCTCTCTGAACCATTCAGTTTCCTTCTGTGACAGGTAAAAGAGTCAAACCAAATGAATGTTAGGAGACACTATGAATTTGCTGGACAGAACACACATTAAAGTCAGATATTATAAACCAGAACTGTATTAACATTTTGGTCATTAAATCTGCTTAATTAAATTTCATTGTATTTCCCCTATGTTATAGCTATTGCACATTAACCACATCGTTCTAGAAAAGAAAGCTTTATTCCAGAGCAAGCCAACAGTTCAGATTTTCAAGAGTGTCTTTGAGATTAATTAGATCATCTTTCATTACCAAGGAAAGAAATAAGGAAGATCAATGTGTTTATTTGATAGTACCAGACTAAGTTGATACAGGATATTAGAGAGCTTTCTGTAGGCCACTATTAAGTATTTAATTATCATGTAGGTACTGCTGTCAGTCTTGTATTATTATTCTGTAAAGTGAATGATACACTCAGTAATAATCAAGTCAAACCAAACAAGAAATATACATTCAATGATTAAACAACAAAGATACGAATTTGCAAATTTAGGCAGGTGCTTTGCTTTTCATTAGGGTCTAAAGCCAAGTGATTACATGTGTATTTAATATATTAGAGATTTGCATTAGAGGACTGCAAATTAAATATAAAATGGGAACGGAAACATGCAAATAAACCACATTTTGCATTTTTTGAGAAAGGAAGGAATTGCCTTGGTGGGCGTTAAAAAGGACATCATGAAGAGTAAAACATTACCTGAACTTTTGAGGAGGTTACACTTTGTGCAGGAAGAAAAAAGATTAGTTCAGATGGAGATAACTTCATGAGCTATGACACAGACTTTAGAAAGAGAAAAGAATGTGATTGAATTTGACCAAAGTAAAGAACTCATGATAGGCAATACTAGGAAATATTAAAAAAAAAAAAAAATTGGAGGGGGGCACCTGAGTGGCTCAGTTGCTTAAGCATCTGCTATAAATTCAGGTCAGATCATGATCCTGGGGTCCTGGGATGGAGCCCTGCATTGGGATCCCTGCTCAGCAGGGAACCTACTTCTCCCTCTTCCTTGGCCTCTTCCTTGGCCTCTTCCATGGCTCTGCTTGCTTGTGCTCTTTCTTCCTCTCTCTCTGTCAAATAAATAAAATCCTAAAAAAAAAAAGAAGAAGAAGAAGAACCAATGGGAGGGAAATCATTAAATGCAAGACAGAAACTAAAATTTTTGTAGAAGGCATTTAAGTTTTTGAGTAGTGAACAGAATGGACGATATTGAGCCAATACCTTTGACTTTGCATGTTGTGCACTTTAACCTCTTTTCAAGTCTATGCTGATGAGTCAGTTTCCCACGATCATGGTGAATGCAAAATTGCAACATGGACTTAAATCAGCCTTTCAACTGTCTTTAGTACAAATAATAAATGTAGGACAGGAATATGCTTGAAGGGCTACCGATATTCCCTTGTCTAGATGGGCATAAGTGAAATGCAATGTGTGCAGCCAAGACCAATGGACTCTATAGTTCATTTAATGAAGGTGTTTGAAACTGCATGTTTATGATAACTCTGAGTATGACTATGTTTGGCCTTAGTGTGAGGAGTTATTTCTTTAATGGAATATCAACTGTTACTCATTTCCTTAAAAAAATTGGCAATAATATTATTGTTCTGAATAAGGCAGAAGCACGATCATATCAGTATGTTTTTCTTACCATTCAGGTTGTTTTTATGTAGCAGAAATATATCAATTTATGGGCAATACAAATTATGCTATTTCTCTGACAGGACAGGTCATAAATGAAACATACTGGCTGTTCACAGGGAGCACTAGTTGTTTACAGTTCCATTTGTGGAAAAATGTATGCCTTCTTTCTGTGACAACACCATTGATTTATTCATGAAGACTTTTTGTTTCAGTGTGAAAGGTTACAGACACACCCACCAAGATTTTAGGGTTTCCTTGTTTTTTATGTGAACCATTTCAGTGTAAGATATAAGTTGGCATAATGAGTCTTAGCCTGAGGGGGGAGCATAATGTACCAAATATAGAGAAAGATAAATTTGGCTGCTCAAGTATTATCATTGTGATTTTAATATGTGAAATTTCTCTAGCTCATTTGGATGTTTTATTATCAACTTCTAGCTCCCCTATATAATTAAAAATGGACATATCTCTAGGATTAATAAACTTAAAGTATTTTAATGAATATATGTTTCCTACTTTTCTTTCTGGAACATTTCTAAGAAAAAGATGTTGTGATCCTTCAAAAAATGAAATATCATTGATTCTATAATAGCATTCCCAGGAATGGATTTAAAAATAATTTTCCTTTTGGTAGTGGATATTAGAAGTAGCATGTGGACCCAGATCTAAAATCTGTTGTCTATAGGCACTGTAATCTGCTTTAGTCCAGAGTTTCTCAACTTTAGCACTATTGATATTTTGGATTAGAAAACTGTTGTTGGAGACTGCCTTGTGTATTGTACAATGTTTGACAGCATTTTGGCCTTTACCCATTTGATTCCTGTAGCATTTCTGAGGTTATAAAAACCAAAAATACTTCTAGACAGTGGTAATTGTCCCTGTTTGATAACTGAGTATATGCCAATGCAGTGATTATTCATGACTGTGTGTCAAATTACACCCAAAATTAACTGCTCAAAACAATATGCATTTATTTTCCTCCCAATTTCTGTAGATCAAGAATTTAGAGTTGGTGTAAATGGGTCCTCTTCTTCAGAATCTCTCAAAAGGTTGCATGCAAGTTGTCAGCAAGAGCTGGAGGTCTCATCTGAAGGTTCAACTGGAGAAAGATCTGTTTCTTAGTTCTTCTGGTTATTAGCAGCATCTAGTTCTTATACAGTGGTTCTTAAGAGAGCTGAAAGGCCTCAGTTACCACCTGACTATGGGTTGGAGGCCATCCCATGTGGACCTCTTCTATATGGAATCTTTGTTCATCAAATTGTGCAAGTTAAGAAGGCAATACTGAAAATCTGCTAACAAGACAGAAGTTATCATCTTTTGTAATCTAATCATAGAAGTGACATCTCTCAATGTTGTTATATTCTATTAGTAAGAATCAAGTTATGAAAAGGGGTAGGATTACATAAAGCTGTGAATATTAGAAATCAGGCCATCTTAGAATCTGCTTATCACAATCAGGTTGGCAAAATCTGATGGCTCATAAACTATGTCAGCATTATTCAGTGTTCTGCTTTATAGAACAATCACAATTGCTCTACCCACATCCTAAATAATCAATAAGGTATACAGTGTACAATTAGGGTATAAAGTCAGTCTAAAAACTAACCACCACATTAAAGAAGTTTCAGATCTACAAAATAAATCTATATGATTTGGAGTGGCAGGATTCCTAGAGGATGATGAAAAATGCTGGTTTTAAAATAGGTTTAACATGGAAAGCAACCTCTTTGACCTCGGCCACAGCAAATTCTTGCTAGACAGGTCTCCAAAGGCAAGGGGAACAAAGGCAAAAATGAACCATTGAGGCTTCATCAAGATAAAAAGCTTTTGCACAGCAAAATAAAGAGTTGACAAAACCAAAGGACAACCAACAAAATGTGAGAAGATATTTGCAAATGTCTTATCAGATAAAGGGTTAGCATCCAAAATCTATAAAAAATTTATAGAACTCAACACCCAAAGAGCAAATAATCCAATCAAGAAATCGGCAGAAAAACAAACAAACAAGCAAACAAAAAAGAAAAGAAATTGGCAGAAGACATAAACAGACATTTCTCTAAAGAAGACATACAAACGCCCAAAAGACACAAGAAAAAAAAAAATGCTCCACATCACTTGGCATTAGGGAAATGCAAATCAAAACCACAATGAGATACCACCTTGTACCAGTCAGAATGGCTAAAATAAACAAATCAGGAAACAACAAATATTGACAAGGATGCAAAGAAAGTGGAACCTTCTTGCGCTGTTGGTGGGAATGCAAACTGGTACAGCCACTCTGGAAAACAGTATCAAGATTCCTCAAGAAGTTAAAAATACAACTACACTATGACCCAGCAAATGCAATGGGATATTTACCTCAAGATATAATGTAGTGATCTGAAGGGGCACTTGTACCCCAACTTCTATAGCAACAATGTCCAAGATAGCCAAACTGTGGAAAGAGCCCAGAAGTCCACTGACAGATGAATGCATAAAGAATCTGTAGTATACATATACACAATAGAATGCTACTCAGCCATCTGAAATATGAAATCTTACCATTTGCAATCATCTGGACAGAACTAGAGGGTAATATGCTAAGTGAAATAAGTCAATCAGAGAAAGATAATTATCGTATGATTTCACCCATATGTAGAATTTAAGAAACAAAACAGAGGAGCATAATGGAAGGGAGAGAAAAATAAAATAAGATGAAATCAGAGAGGGAAACAAACCATAAGTGACTCAATCATAGGAAACAAATAGAGTTGCCAGTGGGGAAGAGAGTGAGGGGATGGTGTAACTTGGTGATGGGCATTAAGGAGGGCATGGGATATAATGAGCACTGGGTGTTATATAAGACTCATGAATCACTGAATTCTACCTCTGAAATTAATAATACACTATATGTTAATTAAATAAATTTAAAGAAATCAAATTTAAAATAAGAAAAAACAGGTTCAAAATCTTAATTTTATCGATAGTAATAAAAGGATGGAACAAAAATCAAATGGATTTTTAAGAATTGGTATTTCAAGGCATCAAGTCTACTATCCTTTTCCTTTCATCCAAGAGAGGAAGAAAATTAGCCATGGTAGTTTTACTTACGTAGGCAACAAGAAGTACAAAATTGTTTCAGTTAGGTCTCTTTCACTATATTTTTCAAATTCAAACGTTTTTCTCCCACAATTTATAGTGAGAAGCACATTTTATACTATGACACAGAATATATATAAAAACACAGAGAAGTAGACATGCAACCAAAGTAAACATTTCACCAAATATTATTCATCTCTTTGTCTATTCTGGTTCAATACTCTTCTCTCTCATTTCATTGTCTCCCATTCTACTGGATTCTATTCTATTCTATTCTATTCTATTCTATTCTATTCTATTCTATTCTAATCTTATTCTGTTCAATATCATTTTCAAAAGTCATAGTCCATATCTACTAAGTCATTATACTTATTTTATCACTCACTAATTTATAGTGTTACAAGAAAGACATAATTAGAATCAAATTTCTCATTTCATATTACTTCCATATGCATCTAAGTAACATAGTTTTAAAAGCGAAAGTCAGATAAAAGATTTTTCTTCTGCCTCTACCAATACTACCAGTCAGTTCTGCAATGGCACATATACCACCAGGGTATTTCAAGTGAACAATAGCATCTGTTAATATGTCTAACTAATTTTAGGAAAATCATCTGTGGACATGAGGGCAGTGATGCTAACTGGCCCATACCTGAGACCTTGGCCTTATTAGCACCTTGAATGCTAACCAGGCATCTATGAAAAGAAAATGAAACAGGTCAGCATTTTTTGTCTTTGGATCATGTCAAAGGTTAGAATTATTTTTTAATGTTAAAGATTTTTATACAACTGCTTAAATATAAAAGTAAAATTGCATAACTTTGCACTTCTGGAAGAATAAGGGGAAGTAGAAAAAAACTAAAGCATATATTACATAGTTTTAAAATTCTTAGAAATTATAAAATGTAATGAAGAAATTTAGTCTTTAGATTTCAACTTTTACATACTAATGCATTGTTCCTGGTTTGAAGGTAGCATGTTCCTATATAAATACTATGACAAAAATATCAGTCTAAATCAAATTTTAATTCCTGTCCTCTCACCCCTGTCTACACTGGGAGTCTGCAAACTCTTTTTCCAGATTGTTTTTCTAGTTAGCTACTCTTTTGAGTGTTATCGGTAGGAGAAATACTGGGCATTGAGAGACAAATCTGGAAAAGAGGAACGTGGTCATCTTTCTGTCTCTCCCTTCCTTTCACTCTAACTCCCTTTCTTCTTATTCTGACACTGCCTCTGGAGCACTGGCCACCAATGATGGAGGCATTCCCTCTATGCTGCCAGGTTCTGGCACTAACAATTCTTCCTTTGTGTTCTCCCAGCCCTTCAGAATGTAGCTACTTCTCACAGTTTCTAATTTCTGAGTTAATACACATTTTAATTTTTGCTTTTTCCATTTTCAAAAACCTGCATGACTAATTCCCTGTGTTTAATATTTTCTGTTTGAGATCCCTTGTGTGGTTTCTGTTTTCCTGATTGAAAACTGTCTGATAGAAATGTAGGTATGAATATGCCTTTGGCCACTAACTAGAGATGGATAATCCTGGGTATGTTATTTAAATATACTGAGGTTCATGTATTTTTGATAAAAATATGGGAAAAAATAGTATCTCATTATAGAAATGTTGTGGGTTTTAATAAGATGGTATACTTAATGCATGTGATGTATAATAGTTATTCTTTAGCTAATTCTATAGCTATTTCAATAGCTATAGAGATGGCACTTTTCTTTACATCTAGTAGATTAATAATACATATAAAATAATAAAGTTAACTAAGTTAACACTTTATGTGAAGTGACAAAGAGGAAGTTAAGTTGATTAAATACTGTCTTAGAAATTATCAATCTCAAAAAAAAAAGAAATTATCAATCTCATTTTGAAATTTTTCTTAATCATTGCATTTCATCCTGACATATTCCGTATATAAAGATCAGATTGTGTGATGCTAAAAAATACCCTGTAACATGTCACCAGGCTGTGATTTCCAAAGATCCAGAAAAATTGGGACCAAGTTTGAATGTGAGCTGGAATGAGCAGTTTTAAATAAATCTTCATATATGATGTATGGAATATATTTATTCTTCAAAGAAAAAATACATAACAAATATGTATATATATACCAAGTCTTCATATATGATGTATGGAATATATTTATTCTTCAAAGAAAAATACGTAACAAAAAAAAAATATATATATATAAATGCATGCAGAGCCTTTGTGTCTTTTTTGAAAAACTGTAACTAAAATCACAGAAAGTTGCAAAAATGATACAGATAGGTTCCATAGACCCTGCACCCGACTTTCCCCAATGGTCACATTTTACATAACTGTAGCATAATATCAAAGCCAGGAAATTAAGATTTCTTCCACCCAGCTCCCTGCTGCCCCCAGCATCTCCTCTGCTGGCATTTTCTGCCCCAGTCTTCAGTCATCTTAAGGATGGGACGGTGGCCAGGGTGCCTAGAGAGTCCTGGAGCTGAAAGGGATTGCGAGACCACCCAGCAAACAGCTCACCCTCCAAGGATGGAAGATCTATTCGCTTTTCCAGCTCTCTCCAGCATGGACCCCTCAGTACTTGCCTTTGACAGTGAAGAAGTGCTTCTTTATGTCTTGAGTTAGCTTTGCGTGTAACTCAGGAACATTCCTTTCTGCAAAATATATATGTTTTTCATTATAAAGTAATATGACCACATTACAGAAACAGATACAAGGGGAAAAAAAGTCAGTCATCCATAATCCCACAAAAAAAAATTTTTTCATGTCATTATATCACTTGTGTAGATTCATGACACAACCACCAAAATCAAGATACAGAATAGTTTCATCACTATATATAAAAAAAAAATCTTCCCTTCTTCAAATCCTTTGCCCTTTTCAGTTTATAATTTATAATTTTCTTAAATATTTTCTTTGCATACAGAACCACATCACACAAATGTAATGATGTTTACTTCATTATTAAACACAATTTAGAAACTCATGAGAGAAAACATTTACTGTATTTGCCCACACTTTCACTATTTCAGTTCTTTCTTTATGCTCTTAGATTTATTATTATTGTTGTTGTTGTTGTTTTTAATCATACCCATTTTGTTTCAAGGACTTATTTTAGCCATCCTTTTAGAGCACATGTGCTGATGACAAATTCTCATAGTTTTGTTTCACTTGAGAATATTTTATTTCCCTGTGATTCCTTTTTTTTTTTAAGATTTATTTATTTATTTGTGATAGACATAGAGAGAGAGAGAGAGGCAGAGACACAGGAGGAGGGAGAAGCAGGCTCCATGCAGGGAGCCCGACGTGGGACTCGATCCCAGGACTCCAGGATCGCGCCCTGGGCCAAAGGCAGGCGCTAAACCGCTGAGTCACCCAGGGATCCCTTCCCTGTGATTCCTAAAGGATATTCACTATATACAGAAATGTAGAGCATTCTAATTGTTTTTCTATTATCTGTAAGGTGTTTCTCTTGTGCTTCTTTCAAGATTTTTTCTTGGTCTTCAGTTTTCACAAATTTACTTATGATTAACATGACTTTCTTCAGGTTTATACTTTTTGTATCTCACTCAGCTTTTTGAACCTGCAGGTTTATACTTTTGACAATTTTATTTTATTTTTTTAAAAGATTTTATTTATTTATTCATGACAGATACACACAGAGAGAGGCAGAGACACAGGCAGAGGGAGAAGCAGGCTCCATGCAGGGAGCTGGAAGTGGGACTGGATCCCCAGTCTCCAGGATCAGGCCCCGGGGCTGAAGGCGGCGCTAAACCGCTGAGCCACTGGGGCTGCCCTATTTTTGACTATTTTAGAAAATTTTTAGCCATTGTTTCTTTCTGGGAATTCAACAACATGAATATCAGATCTTTCTTTAGAGTCCCGCATCTCAGAGGTTCTTTTTATTTTGCTTGTCATTTTATTATTTTTCTCCTGTTTATATTAAGTAATTTACATTGTTCTATCTTCATGTTTACTGATTCTTTCCTCTGCTCTTCACTTTATATTGTAAAGCTCATTCACTCAGGATTTTTCTTTTTTGTAGTTTTTCGTTCTAAATTTCCCATTTGTTTCTTATTTGTATTTTCTATTTCTTTGTTTATACTTTCTATTTTTAATGTGTTTAAAACAAGTTTATAACTGCTCTTTGAAACCCTTTTTATGATGACTACTTTAAGATTTTTGTCAGATAATTCCAGTATCTGTGTCATCTCCATGTTGGCATCTATTCATAGCTTTTTCATTCAAGCTGGTTCTTTCATTCAATTCCTGGTTCTTGTTATGACAAGTGAGTTTTTATTGTACCCAAGACATTTTGAATATTATATTGATAGATTCCAGATTTTATTTATGTCTTCTGTTTTAGTAAACCTCTTCTGATCTTGTTCAAGCAGGGGAAGGAGACCATAACCTAGCATGAGCATGGAAGTCTACATTTCTCATGAAGCCTACACTGATACCATGATGGTAGGTTGGGTTCATTACCACCAGGCATGAAAGTCCCAACTTCTCACTTATTCTTCCTGGATCCCACCCTAGTGGGAGACAATAGGGAAGAAGGAGAGAGATGTGAGAAGTGGTGCTTATTATAGGCAGTGATGATGCATGTCTGCACTCCCTACCCAGCATTTGCTGGCAGGAGTGAATTGGTACAGAGCTTCTTATTCATTATGTTTGGTTGGGAGGGGGGAACTAGCTATTGTCTGGGTTTTTCCTCTTGCTAGTTTGACCCTTTTCTGGTCCTTTGGCTAGAGCAAGATAATGTTTATTATATAATTGTTTTTGTTTGTTTTACCTATTTTTTTCTATGCTTCTTTTGATGTTTGAAAATAGCTTGCATTTTCATTTCCAGTCATCAACATATGAGACAAAAAGAAAACCCTGAGAAATTTCACCAAGTCATTCCTTGGGCCCCAAAGTCTCTAGTTGGTCTGCCTTCCTCTCCCTACCAGAGTTTTATTATATTTATATAATATATATTATATTTATATATTATCATCTTCATAATTATAATAATTATATAGTTATAATTATTATATATATGTATATAATCTTCATGGGTTTTTTTTTCAGCTTTATTTATTAAAGCAGTAAAGAGAAGTGAATTTACTTCATTTTGATCAAGAATTGGAAGTCCCAAGCCTGGTTGATTTTAAAAGTATAATACATTCCTTTTTTTTATTTTTATTTATTTATTCATGAGAGACACAGAGAGAGAGGCAGAGGGAGAAGCAGGCTCCATGCAGGGAGCCCGATGTGGGACTTGATCCTGGGTCTCCAGGATCACACCCTGGGCCGAAGGCAGGCGCTAAACCGCTGAGCCACCCAGGGATCCCCTACATTCCTAATAAATATTATATTTATTGTAATTTAAAAGGTGTTGTTTCAATATAAAACACTAATTAGTAGTTACAATTTTAACAATAAAAGTTATCTAATTATTATGTGACTAAAAAATAAAATGTAAGCTTCTCTGGGCATATCTAGCACTTAAGGTTTCCAACCCTGCTCAAAAGTAATGGTTTTGCTTCTATTACCATCAGCAATGTCAGAGCCCAAAGATTCTGACACCTTCTTATCAATTTGGTCATCTTTCTCAGCTACTGATATGATGAAGGAGGATTCAGGAACTTTCTTTTCAAGTTCCTAAGGTACAGAGTTAATTCTGCATTACCTATACAAATAACTGATAGTAAAAGCATATTATAATGTTGATCATTAAAATGACTTACAAAAAGAATGTGCGCTTGAAAGCATGTTGTGTAAGAGAAATGACTACAAACACTAAAGATGCACACATACTTGTAACTCACATACTTTTGCACACATACATGCAAACTTACAAATATGTGTTTAAAAGACTTTGTTCTGATTAATATCTTTGCTGCATAGGTTTTATTATTGTTTCTTATACTCATGATTCACAGAAAATTGACAGTTTACAGTCAAGCAAATATGGTATACAATATATGAGAGTTAAAGTTTACTCTTTCATTTATATTCATTTATTCAAAAATTTTTATTAAGTAGCAACTAAATGAGGGACACTGAGGAAGTAATGTTAATAAAACACTATATTTGCCCTACAAGTTTCAAAAGTGTGAACTTCATCTGGAAAGACAAAGAAAATATTTATGAAAGTATGTCAAAGGATATATCCAGGAAAATAAGTTACAAGAATAACAGTTCCAACAATCTATAATCTCAGTTTGACATTTCCTCATACCTTTTCCTAGAATCATTTATTTATTTATTACCCCCTGGCTTACTGTCTCTTTCAAAGTCCTATTTACATGCCAAATGTCAAGTATGAAGATAAGTTTTCAAAGAAAAAAACAATTTAAAAAAGTAATTGATTAAGAACTTTTGCCACAGAACTCTGATCATTGGGATTTATTTTATACTTAAAAATATCAATTTAAAACTAGCTTTGAAAGACTTATATTTGCCTTTTGATAGCCTATTTTCCAAATAAAAATGTTAGGCTTAGTTTATAATCTATTACCAAGTTAAATGGCATAATGCTCTGATAATCTGACCTATCCTAGATGGAACCAGAAATCATAGTAGACATGGTACTGATCTTGGAAAAATAACAGTTTTGCATGTAAGAGCACATACTCACCAGGCATTCATGCTGGCACCAAGATGATCCGGTAAAGGGGAAGGGGTTTTTTGTTTGCTTTTTTAAAGATTTATTTATTTATGATAGACATAAAGAGAGAGGGGGGCAGAGACACCGGAGGAGCCCTACATGGGACTCGATTCCGGGACTCCAGGATCACGCCCTGGGCCAAAGGCAGGTGCTAAACTGCTGAGCCACCTAGAGATCCCCAGGAAAGGGGTTTTGAAATCAGAAATACCAGCCACATTATTTCATAAGGAGTGTAACTTTGGGCAAGGTATTTAACGTCTCTAAGTCTTTGATCTCTCCAAATGGAGTTAGGATAAATATTAAATGCAATAGAATATATAAAATTGTGTGATTCCTTCCCGATGCTATCATTGCCATCCTGATCTCTACCAGACTCCAAGTGAGAATGACAGAAAGGGGACATTCTCCGGAAGGGATAGAGATAATAACAAGAAGACAGGAGGTTCTCTCACCTCATCAAGGTGATGATGAAGGTAGTTTTATAGTGACTGTTATAGTGACTGTTGGAGCCACATAATCCAGTATATGTGAGGGGGGTTAGCATGGGGTTTGAACCTAGGCAATAAACCAGACCCAGCCTCCTGGTAAGGTTGTGAATGTGGAATCTAATGAGAGAATTAAGAGTATGGCCTCAAAAGAAGTACATCTATAACTTTATTAGATAAAACTAGACCACAGTTGGGCTCAGGAATACTATAATCCTAGATATACCCTAAAGCTTATTTAAACCATTAAACCATAATCTCTCCCTTTAGCTACTTTAAAATGGGCTGTGGAATATACTCATTATATTCCATGCTTACTCTTCCTACTGTATGACAAGGTTTGTGATATGGATAAAACTTAAATATTTATGAAGCCTTTATTTTACAATATCAATTGGTACTTCAAAATAATCCCTGATATTTTCATTTTTTTTAAAGATTTTATAATTTTTTTAAGATTTTATTTATTTATTCACAAGAGACACACAGAGAGAGGAAGAGACACAAGGCAGAGGGAGAAGCAGGCTCCATGCAGGGAGCCCGATGTGGGATTTGATCCTGGATCCCAGGATCACGCCCTGAGCGAAAGGCAGACGCTCAACCCCTGAGCCACTCAGACATCCCAATCCCTGATATTTTCTAATACAAATTCAATTTATTCTAATTTATTCCAATTAGAACAAATTTCTGCTTAAGTACCGATGACAAATTTAGTACCAAAATTTTTCTATATCATTGGTACTTAAGCAGAAATATTTATATACGCTTTTTATAAACACTTTAGTGCTAAAATTTATTTCACAGGGGTATTCTAGATAAAATTGAGATTAAATTTGTTGAAAGCTTTCAATATTGAACAAGTTCATAACATACAGTGGCAATAGAAAAGAAGAACTTTTTCACCAATTCTGTTTTACAGTGTTCAATTTCTGGTAGTTAGTAGGACAAGAGAGGATCAAAATAGCTTTTTATGTATTTTAAGATATGACATAGCTTCTAATACTTGATACAGATCTCTTTGAATCTGGACATCTAGGGTGCAAATCTATACTCGGAAATTCAAGACAAACAGAAAGGTCAGAGAAGATGCTACAAATCCTAGCGCCTTTAGATGATAAGACATGAGCCTACAGATTAAAGAGTGCAGACATCATAATGCTATGATCAAATGTCTCAAGTCTGATTCAAATGACTAGTCAAATTGTGTTCAAGTAGGTTAGACAGATTTAAGTGGTATCAATGCAGCAAAATATGCATTGCTTTTAAAAATCACTCCTCTGCATAGCTCCTAACAACCTTCTCAATTTGTCCTTTCTCTGCTATATTGGTGTGAGATATTCTTTAGACCATAAAGTCCTTTTACTTTTCCCAAGTCTCACATTTTGTCTGATGCTTTTCAATAAGTTCACTGTATTTCTGGAGAAGGCTAAATTTGCTGTTAAACTTACTCCATATTTAAATAGTTATCCAAATAAAGTTTCAAAAATGATTCACTTCATAATCTTGACATTTTCGACCAACCTCAGGAAGCTAAGGAGAGAGAGCACTGCAAAGTTGAAGAGCAATTGGCAATTAGGATCATTTTAACTGGAAGAAAATCACCGTTAGAGTATCCTATTTCTCTAAGATGGTTCCCCATTAAGGGGAGGGGGAAAAAACAAAACAAAACCTGACATTGGCTAGTAAAAGTCATTAAGAGAAACATAATACAACTGACAATGGAAAAGATACTGCCAGAAAGAAAATGGTGTGACTAAGAGTCTTGCAAGTGTAGTTAGCAGTGAAGAACTACAGCATTTTGAATAGTAAATCACATTTACTGTAATAAGGGAATATAAAGAGTTTTTTTCTCCAAAATATATTCTAGCTCCTTTAATACACATAATTGGTGATTGTGAATAACCAAGCCAACATTCCAGGCATTGATGGAAAAGTCATTTTTTAAATCATCTGTATTATAAATATCAAGTATTACCACAAAATTTAGGAACTGTGTACTTTCTTGAACCTAATGAAGCTCATTAATTCTTCCCAACACAGTAAGCATTTACTAGCTAACACAATAGTAAAAGTTCCATTTCCAAGCCACTAGCTGAGCTATTGTAGTAGAGAGTATATTTTACAAATTGATTCAAAGCAATTTCTTCAGGCTCACAGTAAGTAGGTACAGTAAAAAGTAGTGCTATCTTGTGAGTCAGTTAGTCTTACTCTAGTTAAATATATACTCAGAGAAAGAAAACCAAGTAGCATTTCAGAATCTAGGCTTAAAATCAATTTATGTTGAGAACCAAAATGTCTCCTTCATAAATATTTATAGGAAAGGGTTTCAGATTATATGTTCAGCATTGAATGGTGCATATTATTCTTATTAATGTTTCATAAACATTTGTACAAAAAACAATATGCTTTACTTTGCTTCTAAGTATTAAGTAGAATTATTGCAGCATCTGCTTCCAATGGTTGAGTGCACAAGCTATTCATGCCTTGTCGTAAATTCTGTGATGCATTAAGATGTCATTAAATGTACCTTCTGTGGTTGTCTCCTAATTTACATACCTTGTAAATCATCAGGTAAAAATCAAGCAAACTGGGGAATAGTCTCCTATGCTCTTCCCTTCTGCCACAGACTGAGTACAATTCATATTCTTCTCTATTTCAGGCTCCATCCACCTCTCATGCCTCAACTCTGAGGCTGTGTCTCAGAACATTTGAAAATGTAGTTAATGGATACAGTTATTAATCGTTTTTAAATGGTGTCTATAATTGTATAGAAACAAACTTGGGAAATAGGTTAAGAGATTATAGATGAGGTTAGGCATACCAGTTAAATTTAGCATCTCTGTTGTAAAGGAGAGGCTGCATTTCCAGAGATTCCACACGTAAAGAGAAAATGGAAAAACACTGGGGGACTAACTGTGTCTCTTTTCTCTCAGTCCTGTTTTAAATGCCCTCACCATATGGCTCCTAGAATCCTGGAATCTCAGCATTAGGAGAGGCTTGCAGCTCTCACCTGGTGTAACCCCCACCCATTGGAGAAGTCCTCTAGATTACAATCCGTCTGTTGTCTGAACACTTCTAGTAATGGGAAGCCCAAGTTTTATAAAAAAAATTCCACTCAGTTTGTCGTTTGGGTTGGATTGCCTTTCAGTTCTAGAAGGATATTCATTATTTAACTTTTAGCCCCTTGTATTTCCCTGCTTCACAATTGTAACAATGGTGATTTTCCTTCATTTTCAGTAGCCAGACTGGAATCTTCTCCTGTTGACGCTACTGCTTTGTTTAGGGACTTTGTACTGCAATATTTGTTTCTCTGATTTCTGTTACTTCAGGCCTTTGGTTCAGAAACTACTGTGAAAACTAACAGTTTCAAGCTACTTGGCTAAGTCACAGTTTTAAGGATGCTGGAAAATTGAATGCAAAGAACACATTGCATTTTTACTAGAGTGGACCTAGGACATTAATAATTTTTCTATTGCAGAGAAAGATAATATATCCTAGCAATTTTAATGTGGAGTCCTGTGTTTTGTACTGAAGTTTGGATGAAATTAATGTCCCACAGAAGTCAAACAGAAGTTTTTGTTTTTGTTTTTGTTTTTTTTTTTTTTTTGAGAGCAGCATCATTGAAAATGGATAAATATACATGGATTTTTATATCCAAAATCCAAAAAAGGGGAGAATGACAAGGGTATAAGTCAAGAATCTCAAGAGAAACAGAACTAATAGGATATGAATGGATATATATATATAAGAGGATATTTGTTGTAGTAATGGCCCATGCAGTTGTGAAGGTCATAAAGTTCCATAATCCACTCTCTGTGAGCTAGAGAACCAGGAAAGCCAGTGGTGTAATTCAGCCTAAGTCTGAAGGCCTGAGAAATGCAGGGAAGTGGGGGGCACTGATGCAAGTTCCAGAGTTTGAAGACCTGAACAAGAGAATATGTCAGTTCCAGATCAAGAAGATAAAGGCAGATTCTTGCTTCCTCTGCCTTTTGGTTCTATGAAAGCCCTCAAATGATTAGATGATGAGCGAGGATCTTCTTGACTAAATCTACTGGTTCAAATGCTAATTTATTCTGAAAACATCCTCACAGACACAGAAATAATTTTTACCAGCTATATGGGCATCTCCTAGCCCAGTCAAGTTTTCATGTAAAATTAGCCATCACAATGGAGAACAAGAAAGAAGTCATGAAATTATTACTTAGCAATATACGAATCCAGAAAATTATGGTAAAATCCATAATTTTACCAGATTAAATCAGTTTGTTTCATTTTATTTTTTTATTCTTCCAAACAAAAGTCGTCTAACAAATAAAATGTATTTGTTTGGGGTTTTTTTCAGGGTCAGATTTTTTCCTTATGTTATGTGATTTACAGGCTACAAAACAATTCCAACCACTAACACCATAGAGGTCACTTGTCATGAGCTTATACTAGAAGATGAACCTCTAAAGCTTTGCCTTAGAGAGGAAGACATGGTTACCAAGTGATGGGCAATTTTAAAAACACTGTGACATAGAGAAAAGCTTCTTGCTTTTCCTTGTTTCTGTTCAAAATACATACATCAGTCTTTGCAACAGTGAGTCCTTGAATTGCTATCAAAAAGGGCATGGTGAGAAATGAGAATTCCCTGCAGTCTCTAAGCCTGTTAAAGCACCAAGAGTTTCTCTTTGCTTTCATCCCCCAGGAAAACACTCCAGTGTCCTGAGGAATCAAGGGACGGGAGGAAGATGAATACAAGGGTGGAGAGGTCAGCAATAGGAAAGCAGAGAAAGTTGTTCCCTTTAAAAATGTATTAGAATAGTGCACAATACTCTAATATATCATTTTGCAACATGTTTTCCCTTTGAGGCACTAAAGGCAATGCCAAGGAGCAGGTATCCGGAGAAAAGTGTAGGCAGCAGAAAGAAATCCAAGTGTATGAGTTTCTCTGACATTTTTCTCCTCTACCATCTGTGAGGTTTCAATGGGCACACCAGGTCTGGAAACTAATTTTAAATGTCACTCTCATCAGAGCACAATCATATTTTCTATCAAATGTAAAAGCAGACCCATTCTCAATAATAACACATATATAAGATTAAACCTGTGTTAAGTCAGCTTTTCAGATGGAATTAAGATCTTCTTAATGTCAAGGAAAACAAGCATACACTTCCCACATGTTATGATTTAGAAACTAAAATTCCCCTGTCTCTTAATCAATGATAATTAAATAATTCTCTGAAATTAGTTTATGCATACAGCACAAGGCTGGAAAGCTAATATGAAAAAGTTCACATAAAAAAATGCCTTCCCTTATTTTGAAGTCATATAAGTTTATGTATGAAAGATGTCACAGGAAAAATATAAGAAATGCTCACAGAGCATTTCTATACCAGGCCTTGGATCAACCGCAGTTTTACATAAATTTAAAGATGGAAGATATCTTTGAAATCACTCTTCTCATTTGTCACTAGAAAATCGAGGCTTCTTTATGTCAGTATTAACCAAGGGCAACTAGACACTTGGTAGAGGAAATAGGACTAAAGTTCCCAGCTTTCAAATTCCACTCAGTGTTTTCCTATACACAACAGATTGAAAAGTGCAGCAGCTTTGCACTTTTGTTTTTATAACTCTAACCAGGTGAAATCCTGGGTACCAAGAATTATAACATTTCAGCATAATAATGATGTATATCATGTTTTGTATTCTATGCACTATACACTCTACTAGGTAATTTGTATCCATTTATTCTGACTTTAGAAAAGTTTGATTGAATATAATCTAAACCCTTCACACAAGCTTAGAGAATGACTCATGGGTTTAAGTTTTGAAGGAGATTTCACAGTTTAACTTCAGGAAGTATAGTAGTCAGAATATTCTAAGCTGCCTGTTCCATTTCTAAATTCTCTATTTCTATTTCTCTTTTCATATATGATCCATTTTACACCATGCTACCCTTCATTCTCTTCAAAATTCTTAGCTTCTAAATTCCAGGGGTTTGACAGACCAGGAGACTTTGAACAACCATAGATCCATTAACCTCTGATAACTTCAAAGACCAAAAGCCAAATTTCTGAACTTCTCTCTTTCCCTTTTCACTCGTTGTTTAATTGATAGGTAAGAGAATCTGATTATCTTCCTCCTCTTCATTAACTACAATGAAGTTTTTATTAAACTTCTACACAGATCAATTGATAACTATCTTCTAAACACACACACACACACACACACACACAAACACTGTCTACCTAACAAAATATTCCATTTCTAAGATCAGATACCATGTCTTATGTTTCTTTCATATCTTCCAGAATCCTGAGCACACAGTTGATAATGAATAAATAATATTCTCATTGGTTGAACTGTCTATCCATGGTTGCCTTGAATTTTATACAATCTAAAACCATGTCTCTGAATTACTCCCTCAATAATTAACCATGGTTAATTGTCTTCAGTTTCTAAAGTAATCCAAAGTATGTGACAAATCTCACTCTCCCTGCAATTTAATGTATTCATATGGGAAATTATTCAAAAAGCAATTTGAAATGATAGTAAAAATTATTCCCTTTGTATCCAGACAATGTTGCATAATGAAAAATAAACAAATAAACCATAAACCAGGAGCCTAGATTCACTTCTCCCTCTAATAGAGCAAGTGTGGGGAAATTCCTGAAACTCTCTGATCTCAGTTTCCTCATCCAGCACCCAAGCTGTACTATGGCAGGAGACAGAAGAAAGAAAGTTAGACAAGAAGCTTCCAACTATGTCCTGTCCATTCTGAGTGTCCTGTAGAACTCAGGGATTTCTGAGAAAACCATAAAAGCTGCTTAAGGGAAAGCGGGAAAGATCTAGTAGGTTATTCCCTTCATGCCTTAACCAGGGGAGCTCCATTTTCATTGACTGTTACCACTTTTAGACAGTAGAATTCTATGATATGCTTTCTTTTGAAAGTTTAACTACTTTTTAAACTACAGAATTAAATTACGTTTTGACTCTTAAGTTGCATGATATGAATGAGAGGTAGTTATCTATAGTCTCTCATAGCTAAAGGAATGGTTTGCCTCTCTTCACCTCTCACATTCTCCAACTTCTGCATAGAGTCCTACGGTCCACATGGCAGCCAGGAGAATGCCCCCATCTTAGAGCCCTGGCAGGTATCATAGCAAAGGCCAAATGTTCACACTTGGAGATGAAAGAAGAACCTGCTGGTTCACCACTCACAGCTTTCTGGTATCTCTGCCATCAAATACAACTGGCATTGTATGGGACCTGCTCAGGCTTTATATATTGTATGAGCTAAACAGCTAGAAGCTGGAGAAAGAATGAAGGGGAAAAGCCTAAATGTGTATTAGAGGTCAAAATTATAAGTGTGAGAATTACTGCTTAAAGAGGACACATGTGCTTTTGTAGATTTTTCAAAAATCTGTTTTACCATCAGTTCTCTTGCCCTGTCTGGAGGTAAGGTGGGGAGAAGTGAAACAGAGTATATAGTGGAAATTAGTATATTTATTAGCATTTTATCTTTGAGCATCAGCAAGCCATTTTTGCTGTGTCAAAAATGTAATTAGATGCAGTTGTTTTCCAATGACCTCATTTTTTTGTTAGAATATTTTCTATTACTAACCAAGTCTAATCAATTATCATGCCAAAAAGCAAAGGGGAATCCATTAGAGACATTAGTGTCTATTGGACACTGCTTTGAGAAGCACGATGGGTGGTTTTCCAATGCTAAGTTCATTTTTCTGTGTGATAACTCAGGATCATCTGTGTCATGCAGGTGGTCCCTCTTTGCCACAATTTTCTTGGCAGAAGTATTTAAGAACCTGTTCACAAATATTCTACAAACCTATCCCTGACCCAGTTGTTTTTTAATTTGAACTATGGTGATATTCTACTTGAGGAAAAACAGTTATTGAATCATAAATTTCTGTGTATGTATTTCTTTGATAATTGATCTATTAAATCACACAAAAATAATTTAATACACTCACAGCCTCCCCCAAGTAGTTTCTACATTGAGGCCTCATGTAAAATAAATCAAATAATTTTGCTATTCTAATAGATATGAAAGTTGCATCCATTCACATTTTATGTCACCGAGTATCTCTTTCAGTTAGGTGTTGTGTTACTTATAACTAGGACCAGACTCCAGCAGCTAAAAGGAACTAGTGTTTACCTTCTTAGAAGAGGATATCAAGAGATTTTACTAGATTGATGAGTGAAATGACTTCATAATATCATTAAACAACTCAGACTCCTTCTATTTAGCTGCTGTGTGCATATCTTCCTATGCCTATCTACAAAGTGAGATGGTACCAGAACTTCAAATTCCATGTATATGTTGCAGCAGGAAAAAGGGCAAGGAGAGCGAGAGGGCAAAGGCAAAGGACTCCTCCCAGGTAATTTAGTTCCACTCAAGGAGGCTTTCCAGAAGTCCCACCATAACTTGTATCTATAGTTTATCAGTGAGAATTTACACATGTGGTCACAACTAGTAATGAAAGAAGCTGGTAAATGTAATATTTAGCTATACCACAGAGACCCTCAGATAAAATGGAGGATAGAAGAAAGGAGAGAAAGAATATCGAGTAGTAACTAGCAATTTCTGGCTTAGTGACCTGCATGTGACCAGGTGTTTATTTAATTATTTTCTCAATGCCTTCATATTTTAATTGTGTGTAATCCCTGAATTTTACTGTTTTCTAACTATGAACATTTATGGGCAGCTTCATTCATATAGCGCCATATATAGGCTCAATGATGGGTGGAATATTACTAAATATGTTTGTTTTTTTAAAGATGAATTGAGACAAGTTTAACTTAACTGACATTATACTGAAATCATTTAAAAGAGGAATTCTGTAAACTTTCCACACTTAGTTTAGCCAAATTGATACAGGCAGAAAGCTAAAACCTTTTTGAGGAAATCATAATTATTCAGATTTTGAAAAGACTGATAGCATAATGCTAAAAATCTGAAGATAATATTGTGAATTATAGAGAGAATAATTAGTTTCTCATTCAATGATATTTATAAATAAATGAAATATCTGTCATGGTATTTTATCCTTGTAGGATTCCTAACTAAATAAGAAAATATGACTTTATATTTGACTTTATGGTTTTTTCAATTCAGTAAATGGAACACATAGTATAAATGTTGAGCTTCTTAAATGAAAAGCACAAAATTTAAGTGAAATACAAGGTTGTTAAGAAGCTAAATGGTATCTCCAGATTAATATCAAATAATCTGGAATACCAATTTTTCAGGTATTTGGTCACTTCTATGTAGTGATTAGAGTTTGATGTTAGTGAACTAATCACTAACATCATAAGAATGCAGAGCTACTAGCAAATGTTTTGTTGTTGCTGTATTTAGCAGTTATTCTCTTTAGCTATATAGTATAACTGAAAGACTTCTTTCATAGGATAAGTGCTAGTCTACTCAATTGATTGCATTATAGCAATTATTTTACTTATTCTCTTTATTTATTTGTAAATATTTTCACACAGCATGGTCTCAGGCAATTTACACCTAACAAGACTGGTATATCTCAAAATTTTGTCTAAAATATTTTCATCTCAGTATAATTTCTACAACATATAAGGATTACACAAATATAAACCAGGATGATAGCACTTGGGATCAAGTCCCATTTATCTTCAAGATAAAGTAGACAAAGATCATCATGAAAACCAAGAATGAGTAAGTTGGTTAGCCCAATTTAGCACCTAATGAAGAAATTACCTCTATATCACTTTTGACAGGTTATCATCCAGTTTTGTGTAAACTTCAAAACCTAAGTATATTTTTTTCTTTATATTTAAAAAGCCATCATTTCATGAATGCACACAAAAAAAGTTTTCTTTCTGGGATGCCTGGGTGGCTCAGTGGATGAGTATCTGCCTTCTGCTCAGGGCGTGATCCCGGGGTCCTGGGATTGAGTCCCACATCTGGCTCCCTACAGGGAGCCTGCTTCTCCCTCTGCCTCTCTCTCTCTCATGTATAAATAAATAAAATCTTTTTTAAAAATAAAAGTTTTTTTTTCTTGGTTTGAGTTTGTAGGGGAAGAAAACTCCCTTCTCCCTTCTAGGTTCTTTGGCTGGTCTAATAATTAAGTTGACAACACATAAACAGGAGAAAAACAAATTGAATATTTTATGTACAGGATCCCCAAAGATATTAGACTCAAAGAAATGATGAAAGCAGGCAGCTTTTTCACATTTTAGAGAAAGAAACAATAGATTTGTGAAGAATTGACAAGACAAAGAAATTTGGGCTTGGGGTAGCAAATTAGTGAGGAAGTAGCAATGTTAATACAGCCTTCTTGGCCCTGAATTCCCTACCTCTGGCAATAGGGATGTCTCCTATTCTCTTGGTATACGATAAGTATCCTCACATGGGACATTTATTTCTGGTTTTCAAGGGGATGATGGAGGGTCAGTGTGTTCTTCTGACACATGCTGTTTCTTAAATAACTTTAATACAACATAATCAGTATGCAAAAGTGTCATATTGGTGTATTCTGCTCTCTTTCAAATTAAATATTCCTCATGTGCTCCCAGGTACTTCCTGAACTTAGTCCTGTAGAATGACACAGAATCTGTCTACCTTCCTCCCTAGATTGGTCTTTATAGATTGGGAGCCAGGAAACATACCTTTCCTATTTCTCTTCCATTCAAGCTAAGCATCCCCAGCTCCCTTTGCTTTCGCTCATGTGGCAGAGCTCTTAGACCATTAACCAGCTCTTTCCAATCTTCTGGTCTTAGAATAGGTTTTTCTTTTATGTTCATGTTAAAGTGTGCTCCTCTAATAAACAGAGAAATCAAGATATGGCTGAAAACGTTCACCTCCCTGCTTGAGATGAACTTCCAATACAGCTTAAAGTAATTTATCTCTGTTTGCAGCTACAGCTCAGTGTTGCCTCCGTATGAGCTTCTAGTCAATTAAAATCACAGGTCACTCTTATTTAAAATTCAATTAAGTCAGCTCTCACAGAAACAAAATGAAAGACATTTTCATCAGCCTTGTTGAAATCCAGATGTGTATGGCCCTCCCTTACTACCCCAGTTAAATAATCCTATCAAAGCAGGAGAGAAGTCAGGAAAAATAAGTTTTTTTTTTATTCTCAGTAAACAGAGTCATAATTATCAATAATTTCCTAAATCCTGACCTGACTTTGTTTAATTTTGTTGAGGTTGTGGCCAAGATCACCTGTCTATATTTTTAGTGGTTAAGCTTCCACAAGAAAGAAGGAAGGGAGAGAGAGATGGAAGGAGAAGCAAGGAAGGAGATATTTGCATTTAATATTAGGTTAGAGTCTAGACCTGGTGTCTTGTCTCTTCAGGTTGCTATAACAAAATACCACAGACTTGACATCTTATCAAAAATAGAAATTTATTGCTTGAAGTTTTGGAGGTTAGGAAGTCCAAGATGAAGGCTTCTGTAGATTTGGTGTCTGATGAGAGTCCACTTTCTGGTTTGTAAATTATTGTCTTCTTGCTGGATCTTTATAAGTTAGAAGAGGCTAAAGAGCTCTCTTTGGAGTCTGTCTTATAAGGTCACTAATCACATTCATGAGGCTACTACCCTCTCAAAGCCACCACTTCCCAATACCTTCCCTTTGGGAATTAGAATTTCAGTAGATCAATGCATGGGGGATGCAGGGAGGAGGGAGGCAAACTTTCAGCCCATAATAACTTGGTACTTTAAATACCTTGTAGCACCTTAAAGGTTAAGTCCTGATTGTCCTCACTTTCAAATAATACGTTATAATACAATATATGAGTTCTCACTAAACTTTTCTTACATGCTGTCTCTGAGGTTGTAATCATGATAACTACTATATTATGAGCAGGGCATTATTCTTGAGAACTTTGCATGAGCTGGATTTGAATTCTATTCAAAGCCCTCTTAAGTGGAAGCTAGCTATCGTCATCCCTCTTTGAGAAATGAGAAAAATGAGACTCAGAGAAGGTAAATAGCTGCACAGGGTCACAGAACTAGTAATGGTTAGAGACTATACTGAAATACACACACAGATGGGCTGTAGAGACAGTGTTTCTAACTACCATGCTATTTTGCTTGCCAGTGATCATAAATGGGGTAATGCAGATCCCGATATGAATCATTTCTTTTGAGTTATTTTAATTTACAAATTAAGCAGATATCATTCTGAGTTCTGTTTACCTAACAACTATTCAGGAAAAGCCTGAATATTCATCTTTTACAGTAACCAGTTCAAGTATGTTTCAATTCAGGGAGGGAACTGGTATATATTTATACATTGAGCATCAATTCAGAGACAAATGTTTTTGTAAAAAAAAGAAAAAAAGCAAGGATATTTTATGAGTATTCTTTCATTACGTCTCAGTTAGGTGTTCACAAGAAAGCATTTGTTGAACAGACACAATAAGATGTTAATGACAAATAACCACTCACCACTGGTCTCCTTTCTTTATATGCATTTGCATGATCAAAGAGAAACTTGTTAGCCAAAGAAACGGATGTTACTTTCCTAACACTTGCCTTTCATTTGTAAAAACAGTTTTACATCCTCATACTGCTTGCTTTTGACCTAGAGAAAAAATATTTTTACTTATTTGAAATTACCTTAGCACTCAAATTTAATATGGATTAATCCTCAAATATAAATATAAACCACTGTTAATTTTATAAAGATCACTACCATAGGGAAAAACGGCTACTGCAGGTGTTCATCTTCAGAAAAAAATACAAATTACAGCTCTAATCTCTTTGGCGATTCACTTTTCATGTACCTGAAGTGCTTCATTATGCAACATTATTTTGTTATAAACATCTCATTGTTCTGTCTTGCAACCAGATGTGCTGAAGACAATTCTCTCACTCAGGTAAATTATGTGAGAATGGAAAGGAAAGAAAATCATTTCCTCTTTTATTAAGCTAGGATGTAAGCTATATCTTGACCTGTGTAAAAATAGCTAAGGGCAACTTGAGAACCTGTAAGGTAAGTACAGCTTCCTGAAATATCACTGTTAACTGTTTTAAGAGAAAAGAGAGAGAAATGAACTCTAACTTAAAATGTATTAGGATTCAGAAAATACACATGGCTAATTATATGTACACTAGACAGGATTCTACTGGCCTGAAGGAAGTGTTTTGTTTATTTTATGAAGGTTCATTAAGCCATGTTTACAACGTAATACATAAACATTTAGAAAATAATGTAACAGTTTAGTATGATAGGATGTTATATATAACTGGTAACTACTCTGATAAACTCGTTTTTTTTCAAAACTGGGTTTTCTTTTGTTTGCTTTAAAATGTATATAAAACTGTTATTATGTTTATGAAAATATCTGTCTTTATTACCATTTTAACCACTGTACTAGGAGCTAGGATTGAAGTCTGGTGTCTGGATTTATCAAGGGCTATAGATACATACCCAGGGACAGGGAACCAGGTAGGCAAGTCATTGGCTCAAAACATTGCACATATAGATGGATCATCAAATTCTTCAGCCAGAGGAGATTAATTATAATTATGAAAATAAGATAGGTTTTAGGTGCAAATTGCATTAAGGCTTGATGGAAAATGTATTGTAGCAACTGAGGTAGAAACAAAATACAGGTTCTGAGGCTAAACCAAGGTTAGTTCCTAGTGGCTCTTCTCCAAAAGAGGTTTGCAGCATATTATAGTTTTTTGTTTGTTTGTTTGTTTGTTTGTTTTTTAATTTGGAGTAGCTTGAATGCACTACAGTCAGACCCATTGATGAGGGAGTCCTGGGTGTATGAATATAACAGAAACTATTAAAGAAAGATAATGATCTTTTCATTACTGATTTAGTTGATTTCTTTGTGATCTCAGGAGATTTCAAGTCCTTTGGGCCTCAGGATCTTCTTTATCCAAATCTTCTTCCTCCAGAGTCCTGTACCTTCTAGATTTAGAGTAGGAGTCTTAAAAGTAACAAGTTAGATGTAAGTATACATTACATAAACACGTTATGCAATAGTAAGATGAATTTTGGAGCTACTTCTCATAGCCAACCACTCGAGGTTTAAAGCTCCTTCCTGGGAAGCTATATTTTTCAAATACTTAAATATATACATCTATAGAGAATAGAATAATGCAGAATGAGGATGATCATTGAGTGAAGTTTGGATTTATATTTAAATGGGGTGGATGGCTAGTGTGTGTTAACCATATTTAAGATTATGACTACAGTGGACAGCTTTTTCAAACCATAATTAAAATAATGATTTGACTTGATTTTCAATATTAATGACTTTCGTATAAAAAAATCTCAGAAAAAGCATTTCCTTTGTAAAATCAAAAAATTTTATTTCAGTACAGTTATTGTTTGCCAGTGTCCATTCTAAATGATAGTTGTTACAAAAAAGTTGTCACTTGCTGGTAAGAATTGAAGACATATAAAAAGTGGAATTAACTACTAACTCCTTCATATATGGAATCTCAGTTTAACTCATAATTAGAAAACATCATACAACCTAAAATACATAGGTGGGCATAATACAAACATATATTTATATCACGTGGTTTGAAAAATTACTGTACTGTATTATATCAGAAGTATATATTTTCTACAACCCAGAAATAACAGAAGTTGATATTATATCCAATTCAAAATATAAATCCAGTTGTTCATATGTTCTGTCAACATAAGCTTAGATCTGAAAACAGTTTCATTTGTTCTATTAAATTAGATTTCCATATTCTGAAAATGGAATTTGCTTTAATGAGAGGCAAAGAATCAGAAGGATAATGAAAATAATATTTAAATACAAGGTTAAGATTCTGAAAGCATAATTGAGGCCATCCTCATTATTTTCAGCCCTTATGTTCAATTAGGCCTGACCCAAGAAAAAGGAAGCTAGTGTTCTAATTGTGTAGGAATAATGTCTTGTAAGTTTTGTCACATAATTTTCTGTAATGCATTTATAAGAATTTGTATCCAACTTTGAACTAAATACATTGAAGCAATTTTATTTTATTTGGGCTTCCAACCTCTTTTTTAAAAATATGTGGTTTTTCATATAAAATTATTTGTACATATAAACATTTTGCCTTTCTTAAACTCTATTTTACTTTGATTTTAAATATGAATACTTAGGGGCATCTGGGTGGCCCAGTCAGTAGAGCATCTGGCTCTTGGTTTTGGCTCAGATCACCATCTCGTGGGTCATGAAATCAAGCCCCGAGTCAAACTCTGTGCTCAGCAAGGAGTCTGCTTAAGGGATCTCTCCCTCTGCCCCTCCCTGTACTCTTTCTCTCTCTCTCAAATAAATAAATAAATCTTTAAAAAAATATGTATACTTAACATATTTATACAAAATGAAGGGGAAATATTATTATAATTTCTCTAGTATTTGAGGACTAGGTACAAGCAAAGGGAAGATAATAATTGTTGTGGGCTTTTTTTGTTTTTTTATTTTTTTAAAGATTTTATTTATTTATTCATGTGAGACACAGAGAGAGAGAGATGCAGAGACACAGGCAGAGGGAGAAGCAGGCTCCATGCAGGGAGCCCGACATGGGACTTGATCCCAGGTCTCCAGGATCAGGCCCTGGGCTGAAGGCAGCGCTAAACTGCTGAGCCCCCCGGGTTGCCTGGGAAGATAATAATTGTATGATTATCTTATAAACAAAGATATACAGATAAAAAAATGATTAAACAATCATAGTTTATAATGTATCATATATTAATATGTAATTAAGTGGGTAGTTATTCCATTTCTCCAATTAAGAAAGTAGTTACTCATATGAAATGCAATTGTAAATATCTAAAAATGATTTGGTTACATCAATTCACAAAAGATAAGTTAAATATCTAGTACCTTAAGATATAAGATACATCTATTATATCTTAACTACTACATCTTGATTGTTGTAACAGTCAACTTTTGCTATATGTAAAGTATGCAAGGGCCTATCTATATATTCAGATTATATTTTTTAAAAGAAATTATAATTTAGTTCATCATCTGTTTTGCAAATGGAGAGTAGTAAGGGTAAAACAAGGCCAATAGATTGGTGGAAAACAAGCTTTGTAGAGCTTTAAGCCAAATAGATAAAATGTGCACCATAACCAAGTTTAGGTAATACTGTTACTAACAAGTTTTAAAATATGTGTTTAATTTTATTAATAAGAATAAAGTTCATTCCCAAATTATACAAATATCACTTCATAAGAGATTGAATATAGGTTTTAGGAAAAATATGATTCTTTTGGATTCCCAGGTTCATTTTTCAATAACTGAGAAAAATCAGATGCATAGCAGTCACTAAAATGATAGCTAACATTTGCAAATAGCTTTTTATGTGACAGGCCCTTTATAAGTTATTTTCACTTACATCAATTCATTTAATTCTCAATTAAACTTTGAGTTTGGTGCTATTACTATCTTTATTTTAGTATAGTGAAGCTCACCTACAGAAAAGTCACTTACTTGCTCAAAAATGGACAGCGGGAGATATGAGATTCACAGCCAGAACTGGGGCCTGAGTCCCTTCTCTAACCATTATGTGACATAGCCCTGAGGGAATAACTAATGGACTCCAGGTGGTTGGGTGCATCTAAAAGGTAGAACTGCAAAAGCCAGCCTCACTGTCATGCTAGAGCCAGATCTGCTTCTTTATGCAGTTTAATGACCATTCACTGTCTTAAAGGCAAGCCTACACCATACTTCTACATCACCAAGCTAACACCTGATTAATAGTTATAGTTAGGTCAGTAACTGTCAAAAGAAACAAAATGCATTAACAATTACATTTACAAGAAATGCTTAACATAGCAAAATTTGCACAGAATAATGGCTATAATTTATTGAGCATTTATTTTATGCCAAGTGCTGCCTGTTACTTTTAATTTATCCATAATATCCCTATGATGTAAGAATTATTATTCCTAATATTATTTCTAACTTCCTACTAAGCAAACAGAGGTTCAGAGATATTTAATTACTTGTTCCAATTTCCAGAGTAAGAAAATGATTTAAGTATGATTTTCTGCAGTTCTTATTTCTACAGTGAACTGTATTCTGAAAATACTACATTGATGCCTGATAATTTCCATGTTTATGCATTATTATAAAATGCATATAAATGCCCATTTTACCCTCTGTATTCACAATATAACTACTCAATTATGTAGTTCATTCTAAACTATGTCCCAAAACTTATTATATATAGCTATTACCATAGAATCTATATTATCTACATGTCACTAATCTATAAAAGAGACAACTGAAAAGTTGAACTCGAAGAAAGCTTCTTTTCTTCTGTATGAAACAAAAAAACCAGAGATTAGAAATTATAACATGTAAATGCTTGATTTTTCTCATGTTGATAATCTGTGGCATGAGAAAGTGGTCCTAATTTATATACAGCTCTGAAAGTTACAATGTACTCGGTAGTATTACATTAGATTTTACTGGTATTTCACTCCAGTTTCATTGCTTCCCTTTGGTGTCCAGTGGTAGGATTGATTATATTTTGTCTCTTCTTTGAAACTCCACAATGTTTTCTGTGGATTCCATAAGCATGTATTATATATTATGCAGTTAAAATGGCAACAGAAACCTTTGAGTGCCCACATGTTCTACATTCAAAACTATACTTAACATTTTAAGAATTCTGCAGCAGTGATACTACTTTTCAGAAATGTCAGTGAATCACCCCTGAAAGACCCCCCCTTTCTCTTCCTAACACTATAAATAAAATACTAGTGTATGATATTTGGTGAACTGAGTTAAATGATGAGCCATATCCGTTACAATAAAAAACACTTCCAGAAATAAATGATATTTCAACTTGTTACACTAATGGAGAAAAGCATATGCCTCTTTGATCATACATCTTTCTTGAAGTGCATCTTAAGGTCTCTTTGCCATTGGCATCAACCAGCTAAAACATTAAGCTCATTTGGCTCCTTTAGTGGAAAGATCCAGTCTGACCTAAGTCAATGAAGGTAAAAAGTGCATATGATTTAGGGGCTCTAATGCAATAGTTAATAGCTCTGCTGGAGTAGCACGTTTTATGTCCCCAGTGTATGCTTCCTGTTTCATTCACTTTAATTATCCAACATTTTAGGTATGGCTCTTTTAATCCAACTTCCCTGTTGTTGAGTTAATTACTGTTCAGAATCATAGTACTGGATCATTGAGGAGGAAAAAAGAAACCATTTTCTGATGTCATGTACTTCCCTGGCTGATAGCAGGATTATTCCCTTAAGGATATATCTAGTACTTTGTCCATTTTGGTTACAGCTGTCCCCAGAGATATGATTTCTATCACTTTCTCTGAAAGATCATTTGATTTTATTAATTTAATGGGTTTTATGATTTTTTCTTTTATACACAAAACATACATTCCATTTTCTTAATTTCACCTAATTTTCACTAGATAAGAGACCTCATAATGGCATAAGTAATTTATCTCCACTTTCCAACTACATTCTCTCCATAAGATTGTGATATAAAATGATCATAGTGTAATTTTATCTTAACTGCATAATATTAAATTGATTTTTCACCTATCTTATTGTGAAAAATGGAACTATATCTTAAAATATTTATCTTTCTAAAATACCAAAGTTAAGTAAGCCTTGAAAGAAAAATAAATGAAATGTTTTCTTGGGTAATTACAGTCTTCTAAAATTTCATTTTTAAAAGTTGGTAATACATTGACTTGGCATAAAATTCAAAAGGCAGCAGGAAATTATACAATGAAAAGAAAAAAGGCTCTTTCCCACTTTTTCCCCAAGCCACTCTTTATTGCAGCCAGTTTCTCCAGCAGTCTTACAAAGACATTCTTTCTTATCTATTCTCTACAGAAGCAAAATACATAAATGTAAATATAATAAATTATAGGTAGTGAGAAATTACAAGACACAAATGATAGAAAAGAAAGTTAATTTACAACTTCATTATTTCACTTAATACATCATATTAATCTTTCCATAATATTACTAATAGGCTCCCTCATTCTTTTTTGTTGACTAGTACCATACTTATAATAATAGAGGTAGCAAGAAGTGGTCAGATTCTAAACCAATTTGAAAGAACTAACAGTATTTTCTAGGTGCTAAGGATGATTCTCAAGTTTTTTGGTGTGAAAAACTGAAAGGATGGAGTTTCCTTAATATAGAGAAAATTCTAAATAGACCAAGATTTCTGGGAGATCATTAGGAACTTAGATTTTAACATGTTCACTTTCAGATATGTAGTAGACATTATAAATATATAAACTTATATATTTAAGGAAATTTATACCTAATTCTACTTAGGAGTTTTTCATCCATAAATACATAATTTTCATCAAGTTATATCAGATCTTAGTTCTCAATCTATGGAAAGGTTCAATGAATTTTAGATTATTTTAAACAGTTTCATATAACCAGAAATCTGGTTATCAGTTCTATATCAATCAGCACACTGTCTAATTATTAAATAGAATTTCTTTAAAGTTAGCTCTTTTCTAGAGTTTTTATACTGGAGATTGATATATATAGCAAAAAAAGCTTCTGTAAATAATGAAGGAAATCTACAAATCTGTAAATGTTCAAGAAGGCTACCATGATGTACAACCAGAAGCATCATTTCCATTTTGTTCTCCATAAATAGTGCTTCCTGAAGTAGACTGTAGGATATATTTTTTAATATCTCTTCATGAGCATTCAAAAGCAGATCAGATATAAAAGCTGATAAACAAATGACTAAATGACTTCGGTAATTAAAATAACCTATTGTTTAGCATGTGCCTGCCCAAACTCTCTTTTGCCTGTGTTTAGCTGATTCTCTTCACTTTTTCATTCTTTTTTGCCTTCCTGATTTTACTGCTGCTTCAAACACGTCAAGGACATCTCTTACAATTGGCATCCTCTTGCTGAGGGTTTTTTCCCCTACAACCAGCACTCAACTCAACTGAGGAAGATTTTAGAAAGGGGCATCTAAAGATGAAACTCAAACAGAATCAACAGCCATTGGTCAGTCTGTCTTGCTCATCTATACAATGCTATTTAGGGGAAATTTTGAACTTTCTCTGATTTGCAAAGTGAAAATGCCAGCATTTTCATTGTAAATTTATTTTGAATAAGAAATTCTATATGTGGGATTTATGGGCTATTAAAAATTTCAGTTGGGTTGGAAGGATGAGGGAGGGTCAATAGATTAAACCAAAACTTTCTTGAAGGCATATCAGCATGTGTCTAGCAGGCAGATAGCCAGCATGAAATTGAAAAAGGAGGAAGAGGAAACAACGGGAAGGAAAAGGAGAAGAAAAAGAAAGAAATGCTGGAGGCACCTGGGTGACTAGGTTGATTAAGTGCCCAATTCTTATTTTGGCTCAATTCATGATCTCAAAGTCCTGAGATTGATCCTGGCGTCCAGAGTCTGTTTAAGATCCTCTCCTCAGCTTCTGCCCCTCCTCCTGCTCGCATGTTCTCATGCTCACTCTCTCTTTCTCTAAAATAGAAAAATAAATCTTTGGGGACACCAAGGTGGCTCGGAGCATGATCCTGGAGTCCTGGGATTGAGTCCCACATCGGGCTCCCAGCATGGAGCCTGCTTTTCCCTCTGCCTATGTCTCTGTCCCTCTCTTTCTCTCTCTCATGAATAAATAAATGAAAAATCTTAAAAATAAATAAATAAATAAATAAATAAATAAATAAATCTTTAAAAGAAAGGAAATAAATTCTGTAAATTATATTCTGTTCTGCTTATAGAATGAACATTTCCTGTTTCCACCAGCTTTAAAGATGGAAGTTGGGTATTAACACTGATTTTTTTTTCTTATAAACACAATAGTCCATTTTTATTGTCTTAAGTATGAAGTTAGATCATGTCTTCATGCTTTATTTCCCAAATCATCTTCAAGAACAACATCTACACTAAGGTTCATTCTCTTTTTTTTTAGTAGACCCATAAGCAGTAATTCCAGAAAAGTAACAGTGACACATATATTTTTAAAATTATTGAATGCTTTCCGAACTTCAGCGATTCTCGGACATATAATAAAATTAATTTGATTTACTTCCTTTCTGTTTTTATTTTTTGTTGTCCATCAAATTTTCAACATAAAGTCATAAATAGTGGAAACTTTGCAGTTACAAATTCTTAGAGAAAAATTTCTAATTTAAAAGTATATTGAATAATTTGCTTGCTAGGATATCTTTTGGATATAACTGTGTATGTCACAGTTTTCTAGTCTTCAGTCAGAGAGAGGAGTTCTATTTGACTGCCCATGATTAACCATTACATTATTTAGTCACATAGCAAGACATCAAAAAAAAAAAAAGTAGAGTCAATGTAAAAAAAAAAAACTGGGTAAATACAAAGGAATAGAGATGTTTTGTTCTGTCTATGAATATTAAAGCACAATTCACAACTTAAGAGTCTGGTCTTGTGCTGATTAGGGACAGTTAGCAGAGTGAAGTGTTTCAGCCCTACAACTCCAAGCATGCTCTCCAGTATGAATTCAAAACCCAAAAGCACCTCCATTAAGCTTGAAGCACATTTTCTTTCTAGACTCTGAATTTCATGAATCACAGTCTTTAGCTGCTGTCGTTTTAGGCTAGAACCACAGATAAATCTTCTTTACATATGGACATTGGACTCCTATATCTTTTAAGACTTTGGGACTCACTTGAAGTTTCAACTCTTTATGGAGCTCTTGTTTTCCTCCACCTCTGGAACCCAATTTGGTTAGGGGCCTGGTCTGTATCTCTTCCTCAACAACTTGGCCATATCGTCCTCTTTGTCATTACTTTCTTCATGTTTAAGTCCTGTCCATTAAACTCTGTATTTCCTGATAAGGACTATGACCAGCATTGTAGGCACATACTAAGAACTCAATACATGAATTGAATGAATGGTCATTGGCCTGGGCACATTTATCATTTTGTTGATTAATCTCCCAGAATTTACTCTTGTGTCTCATATAGTTCTTTCTTTCTTCACTTGGGATACTAGGATTTTTTTTCTTTTCTCTTTTTTTTTTCTTTTCTTCTTTCTTTCTTTCTTGCTTTCTTGCTTTTTTGCTTTCTTTCCACTTTCTAGTCAACTGCTTTTGTAAAGGAAAGGATAAGAAGGAGAAAAGAAGGGATGTCTGGGTGGCTCAGTTGGTTAAGCATTCAGCTCAGGTCATGATCCCAGGGTCCTGGGATCCAGCCCCACATCAGCATCAGGCTCTCTGCTCAGCAGGGTGCCTACTTCTCCCTCTCCCTCTGCCTGCCACTGTACCTACTTCTGTGGGAGCTCCCTTGCTCTCTCTCTCTCTCTCTCTCTCTCTCCCTCTCTCTGTCAAATAAATTAAAACCTTTTTAAAAAAGGAAGGAGAACGGAAGAAATTGTGCACAGGAAAAAGAAAATGAGATAGGAAATAAATTGCAAAAATAAAGAAGGACAAAGAGGAAACTTACATTGAAAGAAAATCAATATATACTTAATTACGAGATTTAATGATGTTGTATATAAACAGTTGGAAAAGTAAACAAGTAATGTAAATTTCTGAATGGAGTGGGGAGAATAAATGTATCTTTTCAAAAGTACTTTAGCCAATATGGAATAGAAGAAAAGCTTTAGAGGCAGTCAAATCTGGGCTTAAAATCTGTCTCCCATCCTCTCCAAAATTATCACCCTGGGGAAATCACAGCTTCTACTTAGTCTGTGTCTTTATTTGTAGGATGGAAATAATGATGTGTACCCTGTAGTGTAAAATTCATGTTAGGATTAAAAGTGATAAAGCTGGGGAAGTAAGTGCCTGGTACCCAGAAGTTCAACAAATCCTTTTCCACAAATCCTCTTCATTAAAAAATAGTGTGTATCAATGAGCAGGTGACTGGACTTCTCTGCCTCAATTTAGAGTTAGTGAGACCTTGACTGCTCACAGATATACTGACTGTACAAAGTAGAAGCAGATCTCCAGGAAAGACTAGTTCAACAGAGATAAATTATTGGTATTTGATCAATCACCTATGATGGCGCTGATAATGCTTTTTTATTAGGTTGAGTTTTAATTCTATAATTTTGCCATTTCTTTTTAACTGGTTCATGTATCTCCTTCTTTTTAACTGATTCATGTATATCCTTTCTCAAGGAACTTTAAAGATTAAAAGAGAGTTTTTTCTGTATGGCACAATAACTATGAAAACAAAGACTTTTCGTTAAAAAATCACTTTATTAGGACAATTATTATATCACATACTCAATGTGGAACATAATGCCGAGGAAAGTATTGGAAGAATAGAGAAACACATCTATAATTGCATCTGTTAATCTGATTTTCAATATTTTAAAATGAATTGTGGAAAATTGTTAGGTGTCCAAACTTCATAAATACTTTTATCTCCCTGAAGATCATTTAAATTCCACTAAAATACAACTGTTTTTCCTTCTTTACAAAATCTGTAATATTTTTTGAAATCCTCTTTCTTTGGATGCATGGACGAAATTAGATGAAGAACAGAAATTAATCTGCCCTATGACTAATGATGATTATACAATTATGATCTGCCATTGCAGATATTTACCAGGTGCTTCCTGTGTACGTGGTGTTGAGCTTCTAAAGATACAGGTTAAGGGAGGGGAATCAGCACACAGCCTCTGTCCAAAGAGTCCATGGGGAATTGGCTGCTATTTGTCCTAGACCGAGATGTCTGGATTATGCCTGTTCCAACATTAGAAGCTTCCGAACACAGAACTGTTTAATAAGCTCAGTGATCTCTAAGAAACATTTGCCAGAAAGAAAACCTGAGGATCATGATTTCAAAGTGACTCAAACAGAGCTTTTTACTACAAAGTGTCTTTTCAATTAGAATGCTGGAAATCAGACAGTGCTAAGATGTAAGGTAACAAGGGCGGGCAAGTTAGGGCTGCCTACCGCTCGATGGGACTCTTCCTTTCACGTTTAATTCAGCTCCTTGAAGAAACCTGGGGTGAAGCAGATACCAATTCTTTGCATTTTCTCCCTTGTTTCGGCTCTGAGTGCCTTTATATAGTCCATTATTCCTTCAAGTCTACTGTGAAGCAGCTATTAGTTTTTAAAAGCTTTTGTTTCCAAGAGGTAGCCTTTTACCTCCCACAACAAGAAAATAAAATGACTAAATACTACAAGCTCAGGCCTGTTTCTAATCATGGGGAGATTAAATGAGGGGATCATTTGACAGTCTCTGTATGTTGGAAACATCAACTAATGACCTTTATTTCTAACGACCTAGGCCCTCAGGCAATGAACCCAGACAACACTGATTAAGAGAGAAGCCTGCTGGTTTTTACAGCTATATAAAAAAGAAGGAGTCTTTGTGCTAATAGAGAAGGGGTAGGGCAGAGAAAGAAATGTAAAAATGAATGAGCTATAAAAAAAGGAAGGGCTTTTTTTTTTCTTTATGCTATGTGTTAGAAAATCAATTAGCAACTAGGAAGGCTCAGAAATAATTTTGAGTTAACGTGTGGGACTAAGACTCTGGAATCGACAAATTAAAATAAAAAAGTTATCCACTAAATTCTGTGAACTTGGCCTACACAGCCTCCGGGAAATGTGTTATTGTCTAAAGGCAGCCACATCAAGCACCTGAGACTTAGCAGAGTCCTGGCCAATTTCCCACCTGACTTCAGTAGTGGGTTTAGCCATTAATATAGTAATAGTCCTCAGGGGTCTCTCCTGTTAAGTGCTCTTTCTGTTCTCCTGAAGTGGCACCAGGGGACTGCTCTACTGCTCCTCTTGGCAGGGTGTTTTTTACTCAGGCACCGCCCACTGGTTGAAACACTTCCTTGACATTATTGTCTAAACTTTGTTTAACCATTGTTCATCCATTTGTCCCTGTCCTGGACTTTACTGAATCCAGCTGGTTCAAATCTTTTTAAAATGAAAAGGGATTTTTCATTTAAAAAAGACTTTAATACTTAAATCCATATTGACTTCAACTACTCATTGATTTTCAACTATTAGGATGTCCACACATAAAGAAACTTTTTGCAGTTGCATTAGAAAATTTCTTATTAAAAATAATCTGAAGTACAAAGATTGTGAAAAAACATAGAAGCAGGTTGAATGCAGTTAAAATCACCCACAACCCACTTAGAAATAACCACTTTTAATAGTTGGTTGTATTTCTAAAGAATCTTTCTTTCTGAGAAGATTGAGTTCACAGAGTGTATAGAATTTGTATACTACTCCTTGTACTTAACAGTATACTGTGAGAATTTTCCCATTATATTGGAAACACAATTTGTATTGGCAATCCAATGCTGGGCATGCAGAATGTAGAACTCCAGTAGATAGTCCACATAAAGATAATCAGATGAAACAACTAGTTATTTCAAAACCAATAAGCACATGATGAATAGCTAATTCTTAAATTCTGCCTCCTGGTTAATATATTAATACAAATTGATAAATTGTCGCTTCTAAGCTCATGAATAAGATTATTAATTTAATTAACTTATCACTTATTAAAATGCTTCCATATGAAGAATAAGGAACAATGATTTAGATCATTGTTAGGGAAAAAATAATTAACTCTACCTCTATATGACCATTTTATTGAGTGTATTTTATTTGTAAATCTTGAGAGTTTCAAAGGGCGAAATGGTTTTTCTCCTCCTTTGTAAAGATGTAGTTGAACTAAACAATCATATCTTTTCCTGTCTCATTAATCAATTCAACAAATGTTACTACCAGAGACTATGCTAGGTGTTACCAGTACTACAGAAAACTAGGTAGAAGACAGTTTGGGACTCTTAGAGCTTACATTCTAATAAGATGAGAAAATAAACTAATTAGAGAAGGAAAATTTACATGCTGGACAGCTCTGTGGGTATGGCTGAGACTTCTCTCGGCAGAGTCCTCCCTGCTGAGGTTGAGACCAAACAGTGACAGTGTGAAGATATGTAGGGAAAGCATTCAGTCAGAAGAAAGAGCATATGCAAGGTCTGCGACGTAAGAAAGCCCCTGGTTCTGTGGGGGACAAAAAGGAAGTCAGTTACTGGGGATGGTTGAGTGAAGTAAGAAGGGTATTGCCAGGATGATGGAGAGTGGATAGAGCCAGATATATGAAGTGCCTTATAGGTCATTGTAAGTATTGAGTTGGGGGCTGAGGATACCAGATGATTCATATTCCTCTGGGTTCCATAGAAAGGTGGGGATTTCCATTTCTCAGGAGGGAAACGAGGTATGAAGAGTCTTTACCTAAGAGAAGTAGAGTATATGTGACTCAGATCCTTCTACATCCTCATTTTGGCTTAAGGGCACTGAGGATGAGTATAATTCTTTCCATATTCTGTTCTCCATAAAGAAAGCCAAAGCTGAGGCAACTTGCTAGAGATAGATCTGTAAATCAATAATTCAGTGATTCTGGACATTCTTGCATCTCTGCAAACCCAAACATGCCCTTGAGTAGATGATCCAGGGTTACTTAGGTGATGAATACATCATTTTCTGCCATATTATCCATAAACTATAAAAAACATTTAGTGAGACTGCCCTACTTAAAAATCTGAACTCATTTAATCCTTGTAATGATCCTAAGAGTTGAGCATGATGATTTTCTCTATTTTACAGATAGGGAAATTGAGACACAAGGATGTAATAACTGAAAGTCAAGTACACAACTAGAAAGTAGAAGAGCTGGAATTTGAACTCAGATTTTCTGTCTCCAAAGTATCAATACTGCATCATTAATACTTCTTCTAGTCTGCTATTTATCTAGAGTACTTTGCAACAAAAAATGTGAATACAAATAGTATGGGAGACAGACTTTAAAATGACTTCATATTATCCCACCTCTGCATTCACACCCTTCTGTAATACTTTCACCCTGAGTATGAAAGGAACCT
The DNA here is from genome assembly GCF_048418805.1 of Vulpes vulpes. NCBI lineage: Eukaryota > Metazoa > Chordata > Mammalia > Carnivora > Canidae > Vulpes > Vulpes vulpes. The sequence goes on along the minus strand of NC_132783.1, from coordinate 45,967,309 downwards.
ATTATTTGCTTACAAATAAGAGGATAAGGCAAAAGGCTGAGATGTCACTTCTAAGATTGTAATTTCTATCTTGTTAGGAGACACTCTTTATTGACTCTTTCCCTTGCTGGTTTTGACAAAGTAAGCTAGCTCTTAGAAAGGCCCACAGAGGGGCACCTAGGTGGCTCAGTCAGTTAAGAATCTACCTTTGGCTCCTGAAATTGGAGCCCTGCATTGGGTTCCCTGCTCAGCAGGAAGCTGGCTTCTCCCTCTGCCTCTCCCCTCAGCTGGTGCACTCTCACATGCACACTCTCTTTCTCTCTCTCTCTAATAAATAAATTAAATCTTAAAACAAAACAAAACAAAACAAAAAGGCCCACATGGCAAGGAATGAGAATGGCCTTTGGCCAACAATTAGCCAGGGGCTGAGGCCCCCTGCGAAAAGGAATAGAATCTTGTAAAGAGCCATATGAGCTTGAAAGTGGATCCTTTCCTATTGGACTTAAAGATGAGTCTCTTTCCCTGGTCAACACTTTGATTTCAGCCCACTAGCTGGTCTAGATTCCTGAAACTCAGAAAATATGAGACAATAAATATGTGACTTCTTAGCCACTAAGTTTATGGTAATTTGCCATATAGTGATAGATAACTAATACAAATAGAAACAGGATAGATATATTACATATAATATATATAATATTATATATAATAGATATATATAGGCTATTATATCTATATAACAGATATATAATATATATAGGCTATTATATCTATATAATAGATACATAGGCTATTATATCTACATAATAGATATATAATAGATATATAAGCTATATAATATATATAGGATCTATATGTATATATATAAAATAGATATATAATAGATATATAGGCTACAGTGCCAGACCTATTGGCATCAGTAAACTTTTCCCTACTTATCTCCTATCTCTGGTTCAAGTTGTGATATTCCCACAACCTGGGTGGGTGTTTCTCTGGAGCTGAATATATTATGCCCTTCCTAGAACTGTGACTTCTTCCTCCTCACAGGTGAAGTCAACAAGGTTGGGCTACCATTCTGAAACCACTGAGGCCCACAATAGTGTCCCATGCCTTGATAAAATACAGTCGCTTTGAATGACTTTGCATATCCTATTCCTCCCTGGACCACCTCTCCTGGGACTGACCACCGGAAGCAATTACTTCTTTCCCACTGACACCCTCACTCCACAGCACACTCATGAAAAGTGGAAATACATTACAATTGGTCTGATTGCATTGTTCTGTATAGAAAGAAAAAAGAATAGCAAGGAAAATTAGTCAATCTAGAAGTCAAGTAACAGTGGTCATTAAAAAGTTGCTCCTCGTGGTCATCAAAACAGTGTGGTACTGGCTCAAAACAGACACATAGATCAATGGAACAGAATAGAGAATCCAGAAATGGGCCCTCAACTCTATGGTCAACTAATATTCGGCAAAGCAGGAAAGACTAACCACTGGAAAAAGGACAGTCTCTTCAATAAATGGTGCTGGGGAAATTGGACAGCCACGTGCAGAAGAATGAAACTAGACCATTCTCTTACACCATACACAAAGATAAACTCAAAATGGATGAAAGATCTAAATGTGAGACAAGAATCCATCAAAATGAGAGAAGAACACCACAATGAGATACCAATTCACACCAGTGAGAATGGGGAAAATTAACAAGACAGGAAACAACAAATGTTAGAGAGGATGTGGAAAAAGGGGAACCCGCTTGCCCTGTTGGTGGGAATGTGAACTGGTGCAGCCAGTCTGGAAAACTGTGTGGAGGTTCCTCAAAGAGTTAAAAATAGACCTGCCCTGCGCCCCAGCAATTGCACTGCTGGGGATTTACCCCAAAGATACAGATGCAGTGAAATGCTTGAACACCTGCACCCCAATGTTTCTAGCAGCAATGTCCAAGATAGTCAAACTGTGGAAGGAGCCTCGGTGTCCATCGAAAGATGAATGGATAAAGAAGATGTGGTCTATGTATACAATGGAATATTACTCAGCCATTAGAAGTGACAAATACCCACCATTTGCTTCAACGTGGATAGAACTGGAGGGTATTATGCTGAGTGAAGTAAGTCAATCGGAGAAGGACAAACATTATATGTTCTCATTCATTTGGGGACTATAAAAAATAGTGAAAGGGGAAAGGAGAGAAAATGAGTGGGAAATATCAGTGAGGGTGACAGACCATGAGAGACTCCTAACTCTGGGAAATGAACAGGGGTGGTGGAAAGGGAGGTGGGTGGGGGGGTGGGGGTGACTGGGTGACAGGCACTGAGGGGGGCACTTGGTGGGATGAGCACTGGGTGTTATGCTATATGTTGGCAAATCGAACTCCAATAAAAAAATATACATACATACATACATACATACATATATACATAATTGTTCCTCATATCAGAGTCCTTGTAGTTTATAAACCAATTTGTAGTTGCTTTCCTACCTTTACTGAATAACTCAATGAATGCTTTTTGAAGAGCAAAATAAATGAAAGAGTCAATTGACCAATTTCATTTATGGCAGGGATATCTGGAAAGGGACAAGCAGCAGAAAGGAAAGACACAAGAGAGAATAATGAGAGAAAGAGAGACCAAAGCAATAGTATTTTTTGTCCCTAACATTAAAAGGACAGCTAAAGCAAACAACACTAAATCTACATGCTTCTGTTGCCTTCTCCATCTTTAACAGGTCTGGAGTCAGAACAGCTTTCATGAATGCCACAGCCACCTTTCTTTATACACCATTTTAGAAATTATTCCATTTACTAAATAGATTTCCACTAGTCAATACCATCTGTTTAGATGCTGAGGTAAGATGAAATTCTGACAATTTAAAAATATCATAGAGGGCAGTGTACTATTATATGTGTAAAGATAATTAGTTGCATCCCCCCAAAGATATCACTACCTTCTAAGATTTTGTTGTTATTATTGGCTAATATTAATGGGACATTGGATGAAGAACACAGTCAAGAACATGACACAGGCCAATCCCCCAGCTGAAATAAAGCCTTATATTCAGCTAATAAATCTTTAAAAGAAGTAGAAGTGTGGTAGTTTTTAAATCTTGTTCACTAACTTAAACAAAATATTTATTCATTTAGTATACTACAGGTTAAGAGGAAAACAGTGATTCTAAATGTTGAGGCCTGATCAGATATATAACCTCCAAGTGGCAGCTAGAATTTTAATATAGAATACTGATATTATCTATAATGAGTTACTGAGAAAAGTATATATGGTCAATTTGGTATTTTGTGCACTAAAACTAGCACTTCAAAGCCTTCATTTATTATAAGCATATGAAAAAGTCAACATTCTCAGTATTAAAAGTCAAATTCATGTTATCAATTTAAATTTCTTTTTTTTTCAATTTAGATTTCATTTATACACTAAATATGTCTTGCCTGTACTTCTGAAACAGTATCCAAAACTGTCTTGGCTTCTATCTGTGCTCCCCTCATACTTGTCCTCCCAAACTGAAGCCAACATGATCTACCTAGGGTCAACTTCAGTATTATTAACTCCCTCCTCTAAAACCATGCAATGTTCATTCAACACCTTTTGACTGAAGTTCCAATCTTTCAGAACATACAGAGTCCTAAAGAATGACACACAGGGTCCTTCAGAATTCTATCTATAGCTGTTTTTGTTTTTTGTTTTGTTTTGCTTTTCTTAACAAAGCCCACTGTGTGCCAATGCTTTGTCAAACTACTTATGGTCCTTTTATTTGTCACAGTCCCTCATTCCAGTTATACCTGGTTATGCCATTCCTCTGCAGCTTTTCTATTCCTACTTGCACTTTCTGGGAGACCTTCACTCTTCTGACCAGCTAAAGAACATCTGGCCATCTTTCAACACTCAACTCGTGTGTTTGCCATTTTTAAAATATTTATTTATTTATTTCAGAAAGAGAGAGACAGAGTGCATGAGCAGGGGGAGGGGCAGAGGGAGAAAGAAAGGGGAAACAAATGCCCTGTTGAGTGCAGAGCCAGATACCCCCAGATCATGAGATCATGACCTGAGCTGAAACCAAGAGTCAAATGCTTAACTGACTGAGCCACCCAGGTGCCCCAGTCTTCTCATGAAGACTTCCCTATTCCCTCCTCATCCAAATAGAATTGACCACTCCTAAACCTTTATCTACAATCTACTTTTTCTATATTTTCATAATCTGTAATATCTTTGTGCATTATTTGTTATCATTACCATCTAGGTCATAAGCAGCTAAAAAAAAAAGAGAGAGAGAGAAAATTTGTTTTCTTATAGTGAGCCCCTAGAACCAGTCCATTTAAAACTTGATGTCAAAATAATGAATACATTTTCTGATATAAATTATTCCGTTTATATAGCTTTTCCTAATATATATTTGATTTTCATTTGATCAAAAAACCATAAAATGATCATAATATGTAGCAATAAACATTTGAAATATGCACTGTATATTTCCCCCCTTGGATACTGTACCTTTTACTATGCTTTGTCCTTCATTTCAAGCAGCTAGACCTTTTGCTACTCAACACCTTATGCAACAAGGCAGAAAAGAGACATGCCATGTCTATTATTTTCTAAGAGCATAATTCCCTTAGCAAATGGAAAAACACTATGTATATTATTAATATTTAGGAGAAGTAGATTGAAGAAGGTAATCTCCATTCTCACTCCAAAAAGAAAATTTTCCACTGGAAAAGAAGCAAGTGAGTGATGGCACATGATCAAGTCAGGATATAAAATGAGTGGTTTCCTCCCAAAAAAACGGAGTCTAAACCTTATTTCCCAAACAGCACCATGGAAGTAGAAAAAAAAAAAAAAAAGGCAAGCCTTTAGACAACCTTCCAGGTATTTCTATGCCTTATTTCTGAATGGAAATAGCAGCATGATTCTTATGCCTATCAATGAGGCCTGGAACTACAGAAAATAAGGCCAGGGGGTAAGGCAGGGAGGAAAAAAAATCCCTGAGTGGCAACATATATGGATTGGTAAATGGGTGCAGACAAGAAGATGGACCTAACCAATACTGAAAGAAGATAGTTAGTACCTAATAAGCCTCTCCAATGCCTTGTCCTATGTGAGATTTCCCAAAGCTTAGTATTACCTTGGAAAAATAGGAAGGGTAGGTTATGTCTTAAATAAAATTATGTTTCTGCCATATCGGCAGAAATGTAGTTGAGTTATAGAAAATAAACTCATGGAGGGGAATCCCTGGGTGGCTCAGCGGTTTAGCGCCTGCCTTTGGTCCAGGGCGCGAACCTGGAAGCCCGGGATGGAGTCCCACTCGGGCTCCCAGCATAGAGCCTGCTTCTTCCTCCTCCTGTGTCTCTGCCTCTCTCTCTCTCTCTCTCATAAATAAATAAATAAATAAATAAATAAATAAATAAATAAACAAATAAATAAATAAATAATCTTAAAAAAAGAAAGAAAGAAAAGAAACTCACAGAGATTTCTACTTTCTGTATAAATTTGAGACAGAGTCTATCTCCAGCCAACTAACTGGTTTACTTTTGGCTGATTCATTTTCCAGTCACTTTTACAACTTCTTATTGAATGCCCTATCAGTTACTCAGGTGATTGAGTCAGCCATTCAAATCACCATGATTGACAGATTTTTAATAAGGTAACTTTTGCCAATTAAATATAAATGCATATGCCTCACTACTCAGTACTATTATGCTTACTGGTACTCAACTTCAATTAACTCTTGGCTTGATTTCAAATTCCTCATATTTTAAGGAATTCAATGTGATTTTACAAGAAAATTGTTTAGAAAGTTCCACTACCACTCCTTTTGGCCCAACTGAGAATAACTGATTTGCACTTTCCTCAAGGAATGTACTGTTGTTGTTATTTTTTTTTAATAGTTTATAAAGACTTGTGTGATTTTCTTGTTTTCTCTTCTCCTGTGAGCACTGGCAGGTCTATTTATTTTTGTGAATTAAACATTTTGGGGGGACACCTGGGTGGCTCAGCAGTTGAGCATCTGCCTTTGGCTCAAGGCATGATCCTGGAATCTGGATTGAGTCCCACATCAGGTTCCCTGCAGGGAGCCTACTTCTCCTTCTGCCTGTGTCTCTCCCTCTCTGTGTGTGTGTCTCTCATAAATAAATAAATAAATAAATAAATAAATAAATAAATAAATAAATATTTTGAAAAAATTTGTATCTCCTATGGAGTAGAGTAGACTTGTTTAAAGGTACAGGTGCTCCAAAGATATCTAGTGAATGAATGAGAAAAACAATAAGTCATAATTTTGTTCTATAGAGCCAAAGTCGCAAATGCATTTTAAAACCAAAACACATGAGGATAGAAAAGACTCCTGCCTATGGCCAAGAAAAATGTTACTATTCAAACTAATTCCTTCTTAAATAATGTTTCAAATTTAGGTATTTTGAATCACAAAATATCCTGATAAGTTACAAGTTCTCTTGAAAGAGACTTCCGTGCCAATTGTAATATTTTAGGATATTCATGGGGTTTTCCAGAAGTTACAGGTCACTTTGGTAAAATATTTAACTGGATATTCATGCAGCGAGCTAGATAATCCTCTCTAGGGAATATTTTGTTTTTGTGTACATGGGAGTCTGAGTAATGTTCTTTTGAAGATTATCTTACACCATGAGGTGAGGTACTGTATCGGGTACCAGCTGCAATCTCCACATGGTTTTCTGTTCTAGTTTCGGAAAAACACATTGAAATAGACACATCTGAACATGATAAATGCAGGGATCACTGTAGCCGAGTCCTGTGCTCTGTAGGAAAGGATGCAGACAGTCAGTCAGATGGAGAGTTTAAAAGGGCATCCTGGCTGCCTAAGCAATCTGAAAACCATCAAAAGTGATAAATCTAGTGATATTCCCAGGTCATGTTCCAACTTCACAGTTCGAGTATAACCAAAGTTCAATATATGATCTAATTTCTCCACTACATACTATCATAGTATGGTTTCCTTCTTGACAACATCACTTTTTGTCAACTGGGGTTCCATTCACCCACTCATACCAAACATTGAGTTCTAGTTCTCTTATTATTCATTGCCCAGAATGAAATTGTACTGATGTTGTATATAATCTAAATGTGTGATTTTGCCTTGTTATAATCCTGTCTAATATTTATCATTCAGATTTGTGCATACCTCTTGCCACTCATGTATATTGTGTGTCTGCCTTGAATTACATCTACCAGATGTCCCAACTACATTGATGAAACATGATAAACCAAAAATATGATTTCTTTTGAATTAATAATATCTGGTACAGATCTCTATCTCCTAAAAAAGAAAAAAACACATTTTATTGCCTCTTTCCATATTTTTTTCAGTATCTGCTCCATCCTGGACACAGTGATAGGCACTAGAAATGCATTTGACTGACTCATACTGAAAAGCCACAAGAGGAAAAGTGCCCATTAATGACTCAGAATGAGAATTTCCATAGTGATGGTAAAGAGGGCCTCCTGGGTAAAATGTCAGAAAGTTATGAATGTCTGATTAACCTCTCCTCACATTCTCACTGAAACACAGCACAAAATAAAAGTTAATATGGAAAGATTTGAAAGCACTGGAACTGTTTTTTTCAATTTGTCAAATATCAATAGAATGTCCACCAACCAAAGTGTGATGAAGCCTTGAGGCAAAACAGCAGGTGCACACTAAGGAGAAAACATGATACTCAGCAGTATTGCAATCATTCACTCCCTACAGACCCAGACTTTTTTGTAACTAGAGGGAAATAAGTCACACCCTTATAATACTGGACCTAGTTTATAGAGCATTCAAAGATGTTTAAACCTTTCTCCCAGTCACATACTTCTTTTTATGCAATAATTCTTTCCTACTTCAATTTCTACAAATGTGCTGTATTTGAAGGAGGAAAAAAGATGTATGTTAGTGCTTTATGTCTGGCAGTAGCTGTCAGGGACTTCACCCTGCCAAGGCATAGGAACAATACAATCTGGTCACTGTGGCTTACCATTTATTATCCTGAGAAAAGACTTTCTATAAAGTCTTTCCATTCATTCTGAAATAGGTAATTTCTGGTACAAAATTAGAAGTTTTTTCTGCTGTGTTTAAAAGTACTGTAAACACTGAAACAAGTAAGATAAAACAAAATCTTGAGAGTTGTAGGTCAAAATATTAATAGTTGCTTTTCTTTTTCATTTTAGTATTTTCTTCATTTGTCAAATTTTCTAAAATAAACTTGTTTTATTCTTGCAGTCTTAAAGACTAATTCTCCAAAATAACTCTGTGAAACGATTTAAACTAGGTCAATCTTATGCTTTGAACAGATACTAGGACAGCTGGGATCTTGCTCTATTGGATTTGATTCAAAGATGATGTAGAATTTTGTGTTCTACACAGGAATTGCCATATGAGTCAACAGACTATATGACCTTGTTCAGACTTTAACTAGATAGGCTGGCTACACCAAGTGCTTGAAATATCTGCCTCTGAGGAAACTCAGAGTGAACAGGAATTGAACCAAATGATTTGTCAGAACACAGTGACTATTCAAGTAATTATCAAGAAGATGAGAGTTAATACATTTCACAAAAATCTCATCTCTGCCAGAACAATAGGAAATAGAATATTTCTTGGTAATGGTATCATTGATATGATATGCTTTGAAAATTTTAATTTCAAAAACAATTTTTTTGAGAGAAAGAAAGAGTAAGGGGGGAGGGGCAGAAGGAGAGGGAGAAAGACCATCTTAAGCAGGCTCTGAGCTGGGGGCAGAGCCTGAAGTGGGGTTTGATCTCACAACCATGACATCATGATCTGAGTCGAAATCAAGAGTCAGACACTTAACCAACCAGACACCCTTAATTTCAAATTTTAATGCAAAGTTTATATGAAATAGGAGAAATAAACTCAGGTGTTCAGGGACTTGTCACAAGGGTCAAATTAATTTATCTTTAAGTCTTATAAGCAACAACAGAAGAGGAAAAGCTAGTGTCACAGACAATAATAATAGCAATTACAACAAGAATACATGAGAATGCTAATACAAAAGTTTGGATGAATAGTTTCAAAAGACTACATTTTATTTAAGTTTCACAATTGTCCCAGCCTATTGCTTTTGGCAATATTATAGTCTACTAGTACTCACCTTTTCTACTATTTCCTTGTTAATTGACATGTCATGGAGTTTACATGTTAATTGACAAGATACCCTGTCTTCTTATCACCTTCTTCAGATGTATCCTTTTCGTTCTGGTTGGGCTAAACCTCCTCATTCACTGTGAATCTTGAAGTACTGAAGTACTCGATTCTTGGAAATTTAAAACCCAGTCCATATTCTGAAAGTGTGGTGAAGCAAGGCTTTGATGTGTAGTGGGGGGGGGGGGGGCGGGGGAAGGATTTAGATTCTGGCTGTGTTCATGGGTCTGTCAACGGATTGCCTTTCTTTTCCTGAAAAGAAAAAAAGATATAACCAAAGACTATACTAATTTGTTCCCAGAGACTGAATGAACAGAATCACTGAACTTTGCAAAAACCTATTGTTTTGCAAGTCTTACTGACACCTGGTGGCTAAATCTCAACAGAATTCATAGTAACCATCAATAAGCTGTTTTTGCAATAAAATATCTAGGATTTGCAACACATTTGACACTGAGGGAGAGCTAAATGCTTGACTACAGTCTAAGCAGAGTAAGAAATTCAGAGTCAAAGCAAAATCTTGCAATTTATTCATGTTCAAAGACACCCATGGCTATTCGTTTTTAAGTTTTTACCCATGTTTTCAAAAACTCAATTCATCTATTCTAAGTTACTATGTGGAGACAATCTTCTGAGATTAATATCTCCCAGAGATATTTCTGATATTAAGTAGATTTTGGTCAATTATTTTTCTACATACAAATGCACTAATAGAAGTGCATAATACCAACATTTAGTATTACATAGTAGGTCCACTTTGTGCTCATTATTTTTTTATAATAAGCAACATAAAAATCGTATAAATTCACAACTCACAGAAAGTCTACACAGTGAATTGCTGAGAGACTCAAGCCTTCTCATGGCTATAATCCAGTGGTTCTCAAACTTTAGAGTGGTGAAAAATCACTTTATTCTTATTTTTAAATGAACATTGATAGGACACGCCCCTAGAATTTCTGGTTCAGATTCAGTAGACCTTGAGTGGAGATCAGGAATATATAATTAATCCTATTCTCAGACTTGTGTTTAGAAATCCCACTGGAATCCATCTCTCATCCTTCAATTTCTTTCGGTCAGTATCCTGATTGCCTCTGTAATCCCCCACTTCCATATCTGTCTCCCACCCAGTGTACATTTCTACTTTGTCCAATAACATCATCCTAGTTTTCTCTTAGTGAATGACTTCTGTACACTCAGCCACTTTGAGCCAGTATGATTCAGAAATGCCTAACCCCATGCCTATTTGAGGGCTGGGCTGTGAGCCAGGCCTAGACAAGCAGGATATTCTATTCCCAGACCACAGCGATTGGTTCAAGGATGGGTTTCTGGTCTGCACTTAAAGGAGACTTATTATGGGAATTGTTGAGGAAGGATTACTCTCTTGCTGGGGTCACTTAGCTTGTAGAATATAAACTCAGAGATGCTGTTGGCCATACGTATCAGTCTGTGTGAAAGGTACAATCACACACATAAAAACATCTTAGAGATGATGAAACATAGCTTTGTCTGTAGTCATTGTTTAAGCCCCTGGATTCATGTGTCTGAAACTAGATCAGTCACTAACTTTTTCTGTTGCATGTATTCATAAATTCCCTTTGTTTTGTTTCTGTTATATATAATGACAGATTCTGCAATTCTAGTTCCTTGGCATATAGACCACTTCATCTGTAAGCTCCTGCGATTTCTTCCCACATTTTTTGGACTTAACAGCATGAGTAAAATTTTACTAGGTGGCTCAGTGGTTGAGTGCCTGCCTTCCACTCAGGGCATGGTCCTGGGGTCCTGGGATCAGTCCTGCATCGGGCTCCCCCCAGGGAGACTGCTTCTCTCTCTGCCTATGTTTGCCTCTCTCTGTATGTCTTTTGTGAATAAATGAATAAAATCTTAAAAAATAATAATAAAATAAAATAAAATTGACTATCTTATAACTTTTTTTCCCCCACTGTAAAATCTGAGAGGAAAACCCTAAGAGATGTTTTGGGCAGGGGCAGACCCACTGTATGGGCTACAGCATATTACAGAGGCCTGGGGGCTGAGGTGAGGGACCCCGGGTAAAGCTACATTACAAATCGGTGCTCCCACTCTAATGGGCCTCCACCTCTCTAGCACCACCAGCAGGAGTTCACAGTTCTCTCCTCCCAAGTGATGTTTTAGAAATTTCCCGAGCTTGCTTTCTCCTCCAGTCTACTCAGGCATCTTCAGTTTGGAGTTGAGGTTGTAGTAGGCACCTCCTGCCTCTCAAACACAGAGCCAGTGCTGCCTTTTGAGAGGCAACTTCAGTTGACCCCAGCACAGGCTGGAGGGCAGATTCATGATGAAACCCATGATGTTAGTGAGAGCAACGGTACTGACATCCCCAGGCTTGTTCTACCACTCTGTTGCGTAGCCTATGGTTTGAAGTGCTGCCTTTATGGACGTTCACTTCATAGTTCCCATTTCCTAGCATGCTCTTCTTGTGGAGGTTCACCATGGTGCTTGGAGTTAGCCCTTGGAAAATCTCTTGCAGCATTTCTGATATGAAGACCTTGCTGTCCTGGAAGATATTATCGAGGCCGCAAAGCTCCCTGCCCTGTTTTTCATGGTAGGTTTATGGAGGTGCTGCCTGGGGCAGCTCCAAAGATTCAGATTTGGCCTTGTCTCTTTTCCATGGCACAGAACTCATGTTTTCATTTAAAGTTCCAGAGAGGGCTAAAAACACACCACTCTTCCCTCCAGAGGAAGAATGCAAGCTTCTCAGTTTTTTCAGGATTCTTGAGATCCACCTTATTTTCTGACATCCATGATTTGTGCTTTGTCCTGGGAAGAAATGGCTGGAATCAAAAGGGAAAAAAAGTCCACCTCTTTTCTTTTAAGAGAAAGACTACTTTCAGATTATTTTGCCACCACTGTCAAGCAGAATTTTTTTAAAAAAATTGTAGAAAATCAAAGGATCTATACCCTAAAAACTATAGAACACTTTTGAAAGAAATTGAGGAAGACACAAAGAGATGGGAAAATTTTCCATGCTCATGGAATGGCAGAATTAATATTGCGAAAATGTCAATGTTACCCAGGGCAATTTACATGTTTAATGCAATCCCTATCAAAATACCATGGACTTTCTTCAGAGAGTCAGAACAAATTATTTGAAGATTTGTGTGGAATCAGAAAAGGCCCCGAATAGCCAGGGGAATTTTAAAAAAGAAAACCATAGCTGGGGGCATCACAATGCCAGATTTCAGGTTGTACTACAAAGCTGTGGTCATCAAGACAGTGTGGTACTGGCACAAAAACAGACACATAGATCAATGGAACAGAATAGAGAACCCAGAAGTGGACCCTGAACTCTATGGTCAACTAATATTCGATAAAGGAGGAAAGACTATCCATTGGAAGAAAGACAGTCTCTTCAATAAATGGTGCTGGGAAAATTGGACATCCACATGCAGAAGAATGAAACTAGACCACTCTCTCACCATACACAAAGATAAACTCAAAATGGATGAAAGATCTAAATGTGAGACAAGATTCCATCAAAATCCTAGAGGAGAACACAGGCAACACCCTTTTTGAACTCGGCCACAGTAACTTCTTACAAGATACATCCACGAAGGCAAAAGAAACAAAAGCAAAAATGAACTATTGGGACTTCATCAAGATAAGAAGCTTTTGCACAGCAAAGGATACAGTCAACAAAACTAAAAGACAACCTACAGAATGGGAGAAGATATTTGCAAATGACGTATCAGATAAAGGGCTAGTTTCCAAGATCTATAAAGAACTTCTTAAACTCAACACCAAAGAAACAAACAATCCAATCATGAAATGGGCAAAAGACATGAAGAGAAATCTCACAGAGGAAGACATGGACATGGCCAACATGCACATGAGAAAATGCTCTGCATCACTTGCCATCAGGGAAATACAAATCAAAACCACAGTGAGATACCACCTCACACCAATGAGAATGGGGAAAATTAACAAGGCAGGAAACAACAAATGTTGGAGAGGATGTGGAGAAAGGAGAACCCTCCTGCACTGTTGGTGGGAATGTGAACTGGTGCAGCCCCTCTGGAAAACTGTGTGGAGGTTCCTCAAAGAGTTAAAAATAGACCTGCCCTACGACCCAGCAATTGCACTCTTAGGGATTTACCCCAAAGATACAGATGCAATGAAATGCTGGGACACCTGCACCCCGGTGTTGCTAGCAGCAATGTCCACAATAGCCAAACTGTGGAAGGAGCCTCGGTGTCCATCGAAAGATGAATGGATAAAGAAGATGTGGTCTATGTATACAATGGAATATTCCTCAGGCATTAGAAATGACAAATACCCACCATTTGCTTCAACGTGGATGGAACTGGAGGGTATTATGCTGAGTGAAGTAAGTCAATCGGAGAAGGACAAACATTATATGTTCTCATTCATTTGGGGAATATAAATAATAGTGAAAGGGAATATAAGGGAAGGGAGAAGAAATGTGTGGGAAATATCAGAAAGGGAGACAGAACATGAAGACTCCTAACTCTGGGAAACGAACTAGGGGTGGTGGAAGGGGAGGAGGGGGGGGTGGAGGTGAATGGGTGACGGGCGCTGAGGGGGGCACTTGACGGGATGAGCACTGGGTGTTATTCTGTATGTTGGTAAATTGAACACCAATAAAAAATAAATTTATTAAAAATATTGTAGAAAATTGAAGACCTTGTTTATTTCCCAACTTACTCCCCCGCCCCCCCCCAAAAAAAATCAGTTTTCTTATCATATTTTCCTCTCTGCAAATGCCTACCAAGCCACAATGCAGGAGGACCAAATGTAATTGGTCACAGCACTCCTTTTCTTCTATTTCTTTCTTTCTTTTCTTTATTTTTTTTTTAAATTTATTCATGAGAGATACAGACGGAGAGAGAGGCAGAGACACAGGCAGAGGGAGAAGCAGGCTCCATGCAGGGAGCCCGATGTGGGACTCGATCCCTGATCCCAGGACCATGACCTGAGCCAAAGGCAGGTGCCCAACTCCTGAGCCACCCAGGCGTCCCTTCTTCTATTTCTTTCAAACAACAAAGCCACTGACGGAGGAGACGAGGGCTGGGTGGTGAGTAAAACACAAAATTGGAGCAGTTCGCTAGCGAAGGGGACCAGCCGGCATGGGCTGGTGTGTGCCGGGGCCTCAGGGGCGGCTCCATCTGCTCTGGCGCAGTGAAGCCCCGCGGGGCGCTGGCCCAGGCAGGGGCTGCTCCCCCGGAACGTGCCCCCTCTCACGCTCTCCCCGCGCCCCCCGCTTCTTGCTCCCCCTCACCCCCCTACCCAGCCAGGAGACAACGCCCGTCAGCTGCAGAGGCCTGGTGGGCCGCCTCCACCGAGAACCAAGCTGGCGGGGAAAGTGGCTGTAATAATATCACAGCCTTCTCCTCCTCATTATGTTCAGAATGCAGTAAAACCATCATGACTTGGCTTCAACTTCTACTCCTGTCACTACCCCAATTGTTCAAATACCGTCCAGCCAACCTAGAATTCCTCCACTAGCTCTTCCTTCATCTAAGTTGATTGTTAAACTATTATTATTATTACTATTAATGCACTGAAATGTACATCCTCTCTTTCTGCACATAGAGAGCTCCTAGTCACCTTTCGGACAGCAGCAAAATGCCATTTGTATAAGATCATCTATAGCCACCTCCCCTAAAAGTTGTTCTCCCTGTTAGTGTGTATTATTGCATCCTATTCTTTTCCTTCATCACTTTTTTCACACATTTCAACTAGGGATTTATTTCTGTTTGCTTGTTTAATATCAGTCCAAAACAGCAAAAACTATGTGCATTTTGTTGAATACCGACACTAAGTACTCTAAAAATAGTTTGTTGAACAGATTATATAAACATATTTTTAAATAAGGCTAGTCTTATTCAGCTCAATTAAAAGGAGAAATGAAACACATTACATTTAAGTTAGCTTTTACTCCAAAATAACAAATTACTGCTGTCTGGCAAGTTAGACTGAGGCTGGTTAACAGACCTCTAAAATTTGGCAGCAGCATGCTAATCCATATATTTTAATTCTAGCAAAATTGTTATAAATATTAGTCCATTTAGTTATACAGTTGTCAAAACTTTGCTAGTGTCCATCTGGATAATGTTCTATAGTTTCAAATGAGTATTTGCAAATCTCCATGTTTATCTCAACTATTCACACCTGCTTTGGATAATAACCAAGGTGACCTCTGCTGATACAACCTATTGGTTGGCAAAAGAACCAACTAACTCCTAGTTCTTCCTCCTTCTCAAGGCAGGGGAACCAATACTCTTCATGAAGGTCTTCTTTACTTCAATACTATATGAAATGATCTAATTCAAGTATATTCTCTGTTGTCTGTCCTTTGACTTTTTCCTCAGTTATGTAAATTCAGTCATTTGCTTATTTTTGGAAAAATCTGTTGTAAGCCAGTGAAAGACTGGCATCATACTTGATAAATATAAACTTCTTTTAAAACAATTAAAATGTTTTCGATAATTTAAAAAATCTCACTTTTGAAGTGAAATTGTACATGAAAAACAAAACAAAACAAGAGAAGTGCAGTTGATTTTTATTACCTAGACACTCACCTTACTTGTTTCAAATACAAGCATCTAAGGAAAATTGAAATTTCTCGATTATTTGTTTTATTTGTATATTTTATATTTATTATTTGTAGCACAACATTGTTTTATTTCACTATTTCAGTATTCTTTATTTCACTTACATAGAATGTAGTTTCTTTTTCTCATTAAGTTCATTCCCTAGTATTAATAGGTTTTATTTTCTAGTCCAGAAACAGTTTCTATAGGAAAATGGATTCCAAATCACAAGCAATTAATATTAAGCCTTTTGTATTACAAACTCCTATGTTTGAGGATTCTTTTGGGGGGAGAGTGGTAAAAAATCCAACCTAATCTTCACCGTAAAGGATCTCAAGATAAATTCAAGGATCTAAGGACTAAGAACACATAATGCATTATTAAAGAGATTTAAATAATAGTTTTAGGAAGAGTTAATTTATCAGCCATGTTTATTTACATTTTTTTTTTAAATTTTTTTTTAATTTTATTTATTTATGATAGTCATACAGAGAGAAAGAGAGAGGCAGAGACACAGGCAGAGGGAGAAGCAGGCTCCATGCACCGGGAGCCCGACGTGGGATTCGATCCCGGGTTTCCAGGATCGCGCCCTGGGCCAAAGGCAGGCGCCAAACCGCTGCGCCACCCAGGGATCCCGTTTATTTACATTTTGGCAAATGTCTAGCACAACACTGAAGAGGAAATATGAGAGTAATATGTATGTATTGTTCCTGACTGCAGTTAAAAAAAAACTCTTAACATATCACCAAAATATATGATTTGTAATAGTTTTCTGAGAGGTGCTCCCATTCTTTGTTTACAATTTTTTTTTTTTTAGTTAATGGGTACTAAACTTCGTAACACAGTTTGATATAGCGATCAATATCATGATACTATTTTATTTCTTCTTTAACTTGTTTTTGTAAAAATTACATTAATAGATTTCCTTATATCGACTAATTTTTGAAGTCATAAGATTCCTTTATAAGGTATTTTTTCATTAATACAGTGATAGGTTGTACTTCCTAATTCTTTGAGCTTCACATCTTTGCTTAAATATGAAGATGCTTTTTTCTTTTTTTTGCATTCTTTCTGTTGTTTGCTATCAGGGTTTTTGCTCAACTTGGAGAATTTGTTGGAAGGTCTGGAAAAGTTAAAATTAAAAAACTATAGCTTCCTTGAAGGGTTGGTAAAATTTGGTTCCCATGTTACATTTACATACTTTTTTACTTGTGTTTCCCCCAGTCTCATCTCATCTGTAAGTTCCTTCAGTTTAGAGACCAGACTCTTCACCTCTGAAGATCCAGCACTTAACGTAGACTTTGCCACATAGCATATAGTCTATGAATTTATGTTCAGTGAATTAACAAAGTGATGCAGTTGGAGAATTCTTTGGATCTGGCCAAGCAAGTAAAATGAAAGGAAGAGTTTTATTTAAGCAATTTTCCAAACTGTAAATTTTCTCCCAAACAATAAATGCCTCTCTGCTTTAAGATAAAAAGAGCATATGTAAAAATTTTTCTTATAACAATGTTATTATCTGGGTGCTATTCTCTCAACTCATTCAAGTTTAATTTGACTTTCATTCAGTTTTCATGAGTTTTGAATATCGCAGGCTATAGCCAAACAATAAACTTTTAATGTCAATTTTGTCTCTGAAGAAATGATAGACTTCAAGAGGAAATGTTAAGATAGAGAAGTCAACCAAATTTTGCATATACAAAAAGGTGTTTGTATATGTTTTAAAAGGCCTGAAAATCTCTACCTGTGTTTTGCTCTTTCAAAACTAAGGAACTGAGAAATAATGGACTATAATGAATGCACATATATTTGTTACTCATGTTTGGAGATGAACCCATAATGTTTTTTTCTTCAATTATTAACAATTGAAAATTTTAGCATACTTGAAAATAAAAGTGTACTTAACATTCAGAATATCTACCATATTCCAACTCTGAATTTTTCATCTCTTTATTAAATGTGCTGAGCTCTCCCTCTTTATAGACCACTTAAGCTCTCTCATGAAATAGACTGTCTTCTTTATCTTTATATCCTTTACTATCCCTAGCATAATGCCATTGATGAAGTAAAACATTCTGTAAATATATTTGAATTTCTTTTTAAAAATTATAAAAAATGCTAATGCAAAACTATGACATTAAGAGACCACATAAAACAGAAAGATTAAAAGATATACCAAAAGCTAACAAACCATATAGGAAACACGATTGTGCAAATTTTAATATATTGTTCTCTCTCTATTGTAAATATTTCCACTGGCTTGTTTGTACAAGGCCAAATATCTCTTTTGTTATTACCCAATACTTTTCCTTCAACACATAAATATTTCTTCTCTAAATTCTTTTTTCCTGAATCAGAAGTTCTTATAGTTGGAATTACTAATCATAAAACCACAGAGAGTTCAAAGTCTAAATTTACCCAAATGTAAGACTTTTTCATGAAATGCTAAAAATTAAAAATAATTATTGAGAAAACAAATATAAATTGTATTGGCATGACAAGCAGATTTTAGGTAAATGCATGCAAATGGAAAGTTTCAGAACTTTACAAAACCCCGAAACATTTTTCTTCCAGTCTTTTCTTTGGTGATTAAGATCCATTTTAGAAAGATTGAAGTCAAGGGAATTATTCACATATATACTTAGCACTATTGAAGCATTAGGCTGACAATCTTTCTCACTGTATTTTTCCACATTATAAAGTGCCCCAAGCATTATAGTAATTTCCCCCCCTGGAATATATAAATTGCCTTATATAAACTCTGACTATTGTTGCTGAGTTGGGCTTTAGGATTTTCTCTTGGGGCATTATAATAAGCTAAGCACCTATATTTGCCTTAAAATTCATTGTCCAACCACATAAGCCTCCAATGTGACAAATCCCATTATTTTGTGGCTCTTTTGTCTAACCCTAACAAAATTTTTTAAAAGCATTTTAGCTGCTTTCTACATAGAAGTAAATAATTATTTTGAAAAAACACAATAGTCCTTATAGGTAAAAGTGTCATACCAAATGGAACAAACCACATTTCTGTACATTTTTTTTAACTTTCTATAGCTTATTTTGGGGACTGTGTCAATTAATTTATTGGATGCCTATTGTATGTCAGGCTAGGGATTGGCAGTAAACCAAGTCGTGAATAATTAAGTGGGTGTTGAAAGATATGAGACAAATGTTTTGTTGAGGAAAGTAGGAGTAAGAGAGAGAATTAGATAAATGCAGAGGTCCAGGATGTACATTGCTCAGGAAATTCTGTTATTCCTTACTGTCCTCTATCTGAGGAATGTACTGAGTAAGACTGGTAAATTGAGAGTAGCTAAGTGTTCCTTGTTAACAGTTATATCAGTTGTTCACAATGATGCACTCCTACTGAGAAGGATGGATTAAATTAGGTTGCCTGTAATTTATTCAGTGGTAAAGTGTAGAGAAAATTCACTAGGAAGTAAAAAGGAATAGCTTGCAGAAATGAAAATGCTGGTTTAAATATTTCTTTTGTTACTTCTCTGTGGGTCCAGAATAATGGTGTTCTATAGAAAACCCACTAGTTTACTAAACCTGGACACTTAAAACTGTACATATTTGTTTTCTGAGATCTTGGGTAAGTGTTATAAAAGCAGAGACAGCAACTCTCATGTTTATATCTTCTTCCAAGTCACAACCCCCAGATTCCAAAGGGGCTCAATAAATACATGTTAAATAAATGAATAGGTACATTAAAATCCTGTCTATTGGTGGCATCATTTCTTTGTTTAGATTAAGAAAAAAGGAAACAAAATGATAGAAAATGCTGAAATAAAGAGAAAATTAACATTTCAAAAACTGTTTTTAGCTAGTACACTAAATCTTCCGCCTGCATCAAAGCTAAGTAGTAAAACCAACCAACTTGTGAAAACAGGGTTAGTAATCCAAGTATAGACAGAACAATTGTGTGAATAGTATTATTATGACCTTTTCCCTTTTTCTTTATGTTTAGAAACTATCAAATTATATTCTGGTCATGCGCAGGATTAATGGGAGAATGAGGTGGCCAAAGAACATGGCAGTTATTACTGAATTTGAACAGTAGGATAAAATCTCATACACCTTAATATGTCCCAGAGCAGCACATGTCCTAACACTAAAAATGAAACATTAGTTGCAAAGCATTATCATGCCAGAGAACGTTGTTACTGTGAGATTTTTAAGAATCTTTAAATAGCTGGTATTTAAAGAAATAAGAGCATTATAATTGGGAGATACTTAATTCAGTTATGAATATACTCTCCAGACAAATGAATTACTTTTCAACAGAGAACCATACTACATTTGGACTGTAAAGTAAAATTAACTAACTCAGTGTCACAGTACACAGAGATTTCAAACACAAAAAGCACGTTACCTGAGCATGAGCCAGAAACTCGGTTTTCCAGACGTAGACCTAGATGAGAGCTGTAATTCATGTCATTTTATGACATTTCATGGAACATTTGGTCATTATGACATTTATGATGCAATGAAATAGGCCATAAAATGCTGTAAATTGTTGGGAACAAAAGACATTCATATTTGTGATGGGCATTTGAGTTTCAATCACGACGTTAGTAGGTTAAATCAAGACCCAACTTGCAGTTGAATGTTAAAGTTTTAGTTTAACATTGTGGTTTCTTTTTCCTTTCACCTTCCACAGGTCCCTTAAACTTTCTTCCTCTCCACTCCCTTTCTCTTGTTCTCTCTTCTTTCTTTATTAAATCAGATGAGTTTTACAGGCCTATGAGTAAAAAAAGAGGGTTTTTTCATATTTACTATTTCAGTATTTCTAGAGAGTGAAAAAAATCCATAGTTTATATGAATAAGAATAGCAGATCAAGAAATTGCAAGGTACATGATTGTCCGTTTGTATATATCTTATGCTCAGGTAAAATGTGGGACATGCAGAATTTGTAATAAGTGATGACTGTGTTTTTCCTAAATTTGGTAATATTATTTCCTAAAAACTTACTTTAGCACCTACTGTAAGTTTTTTTTAAACGTCAGAAGTGATCTTATTGAATTATGCATGATATTAATACAAAACTTTTTTTTTTCACGAAATAGATTTGGGATGCATAGCTATTCATTTTAGGAAGAGAAAGACAAATATATGCCAGAGAGCATTTCACTAACAAAGTTTGGCTATGCTTTTAAATCTTGTTACTTCTTTGCTTAGATTAGGACCTAGAAAGTCACCAGAGTATCATTTGAATATTAAACTTTCGCATAAGATTCATTACCACCAAATTGTTCCAAAAGTGTAATCAACCACAATGCTCAATCAATGTATAAGTGCCCAGCTGCAAAATACGTGAAGGCAAGTAACAGTATTGCTGTTATTACCAAGAATTCAACATTCCAAACTTGCAATGCTATTGCTGGTTCACAAATGAAAGATTAATTTCCTTGTCAAATGCATAAAAACTACTCTACTTTCCAATTATTATCTACTTGTAAACTCACCTTTCACTATTGGGGTGAAAGATAAAGACAGCTATTTGACCTACTTCCAATATTAAAGAAACAACATATGAAATTTTATTTTTAGAAAAATATTTCCAATGTTATTTTGTAGGGTATAGAAAAATATAGTGGTACATAAATAAGCTCAGTGACATGAAAATACTTTAATTAAAAAATTATAGGGGCACCTGGGTGGCTCAATCAGTTAAGCATATGCCTTCAGCTGAGATTGTGATCCCAGAATCTGGAATCAAATCCCACATCAGGCTCTCCACTTAGTGGGAAGCCTGCTTCTCCCTCTGCTTACCGCTCCCCGTGCTTGTGCTTTCTCTATCTCTCTCTGTCAAATATATAAATAAAATATTTTTTGAAAATTATACTAGTATAATTACTCTCATTCAATATATTTGAACCACATTGTTTTATTCACTGTTTCTCTTTTAACCTTGTATGGTATTTGTGGTTGAAGACCAGAGTAAGACATGGGAGGAAAAGGCAGAAAGGGTTTATTAGGAAAGATAAATTGTACTGTTTTAATTTAAGAAAAAAGTCCCTGTCATGAGGAAAAGCAGATTGTTTACAAGGAGATCCTCTCCCTTACTGCCTCTATCACCCTCAATGAAACTATATCATTCTTAAACAGTCTTAGATTCAGCTTCATGTAATATTGATTGGTAAACTTCATATGCCCACACTCTACTAAATGTCTGCAAGTAGAGTAACTTAGTGTAGTCCTCAAGAAAACTCTCTAAGGACAATATTACTCCATTTTACAGAAGGTGAAACAGACTTGAGAATCGTACTCAAGGTCACATGGAGATTGTTTCCAGGAAAGGGCTTTGAATCCACAGCTTCCTAGAATTTAGCACTCTACATCCTATGAATTAAGTCAAGTCTATGTCTTCTTTCCCAAACTGTATATCTTTTATTTCCTTTTCTTGCCTTATTGAATAATAAGCACTTTTAGGACAATGTTTAAAAGGAGTGATGGGGCGGGGGCGCATTCTTGCCTTATACCTGATCTTGGTGGGAAAGCTTCAAAGTTCTCACCATTAAGAATGATGTTTGCTATAAGTTGTTTGCAGATAGCCTTTATCAAATTTGAGAATGTTCCTTTTTATTCCTAGTTTACTGAGTTATTTTTTTTTAATTTTTTATTTATTTATGATAGTCACAGAGAGAGAGAGAGAGGCAGAGACACAGGCAGAGGGAGAAGCAGGCTCCATGCACCGGGAGCCCGACGTGGGATTCGATCCCGGGTCTCCAGGATCGCGCCCTGGGCCAAAGGCAGGCGCCAAACCACTGCGCCACCCAGGGATCCCAGTTTACTGAGTTATTAATTGGTATTAGATTTTGTCAAATGCTCTTTCTGCATCTATTGATATAATCGTATGATTTTTTTTTTTTTTTTTTAGTCTGTCGATGTGATAGATCACATGAATTGAGGGTTTTTTTGTTTTTATGAATTGACTTTTGAATGTTGAAACACCCAAGGATATCTGGGAGAAAACCCACTTGGTCGTGGCATACAATTCTTTTTAGACCTTTTGGAATTGATTTGCTAATGTTTTTTGGAGGATTTCTGCATCTATATTCATGAGAGAAATTGGTCTGTAGCTTTCTTTTCTCTTAGCATATTTGTCTGGTTTTGGTATTTGATTAATGTAGGCTTCATATAGTGAGTTAGGTAATATTCCTTCTGCTTCTATCCTTTGAAAGAGATTATAAGGAATTGGTATAACTTTTTCCCTAAAAATTTAATAGAATTCATCAGTGAACCCTTCTGGGCCTAGTGCTTTCTGGTTTGGAAGGCCATTAACAATTAATTCAATTCAATTTCTTTAATAGATATAGGTCAGTTTAGATCATCTATTTCTTCTTGTGTGAGTTTTGGCAGATTATATCTTTCAAGGAGTTGGCCCATTTCATCAAGGTTCTCAAATTTGTGGGCATAGAGATGTTCATATTATTCCTTTATTATCCTTTTACTATTCATGAGATTTGCAGTGATAGATATCCCCTCTTTCATTTATAACATTAGTAATTTGTATCTTTTCTCTTTCTCTTAACTTGGCTAGAAGCTTATCAGTTTATTGATCTTTTTAAAGATCTTTTGGTTTTATTGATTTGCTCTTTAGATTTCCTGTTTTCAATGTCATTGATTTCTGTTCTATGCTTATTTTTTTATTCTGCTTACTTTAGATTTAATTTGTTCTTTTTCTAGTTTCCTAAAGTGAAAATTCATTTTACTGATTTTACATCTTATTTTCTAATGTATGAAGTCAATTCTATAAACTGCCTTATAAGCATGGCTTTCACAGCATCACACAAATTTTGATAATTTTTCTTTTCATTTTTATTTAGTTCAAAATATTATTTCTCTTGAGATTTCTTCCTTGACCCATGTGTTAGTCAGAAGTGAGTTGCTTAATCTCACTTCTAGGATTTTCTAGTTATCTTTCTATCATCAATTTCTAGTTTTATTCTGTGGAATAAGGGCAGACATTGTATGACTTCCATTCTTTTAAATTTGTGAAGGTGTATATCATAGCCCAGAATATGGAATCTTGATGAATGTTCTCTATGAGGTTGAGAAAATGTATATTATGCTATTGTTGGATAAAGTAGTATATAGGTGTCAATTACATCCAGTTTATTGATAATATAGTTGAGTTTAATTATGTCCTTACTGATTTCTTCATGGTGGATCTGTTCATTTCCAAGAAGAGGATGTTGAAGTCTCCAACTATAATACATTCATGTATTTCTCCTTGTGGTCCTATCAGTTTTTGCCTTTTGTAGTTTGATGCTTTGCATTAAGAATTATTTGTCTTTTTGGAGAATTGACACTTTTATGTTTATGTAATACCTTTCCTTATCCTTGATAACTTTCCTTCGTTTGAAATCTACATTGTATAAAATTAATATAGGTTCTCTTGTTTTCCTTTTGATTAGTGTTAGCATGGTATAATTTTCTCCACCCATCTATTTTCAATATATATGTTTTTTATAACCTGTGCTTCTTATAGAAAGCATATAGTTGGGTCGTGGGGTTTTTGTTTGTTTGTTTGTTTGTTTGTTTGTTTGTTTTAATCTGCTCAATCTCTGTCTTTTAATTGGTGTGTAGACCATTGAAACCCAAAGTGATTACTGGTATAGTTGGATTAATATCTACCATATTTGCTACTGTTTTCTATTTCTTGCACTTGTCTTTGTTCTTATTTTTGCCTTCCACTCCTTTTTTGCCTTTTTCAGTTTTAATTGAACACTTTGTATGATTCTCATTTTCCCTCTTTTTTTAGCATATCGGGTATACTTCTTTATATTACCTTTTTAGTGGTTGCTCTAGATTTTACAGTACACATTTATAACCAATCCAAGTTCAATTTCAAATAACACTATACCACTTCACAGGTAGTATTATTACCTTATAATAGCAAAATAATCCAAATTTCCTCCTTCTGATTGCTTGTATCATTGCTTTTATTCATTTCAATTATGTATAACCATACATAAGCATATAAACCCATTAGGTATATGCATACACACATAATTGAATACATTGCTGCCTTAGTTATTTTAAATAGACTGTTATCTTTTAGCTCCATTAAGAAATAGAAAAAGGTTTTATTTTATCTTCACTTATTTCTTCATTGATGCTTTTTCTTTCTTTAGGTAGATTCAAGATTCTCACTCATATTATTGTCTTTTTCAAAAACAAACAAACAAACGAAAAAACAAAAACAAAAAAAACAACTTCTTCCAACATATCTTGCAAGGCAAGTCTACTAGTAACAAATTCCTTCACTTTTTGTTTGAGAAAGTCTTATTTCTTCTTTACTTTTAAAGAATAATTTTGCGAAGTATGGTAGTTGTTGGGTTGTTGTAATTATTATCTTTATTCATCTCTCTATATAAGGCATGTTTTTCTATTATTTTGCTTGTTTGCCTCTGGCTTTTTTCAGGACCTTTCCTCTCTTTGATAATTTTGCAATTGAAGATGATATGCCTAGGTGTACCTATTTCTTATATCCTTTTACCTAGTGACATCATTAATCTGTCTTGGAAACAAGAATGCATGTCACCAAGAGTCCATTTTATTATTGAAAATTTTATTGTTGGAACGCATTAACAGTATCTGTGAATCTGGATTATAAAACTGTGTTAAGCATTATAGTACCAGTAAGTTAAAGCTACAGAATTTTGTGTCCTTATACTTTTAGTTTATAAAAATAAAATTTCAATTTACCTGGAATAAAATTCACTATTTGTGGCATAAGTTTTATAGGGTTTAATAAATGCAGAGTCAGGTATCTACCACCACAGTCATGATATATATGTCAGTTCATTACTCCCCGAATTCTCTTATGTGGCTCATTTGTAGTCAACCTCTTCATGAACCCCAAATCCCCAAATCATATGAAAAAATGACATGTTCTAACTTCTACAGTTTTACATTTTGAAGAATGTTATATAAAGATAGAATATGTAACTTTTGATGTTTAACATCTCCACTTAGCAAAATGTATTTGAGGAGTGTTCATATTATTGCATGCAAGTGGAATTTTATCACATTGATGTTTCAAAGTTTGTTTACTTAATCAACAATTGAAATACAAATGGCTTGGTTTCAGTTATTGGTAATTAAGAATAAAGCTGCTATAATTCAGAAACAGGTTTTTATGTAACTATAGGTTTTCACTTCCCTAGTATGAATACCTAGGAGGAGGATAATAGGATCATATGGCAAATATATGTTGACTTTATAAGGAACTGCCAACCTGTTTTCCAAAGCAATTGTATTATTTTACATTCATATCAGCAAAATGTGAAAGTCCCAGCTGCCTACCTCCTCACTAGCACTTGTTATGGTAAGGGTTTTTTGTGTTGTTGTATTTTTTTATGCTAATCATATATACCTGTACATCATGTGGCTTTAAGTTACATTTCCCTAATGACTACCTGTATTAAATATCTTTTTATATGCTTACGTGTCATTAAAATATCTTCCTTGGTTGCAGTATCTATTCAGACTTTTTGCTCAAGTTTTATATATTTATTATTTGTTTGGTTTTCAGAAATCTTTTTGTGTTCTAGATACAAGTCCTTTGCAGGTGTTTTCTCAGCTCTGTGGCTGATCTATATTCTCTCAATAGTTCTTTCACAAAACAAAAGGTATTAATTTGATAAAGTCTAATTTATCAAATATTTTTCATGTGATATGTTCCTGGTATCCTATATAATAACTCTGACTACCCTGAGATTTTGTAAAGATTTTCACCCATAATATCCTCTAAAAATTCATAATTTTACACTTTACATTTAGTCCTACATCCATTTTGACTTAGCCTTCATAAAAATTGTGAGGTATAGGGACTCCTGTGTGGCTCAGCGGTTGAACGTCTGTCTTCAGCTCAGGGTATATGATCCCAGGATCCAAGATTGAGTCCTACCTTGGGCTCCTTGCATGTGGAGCCTGTGTCTCTGCCTCTTTCTCTCTCTCTCTCTCTCTCTCTCTCAAGAATAAATAAATAAAATCATTTTTAAAAATTGTGAGGTATATATTGAGGTCCTTTTTTTTGCATACAATTATCTAACTGTTTACTACCATTTATTGAAATGCCTACCCTTTTTCCATTGAACTCCCTTAGCACCTTTGTCAAAAATCAGTCATCTACATGGGTCTACTTCTGGAGTATTTATTTTATTCTATTGGTTATGATTCTATACTTTAAATAATAACAACATTGTTTTGATTACTGTAACTTTGTTCTAAGTCTTGAAATCAGGTAATGTGGGCTTTCTCAATTTATTCTAAAGGGAAAAGAACATAGATGATTGCATTCCGTGTTTTAGGGACAAGGTCTGGAGATAGCACACATTACTTCATTGTCAAAATTCAGACACATAGCCATATCTAACTGCAAAGGATGCTGGTAAATGTAGGTTAGTTCTATGCAAAAGAGGAAGAGGAAACAAGTTTAGTAAACAGCCAGCTAGTTGCTATAGCAGAAATCAAGAAATATTTTGTGTCGGGGCTCCCTGCTCAGTGGGAAGCCCTCTATTTCTCCCTCTCCTTCTGGCTCCCTCCCCGCATTCTCTCTCTCTCTCTCTCTCTCTGAAATAAAAAATTTTTTAAAGAAATATTTTGATTTATTCCTAATGACAAGGCAGTTAAGATAAACTAATTTTACTTCAACTCTGTCTTTCCAATCTCATCTTTCATTTTCTTTGGAAAAACTACTAAAGAATGGTATATCCCTAAGTCTTAAGATTATGGATTCTCATATTTCTTCTGCTCTATTTCTACTTCTTAAAAATCCTACATATTCTTCACAAATGGCCTCATATGCCACCTACTAAATGAACCATATCTGGATGCTTAATGATAGGTATGAGGTCTCCTTTCTCTGGACCTCCATAATACTCTATTTATATTGAAAATGTTATGTTTATAAATTTTCTTTTCTTCACAATTATTTATATGCTCTTATTGCATCTACTAAGTTTACAGTTATTAAAGAATATGGCCATAGTTTATAAATATGCTATATTTGTTGCTGTATTATTAACCCAAGAACTCAGTAAACATATGTTTTATTGTTAATGGTTCAGCCAAATGGCCCTAACATTCCTAGGGAATTAAATTGAAGTCATCATCAGGCCAAAGCTCAAATGAAAGAGCATCAGAATTCATATGGCATTTTGTCACTGTGAAATGCTTCTATAAGGGTCAAAATATTTCTCTCTAAATTATAACCCCTAAATCTGTCAGAGGTTAGGGGAGGTGACTAGAGAACACAAGGGCAGGGAACTGATTTCTAAAACCTAGACTTCTGGTGATCCTCATGGCCATGATTCTTAAAATATCACCAGTTTGTCATTGCCAAGCAGAGGAAAGCAGTTCATACCTCTATTTCCTTTTATTCTTTTTGTCCACCAAAGCCCAGCTGGGTTTTTCAAAGAGAGTTGGAAAAGGAGAAGGAACAAGAAAGAAAGAATAAAATAAGGAGAATAACCCTGAGTGTAAGGTGATTAAAAATATCCTTTGGCCTACAGAAGTCAAATGAATGTCAGAGTAATAGAAGCCTTTCCTGGCCGCAAACTTCGTTAATTAAATTAAGAAGTACAATTCCATTAATTAATTTAGTCTATAATTTTCTAAGAAAACCACTGGGAATTCTCAGCATTTTGCATCTCCTTTCTGTTACAAGCAGATGTTGCACTTAATATTACTTATGAAATAGCCAAATATAAGTATAAATGTTTTCATTAATGTTATGTTTATTCTTTTGTATCTAAAAATTGATACATTTATTAATATGGACACATAGTATGCTGATGACCTTTTTTATTTTCTTCCCAAATGTATCCTATCTCTCTCAATGTTGTCATCCAGCTTATAAAACCAGAAAGCTAAAGCCATTCTTTCTCTACCTCTCAAACTTTAAATTAGCCAACAAGTCCGATTGATTAATCTTCTAGAGATTTGTCTTTCTCTCTATCTAGCCATGATTGCCTGAGTCAGATCTCTTTATCTTATTGCGTAGGTTACTACAATAGCCTCCTAATTTGTCTCTTTTCCCCTAATCAGTTAGTGACATTGCACCCATTATTAGTGAATGTCATCAACTCACTGCCCTCCTTTAAGTTTCTTCAGAAAGCTTGTAGGATGCAATTTCAATTTCTTAGTAAGGATTACCTTTAAAATTTTCCCTGGACCTAATTAACTGTGGTGGAGGGTTGTGGGGGGGATGGGTGTTTGTTTTTAACCTGGATCCACAGATAACTTCAAAAAATGTAACAAATGGTATATTTATGTGCAATTTTCTTCTGAGGACAGTATAATTATTTTTCATCAATTATTCAAATTTTTTCAGGTCCTCCCAAAGAATAACTTTAAGGTTATTCTATAATTTCTATAATTTTATCTTTAACTTACCTTCACAGCTTTATAACTCAGCATATTTTCCTGTATGTTACAGCTTCTAGGTATGCCTTTCCTTCCTACCTCTATGTTGTAACCATCCTTCCCCAATGCAATAAATAAATAGATAGATAGATAGGTAGATAGATAAATAAGCAAACAAGCCCGTAAAACAACATAACTTTTTAACTACTATGCAATCTTTAATTCCTAGTTCAAACACATCTTGCTTTTTTCAACTCTTTACTGTAAAAGATTTAACTTCTCTGAGCTACTAAAGTTTTTTTTTTTAATTTTTTATTTATTTATGATAGTCATAGAGAGAGAGAGAGAGAGAGGCAGAGACACAGGCGGAGGGAGAAGCAGGCTCCATGTACCCGGAGCCTGATGTGGGATTCGATCCCGGGTCTCCAGGATCGCGCCCTGGGCCAAAGGCAGGCGCCAAACCGCTGCGTCACCCAGGGATCCCCACTAAAGTATTTTTTATATGACTTATGGTAGGCTGCTTCTAAAATAGCTCCCAATGATGTCTGAGTCCTACTATTCAAACCCTTGTATAATCTCCCTTTCAATGTTAACCAAACTTAATTCTTTCCTTCTAATGAATAGAATACAGCCAAAGAGATGAAATGTCACATACCAGATTAAGTTAAAAAACAAGTCTGGCTTCCATCTTGCTAGGTCTTCTTATTCTCTGGAATGAAGCAAGCTGCCATGTTGTAAAATACTCCATGGAAAGGTTTTTGTGGCAAAGAACCAAGGCAAGCCTCTGGCCAGCAGCTCATGAAGAGCCAGTTTCCTCAGTCCAACAACCAGAAAGAAACTAAATCCTGCCAACAACTAAGTGAGTGAGTATGGAGGTGGCTTCACCTCCAGGAAGGCCTAGAGATGACTGTGGCTCCAGCTGACACTTGATTGCAGTCTATGAGGGACTAATATTAGGGGACTTAGGAAAACCATTCTCAGATTCCTGACCCACAGAAACTTTGAGGTAATTAATATTGCTTTAAACCACTTTGAGGCAATTTTTACTCAACAATATCAGTGATACACGGCATTGTTATTTTATTTGCTTGTCAAGGGGATTATGGATTAGACGAAAGAACTTAAGTTTTGGAACTAATGAAACTGAGTTCAAATTCTACTTCTGCCACATTGTTAACAATGGATTGGATAAGTTACAATATCAGTTTCCTTACTGATTAATTTTGATACCTGTGGTCATGATTTTTGTGAGAACTGTGCCCCCCAAATAATAGATGCTCTGTTGATGTTCTATTATTGTTTATGATATTATTTGTCTATAGGAGTGACCCTTCTGCTCATGTATATGATTCTCAAAGGCAAGGATAATGTCTTCATCCAGTTTTGTATCACAGTATTTGGTATATAGTATTCAAAAACAAATGTTGAATTTAAAATTAAGTAATGGAAACTACATGTATTTTATTTATTCCTCTTAAAAGCAAGTATTTAGAAATATCCAGTGCTTTTAATTCATAATTATTTAATAGGCATTCAAGAAACGAAACCTGAAAAAAACCTGAAATCTGTTTCTTAGGTTAAAAGTTTTAATTTTGCAATGTAGCAATTCAATTTCCTTCATCTTCAAGCAACCATAGTTTTTATGTTGGCTTAAATGTTAACATACGTTCATTATTTTTTTTTAAGATTTTACTTATTTATTCAAAGACAGAGAGAGAGAGAGAGAGAGAGAGAGAGGCAGAGACACAGTCAGAGGGAGAAGCAGGCATCATACAGACAGCCTGACATGGGACTCGACCCAGGGTCTCCAGGATCACGCCCTGGGCTGCAGGCGGCACTAAACCGCTGCGCCACTGGGGTTGCCCACATATGTTCATTATTAATTACTTAATGAAACTAAAATCAGTAATGAAAAAAAAAAAAACCTTCAAAGTACACTCATGAAAGTAAAGCAAAGAAAAGCCAAAGTATCATCCATCATTGCTAAATGAAGCCCTGTTGTTCTCTTTAATCCTTTTCTCCCCTAGAGTTCACCACTTCTGTAAAAGTTACTGCTTCTCATTTCCAAAGCTATTATTATTATATAATATTTGCATATAATTTACATCCATTACTGTGAACAGATAATAATTATATTACAAAGAAAAATGCATTTCTCAACCACCCCTTCTGCCCATTTTATGTAGACTGAAGAACAGCTCTGAAAGTATAGACCTTCACATATACCTGAAATAATAATTGCTCCATCAAAAGTTATTAATGTATCTCCATTGAGTACTATCTCAAATAGAAGTTAGAGTCACATAGCTCCTCAAAGTGCATTTATTGATGCTTGGAGTATAAAGGAATTTGGACAGGGGCCAAAGATTCTTTTAATTTTTTTTCTGTTTTCCTTCCTTTCATTTTCATATGAGCTTTACTCATTTATTCTCGAGCTAGGTCATGAACAAAATCCCTTTTTGCTTTTTTACTTAGACTATATTAGAAGCTATGGAAATATTTGGAGCATATGTAATTACAGAGGGAAACTATTAAGTATCATTTGGGGGAAAATATGCATTGATTCCATTTAATACTGTGTGGATGTTCTGTTCTTTCCTAAAATGGTTTTAAAACCTAAAATGGTTTTAAAAATATATTCTGGTTACTTCATGTTGTATGTTGAGACTGAGAAGTAATATGGTGTAGGGAATATAAGAGCATAGACTCTGGAGATAGCATGGCTGGATTTAAATCCTGACTCTGGCCCTTGCTAGATATGTGACCTTACACAAGTTATTTAACCTCTTGGTGTCTCATTTTCCTCATATACAAAATAATACTAATAATATCTCCTATATAGCATTGTTATGAGAATTGCATTAATATATGCAAACCATTTGGAACAATGCCTAGAATATGTGTAATACCTGCTCAGTAGATGTTAGCTATTGCTAATAAAATAAAAATTTTAATCACATAAAAGAAGCACTAAGAATATACAACCTGTTGAAAATACAGAATGTTCTCTGGAAAATTAATCAATAAGATGATATAATCCAGGCTATAGAAAGAAAAGGAAGTTTAAAAAATATTATCAAATTTGTCTCTTATTAAGGAATTCTTCTGGAGTAGCACTGGCAGTATTACACACAGCAACACCTAAATTAAAGCTGAATTACCTATTATGCAATTTAAAATTTCCATTCATCCATTTATTCATGCGTGTAATTTATTCTTCAACAATTGTTTATTGAGGGTCTGCAATACTAGGTTCTAGAGATACAATGACCAAAATATAGTCACTACATTCAAAGTGTTTATAGTCCAGGAAGACATAAGTAAATAAATAATCACCAAAAACAAACAAAGTAATAAACAAAGTTAGGGAACATCAGGATCAAAATAAATACAGAGTCCTAGGAGACCTTGAGCTGGTCAGGGCACTGTATCAAGTATTGAGAATAAGGAGTTATAAGAAAAGGCTACCTAGAGGAGTGCCATCTAAGCTGACCTTTGAAGAATAAATAAGAATTAACCAGGAAAAGGAGAATGAGAAGTAAAAGCATTTTCCCCTTCGATGGGATAGCATATGCAAATTACAAGATCAAGAAGGAATGTGGAACATTTATAAAACTGAAAATAATTTCAATAGAGTTATTGCTTCGAGTGACACTTAGGTAGAACATGGCAAGAAATGGGTCTTGGAAGTTTCGAAAATAACGAGATTCATGCCCTTATAAGAAAAGACACCAGAAAGCTTGCTATATCTCCCTCCTGTCTTTGAAAGCACAAAGAAGAGATTGTGTAAGCACACAATGAGTTGACTGCTACCTACACATCAAAGAAAAGAAGTATTAGAATGAAGCCTACTTTGCCAGCACATTAATGTTGGACTTCTCAGGCTCCAGGACTGCAAGAAATACACTTCTGTTGTTTAAGCCACCCAGTCTATGGTATTTTTGTTACGGCAGCCCAAGCAGACTTAGTCACTACCCAAATAACTATTAAGTCTTTGTGTTTTGCTCCATTTCACATTGATATCACTCTGGTCCCTTACCATTATTTCTTTCCTGGACACCTGATACAGTCTAACTGGCAGATTTTGGTCCTCTGTAAACTGTTCTCCTCACTGCAGACAAATGAGTTCTTTTGAAATGTAAATCTCATCATGTAACATTCTTGCTTAAAATGCTCCAAAAGCTCTCTGCTAAAATGAAAATAAAATTCACTTTACAAGATCTATCAGACTTGTTCAGTCTGACCCTAAAAATCTTGCCAAATTCATGTCATGCTGCTCTACTGGTTTAACAGCCCTGTCCCAATAATGTTTTTTCTTGCCATGAGGCCTTTGCTAACACTGTTCCCCTCCTTTCCTTTTCATTTGATAAATCTTTACTTTTATTTCATGTCTCAGTCCAATCTTCACTCTGGATATCTTTCTCTGACATCCTTAAGTTGTTCTATTTTTGTGCTATGTCCCTATCATTCATAGTACTCATCACACTTGTAACATTTTATATATTTGCCTGATTACATGACTAATGTCTGTGATTCCTGTCTAACACCAAAATCTTGGCTTTATTAGGGATGTGAATTACACCTATTCTTTCTCCACATGGTTAACTCAGGTCCTAGCACAGTGGCTGGCATACTATTGGTGTTAAATAAGTACTTTTTTAAATGACTGGATGACAAAGCTTGGTGTTTACAGGAATAGGAAATGTCAACAGGTCAAGTATGATGATAAGAGTTCTAATTTGTGATAGATGGTAGTATAATTATGTATGTCAGGGTATAATTAATCTTGCTACGTGTTGTAGTTGCTCTACCTGTAGACATCTACTGTGGACTAAATTGTATCCCCCTCCACATTCACATGTTGAAGCTTTAACCCCCAAAGTGATGGTATTTGGAGATGGAACTTTTCTGAGGTAATTAAATATGGATGAGATCATGAGGGCAGTACCCTCATGAGAGGATTAGTTCTGTTATTAGAAGAGAAAACACAACATGTTCTCTACCCTGTCCCTACCATGCGAGGGCACAGTGAAAAGGCAGCATCTGCAAGCCAGGAAGAAAACTCTCACCAGAACCCCACCATACTGGCATCCATATCTTGGAATTCGCAGCCTACAGAACTGCAAGAAATAGATTTCTGTTTTTAAGTTATCCAGTTTATGGTATTTTGCTACAGTAGACTGAACTTATCAATATAACATCCATGTGAAGGTATCCAGTAAGTATTTGGGTATGTAGCCAAATGCTTAGAAGACAGATATAAAGATTTTTTTCGAAATAAAGACTTCTTCAAAATATAAATTATAATGGAAAATAATAAAAGTAGTAATATTGTCTTCCTAGCATGCATATAGAATGAGAACAAAATAAGTTTAGAGAGAACTTTAAGGTTCACTAATTTATCAATATTAAAAAATACACAAATATATGATGATCCTGCAAAGAAGACTAAGAAAGAGGTATCAAAGAGGAGAAGAGGAGAAGAGTTATGGATTCCAAAACAACATTTATTTTTTCTTAAATTTTAAAAAAATTCAATTTAGTTACCATATAGTTTATTATTAGTTTCAGGGGTAGAATTTAGTGATTCATCAGTTGCATATAACACCCAGTGTTCATTATATCAAGTGCCCTCCCTAATGCCCATCACCCAGTTACCCCATCTCCCCACCCACATCCCCTCCAGCAACCTTCAGTTTGCTTCCTGTGGTTAAGAGCATTTCTAAAAGGAGGCTATGTCAGTGTCAGCTACTGACAGAAAAAGTGACAGAAAGATTGAAACTTGTAGTTGAGGGAAATAAGAAAGTGATCCGAATAGACACCCAGTGTAATAATTCAGAACTGTTGAACATTCAGTTCATATTTTTATACTAAACTCATGGTATTAAGAGTCTAATTAACTATATGAGTTATTTTGCATATGGGCTGAGTTTCTTGGATACAGGTAGAAACAAAGATACATATTCCCATTCATACAGTGTTTGGAGTTTTGTTAGATATGCTAGACAAAAATAAAAAAGAGGAGTGAGGCAGGGAGATAGTGAAGACATTTTCAAAAGACAGACCAGAGGATCAAGAACAGAATATGAATATCCTCAAAGATGAGAAGAGCTTGAATCATCAAGAAAATTAGAGGGGAAAATGGGTTGGAAGCCTCAAAGAATTTGAAGTACACATACAACAGGAACAGAGAAAAACAAGCAAGAAGAAAAAAAGTTTTGGTCAGAGAATGGAAAGCTTAAATTTAATATTTCAGAAGTGAAACAGATTCAGGATAGAAAGAGAGTGTAACTGAGGACTAGCATAATCTTGTTTAAAGTGAAAATGTCAAAAAAAATGGTTTTGGATGGACCATCTATACTGGGTTGAATGTCTTCCAAAAATTCATTTCTCATGGGATGCCTGGGTGGCTCAGTGGTTGAGCATCTGCCTTCTGATGAGGGAGTGGTCCCCGAGTCCCACATCAGGCTCCCCAAGAGGAGCCTGCTTCTCCCTCTGCATGTGTCTCTGCCTCTATCTCTCTTTGTCACTCATGAATAAATAAATAAAATATTCTTTAAAAATTTTGTTTCTCCCTGGAGCCTCTGAATTTGACCTTATTTAGAAATAGGATCTTTGCAGATATGATCAAGTTAAGATGGAGCTGTATTGGATTAGAATGGACCCTAAATCAAATATGACTAGTGTCTTTGAAAAAAAAAAAGACAGAAATTTGAACAGGGAAACATAGGCAAACATGGGAAAAGGCATGTGAAGATGGATCAATTAGAGTGCTACATCTATGAGTTGAGAATTTCCAAAGATTACTGGCAACCACCAGAATCTAGCAGAGATGAGGAAAGATTCTTCACAAAAGCCTCTGATGGAGCCTGGCCCTCCTGACTCCTGAATTTTTTACTTCTAAAGTCCAGGACTGTGAAAGAATACGTTTCTGTTGTTTTAAGCCACTCAGTTTGTGACAATTTCCTATGGCACATATGAGGAAACTAATACATTTTCTACACAGATGTAAACTATTCAGTATAATGGCAGGGTTGAGATAGAGAAGAGAATTGTAAATTTGACTCAAAGCTGAGGACTGAAGACTGATGGCATAAACATAGAATAATGATTAGACCTTGGTGGTTTACTAAAGAAAGTAAGGTTGGGTAAATTGAACATGGGTTTTCAGAATAGCTAATCCCATCAACACATAGATTCCAAAAGTTCACTGAGGAGTTTGTCATGGCTTCAATCTGTAATTCTAAAAAAAAATCCTAGTCCAACACAGGAAGATGATGATAATATTAACTTTCCCCTACATTCCCTCTACCTATTTAAAGAGAAGCAAGCAAAGATGATTGGGAGAGGTCTTTTACCTCCCTGAAAAATTCAAATTCACTAAAATTGATTTGGGAATGGCACAGTCTATATTAGATTCAATGTGCAGATTAAATCTCATGTTCCTGGTAAGATTGATTTTACTTTTTTATAAAAAGAAGATACCTTTTTTTTTTTTTAAGAAGATACCTTTTTAAAAATTTCTGATAATGGAAAAGTACATAATAATGGCAAAGGATTCAGACAGTACTAAAAACAATAGAGGAAAGTGATAATTCACTCATAATTTTATCACCCAGATACAACCACTATTAACAGGTTATTGTGTACAGTATCAAATAATGTCACAATATTTATTTCAACTTTAAATAAATATTGTAACTTTATTATCAAAGTTTCTCCATGAATAATATGGCTTAAATCTATTTCTGTATTGACACATGCATCATCATTTTAATGGACAGAAAATTTTCAATTAGAAAAAGAGCTATAATCAATTTAATTAGTGCACTAAAGATATTGCCTAAGTATTATTATAAGTATAACTTCAATTAGCATCCTGAGTATATATTTTTCCAGGTATATATGTTTACTTGACAATAGCTTTAGGAAAAAAATGAAATAGAATTATTGACTCAGAGTGTATGTTATTCTGAATGTACAAACTGCTATCACAGTCCCAAAATTTGTAGAAGTTTTCTCTGGGTCATCCAACTGTCTGCCGTGAGTAAAACAGTTCTCCAAGTGGTGTTTTCAATCCTAAGCCTTCTCCTATATCATCTTTCTGCGCCTCCTAAGGATTCAGAGTCCTCTGGTGGACCCTCTACAAAAGAAGTATGAAGGACCACTTGAGGATTTTTAGGAGTTGGGCCTGGAGGTACCACTTTTACCCACAATCCATTGACTGTAACTCAGTATCATGGATATGCCTACATGAAGAATTTGGTCTACATGTGTGCCCCAGAGAAAAAGGAATATAGCTTTTGGTGAACCTATAGCAGCTTCTGATACAGAGGTCTCCAAATATCAATTTCGCACTTTTTCCTACTCACCCGTTTTCTAAAGTAATACATTATGAAGTCTTATCTGGTCACTGCATCCAACTTGAAGTCCAGAATATTAATTTTGATGTGAATGTAGCCCTCTTTATAGGATCCAGACCAGCTATTCTATTCTGACGACCTTGAATAAGAGTATTGGCTTCCCCTATACTCCATATATGCTAGTGTACTTGGGATAGGGTAAGCTATAACAGAAAATGCTATTTGAGAAGGGCAGAATGGGAGCTGCATAGCAGTCATTTGTATGCAGACATCTAAAAATTTCACTAGGTAGGCCTTATAAAGACTCCTTAATATGGGGGTACAGGATATTCCTTTTTCAGGCTATGATTTGGTCTGTGTGTAGAACTGCTTTATTCAATGATTCTACTTACTGAGAAGTTACTATCTTCCATATTCATAGTAAAGGTAGACTAAAGTGAAAAATGAGGAATATACCCTTCTTAGGTCTTCCCTAGTTTCATAATCTGTTCCCCTTGGTACAAATAGTTCCTCTTGGTACAAATACTGTAGCCTGAACATCACTTTATCACTTGAATGGTCAATGGCTTTTAAGTTTAGGCTCATATTTTCTTTAGCAGTAAAATTATTTCATAAGGTGAGTAGATTGCTGTTCTGTTTGCTTGTGATGAGTCTCATGTGTCACTCACTACAACCAAGGCTATCTTTTAGGGAAAAAATACCTTAGGACTCATGTCTTTCTTCAAGCACATGTTGCACTCTCAATGTAACGGCAATACTTTGGCCAACCTAAACAATAGATAGGAAGCCCATACGTTTAATCTGATTGTGTTAAAATTTTTTATTTGAGTATACCTGATACACAATGTGACATTAGTTTCAAGTATACAGCATAGTTATTCAACTTCTCTATACATTACTCTATGCTCACAAGTGTACTTACCATCTGTCACCATACAACACTATTACAATATCATTGACTGCATTGTATATGCTGTGCCTTTTATTCCCATGACTTATTCATTCCATAACTGGAAGCCTATATCTCCCACTCCCCTTCACTCATTTTGCCCATTCCATACTCCCACCCTTCTGGCAATCATCAGTCTGTTTTCTGTATTTACAGGTCTGAATCTGCTTGAAGTTTGTGTATTCATTTGTTTTGCTTTTTAGATTCCACATATGAATGAATGCATATGGTATTTGGCTTTTTCAGTCTGACTTACGTTACTTAGCATAATATCTTCTAGGTCCTTACCACAGAAATGATTCATTCTTTTTCAGTTTAGAAGGTTTGCAGTGTCTTCAAAAGCATTTTTCAATCTTATCCTTGACCGTTTAGGTTTTAGAAACTATAGAGTTTTATAAACTTCTATTGCTCCAAATCTCTGTGCTCTCAAAGCTCTGTTTTACATCATTTCACATCTAAAAAGTCAAAACTTTCTTGATCTTATCACTTTCTTAATAAGAGCTAACACAAATACTCTGATTCTTTCAAAACACTTTCTCTAGAGCTACGAGATCAGTAAGGCATATAGTCTGCATTCCAAATCTCCCAGACAAGAGTTTTACCAAGTATTTCTCTACTGTATAACCTGGATTACCATCTTCTCAGCCTCCTGTCAGCATTGTATGAGAATCCCTAAACTCCCACAGTCCCAGCAACCTTGGTATTATTAATGTCTTAATAATTGTCATTCTAGATATGAAACATACAGTTTCATAATTTTTGTAAATTATATTTTACTTTCTATGAGTTTGAAATCATTATTGTTTTCTTGCTTTGAGCCACTAGACCACTTAATATAATGCCTCATATATTAGGTTTTTGCTGTGCCAGCAGCATACTTTAACATACCAAATCATCTTAAAGTCTGTGTTTGTTACAAAAAAACCTCGAATTTT
The DNA here is from genome assembly GCF_048418805.1 of Vulpes vulpes. Classification (NCBI taxonomy): domain Eukaryota; kingdom Metazoa; phylum Chordata; class Mammalia; order Carnivora; family Canidae; genus Vulpes; species Vulpes vulpes. The sequence continues at coordinate 45,927,923 of NC_132783.1, read as the reverse complement.
GGTGGATTAACACAAGTATTTATTTTCATTTGCAATTGTGCAACAACATATGGGTTTATTGTTGGCCATGCAGTGAATCAGGCACTCAGAGACCTACTGATTCATAGCTCTTCCATTCACTAGGGTGAATTCAAGTACTTTGCTGGATTATCATAATTCAATTGAGAGATATTTTGTAGAAAGTGCATAAAAGATTACATGAGTTATGTTTTAGTGGTCAGGATCTACAATAGTATGCATCACTTCTAACCACTCTCCATGGGCCAATCTTAGTCGTATGACCATATAACAGCAGGTCTAACATCTAATAGGAAATCTCATCCAGCTGTGTGCCCAGAAGGAAAAGGGAAGTGGGATTTTCTGAGCACATACATTTAATCTGATTTTGCCTCTGATAAAGTACTTGTGACTATGTGTTACTATATCGTCCACTGGATTTATACCAGATTGCCTTCCTGTCAGCATTATATGAGAATCCCCAAGTCCCCACATTCTCAGCAACTTTGTGATTATTAATGTCTTAATAACAGTTATTCTAGAATATAAAACATGCAGTACTGTAATTTTTATAAGTTGTGTCTGATTTTCTGTGAGTTTGAAATTCTTATTCTTTATTGGTCTTTTGTATTTGTGATTTTACTTAGTCATGCTATTTATGTATTTGGTATTAGTCCATTGAGATTTATCCTAGTGTATCTAACTCAGTAACTCAGTATATATATAATATCTATACATATATATAGCTGTTATATATATAACGTATGTATACATATACAATTATTTTAATTATTTATTTATTTATTTATTTATTTATTTATTTAGTACAGCCAAGGTTAAAGTTTTCCCATTAATATGTTCATCATTTCTATTAATTCGCTTTCTACATGTCAGTTTAACTTCTTATTAATTTTAATATTATTTTAAAGCTAAAGTGTCATTATTTTCACTTTGCATTATTTTCTTAAATCTGCCAATTCACTTTCATTTCATGTTCTTGACAATCAATCTCACTTTCAATCTCTTGTTTTTTAAAATAATGAAACCTTTAATTTCTATACAATGCAAATAAATTATCTGTATTTATAAGCCTTTCTCTAGATTACAGTCTTCATTTCCTATTAGCTTGTCTTATAAATTACATCTTTTTTGTTACAGATAGTTCTGTATATTTACTCACATTGGAATTGGAATATCACTCATTTGATCTTCTCTTGATCCCCAACATTGTATGTAGATTTTATCTATTTTAATCCCTTTCCTTGTTTTTTTTCTGAGTTCAATTTAAAATCTCCCATGAAAATTTAGATATTCATACAGAATTGTGGACTTATCTGAACAGTTCCATCCTTCAGTTGCCTGAGGAAGATGGGACAATTAATGGGATACTTTGAATTGTTACATTTATTGAGCCCACTGCATTTGGGAAAATACCATTAAGTTAAATTAAAGTAACTTACCTCATTAGTCAGTGATTATATTTGTTCTATCACTTAATATATTAAAGCTATTTTGGTGAGAGAAGATGCAGGATTTTTTAATGATGATCTATGCTTTTTATAAAGTTACCTTTATATCTGGTACTGTTGAGCCATACCTGCATAAAATGGCTCTTAGGAGACACTTTCTTGAGGATGACCAATTCTAAAATTTGTTTCTCAAATTGAGCTGCAATAAAACAAAGAAAATTGGTTTTGATAATTCCTACACAATATGTAATTCATCTTTAGAGCTTAAAGCAAACCTATTATTCAAGAAGATAATGAGACTTTATCAGCTGTTTATATGAATGAAAAAAATCTTTCAATATTGACATACAAATATATATATAAATATATATGCATATATATTTTGACATCTATATGAAAATCCTCTCTCGTATTATAGTTGATAAAGCCAAATTGACTCTCAGCTAAGAAAGTGGACAATGATCCCTTCTAACTTAAGCAAATTTAGTAGAATAATTGCTATCATGTTTTAAGAAATTATCTGCATCCGTTATCCATCTCTATATAACAACCCACCCAAAACTTAATAGCTTAAAATAACAGTAATCTTGGGACACCTGGGTGGCTCATTTGGTTGAGAGTCCGACTCTTTGATTTTGGCCCAGGTCATGATCTTGTGGCCATGGTATTGAGCCCCGCTTAGGGCTCCACACTGGGTATGGAGCCTACTTAAGATTACCTCTCTCTGTCTCTCCCTTTGCCCCTCCCTACCCATCTCTAAAAAGAATTTTTAAAAAAATAACAGCAGGCATTTACTTTGCTCACACATCTGCAATTGTGGCAGATTTCAGAGTGATGGCTCATCATTTCTCTCTTCAACATTAGGAGGATTGGCTTAACTAGAAGCTGCATAATCCACTTTCAAAATGACTCTCCCACATAGCTGGCAAGTTAGTGCTGGCTATCAACAGGGAGCTCAGCTAAGACCATGTTCCAGGGGGTCTTTGTTCTTCTCTTTGTAAATATCTCCATTAGCTGCTTATGTTTCCTGACAGCATAGTGTCTGGGTTCCAAGAGCAAGTATTCAAGAAAATCAATTAAAAATTGTATCACTTTGTGACATAGACTGAAAAGTCACATAGCTTTACTTCTGCTATATACATAATCATCCAGATTCAAGGAGTGGGAATGTAGAGCTTACCTCTTAATGGAAGGAATGTTAAAGTCACATTGTAAAAATAGAACATGGAATAAGTGATACCGTTGTGACTATTTTTGGTAAATTTTATCACCTATGTTATCAAAATAATCTCATCAATAGCTTTGGTCTTATATCTATAAGACTCCATAGAAACTTCAGTTTGAAAACGCATCCATTGATATTTATTTCTCCAATTTTCTCTCCTGTCTTCTATTGCTATGAAATGAGGCATTACTTGAACAAAATAATCTTTATGAAATCTCAATAAATACTGTATATGTAAAAGAATTAATCACATTTCCTTAGAGTCAGTCACTTGAGTAGGTCATCATGAGAGAACATAAAATTTAGGTCCAAATAAAATCAACTAAAACATTTTTCTGCTTTGATATATGTTTTCATTTTTGATTTTATACATTTTATATATCTGTATCATGATTTCTGTATGCTTTCTTTCTACAATGTTTAAAATAATTTAATATTGATTAAGCATGATAACTTTTTAAAATTATTGAACAGAATAACAAAAATCATAATGGAAAAAAGATTAAAAATAACTATAATTTCTGTTAAAGGAAGATCATTTTTTCATTGTCTGAAGGGAAGAGAAAAGTAAGAGTTGATTGCCCTAAAACAAATAAACAAGAAGAAAGAGTGGGAAAATATCCATATTTAAAGTGGCAGAATTTAAGCTTTTTTTGTTATTATCACCTATATCTCTATAATCAGGTACCTGACTATACCTATAACCTGATAGTTTAAAATTAAAACCGGGTTATAATTAAATCCACCAAAATGAGCGCTCATTCATCAAAATTCTAGTTTTGAATTTAGAATTCAAACAAAATTTAGAATTTGTTTCTGTGGAAATTCTAATTTTAAGAATTTTAAAAATTCATTAAAAACATAGAACTCAGTAACAATGGGTATCACAATTTATTTTCATAATCTTAAGGAATAAATTAGAAATGTTTAACTGGAACCAACTAAAGAGTGTGTAGTAAAAGATACATGAACCAGTTTGGCTAAGTTAAAATATGTTTTGGTAAAATATTCAATACAGTAACCAATCTGAGAAATTTTATAGTCTACATGATGAATAACTTAACTCTTATATTTCACTTTTTCATGGATTTCCTTAGTCATATGTGAATAGGAAAACAGGTTCTCAATTTAGCACATGAGCTGTCTTAACACAGAAACATAAAGAACATTGAATGTTAAGATTTTGAGATAGTGTGGTGACAGTTCACTTCCTCAAAAGAATCTCAATTCTTTGGAATGCATCCAAAAACCTAGAAGTAGGCAGCCAAAATAGACAAATGTAAACCCATAGGAGAGTCTCCCAAGCATTTAATCTCAGCCAATATACCATTATTTCAGGCAATATTTTATCAAGCTAGATTAGTGCTCTCCAAAATCAACAACAGTAAAAGGCATACTTTCAACAGCATGGGAGAATGCTGAAGGGGAAAAGTATGTATTGAGTACTTTATATGTACCAGGAATCCTGTTACATATTTTATAGATGGTGTTTGTTCATTTAGTTCACACAATGGGTACGTCCCACTACTTCTATTTTACAGGTGAAAAAAGGGAGTCTTATTTAGTCTGAGTAACCTGCCCAACCTGAGAGATCCAGGGTACAGCTCAGGTCTGTCTGTTTCTGAGGCTTTTTGTTTTTGCTGTGAGTGTACAACTCTGTTTCCCCTGAAAAGGAAGTGACTACTGTGGCAGGCAGGTGTACCCACCACAGCGTGAGTCCTGAAAGCTTGACATCAAAAGATAAGCAGGATTAAACACTGAAACTATAACTGCAGGATTAAACACTGAGAACAAAATAAGGGTCTGAGACCATTTCTGTTTGAAGAAAAACTTTGCAACACCGCTCAAGTACCTCATTCTGTTACAACGTGGAGGAATAACTAATTCTGATAATAATTTACCCAAAATAGTGTGTACAAAAAAATTTTCCTGTCTAAAATACATACATACATGCAAAATTTCTCTCTTAGGATATAAGCTTTGAGTGTAAGGAAAATAATTAGGTCAGGAGTCAAGGAACCTGGACCCTAGATTAATCAATGTTTCCTCCCAGAGGCCTTTTTTTATTCTCTCTCTAATCCCATCCTCATCCTTCAATTTTTATCCCCTTTTTTATTACTAACCCTATTAGTTATTTTTGTTATTTCAAAAATGCTGAGCATATTTATAGTTACAGTTTTAGACCTTAACTTAAAATGACCATTTATGTATTAAAATAACTTTTATTTTCTCAAAGAGTGTCATTAAGTATTCACAGAAAAAAAAAAAGGAGCTTCAATCCTACACTTTGAGGAACTTTCTAAGTCTAGTAAGAAAAATGTTTCCTAATTATTCATTAGTATATTGCCTCTAGGATTAGGCAACATGTTTCTATTTTTAAAATAAAAATATTATTAACAAATTAATATGATCCATATTTTTATTATCATTGCATATATTCTCTATATAAATTAAACCACTCCAGATTTTTTCTAGGCATCCAACTTCACATGTCTTTCTCAGTTTTCAGTCCACATACTCACACATGAAGGTATTTCAAGACAAGAAGTTTAACGGAAGTGAATAAATTATTAACATTACACGTTACAAATAGGAACCCGAAATATGAATTTACTATCTAAACTGCTCCTATTTATAGATTGTTCCAGATTAGGCATTTATAGCACATGACTAGATACTTTGCACTTGCTTTTATTATCAATATTTACTAAATGTGCACATCCTCAAGGAAAGAGAGAGTATCTTATTTGTGCTGGGCAAACTCCATCCAGTCTGGTCTTCATTGTGTCAATCCCAAGAATGTACAATTAACTTTATAGTAGATGTCACAGGAATAAAATTTCTCCGATTTCTCTCACTCACTAATTAGATCTTGGATGAGGTCAGATTTTTAACTTTTTGTTGACTATATAAATGGAATGGTAGAAGGAAATAAATAGTGTGGGTGTGTGTGTTGTGGCAAGTATTTCTTCATATTTCTGTTTGTTTCTGTCCCAGACAACATCTCATTAATCCTTCTCAATAATTCTGGCTTATACAGGTGTGTTAGGTCAAGTTGTGGATATAAGGAAACTGAGTCTCAGGAAGCTCAGAAAACTTACGAAACTTCCTCAAGGCTACACAGTTAGAAAATAATAGTGCTTAGGATTTAAATCTATGACCAGCAATTCTAAGACCAATATCCTTTCCATGATGCTCTGCTCTTATGACCTAAGTCAATAAGACATATTACACATAATTTTCTGTTTAAAAGAAGTAAGAAGAAAAAGGGTTTTAAGATGCTCTGAATAGGATGCCTGGGTGGCTCAGATGGTTGCGCATCTGTCTTCATCTCTGGTCATGATCCCGGAGTCCTAAAATCAAGCCCAATGTCGGGGAGTCTGCTTCTCCCTTTCCCTCTGCCACTCCCCCTGCTTCTGCTCTCTCTCTCTCTCTCTCTCTCTCTCTCTCTCACACACACACACACACACACACACACTTTCTCAAATAAATCTTTTAAAAAAATTCTTTAAAGATAAATAAAAGGCTCTGAATTAGAGATCAAGCAATAACATATTAATTCTGTTAAACATATGATCTAAAATTTTCTAACTATATTCTAACTATTTCATTAAGCTGCCATTTTAATAAGTAAAATATAATTTATTATATAATTTATTATATTCAAACTTAATCAGCTTTTTCACACTTTTAATATACTCTTAATAAATATAGACCTTGTTCATAAAGTTTAGAACATTACAAGTCCAAAATCCTTTAAATATATTTATAATTCTTAATTATTAAAATTATATGAAACTTTAACTTATTTCACAGAGAACTTTTTGAAAATAGAGTAATTCCTCTTATTTTAAATCATCCAACTAAAGTCGAGGAAAAAATCATTTTCTTGGAAGAGTTTGATCAATTCTCTTTTGTACCATTTTCCCCCCTGAATTTGTTACCCTTTAATTAATCATTATTTTGTTGCTTAATATTGTCACATCAGCCAGTGCACTGCTTTTCTCATTAAGCTTGTCCAAATGATAAATTGTTTCCCGATTGGTCTAGCTCTTGTCTTTTCTTCTTATCAAACTTTTTAATTTATCTTTTATGTCTTTCTTAGTCATTCCTAAAGAAAAGAAGTGTCTTACCACCTCTATGTTCCATATTTATGGGCCCAGACCACATAAGTTTCCCTCTGTATGGTTTACTCAAAGCAAAAACAAATAAAATTGCCATTTAAAATAGGAGATTTAGGGGCACCTGGCAGATGCAATTGGTTAAGCCTCCAACTCTTGGTTTCAGTTCAGGTCCTGATCTTGGGGTGTGAGATACACCTCCATGTTTGACTCTGCACTGAGTGCAGAATCTGCCTGAGATTCTCTCACCCTCTCCCTCTGCTCCTACACCTTGTGCTCTCTTTCTCTTTCAAATAAATAAGTCTTTTTAAAAAATAGGATATTTATAACCTTTAATTAGAATGAACCCTGGCATAACAGAAATAGCATACACCTGGAACAGAATTGGTTCTAACTTTAGGACTGCACTGGTGAAGTATCAGGAATTGCTTAAGAGTCTTTTGCTTGGCTTCACTGATACAGCATCCAGGCTCTCAAATAAAGTATTAAAAAATGTGAGATGATACACAGATCTCTATCTCCCCTGATCTTGGGGAGATCTTGTTAGTATCTTTTATACACATTTCTGTTCATATCAGGTTCAGAGCTCTTCAGAACTAAAAGTCTGCTTCTCAGAATGGCTTCTGACCACCTATTCTCTAACATTTGGGAGTGATACCGTCAGTTATTGGGTACATTTCTTATAGTGGGGCAACAAGAAATTGGACTGAGCACCAGAAGTCATCAGAGAGAAGAGATACGATTGCCAAGTGACAAAGACCTCAATGGAAATTCTTCTAAATCCTGTTTCAGAGTCCATTTCTTCCCTTTTTCCAGTTACCAGAGTTTGGTTCATTCTGCAAGGCAAAGCTCAACTTACACTTCCTGAAGGAATCCTCAAATTCTTCTTTTAGTAACATGACTGTTGTCACCCTCCTCTATTCTTTCTTGTCACAAATTTGCCACTTATCAGAGAAATCTGCCACACCATTGTTTTAGGTGTTTATGTGTCTGATCTACTCACCAGATCACCTATGCCTGCACAGAGAAGCAATTCAGCAAACTGATCTAAAGTATCAAAGCTGATGTTGGAATACGGCCAAACTCAAGAACTGAAAGTGTAATTGATCTTGATCCATAACATTGAAGGTTCTTCCGTCTGAACTCTGCCTCCTGACAGGGGTTTCTGCAATTTCTAGAGAAGAGCACCTTTGTATGTGAATGTGCTCCTTTCTAAAATTATGAATTATCCTACTTCAATTTAAGGATTAAATTTAGTAAATTTTAGAAGGGATATAACCAAAATGAGTTATGACTTCAAAAGAATCCCCTGGGGGCACAAAATTTATTCAAATTCACTGTCTTTGCTCAGATGATTTCTAGAATGAAACTCCTCTTAAAAATTTGCCTTGAGAAAAAAAAAATTGCCCTGAGAATTTACTGTGGAAGCAAATTGTCAACCTCATTACTTTATAGTCACGAGACATGCTTATTTCTTCCTGAACCTCTATTCTTTCTTCTTCCCTTTTCTGTATCCTGATTTTTTTATATTAAGATCTATCATTTTGTCTTTATTCTCAATTGATTTTAAAAAGGAAACAAACAACAACAGCCATTTAGAGAAGGGATAAAAGAGGCTTAGGAAAGCTTCTATAAAATATATAAGGCATAGAATAGAAATCAGAGTGTTCACATTTGTGGGCCATTTATAATGCATTGAACACCTTGATAAGTGTTTTACATGAATCAACTTGTTTGTTTCTCTCTTCCAAACTATATTTATGTGCATGCTATCATTATTCCCATTTTACCCAGAGAAATAGTGAGAAGTTAAGCTAATTAAGTCTTAAGACTTAAGTCTTACAGCTAATTAAATTTAAACAGGGATTCAGACCCTGTCAGGTTGATCTCAGGTTCTTAGCTCTGACTAACTAGTCTATCTAATTTAGATGATTTCAGTGTAACTGGGAGACTAGTCAGCATTTCTATTCCTTTTCATTTGTGCTCAGCACTGTTCAAGTACTCCAGCTTGAAGTTTCTTATCTTCTATCTCAGACTATGCTATTCAGGAACAATCATCATATCCATTGTTATCAGTGCTTTTCTCCTTTCCTTCAGGTCATATGTTATGCAGATTCTATGCTATGCTCACAATGCGACTATTGCACAATTAATACTGATTATGTATAAGACTAAGGGACCAAATTGCACAGTAGATCCTATATTCCCAGTGTTTAAGGTCATGTGCTGAAGATGATAAGGCAACTATATCAAGAAGTGGAAAGGATCTTCTGGGGAAAAAAAGTAACAGTTCCAGTGCCAAATGATTTACACTGCCTCTCCTAATAATATTCCTTCCACATTCTTTGGAAAATATTCCACTAATTCTCATAGTAGGTTGAGAGGGGATAGAAAGTGGAAATAGATTATAATTTTTTGAGGAAACATATTTCTTGTAACCTATATAAACTTTGGTACACCATTGAGACAGGTCTAAAAAACAGTATTTCCAGTATCCTGAGTAACTCATTGGTTTGATAAAGAAAATAAAAGCTATTCAATTAGGTCACTTGAATTATTGTTTAAGGTAATTTAATGCCACACTGGGTTATGATAACTAAAGAGAAGGGAGCTCCTGGGTATATGAGGATGCCATATATATCATACAGCTAAATTATCTACCCTAAGCTTCAGTATTTTCTATAGAAACACTCCCTGTGGTCATACAGATTTTACTCAAAAAATTCCCCAAACAAGTTATTTTTATCTTTCCACAGTTTTGACTTTTAGAATGATTTTCTCTCTCCAATCAAAATATATATCCCAATCTTAAAGCCATACAAAAGTAAATATAATTATTTTTCCTTTTGAAATATCTTTAGATTATTTTAATGACTGCTACTCAGATGTCTTCTCTGGAATTTTCTTTTTTAGAAGTAAGCATATGCAGCCTGTTTAAGTAGTTTTTGTAAGCCTTAGTTTTGAGTTTATTGATTCATTCATCAAATATTTACTGAGCATCTATTACACACCAGACACTTTTCCAGGAACTTGGATACAGAGAAAAATAAGGTAGATAAGATTCAGATATCATAAAGTTTGTATGCAAGTTAGGGGTGATAGAAAATAAGCATATGCACATATATATGCAAACATACATATAAAAGATCATTTTAGGCAATATAGAAATAAACAGTATACAAAATATAAAACAAATATTGGCATAGACAGTGCTGGCACAGTGAGATTAGGTGTGTGTATATGAGAGGGATATAATTTTGGATAAGTGGTCCTTTTTAGAAAAGTAACATGATATGAGCTTTAAATATTTGATAAGTAAAAATAATTCTAGGGTGAGTACATGTATGTAAGGTGTAAGGAGAATATTGTATGAAATTGTTTAAGTATAAAGCCAAGTCAAACCAGGAAGGACTTTATCATAAATGCTAAGAAGTTTAATGTATGTGTAGTGGATGCCATTGGAGAGTCTCAAGCAAGGGAAATATATAATTTGACCCACTGTTAAAAAACAACAACAACTTATAACCCACTGTTAACAACAACTCAACTCAAGATATCATGAAGATAATAGACTTTGGTGGAACATAAAATGAAAGCAGGAAGAAAGGCCATTTGGGGCCAATTATAATGGTTAGGAAAGAGATGATATATACCTAGAGTAGTAATAGTGAAGATGTTTAGAAAATAGATAAATTCAAGATATATTTGCAAGTAGAGCCAATGGGACTTGATGATGTATTGTGAGTAAAGGAGAAGGCAAGGTGTAGAATAAGAATGACTTCTGAAATTGTGACTGGACCAATTCCAGAAGAGGGAAGGCAGTGACTATAGCATTTAATGAGATGCAGAGAAAGGGGACATTTAGAAATGGGGTGTGGGATATTGCATCATTATGATGTATATCTGAAACTAATAGAAAATTATGTTGATTGTACTTCAATAAAGAAGAAGAAGAAAAGAAGAAGAAGAAGAAGAAGAAGAAGAAGAAGAAGAAGAAGAAGAAGGAGGAGGAGGAGGAGGAGGAGGAGGAGGAGGAGGAAGAGGAGATGATGATATGGGGTGTGGGAGAAGGAGGAATCAAAAGTTCTCTTGGGAGCATTCTAAGTTTGAGAAACTTACCAGACATCCAGTGGAGATAGTAGGCAGGTAGATCATGAGGGATGGGACTGAAACTGTGAAATTGGGAGTCAGAAACATGTCAGGTGCTCATGAAGTCATGAGACTGATTTAGATCATCAAGAAAGCAATGTATAGACAGAAATGAGATAATGGAAAAAAATGATTGGGGGCTTCCATGATTTAGATGACATCCATGGGAAGAGAAGTCAACAAGATAGACCAAGCAGCAAAAGAGACAGGAGAAACCATGATTATGTTACAAAAACCAGGAGAAGAGAGTATATGAAACAGGATGTCAACCTTACTGAATATTTCTGACAAATCGAATAAAATGAGACAAATGAGACAATGTTTGAATATAACATTTGGCACAATGAAGGTCACTGGTGTTCATAGGAAGACTTTTCTATGAAGTCATGGAAGAAATGTCAAATACCAGTGAGTGGAAGAAAGAACATAAGGTGATGTACCATTAGTAATACATCTTTTTTAGGAACTATCATTTTCATGAAGTTGTACTATCAAGGAAGGCAGAAAAATGTAAAGTAGTTTGGTCGGAACAAAGGATCATAGAAGCTGTGATTTGCTTTCAGTGGTAAATTTTCACACTTGATCTTAGCCAAAAGGCCAAGAGGCGATTAGTGGCGAATTTTCAAACATAAAATGGTCAATAGAAGAGGAAAAGCATGATGATATAGGGAAAGGGAAACATAACTGCTGTAATAAAGTTCCTGAAAAGACAAATGTTTACAGAGCTTAGGAAGCATTAGAAGATTTGGCCTTAAAAGCAGGGTCAACTTTCTCACTGTAATAGAAATGTTCTCATCATCATTATCAATATTTGACATTTTCTTAATATCATAAAATGTTTCCATTTTTTTGCTAAATATTAAGCTAATTACATAGCTACATATCTAAAAATTTTAAATATAATCATAGATTTGTAAAGCACTATGTAGCTTTAAGGTGATCTCTTATGTGTCTATTTAGAAATTTTTGTAATATTTTTTTACGTTTTTAAGGTTACACAATAAAAGAATTATTCATTTTGGACTGATTTCAAGATGTAGAAATTATTATTGAAAATCATCTCAGAGAAAGAGTTTAGAGTTATTGTTATTTGGTGGTGGCTGGGTTTTTTTTTCCCAAAATCAAGACAATTCAAAGAAATATTTTGTAGATGCCTCCTTTCTTGAAGACTACACACAAAGTTAGTAACTGATGGGCATAGATTATTGATTAGATATTCAATGGTCAGCTAATGCATTCTTTTTCTACTTAATCCAAATTTATTTATTAATTTTATTAGTATCCAGTCAGGGATAATTTTTTTTTGTTGTTCAATTGCTTCTAGTAGTTTACAATGTTCAAAGATGAAATGCTGGAATTTATATTTATCAATGCACACTGGTCATGTCATTGCTTAACATAGGCCCTAGTCTGTGCCTAAACATAAGCATCTATGAACGAAAAGAACAGAGAATAAATACACCCAAGGATGAGAGCTCTGACTGTACCTTAGCACCAAGGGCAAATAATGCTTTTGATCTTATTTATATTTGCTACAGGAATGTGTCCTAGAAAGCATAAGGAAATGTAGCACAGAAAATATTTTTGAGAGAAGGTAGTTTTATACAACCTCTTTCCACAGATCATTATTTTCTCATATTAAGCCTCTGAGGTCAACAAGTACACTTAGAAACTACAACTTTATCAAATGACATATAAAAATTATGATTTTGCACAAACAGGGAAAGAAAGGAGAAGACAAGAGAAAAGGGTGAGTACAAGGAAACAGAAAAACAAACAAACAAAAAAAATTCAAATGCATAAGGACAAGGCCAAAGCTTGTTTCTATGCACTTATGGTAGACAATCCCAAATTTCATTTCAAAGAAAAAATTAAACAAAACAGAGGGAGGCAAAGATATAGGCTTATGCAAATGATTCATAAGGAGAATGAGATTAATATATATTTTATAGATAAAGATAGAGTTATATAACAAATTTCAAGACATGACATCACAAATTAAGGCAAAAATACATCTAGTTTCAGGATGACTGAGAGCTTGCCCTTGTCAGCCAACAGAAGGGTAAGTAAGTACTAGTTCCTAATATGAAAGATTTGTTAGCTGGTTAACTGATAAACATATAGAAGTTTCTTGAAATTGAGTCTGCATATTGCTCACTTTTATATTTAATACTTGGGAACATTTCAGTTAGACATTATAAAAATTGGTACAAGTGTCACCTAAATAAGAAGAACCATATCTCTCTCTCTCCTACAGAAAGTTTAAGGGCCTGCAGTTTGGGGCTAGTTTGAAGGTTTCACATTCATCAGGGACTTAGGTACAAGTATGAAAGATTAAATGCTTAAGTATGAGTACACTTATAAAATGTTCCTGTATTCAACCCAGTAATATATTTCATTGTTTATATGGAAAATTTTATACTGAGATTTAAACATTCTGCAGTTTAGATATCTATTAGAATCACAGAAACTGTGATTACTAATCTTCCTGCTATCTTTTGCTCTATGATTCTCAACATGCAGCTTCCACCTAATAGTCAAAATGACTACTGAACACTCAACAAGTCACAAATTATAGGACACTACAGCAAATAGCTATAGCAAATTTTTATAGCAAATAGGATCTGCTCTGTCAAAGAAAGGTGCATAGTCTTTTAACTGAAAGTTAATGCAACAATTCACATATATTTTAATTGTTAGAATATAATTCTATTGTCACAACTTGTGAGTTTGGGCAGCTGGAAAATATAGCTTTTGTTCCAGATTTCAATGTACTTAGCTGAAGCTCTAGAGAAAGGAGGAGAGAATGGATAGTGGGGGACAACCAGCAGTTTCTGCTATAAAACCACATATATTTATATTTACGTATGGACATATAGAAAAATACAGGAATTGTTGGATGGCTCAGTCAGTTAAGCATCTGCTTTCAGCTCAGGTCATGTTCTCAGGGTCCTGGGATCCAACCCCACATTGTACTCCCCACTCAGCGGGGCCGTGGGGAGTCTGCTTCTCCCTCTCCCTCTGTCCTGCCCCCCTACTGGTGCTCTCTCTCTCTCTCTCAGATAAGTAAGTAAAATATTTAAAAAAAGAAAAGAAAAGAAAAATAGCCAAATAGATATCCCTAAGAAATAAAAGGAACATGCCTTTTCCTTTAGGCAGACAACTAACATATGCTGCTACAAAATTATATGTGATATATGTATTTGTATATATGTTTATACATATTTATTTGTGTATATGTGTGATTATTGATCCCTCACTCATGTTTCTGGTACTGTTCTAAGGTGTCTTTTTTTTTTAATCCTCAAATCTATTCATGTTTCAGATGAGGAAACTTAGGATTTGGAAATCTACAAACTTACTGAAAATCTTGCAGTTTGGCTTTAACCAACTTTAAAATTTATGTTCTTTATTGGGATAGATGGATGGATGGATGGATGGATGGATGGATGGATGGATGGAGGCTTTAACCAACTTTAAAATTTATGTTCTTTATTGGGATAGATGGATGGATGGATGGATGGATGGATGGATCAATGGATGGATGGAATTTGAGTAGATTGATAATAACTGGAGATGTATGTATGTATGGATGGATGGATATATAAATAGGTAAACTTATTTTTCTTCATTTTCCAGGGCTACTTTAACAAATTACTACAAACTGGGTGTCATGAAATAACAGAAACTTATTCTCTCATAGTTCTGTATGCTAGAAGTCCAAAATCAAGGTGTTGGTAGTGTTGGTTCCCTCTGGAGAGCTCTGAAGGAGATTTTCTTTTATGCTTCTCTCCTGGGTTCTAGTGATTTATGGCAATCCTTCTTATGATTTCTGGCATTCCTGGGCTTCTAGATGCATCACTTCAATCTTTGTCTCCATTGTCACGTGGATTTCTTTCCAGTGTTTCTGACTACTCTGTCTCCAAATTTTCCTCTTCTTATAAAGATACTACTTACTGGATTAGGGTCCCCTCTAATCCAATATGATCTCACATTAACGACTTTTTCTACAAAGACCCTATTTCCAAATAAGGTCACATTTACAAATACCAGGAGTTAGGACTTCAATACATCTTTTTGTGAACACAAGTAAACTTATAATGCAAATCTATTTCAGTAAGCTTATGTGGACTTTCAACTAAATTAACACTGATTATTCATAGTGATATTTTGATCCCAATTAATTGAGTTTTCTTCCTAAAATTCCAAAGGAAGAATATCCTCAATATTTATTTAACTAGAAAAATCTGAACTCAGATGAATTCGATTAAACATGCAGATTTCCCCTACTTCAGGGTCTAAGGAATAGCAACTTAATCCTGTTTTATAATGTGGAATCACCTATAAAAGAATACTGTAACATTTGAATAGTTGGGAAACAAAAATCCCTTTCTAACTATATCTATTTGCAACTACTTAACCATCTCTCATATGGTTCCTTCCAATATAAATTAATATATACCCGCATCTTGAAAAATGTTGAGTAAGAAATAGATAAATGATAAGTTATTAGTTTGGAATCAAAACCTAGATCATAATTGTAAGAACAATCAATGAAGGTGCTATATTTATCAGAAAAGATCAATTTGGGGGCAGCCTGGGTGCCTCAGTGGTTTAGCGCCGCCTTCCACCCAGGACCTGGGACACCCGGGATCAAGTCCCACATCGGGCTCCTTGCATGGAGCCTGCTTATCCCTCTGCCTGTGTCTCTGCCTCTCACTCTCTTTCTTTCTTTCTTTTTTTTTTTCTCACTCTCTTTCTCTCTGTGTCTCTCATGAGTAAATAATAAAATCTTTAAAAAGAAAGAAAGAAAAGATTAATTTGAAAAAATCAAAAAACAATTAGAAAAGTCATTTTCTAATAATGGTATTATCTCAATCTTTAAATCTCAATTAGGGCCAAAATTCAAACAAGTCCCAGGAGATATCAAAACCCTGAAATACAGAGGCTGATATAATTTAAGCTAAAGTTATATATGAGATATCATAAGATATATAGTTGTTTGGATAGAGAAAGAGAAACAATACATGATGTGCTGTTGAAATTAATTGTGAAGGATAAGTCGATAATGATATAATTTATTTAAAGAAAATTTAAGCAAGGTTCATCTGTCATTTCATTTGTATGTAAGATGGCAGATGGAGGAGACAAGTTTGAACACGTAGGAAGTACTTCGATTCATCTCTGAGTGAGGTGATGAAAGTGTGGATTAGGATGTTGACAATGAAAATAAAATGAAAAAAACTTGGATAAGAGGTATCTTGAAAAAAAACTCCATAGAATCCGGTGACTAACTGATCTTAAAAAGGATTGGAATGAGTCACATATCATTTAAATTTTGGAGACTGAATGACTAGCTTGAATCAAGACTAAGAGGTAAGAGTTTCTCATTACAGTTAACTAAAATGTCACAAGCTGGAAAGAAAAATAATTAACAATATGTTGATTTCCTATCCATTAGTACTCGGAAGAAATCAGGTGAATGTCAACTAAATCTGTTTTTCTTCCATCTTCTGGTATCTAAACAAAGCTTCCAACAAACTGCTATGCTCCTTCTATTTACTCCTTTCAAATGGAAGGATCTATACCCTCCTCTCTAATGGAATCTTGAGACAAATATGATACACCAGTCACCTCTAGTAGATATTTGTATCACAGATCCCCTGCACTTTCAAATCACATTTTTCCAAGTTCAATATTTTAAACTATCTAAAAGATCAATGAAGAAATATACATGCAAAAGAAATTATATAATGGACAGCGATATGATAGAAAGAAAATATACACAAAATCTGCTTTATGCCCTGAGGCTTAATCACCAATAGAAAACTTTATAAATTTCACAATTAATTTCCATTCATACTGTTATAATTTTTTTATTTAGGTAAACTGACTTTAAAGGGTAGCAATGAAAAAAATAAAAATGAAGATTTGCAATGATTATGCTTTAATATTATGCAAAATACATAATTTAAAAAAGTCATTAGATCTTATTTCAAGGCTTTTTAATTTGTTTTCCTTTTACTGAAACATATTTGAGAATCACATGGGCAATTACTCGGGAAAGTTGGCTAGTAAATTCCTATATTTTGCACAAAAATTGCATTTCAAATGATATATTAAAGCAGATGCCTATTCCAGGGGTATCTTAACAGGTGATGGGAAATATAATTCATATAAAGTAGGTACTTTTGGATTATTCCATACTTCAGTGTTCATGGTTTCAATGAGCTTTTGCAGCTCTTTGAAGTTATTTTTAAAAGCTTAGGACACCTTGTTATGCTCTAGTAAATGGTATGATTAATGTTTATGGTTTTACAAAAATTCTGACGATGAAAATAAAAATATTTCTATAAAAGTATTAGCAAAACTCTTAAGGAACTGATTTAATATTTTGATCAAGACAATTAGTTTTGGAGACTGGAGATAGATTTAAGGTAATCAAATATTAGACAGTCTTTGAGATGTAGTAAAGAGATTAAATAATTGTATTACTTGGAATTTATACTAACCTGCAGGAACAGGTTTCATTGTGTGAAGCAAAATTTTAAACCAAAATGCCTTCAAACCACACACAACAGAATAGTACTCATAAGGATTCATAAAAGCTCAGCTTTGTCCATATTTTTTTTCAATATTTTATTTATTCATGAAAGACACACAGAGAGAGAGAGAGAGAGAGGGAGAGAGAGGGAGAGAGAATGAGCTACAGACACAGGCAGAGGGAAAAGCAGGCTCCATGCAGGGAGCCTGACGTGGGACTCCAGGATCACGCCCTGGACTGAAGGCAGCGCTAAACCGCTGAGCCATCCTGGCTACCCTGTCCATATTTTAAAGTAAATATCATGCGTAGTTCTTTTATATTCAATTACAAAGCAGTAAAACTATTTGGTAGGGCTTTCTTATGTAGTGTTTTCTTGTACTTATTTGAAACATGTCATACACTACTAATTTATGTACTGCTATGTTTTAACACTGATATCCTAACAAAATGGACTGTGAGGAATTTGGGATTGATTATTCTTGACTTTGACAACATATCAAATGCAAGAATGCTTCCTACGTCAATGAAGAGTTGCTTGAAGCAAAAATCAAAAAATGTTAATACCTGATTATCCTGCCTAGGTCCATGAATAGTTTGAAAAACTACTTTTTAGTAATAACATGAATATGGTATATCAAACAAACATATAGTCATCTGATACTATTTCATGGAAAATTATAAAGCAATCAGTAAGATTTGTTCACAAATAATTATTTTCAGATACCTATATGTTCTTATTATACAAAATCTACGTATTATGGGTATAAAAACTCTGCATATGTATATGTGTATGTACATGTTTGCGTACATACATATGTATCTAGAAAGCTGCCTTGAAAGTTTTAAGATCTTACTTGAAGAATGGCTCTAAGCACATAGAAGAATTTCTAATGATAAAGAACAGATGGGATTGATTGCGAACTCAGTGTGAAACAGGAGGAAAAATGCCTGCAGATATTCAGGCCTGGTATGGAACTGCTATCCCAGCCCCTGTAGCCAGGGCTTATTGGGGTGAAAGAATCAGGCTGATGAACACAAGGCAAAGTTTGTGCAAAAGAAGTGAAATCAGCCTAGTAATTACTTGATTACTGAAAGGAAAATTATCACTTCTGAAAGAAGATGTTTTAATGAACTGAAAAATAGAGACATACTGGTCTCAGTAGGCTTCAATTAAAAAGTTGCAGGATTTGTTTTACTGGCACTAGGAGATGCCCAGTAGTAATTCATGTTCCAGGAGGCCTTTCGTACACAAAGCCAGCACCTCTTTTATTGTTAGACCCCCTAAGTCTCCTAAGAAAAGAAATATGCCTGTTAAATGGCAAATCAGATCAAACATCCACATAATCCACAGTGGGAAAAATTATTTAAATACCTAGGAATGTGTCAAATAGGCTGTTTGGAAATCTTACCCTGTTCTACTGAATATCTGAGGAAGATTTAAAAAAAAAAGAAACATGACTATGGTGAAATAACAGAGGACAGAAAAATCTTAATTATCATCTGAGGACAGATAGAAGAATGGACTCTTGACTCGTTTGGTGTAACATTTTTATAACACTTCAGGTGCTTAGAAATGCATGGTGTGTATAAGCCATTATTCAGTTAATGAGATGCTAAACCACAATTTGCGTTGAAATTGTCCGGTGTTGCTTTTCATTAAAGAGATAATGACTCAGAAGATATTTTAGGTGTTGCTACAAGCTGCTGTTTTCATTCCATTTTTATTTGGCAAATTGGGTCACATTGTATTACAAGAAGATAATCTAACTTATAATATACCCATGTTACCTGATTTTGCAACACAGAAATGATGAAATGAGATAGCGCTTTTGCACCTGGCATGCAATCTCAGCATAATGCCATGCTGAAGCAAGTCAGCAGACCTTTATGCAATAACCTAAATTTTGCTTTAAGGCACTTTTGTGTATATTAAACTGTGCTCTTGAAGGGAAAACATCTGCAGCAGTTCAGTATGCTAAAGTACACAATAGCACAAAGTCTGATGGGTTAGAGCTCTTATATTTCTCCTTGATTCGTTGGCATTGCAAACTAGCTGAGGGTATGCTCTCCACAGAACTCATTAGCTAGAGAGAGGAAGCACCTGGCAGTCACTGATATACTAATGCTAACTCCAGAAGTAACCGGCTTTCTTCGGAAGCATATATAACCAAGGCTTCAGGGCAGTTTTCTAAGCCGCCAGACTCCTTGGTACAGGGTCTAGATCTCTCAATCTTCTTTTCAGAATAAAGTATGAGACTATAATGGAGAAAAGGCAATTCATAAATGTTTCACTAGTAACATAATTCTCATCACAGATGAAGGTATGGCGAAATCAGCCAACTCTTTGTAGGTACTGAAAACTGCTTCTCAAAAATAAGTTGAGTCTCTGTCTTGAGGCAGAGGTTGGCCAATTTTTCTGTAAAGCCTAGAGAGTAAATATTTTCAGCTTTATGGCCTAAACTGTTCAACTCTGCCCTAGGAGTGTGAAAGCAGCCATAGACAATATCAAAATGAATGAATCTGTGTTGTAATAAAACTTTATTTACAAAAACAGGCAGTGGGCTAGGCTTGACCCACAGTTTGTTGGCTCCTTCTCTAAAGCCATGTAAATGAGCCAAAATCAAGAGTCAGACACTTATTCATGCCTTGACCCAGTAATCTTATTGGTAGGCTTATATCTTAAGGTAAATATTTATGAGAATGATTTTGTTTTATAAAACATTTCCACCCAGTATCGTTCATTGCAATGTTATCCATAATGGGTAAAATTGTAATTGCCTTAATGCTCAACAACAAAGAAATAGTCAAGCTTATCAAATAGAGGTAATGGTATGCATCTGCCCCAACATAACTTTGAAAAATGTACCATAATACCAAAATATATTTTAAATATATGAGATAAAGTGAAAAATTCAGACTACAAAAATTTGAACACTTAAGGACAGAAATTAAATGTGAATACATATAATCAAAGCACTTTAAAAACTCAGAGTGTGCATGAAAGTTAAATTATTCAAAATTCATTACATATGAGACAGAGGAAAATCAATGGGTTATATCTGTACATTAATTCTGCAGCCTCTTACTGGCCATTTCTTATGTGAAAAGTTACTGTGCATCATCAGTGTAGCAGAAATAAATGATAGCACTCCCCTGAAGGAAGTTTACTGATGAACAATGGAATAGGACAGAGAAGATGAAATTATCCCTCAGCGGATAATGAGGGGGAAAAGTCTAAGAGAAGGTTAGAAGAAGAGCTTGCCATAAAAGAAATTAGTACTTTAGTACTGCTGGAGATGTTAGGTGGTGAGGGAAAGAAGAGCCCTAAGAGAGCAAGTGGGGGAGAACTTGACATGATGTGGAGTTGAGACTTTATCCAGAAGGCAAAATGGATGAGAGGAGTGAGCTGCTTTAAAGAGATTAAAATTCAAAATCAGATAATCTTCTTAAAATATTTGTTTCGGGAGTAATATAAGGGATGTATGAAAGAAAGCAAGGAGAACAGATAGGAAACAACTATAGGAAACACTGCAAGGAAGTGGCATAGAGGGATGCCCGGATGGCTCAGTCTGTTAAGGAATTGCCTTCAGCTCAGGTCATGATCCCAGGGTCCTAGGATGGAGTCCCCACATCAGGCTCCTTGCTCAGCGGGGAGCCCTGCCTCCCCCTGCTTATACTCTTTCTCTCTCTGACGAATAAATAAATAAAATCTTAATTAAAAAAAGAAAGTGGTGCCAGAGAATCTGATGATTCCTGGATCCTTCTCTTACTAAGTGCATAAACTGCAACAAGTCCATTAGCCATTCTAAGTCTCTTTCCTCTCATTTGTAAAGTTGACATAGTGATACCTTACTGGATGTAGCTATGAAAAAATAATTATGAAAAATAAATTTCAGAGGCACCTGGGTGGCTCAGTTGGTTAAGTGTCTGACTCTTGATTTTGGCTCAGGTCATGATCTCAGGATTGTGAGACCAAACCTTAAGTTGGGCTTCCCATTGGGCATGGTGTCTGCGTGGAATTTTCTCTCTCTCTCCCTCTGCTCCTAACTTCCCCCCCACCGAAAGAAAAAAAAAAGAAAGAAATTTTATAAAATCATTAGCACAGTTAATTTTTAAAGAATAAACATATAATTGAAATGTTATTATTGATTATAATAATAAAAGTTATAGGTATGTGAGTCTGAATAAAAAACTGAATAAAATCAGTTTAAGAATAGTGAAGAAAACACATAGATATATTAAGGAAGCCTCTGGATAGGAGAAAGAAGTGAACATCAAAATTAACCTTCTGGGGATTTATGCCACTAATCTGATCTGTAATTATATGGAAAGGAGCCAATTTTGAAAATAGATACTTAAGAATTTAACTTACCTTGGAAAATTATTTAAAACATTTGAGGTATAAAAATATTGGAGTCTGATTCAGTATCAATGTGCGAATACAAAAAAATATGACTCCGTTGGAATATATAGAATGTGTATAACATAATACTGCCCAGGCTGGGTTTACAAGATGTGGGGGAACATGATGTGAAAAAGAAAGAGGAGAAAATATGTCTACATATATGACTGAAAAAGTTTAGTAAAGATCTGATTTGCAATTGTTTATATGTGTCCTTTGGACAGAATTTTCTGATCATCCATTAGTGTGTGAAATAGCATGAAAGATATAGCTATCGTGGACGAAAAACTCCTTAGTATCTTCTAAGGAAATCAAAGCCAATGGTAAACCAAGGAAATAAATTCCTAATAATAGATCTAATTTGATACTAATTTGCTTGAATCAATACTATTGATTGGCAATGCTAGTTTTACCCCAGCTTTCCATTCTGTTCCTGTTAGCAGATGTCACTTTGAGCAGAGATGGCATGTGGGCACAGCTGTAGCCCCCTTTCTATTTACTTCTTCCTTCTATGTAATCTGGAATGCCTGTCAATGTTCTTCACCATCGTGCACTTTTGTTTCCTTTCGATGCATAATTTCACCATAAATAACTTGCTAATTTCATGTTCTTGTCTATGATGTGGTAGCATGTCAAAGAGGCTTTTTAATCTGTAAACAAATTATGTCTATTGCTTTACCCCTGTCAAGAACTCATTGACTCTCTTGCTTGATGAAAGTTAATTGGTTTGTTAAGCCTGACACTCATCTTTCTTTTTATCAATCCATGCTAAATTTTTCCCATACCATTCTACACTTGCTTAAGTGTTCTCACGTTGTTTTTCACAATCATTTAACCCAATATATTTCTTCTTGCTAGAGTTACAGTTCTTCCTTCAGGGGCTTACTGTCTACTGAGTTCTGTCCATAAGAAGAAAATATTTGGCTGAATTTTGCTCATTTTGATATTTATACTGTATTATAGCAAATGAATGTGTGTATGTTCTGGGTTTATTAACTTAATGGCTGTTAAAAGGAGCACACAGTGCCACAGTTCAACAAGAGATCACAAGAGAAATTGAAATAGAGAAGTTTATCACTCGCAGGTCCTGGAGAAAGTATGTGGCATGCTTCAAGGGGCCGCCTGGTAAGGTCAGGGTGGAGTACATATGGAGAGCCTTCGGATCTGGGGCACATTCCTTTATTTGAGTTTATTTGAGTCCATGGGTACAGTACTTTAGGGTTCTTGGATTAAAATCAGATTAGTCAATTTAAACTAAAAGAAGCAGGGTTTTGGTACATTCCATAAGGGTCTTATGTAAGCACAAGTGGAAGACCTTAGGGGGTGGAAAGACTGTTGATCATAATTGGGGAAATCATATCAAGAACTTGCATTTGCTTGTCACTCAGGAGGCTGTTACTCAGGGTATGTGCTGCATGATGAGCTAGAGTTAGTTTAAGGTCCTTGCAGGCCAGCTGGCCAAACAAAATGGATGCTGAGCAGCAATACCATGGAGTAACTTAGCTAAACTCTTGATGGTCCAAATAGAAAGAAAGTGATTCAAGACAAGTCTCTGTCAGATATCTGATCACAAATAAATAAGGCTCACATGAAATTAAAAAGTACAATCAGTAGTTATACCTCTCTGTGATGAAAGAAAGATAAGACAGGAAGATTCTGGAAAAGCCAAATTTAACTTTTATCTCCCCATAAATCACATAATATCATACTAAATCATACTCTTTGACAGTGACATCCATTCAACAACAGCTCCATGAGAATGTTCCTACAGTGATCAATTAAGGGAAAAAATGTGACTTTCAGATGCATATATTCCCTTAGATATCTTAAATACTAAAATTATACTTTCCAGACACTATAATTGTTATTAGACTCTCATTTTAACTTAGTGAAATAGGATGCAATATACCATTAATTCAAACGCATGACATTATGAAGTGATCAAATGTTGAGAAGCTGTATTAAGCTTTCTATCTGGTGTGAATTATACCTGTAAAATGATATTGTGGTCATTTAGAACCAGCCAGCAGACCTAAATAGCATAGAACAAGTAATAAATTATGGCTGAAATGGGTAATTCTGAACAATGAAGTAAAATGGAACAATAAAATATGTATTTAATGATTGACAGGAAATCAATGAAAAATGGACTTGGCCATTTGGCAGCATACTAAAGAATTATAAATTTTAGTAGAAATAGTACAATATTAATTCTATTCATTTCACACATTATCTGTAATTTATTTAATCAAATTGATTCAGCATCTATTTCATACAAAACACTAAGCTAGTTATTGGACAGGAGAAGTCATATGTTCTCCACCCTTAAGGAGAGCCAGGACTGTGCACAAATAATATGCAGGTATTGACAAAGAACACAAGGACTAGAGAGAGCTGAATATGATCTAAAAATCTGCTCAAAACATGGATGTGGTGGGTGCCTGTGTGGCTCGGTCAGTCAAGCGTCTGACTGGATTTTGGCTCAGGTCATAATCTTAGGGTTATGAAATGGAACCCCACATCTCCATACGAGGCATGGAGTCGGCTTAAGATTCCCTCTCTCCCTCTCCTTCTTCCCTTTCTCTTTTTCTTTCTCCCTCTTAAAAAAACAGGGTATGTTTAGTCTCAGGGTTTCAAAATAGAGCAGAGACATTATAATTTGAAGGTTTTTTTTTTTAATTGTAGTATACTTAGCATACAGAATTATATTAGCTTAAAATATGCCATACAGAAATTCAACAATTCTTTATATTACTCAGTACTCCTCTCAGTAGGTGTGCTCATATTCCCTTTCATGTATTTCACCCATTCCCCAGCCGCTTCCCCTCTGGTAACCATTATTTTGTGCTCTATAGTTAAAAGTCTGTTGTTTGGCTTGTCTCTTTTTTTTTCTTTATTTGTTTGTTTTGTTTCTTAAATTCCACGTATGAATGAAATCATATGGTACTTGTTTTTAAATTCTAATTCAGCAAGAGATTTTCAGCAGAACATCTCAAATCTGTAACCAAAACACTATCAGATACTGTAACATTTTACTAATTACTGAATGCTAAACTATTGGCTCAAGCCCCAAATTCTATCATGGATATTTCCAATGTCATTTTAACACAAAAATTAGTGAAACAAATAAACAATATCCTTAAAAATTAATACAGAGAAAATAGGTGACATTTTCAAATGGGAAAGCAAAAGTAAAAATACATACACTTACAGTCTTAGTATTTCCTTATTTTAAGACCTCAGTCATAGACACAAGAATAAGGAAATTGTGACAAATATCATGCATAACACATTTTAGTATTCTGGTATGCATTTTCATAAATTATATTGAGAAAAATCAAAGAGAATAAATCACTGTTTGTACCTTTGATGCCAGAGCATTATCAATTTTTCAACAAACCTTAGAATAATTTTATTGGAATAGTATATGATATTCACATAATAATCTGAGAACGATTACTGTCCATATATTTCTTATTTATTCATACACAAAAAAACATGTTTTTAGTGTATATTAAATATCAGAAATTTTGCTGGGCATTAGGGGAACATTAGCCTGTAGTATTACTAATTTCATGGGAGAATAACAGAAGGTGACAAAAACAGAAGGTGATGGAATTTGGAAGCAGAATGGTGGCTTGGAATGAAAAGGAGACAGTAACTAAGCTAGGTAGAAATATTACCTTGGGAGTGGCCCGGTGGCTTAGTGGTTTAGTGCCGCCTTCAGCCCAGGGCCTGTTCCTGGAGACCCGGGATCGAGTCCCACGTCCACGCCCTGCATGGAGCCTGCTTCTCCCTCTGCCTGTGTCTCTGCCTCTCTTTCTCTCTGTGTGTCTCATGAATAAATAAAATCTTTAAAAAAAAAGAAAAAGAAATATTACCTTGAAAGAAAATTATTAAATATAGAAAAGTTAAATCAGGCAGTTGATTAATTTAGTTCCAAATGTATGGGGTGGGGGGGGGGGGTTCAGAGAAAATCAAAATGGTGTAATAAAAGGAAAGTACTGATTTTATTGCTTTTGGCATGCTCATTCCAGGCAATACTGTTTGCTAAGGTTTGTGCTTGTGTATGTGTGTGTGTGTGTGTATGCCAAAGTGGTCATACAAATAGCTTGATGAAGATCTGGAGTCTTTCCCATCCAAGAGTGAGCCATCCATTGTTCTGAAAAAAATTTATTCTAACTAGAAGTAGACCTGTGGGAGTAGTAATAGCTTTTTAGAGCTCAAACATATCCAAAACAGAGGAAGTTATAATTGTTCTGATTCTGACAAGTACATCTTCTAAGTTCCAGATATGGGAGGGGTGGGAGGGGGGGCATCAGTTCTTTTGTTGATTTATCTCCCAAATCCCCTTACAGATTCTAAAATCATCGTTAACAGCATTGTTTCAACAAGTCTTCTAGACCCACTCATGAGCCCTTTTGTAGGACAATTTTGGACTGAGTCGCTACTGAATTGCCTGGATTGGTAACATTTAAGAAATGTTACTAGATTGAGTATGGATGTTTTGATCAAAGTGCAGCACTTCTGTTTGGAGCACCATAAGGGTTTGTGAAAACATTGCCCAGTAAATATTTTAAGAAAGAAAGAAAATAAATGAATGGATAAAAACAGAAAGAAAAGAGAAACAGAGGAAAGAAAAAGAAAGAAAAGAGAAGGGAATAAAAGCGAAAGAAGGGAAAAGTTCCAAAATGTATACATAAATTTGGAGCCATTAAGCCTACAAATCATATTTAAAGCCTCAAGATGGCAGGAGATTCCCCAAAGGAACAAGTGTTCAATATGAATAAGTCAAAGTACTAAGGCCTGGGACCTTTCAAGAATGAAATGTTTGGAAGACAGAAAGAGTTGCTTGTGAGCCAAGAGGAAACGCAGAGGAGTGGTGTCCTACAAAACAAATGTAGGAATAAAGGGCCTCTGGGAAGTGGGAATGATCAACAGAAGCTATCAATATAACTTTGAAGTATTACAAGTTATATTGAGATCATTTTATAGTCACTTAAAAGTTGATTAATATAGAAGAAAAGGCATGTGTTTGGATTCAGACTTACATAAATGCAAATCTCCTCTCTGTCACGCAGGGTGGGCCTTAGGCAAATTGCAAATCTCCTTTATGCCTCAGGTTCCTGAGAAAAGCATCCTCTGGTCTTCCTCTTAAGTTGCTTGTCAGTTTGCTGTAAATTCTCAGGCTACAATCAATGAAAAGTGCTTAATTTAAAAATAATAGTAAAAGTGCTTAATTTTAGCTTTGACTAAATAAACCTGTGTATTTTTCTCCAATAAGGGTAGAATCATATTTATGATTTGGGGTCATCTTTAAAAAGCCATGCATTTGGCTCCTTTTTCTACCTGGCCTAGCCTGTGTATATACTATTTAATTATATCTTAGCAACAGATTACTACAGGGGTCATGTGAAAGCAGATGATCTATAAATGCGAAGATATGCGTCTTTGTCTTTGTAACTATAACAGGTGGTTTTAAAATTTAGTACTTCTACCCAACTATATGAAAGAGGTAAGACTATGGAAAGGCATGGCTAAAAAACTGGTGACCTAGGGCTATACTTACAAGATGACTTAATTTGCAATAAGAAAATGGTAAAATAGTTGTATAACTGACAGCCCCAGGCCACATGAGTTGAGATTCTTAGCAATGGAAATGATCATGAATATAGCAAACATGAGGAGGGGTAACTTGGGAGTCAGAAACTCATTTAAAATAAATGTTGTAATTGTTTGAAGTCAATTGTTACATACTGCTAGATCATCAGTTACAATTTCAGTTCTATGTCCATATAAAATATTACAACTCACATATTTTCCTCAAATTCAAAAAATAGAAGCTGTCCTGAATAAGAGCAAGTCCACACCATTCAAGGATTTAAATAAATGATTTTTCTAATGTGGAAATGACCCTCTTTAACCTTAGTGAAACATAGATTTGGGGTTGGAGGAATAAATGTCTTAAAAGGAGAGAAGGGTGATACCTATCAAGTAGAAATTGGACTTGAGTAACTCCAATTTAGAGTTAGGTTAGTGTGGCATTGGTAGCAAAACAGAGATAAATATCTTGGCCCAAGTCAATGGTTATTATTTGATTCAGCACAGGAGCCACTAGAATTGTAGCTAAGGTCACTGAAGCAGTGAGGCTTCATATGGCTAGCCCTGCAAGAGAACATTAAAAGAACCCAAGGAGATTAGTCAGCCATAATTGGACCCTGCTTAAAAGAAGGACTTAAAAAGATGTTGGATCTTCAGTAATTCCATTGATGGGTGCTCATGTTTAATTTTTTTTCCTATGCCTCTGAAGAAGGATGTTGGGAAAACATTTGTTATCTTAGTATGGACTTTTGTAACATCTCACTTTTGTAGCATCTCACTTTTTCTGCTGTGAGTCTTTGAAGAAATATGAAAAATCATAAAGCCAACTATGTGTTTCCTTATCTCTAAACAAGACCAGCTGAATCATTTCAGACAAAATGTAAATATATTCTAAAAAGAACCCTAAGCAATTTATTCCATCCCAGGCAACCACGACCCCATACAATAAAACAATAAATATTGAATGATTCATAACCAACAAATTTCAACATCAGGAAATGTTTCCTCATTGCTACCTTAGTCTCTCCTATTTTATTTTCTTGTATTATGATCCCAGTAAACATAAAGAATAGCTAGCCCTCAATCTCTGTAGAATATCTGTTCTGGACATGAAGACTATTGTTAAATTTCCTTTATGACCCTCCAACCTATTTAGGCTTCTCTTCTGTAGGCTAAATAATTCATTTCCCTTTTTTATTTTAGTCTTGTCTGAGTTTCTTGCATTAGTGAGGAGGAGAAGTCACAGGGGTTTTAAACCCAATATTCCTTAAGTATGTTAAGAGTAATAAGAAAATGGCAGTGATGTGTGGAGATGTCCCTACTAAGACATGATAACCACCAGAAGTTTTCAAAGAAATTGCTAACATCTGAATAATGCTATAATTTGAGTTTTCTGTAAGCCACAGAAGAAAAGATACTCAATGAGGGAGAATAAAAGGTTTGTGCTTAGTCTATATTCTTTAAATATATGTGCTCCAGTTCCACAGTTCCTCAGAACTCCTAAAATCTTAAATTCCTATTTAATACCTGCTAATCAGTACACTCAATAAAATGGCAAATGCCTTGGAGTCTTCTTCCTACAAAGGAGATTCTTCCCTGAAGACTAGAAAGAAGAAAAAATGGTTCATAAATTTCTGATGGCCTCAGAGGAAAAAAATCTTGAATTCATTCAGAAAAGTTAAATATATAGAATGCAAGCTATTTATCAGCCTGACATTCATGTTCAAAGGAGCAAGACATGCAAAGTTTTTAGTTATGAGAAAAAGTTTTGCTACTGAATTTTGCCTAACATTCCAGTCTTGTATGATAAAAGAGAAGGACATCTTGAGCTGGTTTGCATCATGAAGCAAAGGACTCAAGGGAAGTTAAATGTCTTTTCCTCTGAGAGACTGAGAAGAAACCACCGACATTGCTGAGCTACTTCCAGAGTGGATACAAAAGATTGCACAGCTACAACTTGATCTCTGTTTTCATGAGAGTAGCACCATCACATGAGAACGTCACTAGTGAGTCCTCAAATGCAAAGGCTTTAACCTGTCGTGGGATTGCTTCTAAATATTTTATTTGAATCAAACGTAATAGAAATAGCAATCTCATATTCCTTTCAGACATAAAAAGATAAATCTTGGGAAAATTACCCAGGAGACTGCCATCATTACAATGAAATACAAATAATAGAACTCAATCATTTACCTCAACTTCTTAATAAGACCCATTGACGCAAATGGCCTGTATGCATTGGTTTTAATTTTTGTCTTTGTTTGCAGTCTGATTTAAAGAGTGATACTCAACCAAGGCTTTGAAGAAAGGGGTTTCTCAAATTTTGCAATATTGTCATTAGAGAGACACTGAATGGATAACTGGTTTTCTGCAAAGTATGTTTTCCCTAGGGAATGCACTCATGCTAGTTAATCAACTGGCAAACAAGACACCTAGGGTTATCTCTTTACTGCCCTATTTGCCCCATCAATAATGTACAGATTGTCATTAAGAAGTCATTCCTCCCTTCTGGGCTGAATTTTGAGAGGTGCATCATGTGGGAAAAAATAGGAGTTACAGTGTGAAGACTACAGGTCACGCTGTAATCTCAGATACATGCTGTGCTATTCTGCAGACAGTCCATCAAGATATGTTCCAAGGCATGCACCACCACATATAAAAATATATAGGCTGAGACCACCAAACTCATTTCATTAGGACCTTTCAAGGTTAACATTATAATCATGCTTCAGGGCATAAACTGATCGCCAGCTGAGCTCTGGAAGACATTTTTTCTTCTGTGGAAAGACTGTCCCCAGTGGATTAGTTGCAGTGCAAGAACATTTTACCTTTTGCAAATATTTCTGTAGCCATACCAAAATGTCTTTCTTATCTTTTTCTTTATATTGCAAATTAAAGTTCAATTCAGCCAGAGGCTTTCTTTTTTCCTTTTCTTTTTTTGGTTGTTGTTTCCTACATTTCCAATTAGTAATGTATATTTTGTTGGTTTATTTGTTTTATTTGCTAACATATTTACATGAGAATTATGTATTAGGTAGGATTCATTATAACGATATCATAATGGAAATTTTATTTAACTAAGAACACTATATGTACTATCAGTATTTACATTAGAAAGTGACAGTTTCTTTTTTTTAAGATTTTATTTATTTATTTGAGAGAGAGTGCTCATGAGCAAAAGAGAGTACGAGTGAGGGGCAGGGAGAGGGAAAAGCAGATTCCCCACTGAGCAAGGAACCAAAGCAAGGCTAGATCCCAGGGCCCCAGGATCATGACCTGAGCAGAAGGCAGACATTTAACGGACTGAGCCACCCAGGCGCCCTTAGAATGTAACAGTTTCTATTGTCCAGAATGGTATCTGATATTTAGCACCAAAGGCTGGATACTATATTAGCGTGGTAGATTTCTGACGATTCTGGTCACTCACCTGTTCAACAGTATAAAAGACACAGATGGGATCCCCATCATTAGCTCCTACCTGTGGCACCTTGCACAGCAGTCCTTGAAGTCCTTGCAGTAATATCCTCCAAACATTCAATTCTCATCTATTACAGGAGTATTCTCAAGTAGGGAGGAAAGGAAAAAGAGTTTGTATATATAACCAAAAGTAGAGAGAAGGAATATGAACATTAGCATGCCATGTTGTTGCTCTTTTAATAGGATTTGTCTAGAATTTCTTTCTCATAACTTCTACCTTTTGATAGGTGTCTTCTTTCATCTCAGTCTAAAATATGTAGAATATTAGATACATTCAGAAAAAGTGAATGACTCTCCAACAGTGATTTCTGATCTGCCAGTGATGCTATCAATGAGGAGTCATAGCCCTTACATCTGCTTTTTAACTATGTAGGGGATGTTATCTATATCCCCACAACCTGCTTTTGTTTTTCACCCAGCTTGAAAAATCACCTAGAGCCATGTAGTTAATGACTTATCAGCAGAGCCTATCTGCTGAGGCAGTAAAGCATTGACCCAGATTGCCTGGGTTCAAAACCCACCTTCACCACTTAATTAGGCAATTAGTTAACTTTTCTTTGCTTCAGTTCCTGTTCCCCCACCTGCCACATTTGGGGGTCACCCACAAGGTCAGTACAAGGATTACATGAGTTCATTGAGAACAGTGCCTGGCATATTGTAGATACAGGTAAAGTATAAATGTAAAGTCTAAAAATGTAAAGTCCATAGGTACATACATGGCCTGGAGCAAATTACTAATTTATTTTTGTACTGTTTTCTTTATCATGACTTTATATTAGAAATCTTGGCGTTATTTGGAGATAGAGCCAAGCAAAAGTTGCCACTCTGCTTGATAAACGCTGTCTTGGCCAGTGCACATCAGACATCCTAGAATTTCAGAGTAGGAAGGCTCCTTTAGGGGGAGAATGTTAAATTGCCTAAAACTAATTTACTTAAAATCAATTGGCATAATAATCAATTTGCCTAAGGACACATTCATCTAAAATATTCATTTATCAAATATACAACTTTTCATTTGTATTGAAATAGTGTTAGCTCAGAGGTATTTTTGTAAACTCTCATAGTAACTATTTTGCCACTTTTGAGGGTTTCTAAGACATTTCACTCAAAACAAAGTTTTATAAAATAGGTTAGAAAATACATTAAATCTCAGAAATGCTGAGAGTGGCATCTTCTTCCATATAAAATGCTATATCTATGACAGATTTTAATTAGGAATATGATTATTAGGCTAATAGGTGCTTTGGGGGCTTAGACATTAGGAGAATTGGTTTTAGGTGAACAGACTTCAGATCCTGTAAAGGGTCAGGGTGTGAGAGAAGCGGCATCAGTATATGCTCCTGTCATTTTGGTGACTTCTCTCTGTGACTAGATTCAGTTCTTGTCTTGACCTGCTGCCAGATCTAGCCTGACAGCTTTCAACTTTAGATCCATGACAAATTTCCAGACCTAGAGCCTGCTTACCCACCTTGGTTGACCCTCTGATGAAGTAGCAAATCTATATTCTGCACAGACTTGACATGGCTACAGAAATCCATTTTGCCCTGTCTATGAACTCACAATGGTACACACGATTTAATATAACAGCTTTCATTTTACTTTTTTTGATGATATATGTGTTACAGTACCTATCTCCTCTAATAATGGGTCTTTTTATCAGCCGTACTCCTTAAAAAAAATAGGAAAAGAGAGTTAAGAGGTGGAGGTGTGGGGAGATTGCCTAAGAAAAGCAAGTATGAAAGAATATTCAAAAGGTATTGGGACACATACAGGTTCCACACAAAAGAATCCTGAGACGTGTGCTAACTCACAGTACCTCTTCTAAAGGCAACCAACACACTAAATCTTTTTTTGAAATCAGTTGTCCTTTCATTGATTCCACCTCTTATGAGGAAAACTCAATTCTCTGACAATTATACAAGTTCTACAAAGGCAAGGGATTTAATGCTCTAATGAGAGTGTGTAAATTTTTTTCTGAACTTCACGTAGAGTGTAGAACATGCTAGGTACCCAGAGTTTGCTGAAAGTCCTGCCTGCCTGTTTCATGATGTGAGTGTGTCTGTCACGTCATAGAGTAACTAGTAGTGTGGAAAGTGACATCTGCCCACCAGTAATGGTGGTCATACCTCACTGCTGCTCCAACTGCTCACAGTCCGGTTCAGCCTGCCACCCTGAGCTCCAGCCAGCTGTCAGGACTGTCACAGCTGCCATCTTATTTACTGCCATAAGCTTTCTTGGCATGGTTGACCCAGACACTGCTGAGACGGCGCCTGTCATTGGCTGTAAAAAGCACAGAGACGAAAAGCTCAGAGGAACCCCGGGAAGGTGCAACATGTTCAAACCACCTGACGGTGGACCCAGTCAGCACTGAGGTCTCAGAGGTTGTTCTTTGTTGACTGATAAGATAGGACAAGGCACAGTAGGCCCTCCAGAACTCCTATTCAGAGCTGTTTTAATTGAATGTGTCACTGACAAGGGACAATCACTTGGGCTGTGGCATCTATTCCAAATGAAACAATTGTTTTAAAGTAATTGGTTGACAAGAAGCCTGGCAGCCATTGAGAATAAGAGGCATGCATTTCTACAAGAAGAGACAGGAAACATGCTCCCTGTAATGGCTACACATAAGCTTCTAAACCTTTCCCTTTAACTCTCATGAAAGGAGTCCTTTGAAGACCTCTGTCTGAAAAAATGTCGAACAATTTTAGGGATACCACTTTGCTTTTGGTGTTTTTTACACATGTAAGAGACTCATTCTCAGCTTGTTTAAATTATCTAGCCACAATTGGCAGTGGATTTAATAGGGGAAAAAAGTGCAGAGTGTTAGTTTGTCTCTGAATTCTTTGCAGATCTTACTATTAGCAACTCCTGATATAAGGCTGCATTTTGTAAAGTAAGACAGAAGGTCAATTACATCAGCTAGTTAGCACAGATTGAGCCACATTTCCCCAGTAGATACATGGTTTCTTAGGAGAGCAGCTCAGTCTGCAAGAGTCAAAAAGCTTCTCAGCAAGTGATGTTTAGCCACATAAACCTACGCAACCACAGAATATATAGCACATTAGGAAGACAAGAAATTATATGCTCTCACAGTCATATACTTGAGACAAGATCATGCCCCATTTTAATGATAAAGAGCGTTAGCGTTATTATAGTGTACAAAATATTTCACATTTCATTTGACCTTCACAATATTTGAAGTACGAATTATCTTTTGCTGTTTTATATATAGAAGGATGAAGCCCACTTACATGACCATGTAGTAGAAATTAATATGAAAGTAATTTTGACTCCAAGTAATCACTCTTCTAGCAACACAATGGATGACTCCATCTCTAACCCTCTTCCATTTTTTCTATACTAATGCATTTTTGCTATACCAATATGTTCTCCTATGAAATAACATCTAGTCCAAATTTTTAAGTAAAATATGAAAATAAGGAAAAAGGGAATCATTTTTTCTCTAATACCTTCTTCTGTGAACTGGAGTTCCGCTATGAGTCGTCAATCATGTAAAGCCACTTTAGTGGTTAAACACACATGTTCTTAATGATATTCCAACTGGAACCATAGCTCTTGATATCTCTAACAGTTGAACTTGGGAAATTTACTTGTTTCTTTATGTCCTAGTTTCTTCATCTCTAAATAGAGGATTAATTCTTTCATTCATTCTTAGATTCATTCAGCAAGTATTATATACTCACAATATGTGACATACTATCCCCAGGCCTTAGGAATACAATAGGGAACAATCTAAGGAAGATAATTAACAAATAGATATATTCATTTAGTAGCAATAGCTGTAATGAAGAAGGAAAAAGTTGGTTAGAGGACAGAAAGTGATGGTAGATGATAGATGATATTTTACATAGAATAATAAGGGAAGGCATCTTTTAGGAGATGACATTTGAACAGAGATCTGTCTGTGGTAGGGAATCCTGTGAAGAGAACTCCAGGCAGAGGAAAGAACAAGTACACAAGCCTAAAGAAGGAAACTGCCTCTGTGTTCATGGAAGAGCAAAAGCAGAATAAGAGAAGTAGAAGCAACTGGTAGGTCAAGGAGATAACCTGTAGTCACTCAGGTAGGGCGTGATGGCCTTCATAAAGACTTCTGATTTAGTGGTTTAGGTCTAAGTGTGATGGGAGTGGATTGGTGCCTCTGAGGTATGGGGAAAGTCGTTGTGACTACTGTAGGAAAAATAGGCTGTAGAGAAATAAGGGAAGAAAAAAGAAACCAGCTAGGAAGTAATTTCAAGTAATTCTGTAGGGAGATGATCACACCTTGAACAAGGGCTATTGCCATGGAGGTGATTAGGAATGATTAGATTCTTTACTGATGAATTAGATGAAGGGTGGAAGGGAAAGATTAAAGGAGTGTGATGGCATCTGATCTAAGCTATCAGGTAAGACGTGGTCCCAGTTACTCAGCTGAGACACATTAGGTGTAAACAAGTTTTAGGGGAATTAAGAGTACCTACCTCATAGGTTTGATGTGAAAAAGAAAGCATTCAGTATAAAGCCTATATATCATAAGACCTCAATAAATATTAGATATTGTTGTGATTATTACCATCATCATCATCATCATCACTAATTAATCAAGTTCTGTTAATATTTCCTAAATCGCTCTCAGATGTATACTTTCCTGTCTGTGCTCATGATTGTACCTTGGTTCAAGCCTTCATTTTCTGGTACTTGGATTCTGTAAGGGCTACCTGAGTTTCTCGTCTATAAACTGGACTATATTTAATCTATTTTCTTTGTGGAAGGCAGAATGGTTTTTTGAATATGTAAATCTGGGGGATCCCTGGGTGGCTCAGCGGTTTAGCACCTGCCTTTGGCCCAAGGCATGATCCTGGAGTCCTGGGATCGAGTGCCGCATCGGGCTCCCGGCATGGAGCCTGCTTCTCCCTCTGCCTATGTCTCTGCCTCTCTCTCTCTCTCTCTATGTCTATCATGAATAAATAAATAAACGAATCTTAAAAAAAAAAAAAAAAGAATATGTAAATCTGATCATGTCTCTTCTTAGCTTAAACACTTCAGTGGCTCTCTATGGCCTATAGAAAGAAGCTATGACTCCTTAATGATCGTCCTTGACTACTTCCTAGCACTATCCTCCTATTTTTTTTTCAGAATCCAGTGATATCAAAATGCCTGTGGTTCCCTAACACTATAGGTGTTGGATACCTTTATCCATGCCACTTACCTCATCTGGAATACCCGTTTAGTCTCACTGTATCATGCAAAAATTTGATTTTTCTGCTTAAATCTTACTTTGGAATCACCCTTTCCTTTGAAGCATTTTATAAAATCTCCTCAGGAGTGGTGCCTTCACACTGTCCCATGTGTTTACACAGTTCTGTCACTACTACTAACATACTTCTTACGTACAGAGGACTTTAACATATACGTGTATATTTATCTCTCCTATACAATTATGAAATCCTTTGAAGGTAAGGATAGGTCTTCTCTACCTTTGAAAGGATATATGTATACAATTACACAAGTATGTCTATCTTGATTTTTGCAGCCTAACCTAAATGGCTTGTTAAGATAGGGTTTCTCTTCATCGCTCCTGGTTTCTAGATACCAGAGACCAAGTGTAGAGTATTACTATACCTTCTGCACTCTATAGCCTAAGATCAGAGGTGCTTAAGATAGGTTTTAGAGTTTTACCAGACATCTTCAGTCCATTATGACATGGTGGCTATTAACACTAGTGAGTTATGCTAAACTTGAAAACAACTACAAAAATGAAATAAAAATGGCTGTGACATGAGACTTTTTCCTTTCCCTCGATAACTACTGCATTTTATCATGCCTTTTTGATACCTAATGTATTTATCCTTTTATCTCATTACTGTCTCAAACTATTCCTACCAAACTAGCTTCTTTGTAGAGATTTCAAGATCATTTCTGCCTCTGACCTTTTACATTTCTGCTATTTTGGGTATTCTTTCCTGTTTTCTGAGACTGTAGACCTAAATATGCAATTTATGAGTCACCTCTTCCTTGAGGTATGTTCATTCACTCTGATTCGAATTGATGACTCCCTTCCCTGAGGTTATAACATTATCTCTACAATTTCCATTGGATTCTAAATTTGCATGGTCTCATGTTATTTTTGTATATTTCATTTGTGCAGTTTTTTTCTTCAAATAGCTTTTAATATCCTCGTTTTAAAATACTGTCACATACCCCTTTTGTATTTTTCAAAGTCCATGGTACAGTTTTGACCTCAGTACAGGTGTTCAATAATAGGTGCTGAAATGAAAAGAAAAATACATAAAATGTGGTGATCAAACCCATAATTATAATCACTCTAAATTTAAATTAATGGACTTTTGCATGATCTCAGATAGAATGTCTTTTTTGAGGCTCTCAAGGTAAAAGGTAATAAACACTTTATTTGCTTTCATCTAGAACCATATTAGGAAATTGAATTAAATTAAAACTTAAAATTTGATCATCAGCAGTCTTTATTTTAGAGTCAAAAGGGAGATTCTATTTTGAAAAGGAAAGCAAAACTCATTTCTTCCTCAATTTTATAAGAATAATAAACTCATGGGTGATGTATTACCATGAGGGAATGAGGAAGGAATTTTATCAAATCTTCCAATTTACTCTTTCAAGAAAAATGGATCCCATCTGAAAAGAGTTGGCTAAAAGTTTATTTCTTTAAGTACTATAAGGGTCAACATCTTGAAGGCCAGACCAAATGGACCTGAAAGCTAGGGGCCTTGTAGGCACAGACTATACCACCTCTGTTCTCCAGGAACTACCAAAGAAACAAATAGATTCACCAGGGTTGAGAGCTTTCAAAAACCCAGTGATATCATGTTATCATGGTAAATCCAGTATATTATTTAACTCTGTTACATGTTTGGTTTTCACTATTGAAACAAGTTTTCAGTGGAAGATTTGAAAGTATTTCCACCTGACACTTATTAAAACTTGACATAAGGGAACATATACCTTTTATAGTACACAATGTAAGAACAGTTTTCCACTGCCCCTGTAATCATGTTCAGGTCCCTCATTAGACAGTTTCACCCTGCCTGAACAGATCCACCCTCTATTACTTCTTTGTCAACGAAATTTTAAAAATGAAAGCCCAGGACAAAGGACATTTTAAATGAATTAAAACAGTCACAGTAGTTCCAAGCAACTGAGGGAAGACATGTAGCAAATTTTATTCCCCTTCCTGTTATTTTTTCTTCAGATAACTATTGGCAAGTGGTCAGCCTGTCATGACAGAGCCCAATTAAAATTATATATCATTGCAAGTTTTCTTTTTTCTGATG
This sequence comes from Vulpes vulpes, assembly GCF_048418805.1. Lineage (NCBI taxonomy): Eukaryota > Metazoa > Chordata > Mammalia > Carnivora > Canidae > Vulpes > Vulpes vulpes. The sequence goes on along the minus strand of NC_132783.1, from coordinate 45,889,634 downwards.
TCAATAATGGAGATCCTTCAGATAGTCCTTTGATATCCACTCCTGGGCATTTTAATTTCCTGACAAATCTATCATCTGAAATTTGCCATCAGGAGTAGTCGGTCTCTGAGCAGTGATAAAACAGCACAAATCCTGGTACTTCTCACACCATTGGAACAAAGAGACAATCTTTACAGATATTATTGTGGCTCTGTATTCTTCTAACCTTACCTCTGTCTGTGTATCAGAGTATTATAGGGGTGAAATCCAACCACAGATTTGATAAACTTATGAAGGAATGTATGAATATATGATATCTTAGACCAATATTTCCATATCTACAGGATCTCCCTGGTCTCTCAAATTCTCATTATGCTGTTATAAATCTCTTATACATATTTTGGCTATATAAATAATAAAATTTTTATTCACTGACATAGAAAAGCATAATTTCCTACAGAGTATTTTGAGAATGACTGGAGATATTTTGAAGTGGAAAAATTACTAACAGAGGTCAAAACCACAAATTTAAACAGTTAAGCATTTACTGCCTTTGTAAGGAATATGTATCCAATTAAACAAAATTTAATATTTTCCCTTGGAATAAATAGAAATACTTAGGATCCAATGATAACAACAGTTCTTTTTTGTTTTGTTTTGTTTGAACTGTTAACAACTTGCTACTTAACAAATCAAAGTGGAGGTCAGCATATTAATCTAATTTATTAGAAAAACTAAACTGACAATGACTTCAAAATATCAGGGGCAGCTATTTAGTTTATTTGACAATAGTGATAAGCTGCTGTGGAATAGATTAATTGATAGATGGGATGGCTTGAGTGTGAGAACTGCTAAGATCTTGGCAACAGAGAGCACTCATTGTGCATGCTACATGTTATGGGCAGAATCAAAATTCACACATTGAAGTCCTAACACCCAGTACTTCAAAATGTGACTATATTTGGAGAGAGGGCCTTTATAAGATAATTAAGTCAAAATGAAAACTTTGGGTATCCCTAATCCAACATGAGTGGTGTCCTTACAAAAAAATTAGGATACATAGAGACACCACCTTTTCCCTGCACACAGAGGAAGGGGCATGTGAGTACACAGTGAGAAGGTGGATATCTACAAGCCAGGAAGAAAGGCCTTAAAAGAAACCAAACCTACCAACATCTTGATCTTGGATTTCTAGACTTCAGAACTATGAGAAAATAAATTTTGTTTAAACCACTCTGTGGTATTTTGTTATGGCAGCTCGAGCAAACTAACATACTAGGGAAGGCCAAGACTCATTAGAAATCAATGCAATGGCATCCAGAACAGAACTGAGAATGTAACGTCATTGTTGTAGAAGTTCCCCTACCCTGTGCATTTACCCAAGAAGTTAGAGCACAAGAGAGCAAGATTGCATTTGAAGTCCTGGATCCCAGAAACAGAGCTCAGACAACATTAGGTGCCAAGAATTCCAAACCGCATTCTGATATATAGCAATCAAGGAGGATTGGGTAATAAGCCAGTTCTGAAATGAGGCCAGGTGGTGTTCTGTCAGGCATTCATACATACAGACAAGAACTTCTGATGTGGGCTAAAGGCAAACGAGGCAGGATCTAGATCCGGGGTCAGAGGAATGGCAGGAATTAGTGAAGGACCAGGTACCTTAGAAACTGATTGAGGGTTAGAGCAGGGACACCACCCTTGATGAGAATGGAAAACAGCAGACCTAAGTCTTAGGTGAAGATTGAAAATGCTCTAACCCAAAAGCTGAATGAGCCTTAGCGCATCTTCCACTTTCCCATTCTCCTTACTAATACATCACATATTTTATCTAGATGGCTATAGACCAGACATTGGGACATTGATAGAGGGGTAAAGTGGGCCCATGAAGGTGTATATATTTATGCAAGGATCAATTAATCATGGCTCATCCAGGAGATTCTAAGTGTAGGGGAACTTGATTTAATCAAGTTAATCATTTATTCACTCAGACACTCATCTAAATGCCAACATGTATGGAGAAACCACAGTGCTGAGGCTTCTTTCTGCCACAATTGATTCAGTAACTGGTGTTGAAGACGGAGGTAATGGGGAGGACAGTTTAGAAAGGGAAGCTATACCTAAAGGTAGAACTCAAATGTAGTGAGCTATATGGGAAGAGGCAGAGATTACTTCATTTAAGTAACCTACAAATCAGCAAGTGCTGCTCTTTTATAATGTGCCTTGTTTTACACAGGTTTCAATAAAGAATTCACAAAAAGACTAATACATAATCTAAAGTTTTAAGGAATGATTTTCTTAGCAGAGAAACGCATTTACATGAAAATATAAACTATGTGGCTTAGTGGAAATGAGGAGTATGAAGAATCTTAGAGATGACCAGGCCACAGAAATGTCAAAGTGGATTTGGATTTTAATTGTGTTTTGTAAATAGTGTATGCAAATGGGGATTGGCACCAAAAAAAGAGAGCAAGACATCCTGAGCAGAGGTTTTGAATTAGGAGATTAGTGCAGCATTTTTTTAAAACAGGAAACAACTAGACCTTAACAGAGGGAGACATTTAGTTGACGAGCAAAGGGAATCTGTAGGTATTGGGTTTCCCAGAAAGAAGACTCTGAGATGGAAAGTGAGCAGAAAATACATCCAGAAGTGCACTCAGGATCAACAGCTGTGGCAGGAAAGAGAAAGAAGTAGGACTGAACAACGAGAGAAATTTGGCTCTGAGGCTATTCGGCAAAGGCCTCAAATGACCCAAGAGAAAACTCTGAAACTGGGATAATCCTTCAAAGTTGCAGCAAATGTACTGAGCCTTTATGGTCTTATGAATACAGACTTCTTCCGGGAAGGGATGTGATCTTGGACAAACCAGCTCTCTCCAGCTGAGGGCAACTGCCAGAGAACCTTGATAGCTGGGGGTAGTCAGCTGGGAACTACAAGACTCTATCTTTAAGTCCTGGAAGGAGACATGAGCAACATTTCAGTATCCATTCTAGTCCTTGTACCTCTCAGACTTAGTTCTTTGTGTATGTTCTTGGTGCAGTTCTTCTAGGACTCGAGTTTTATTGGGACAATTGTCCTAAACTCCTGATTGCCCTTGATTGTTTTTGGTTATTTAGATTGAGCCATACCCTTATTGACTACCATCTGTCTTGTTCCTAAAAGAAACATATTCTATGTCATTTCCATAATTCTGTGTGTCAAGCCACCCATTTACTCCCTTCTATGCTATGACATGGCCGCTAATTATAATAACTGCATCTACCTAGTTTCTGTTGGTTAAGTCTCTCCACCTGTCGTTTGTTGCTATGGGCTCCTTATATCTGCATTGCTCCCAGAGAATGCAGTTCTGTATTCTACTTTGGCTTGGCAGACAAAGGCATAGCTGAACTTCTTAGTGATATTGATTCCCTTATCACCAACACATTCCTTATTGTTCTGGGAGAACGAACCCTCGTTCTGGGTAGTCCCAAGAAACATAGTCATTGGTGTTATTTCAGACCTTACATAGTATAATCATTCTAGCATGCCCTTTGTGTTGAGGCTTTAAATCTCTTCTCTATATGCCATAACAATTTTGGCATTTCCACCGCACTTTGTATTACTCTTTTTTTGTTGATTTTTTTTTTTCTTTTAGATTTTATTTATTTAGGGATCCCTGGGTGGCGCAGCGGTTTGGCGCCTGCCTTTGGCCCAGGGCGCGATCCTGGAGACCTGGGATCGAATCCCACATCAGGCTCCCGGTGCATGGAGCCTGCTTCTCCCTCCGCCTGTGTCTCTGCCTCTCTCTCTCTCTCTCTCTGGGACTATCATAAATTAAAAAAAAAAAAAAAAAGATTTTATTTATTTATTCATGAGAGACACAGAGACAGAGAGAGACCTGCCTCTACACAGGCAGAGAAAGAAGCAGGCTCCATGCAAGGAGCCCAATGTGGAACTTGATCCCAAGATCCCAGGATTTCAGGATCACACTCTGGGCTGAAGAAGGCAGGCACTCAACCACTGAGCCACCCAGGCAGCCCGATTTTTTCAGCTTTTAAGACCCATTCTAGGAATGTGTTGCTGAGACCCTTGTTAGGGTGTTAAATCCCATATTCCATAACAGTGTACCCATATTGATAATTTATCCAACTTTATGATCTTTCCAACCATTGATATATCACTTTTAGAATCTAATCCCATGAGTACCTAACCTCCTAGTTCCTACTAATATATGTTGCCTAAGTTCTGTATATCCTTGTGAGTATAGTTCTTTTTCTCCATTAGCAGGCACAACATTTCCCTAGTCAGGTTATATTGGGACTTAGTCCTAAGTATTATCTGGGTGTGCAGGAATGGATGTAGGGGAAATTCAGAGGGTGATAAGGGTGTCATGTTTTCTTGTAGGTAAAGGCCTCTGCATCATCCTTAAGCCAGAGAAAGCAATAGCTCTTAATAAGGAGTGAGCCACCTTCACAGGCTTAGAGAGTTCAGGAATATTTGATGATTCAATATTTGACTGCCTTGACACTGGCATTCCATTCCATGATTCTGGGCTCTGATCTTTGGATAGCAGACATGACTAGGTTTTGCATGTAACTCTCTTAGTAGCTTATGATTAAATTCTAGACCCAGTCTGCAGATTTTTTGTCCTCCAATTTAAAGAAGTGAGAGCCTCTATATTCTAAAAGGAAGACTCCTGACTTTCACTCATAGTTTTAACCACCAGTTAATTCTCCCAGCCTTTCATTATCTTTTTCCAAAATATCAACTGTACTTAGCAACACACATTGGATTCTATTATCCTTACAGTTCTTATTTTCCCATTGTTTTCAAACACATGCAACACTGGCCCTATTAATGCAATCTCTTCTATAGTCATATCATTCCAATCTACCACCAGTGGAAGTTTTAAGGATTACATTTGATACTTTATACCAGCACCTATGTGCTCCACCTACCACCAGTGATGGAGTCCCCAGGGCCAGAGAGCTGGTGGATAATTGCCAAAATGCCATCTAAGTATCTGTTTTCTCACATTCTTCTTAAGACTGCTTATGGAACCAATTGCTGCAGGTTGGGTTCTTCTGGAAACAGTTTGAGGTGGAGATGAGCATGCAGAAAACTTGTTAGGCAGTACTATTTAACACTGGTACAAGGAGAGTAAAGAAGCAGAATTGAGCAAGAAAGAAGTTATATTGTTAAACAGACCATAAAAGATTCTGCTGATCCTTGAGGGAACTCTGAAGCTGGAATAACTCCTTAGACTTAACCTGCTTGGGGCAAGAGGGCCAGACCTTCATACTCACATATCAGTCATTGAGTGTAGTCTGCTTCTGAAAAAGGAGCCTGATCTGGGTCAAAGAAGCTCCCTGAATCTGAAGACAATTTCTGGAAAGGTGTTGATGAGGGCTTTAAGGCAGTACCACTCCTAGTAGCTGGAAAAAAAAAATGTGTCTTTCAGTCCTAAAGAGGTATCTGGACAATGCATTACAACATTCACTACTGGGGAGATCTGAAAAAATGAATATTTTATATATTCATCTTATAGAAAGTTTATTTCCCTACCACTCTTTACTTTGTATAATGACAAATTTATTGATCTGAGCTATTACATAAAAGAACAGAGAATTTAGTGAAATTGTGAGAACACAATCCCATTTGTGTTGATTGCTTAGCAACGTTTCACAGGTTACATGAAGTTAAAAGTTTACAGAGCAAATTTGTTAATGTATGATAAACTCATAATTATATAGATCACCATGAAAATAAGCAAAAATAGTAAAGAAGTTGTAATAACCAGGTTGAAAGTTGATTAGAGCTCAAAAATTAAAAAATCTTTTAGAAAGCAATATAGGAAGAGATCAAAGAAAATATGTAAATAGGAGAATAGTTCACAGTTACATTATGTACCACACAAAGGTTTAAAGAATAAAGCTGCAGGTTACAAAAAGAGAGAGAGAGAGAGAGAGAGAGAGAGAGAGATTGTCATCCTGCAGTAGAATACCACTTCTAATTTATCACAAGAATCATGTTGGAATGCTTGTTACAAACACAGATTTCTGGTCCTAGTCCAAACACATCAGATTGTCATAAGTTGGGTGACCCCAAAAGAAAACCTTGAGAAAAATGTTGAGTATCAATAACAATTTAGAAGAGGATCTCAAGAAGCAATGGTAAGGGAGTAGGGAAAGGAAACAGGAAAGGAAGGGAAGCCAAGAAGTTGTAATCATTGAGCAGATTATCATTGAGGATAGCTAGTGCTCAATATTATTGGAGAATTCTGGGGCTACGTAAATAGTTGCAAATAGTTATTCCACCCAAAAGGGAAGGAATTTCAAACCCCCCTTAGTCATGCTGAGACCTGTTTCCAGGAGCATGAATACTTTATCACTTCTTATCTGTTCTGTGTGATCAAGAAAGAGCCCCCAGGAGGAGAGTTGCAAGTGCTTATAGTGGATGTGCTAGAATAGTGAGTCCAGAGTAGATAAGGATGAGGCACTGATAGCGTCTGCCAAAAATCTTCTCAGAAGAGAAGCATGGAATTAATATTTTTAGTGTGATCATTAGGTAGTTCATGCTAGTAGAGAGCTATGCACATGTTAGAAATGGTCACTACAAAGATATTACTTCCATTCGGAAGTAGGTAGTCACAAGGTTGGAAGGGCCAAGTGACATGAGTGAACACAATCAAGCAATCAAAGAAATTCAATAGCCACCTAATCAGATAGCACTTAGATAATGAACTTCCAGGTAATCTTAGTATAAATGGAATTTGAAGGTCCCTGCCTATTTAAAAAATGCAGTATTATTTGTTTAAGTGAGTTTAAAAAGCTATGTTAAAAGTTATATTAAAATTGATAACATATTTTTAGCCTACTATCTATTAGGCACTTAATTTCTTGGGAGTTTTTCAATGTACTTTAAATAGAAAGACGTTTTAAGGCAAAAGTAATTAAATTGAAGGAAGTAATGAAGTTAGGTTCCTCCTAATATGGACTGTACCCTCCTCCTTCAGTATTCATGATGAATAGCTATATTTGAGAGATCACACTGATACTCTCTAGGCTTTAAAGTGTGGGCTCATCAACAATAGGAATGTTTGCTTCCCCAAGTATAATTGTGTCCAGTCTAAGACCTGAATTGTTACAGTACTACTCTTAATGAAATGTATTGGAAACCAAGTTTGAAACAAAAAGAAATATATAAAAAGGCATCAGATTGTACATTTTTACACCAGGCTAAAAAGCATTAAAGAATCATTCATATTCACTTTTCTAGCTGTGTTTTCTTAGGGTATTTTAAACACTTCAGTTTCATTTTGAGGCTCATAACAGTATGTTGGAAATAGTGAGCAGGAAATAAACCTTAAGTGTCCTTATCAGTCAGAGTCAAGGATTTGGATTTTATTCTAAATGCATTTTTTTTCCTAAGGTATTGAATTTTTTTAAACAAAGGATTACATACCATTGTTTTTAAAGAGATCACTTTCAAGAATTAGAGGCAAGCAAGGACAAATAGTTAGAAGAGTACTGCAGTAATCCAGACAATAAAGAGAAATGATTTATTTAGACTAGAGGGTTGAATTTGATGAAACAGAATGGTCAGATTTGAGATAAATGTTTCAGATGGATTGCTAGATTTAATTGCTGAACTGGATTTGGGGCCATAAATACTTTGATATTTGGAGAGTACAGACCATCTCTGCCACACTATTATGCAAGAATGAAGACAAAGTAAATATATTTTCCAATTAACAAACAGTGAGTATTGGATATCATCAGATTTACTGAGGATATTCTGAAAGCTCCATCTTAGGAAAATTAAAATGAAACATCAAACGCTGAACTAAATGACTGCAAAGAATAATAATAGTTTTGCTAGCATATGATAAACCTTTACTGCATAAAACAATGACAAACTGATGTCTATAGATTTTTTTAAATGATAGAATTCAAATAAAGAAAAATAATGATGTGAAAATGTCAAGGGCTGAACAGGGTTAGAGCATTCTAAATCCTTGTATTGTTTGAGAGGAGGGTTGAGATGTGGATTCATTTCAGACTTTGTTATACATGCAAATTAAAAATGTGAGTTTATACTAAAAAAAAATAGAAAGAGAATATATAACTTCCAATCCAAAGGAAAAAAAATGAATAAATGAAAGAAAAAAACTGATAGCAAGGAAGAAGGGGAGAAAAAAAAGCATAGATACAGTTGGGTAAAGAGAAAGCACAAAATAAAATGCCAGAGGGAAGGGAGGAGGAGGAATGGGCAAAATGGGTGAAAAGAAGTGGGAGATAGAGGCTTCCAGTGATGGAATGAGTAAGTCACAAGAATAAAAGGCACAGCATAGGGAATATAGTCAATGATATTGTAATAGTGTATGTTAACAGATGGTAGCTACACTGTGGTGAACATAGGGTAATGTATAGAGAAGTTGAATCACTATGTTGCACACGTGAAACTAATGTAACATGGTGTGTCAATGATACTCAAAACAAAATAATGGTATGATAAATACAAATACCTTTATAATCACATTAAGTGTAAGTGGATTAAATTTGCCATTTGAAATTCAAAGATTGACATTTTTACACAATCCAGCTGAATGCTTTTTAAAATAAGAAACATGTGAGATGCCTGGGTGGCTTAGTGGTTGAGCATCTGCCTCCAGCTCATGGCATGATCCCAGGGTCCCGGGATTGAGTCCCATATCAGGCTCCCTGCATGAAGCCTGCTTCTCCCTCTGCCTCTGTCTCTGCCTCTCTCTTTCTGTGTCTCTCATGTATAAATAAATAAAATCTTAAAAAGGAAATGCCTATAGCACAATGACAAACTTTGAAAAATGAGAATGAATAAAATACACTCGGCATATGCTGCGCACTATGTAGCTGGTGTGGTTATATAAACATCAAATAAATGACACTCTAAGATTTTAAAAAATATTAGAAATACATTGCTTTTGGGGGCACCTAGGTGGCTTAGTTGGTTAAGTGTCTGCCTTCAACACAGGTCATGATCTGAGTGTCCTGGGATCCAGCCCTGTGTCAGGCTGCCTGCTCGGAGGGGAGTCTGCTTTTTCCTCTCTCTCTCTGCCCTTAGCCTCTGCTTGTGCTCTCTCCCTCTCTCTCTCTCAAATAAATTTTGAAAAGATATTTTAAAAAAGATATACAGTGCTTTGACATACTAAATATTGATCTGTCATATGTAATATATAATAATTCTAAATATGTATGTATCTAATATGAACTCAGCCATCATATATAATACTTATACAAATTAAAAACATAATGCATCTAATAACATCACCAAAAAAACAGAAACAAAAATTAACAGAATTATGAGAAATCAACATATCATCTTATGTAATATATGAAAAATAGTGAAGAATTTGTGGTTTTGATTTTTGCTGTTAAATTATTTTTATTTCTAGTTACCTAATGTATAAGAAAACACCTTGAATCTTAGCAACTTCAAGCAACAATGTTTATTTTTCTCTTGAATATACTAATTGAGCAGACTTGGTAGGGACAGTTGTCACTGCTCTACTTAACTTCATGTGAAATGGCTCAAAGGCTGGAGATCACCTGAAGGCTTGACAGCTGATGTTGTCTGGCAGCTGATGGTCACTCAACTAAGACTGCAGTTTTGTCAAACCACATATTTGTGGCCACTAAATGTGGCCTAAAATTCTTCTTGACATGATTGTTGGGTTCCAAGGGTGAACATTTAGAGAAAGAGTTGGCATGGGGAGAGGACCAGGTAGAAGCTATATCACCTTTATGATCTGGCCTTGAAAGTTATACAGCATCACTTCCACTGCATTCTGCAAGACAGTCACAAAGACCTGCCTAAATTTAAGTGAAAGGCAAACAAACCCTACCTCTTGATTAAGTGGCTAGGTTTGAGAAGAGAATATAGAACTGGAAATTTTGCCGCGCCCTCTTTTTTAAAAATGCAATATATGCCATACTCTTGCACTAGAAATACAAAGGGAAAAAGCATCTTATCAATCTGACAAATAATTACTTAACTACTCTGTCTACCTATCTTACTTTAAAATACGTATTTTGGCTAACCAGAGGTTTCATTGCCATTTATACCCAGTTCTATTTTAAAACATAAATCAAGTTTAGAACTGTAAGACTTGTTAACCACCTAAAACTTATTATCTAAAGTAATTACCTATTATCAGAAGCAATTCTGTCTTCATTGATAGGTGGAAGAAGTTGAAAAATTGCAATTGGACTAGGAAACAAATGAGGCCTGTTTTATAATTGCTTTGCATGGAGTTTGCTCTAGCTGTTAAAAACCCCAGACTAGTATACAAGTTGGGTCAGATCCTAATATTCTCTACAAAACACTTATACATTTGAAGTTCAATGAGGGAATAAGTTATTACTTATTTTCAAAATCACATTTTTCTTAGTAAATGGGAAAAATGTTAATATACAATCATACTGAGATTCTATTAACTATGGGCCCAGAAAAACTAGTTTTTTTGTTTCTTCATATGTTTTCACTTTACTTGCCTTTCTCCAAGGGATAATATCTGTAGGTGATAGCCTCTGTATTTTGATTCGTTTTAGATCATAATCCCAATGATAGCAGCACTAATTGACTTTTGTGTTTCCTCCATGACATCCATTGGAGTGTACTCCTTTTGAGTACTCCATATGAGCTTAAAAATTGTCACAATAATTTACCAAAAGCTCATACTGGAAAATTAAACATGATAAAAATAATAAGGGTACAGAAGTTTGGAACAATGCAATTAACAAGTTCCCACTAAATGTACATATCTATTTTTTTCTAATTATTTGGGAAATATATTATAAGTTAGATAGAAGACTTATGAAAACTAGTGTTAGGCCATACAGTAATAAACCATTATCATTAAAACATGTCTTCTACTAGGTTTTTCTTAAGTGCATTATAGTTTTTGTTGCTACTATAGGTAATTTTAATATAAATTTTATTTTATAATTGTTTTGCTATGTAGGAATGTGCTTTTATATACTAATTTACATTAAGGTAACTTACTGAACTCTTTTGTTACTTCTAAGAATATATCTGTGATCTCTCTCTAGGTTCAGTTGCACAAGGACTATGTGGACTTCTGGAAAAGAAAAGTGGGGATGTAAGGATTGTTGGAACCAATTCTGACTTTCTTGGTAGAGAGTAGACATTCTGTTCTAGAGTTCTTATTCTCAGTGCTTAGTTTGGTGGTACAGTCTCCAGGCCATCTCCTTGGCCTTCACTTGCATTACTCAAAGCATGGCCACAACTAGAGGCTCACACTCCAGTGAGCCATTCTAAATGCATTCAGTAGGATAACATTAAGGGTTACGAATAGCTCTTATAAAGCAAAGACTCATTATGTGGAAAACCTCTTTTTGAGAGAAAAAAATCAATCATTACCCACTTAGGTAATTGCCATTAATAAATTGCTTTTTAATCCACTCACTCCTAAATTTAATAGGTGTAAATGCTTGATGACATATTTGTTTAGTATTTTTCTTTGATTGCTCATATTTACTATCATAAATATCTATGGCATTTTTATCTAGGGATTATATTGAATATTCCCAAATAAGCAAAGCCTCTAGTTAAATATTCTATACTTGTATGTTGATTCCTCAAGTAGTATTAAAAATACCAGTGGACTATACAGCTGTTTATTTTGTAGGATTTGAGAGATATTTTGAAGGCACCCCTGGTTCTACCTGAAAATATAGTTTCCAGTGATAAGAACCTAAAATCCTACTATTAAATTCAAAAATTATTGTAAAGAGATAATAATAATTCAGGGATATCATGATCATACACTATCTAAAATTGCCCATATTTTAGCCTGTCCTATTATTCTCAAAAAGTAACAAACCTACCCTGAAATCAAGCTCACAAAACACCTCCTAAATAGAGGTAATACAAAAATCATTTATCAAACAGATCTAGCATTTGATTCACAATTTAAGGAGGTCCTAGGTCATGTCAACACCTTTCCGTTATGAATGTCTTATGTTGAATTAGATGTTTATGACTATGAGACAAAGACCTTATGGAAATGAGACATGAAATATGGACAAACACGGTGAGGGATGTGAAGTCACTGTGAATACGTTCATAAATGGAGAGGCTGGGATGGAGAATGTATGCAAGAATGATGCTGGGAAATACACTCATACTCATGTTGTCTGAGGACAGATTCTATATGAACTCTAAACAAAATAAAATGTCTCCTGAGTATTGTACTCATCAATTTTCTTTTAAGCAATTGAATATATTTTCTTATTGTTAACTTGTATAATAATATTTCAAAAATTCATCTTTAGGAATAAATTTGAAGTCCAAAACGAGATAGGTAATAAGATTTTAGAAGTCATGAGAGGCCTAATTCCAGACACAAGTCTAGGGTGTGGGGAAAGGAAATAAATGTACTTCTATACTAGTTGGGTAAATACTAGTTAGATAAACACACTCTAATAAATATATGAGTCTGGGCCTTAGTTTTCTCCTCTAATAAAATTACACTCATCAATTTTACCCATTTTTCAGGAAGACTGTTAAGTTGGTGATTTGGGATGTTTTGAGAGGAAATCATATATTCATTCATTCATCAGGGCCTTCTTGAATGCTTGTAATATACCACCACTTGGAATATGAAGGATAAAGTCTTGGTGGCTTTCATAAAGCTCACATTCTATTAAGAGTGAACAGAAAATAAATATATAATATTTACTCCAGATGACAATAAGTGTTTAAAACACACACACATGAAAACTAAATCAGTGTGGTATTATAGTCTAGGGTTCTGTTCTAACCAAAAGTGGTCATGAAGTCATCTCTGCAAGGAGCCATCTGAGTAGGGATGTGGATGTGAAGGAGGCAAGCTAGTGACTGAGCTGATTACCTTGGGAGAGAGTAATTTAGGCAAAGCAACATACCCGGACAAGTGTTCCAAGACTGAAAGTGAGAATGGCATATGCAAAGGACACCAAAGAAGAGAGCATGGTTGAAAGAAGTGAGTGAGGGGAAGAAGAAAGAGAAATAACATTGTCCAGAACTCATAGGCTCTTACTCTGAGTTACACTGCAAACCATGGGAGAGTCTTAGGAGATGAGTGTGGTCTTATTTAAGTGTTAGCAGGATCACTCAGGCAGCTGTATTGAGGAGTAACCTGGGGTTGGAATGGCATGGGTGGAATTGAGGAACCTGTCCTATTGTAATAACCTGGGTGAATTATCAGGGTGAGCGTGAATAGGATGGTGATGGTGAAAATGGTGAAAAGGGGTCAGTTAGCTTGGGTTCTGTTTTAGAGAGTGAACAGGACTTGTTGATGGATTGAATATGGAATATAGAGGAGTCAAAGATGGCTCTAAAGTTATCATTACATTTTTTAAAGGTTTTATTTATTCATGAGACTTGGAGAGAGAGAGGCAGAGACACAGGCAAAGGGAGAATCAGGCTCCCTGCAAGGTGCCTGATGCAGGACTGGATGCCTAGACCCCAGGATCATGCCCTGAGCCAAAGGCAGATGCTCAACTGCTGAGCTGCCCAGGCATCCCTACATTTTTTAAATAGTACAAAAAAAATGGAAAAATAGGTAAATGTACAGTCCTGAAGTGTTTTGTTTCTTCCCTCTTTGGTTTGGATCAGTGGTTTCTCAAACTTGGGTGTTTAGCAGAATTATCTGGAAAGCTAGCAGAGAATGCAGAGGTCAGCATAATGATGCAGTATAAACCTGAGCCTCTGTATTTTGCCAAGTTTCTCATGCTTGAGTTTAAGAACCACTGCTTTAGATAATGTTTTCAGGATATTTACTAACAGCTAAAGTCTTTTTTCAGCAAAAGCCAAAAAATAAATGAGAGATTTACTTATATTCATTCTATGACTAGGGACTGTTTTAAAATATAAGTTATTTAGCATTTACTGAGTAGAAAATGAATCTCGTTAAATTAATGATAGAATTTTCTTTCTGATATTTTTTTTTTCTGCTTAGACTGAATTCCCAAACCACCTAACTTCTCCGGTTTTCCTGTTGTGTCTGAAAACTGCATTTATTCTATGCGCCTGTTGCCCGTAACCAGGCAGGTGAGTGTGTTTTCTCTTAGTGTTTCCACACACAGAGGAAGGAATATTTGCTGGCACAATGGAACACAGTGCTAATAGTTTCTGCTTTGCTACACTCACCCCCTTGCTCTTGGGGCTTTAAATTTCATGTTGTGCCCTCATTCTTCCAACAGAGGAAATTGTACCACCCACAGGGATCATGCTGTGTTTTCAAATCCTAGAGGTAGTGCAACAATGGTCATTCCTGGAAATGGGGAAACCCAGAGCGAGGAAAACAGTTCTTATATCTGGGTCATCCCAGCTGCTGCTGGCTTAAGAAACAGGCGCAAGAAACCCAGGCACTTAGGACCTCTGGTTTGTACCTGTTCCCTCTCACACAGCAGGCAGCCTCTGTGTGGCTCAGAGGGTGCCTGATGAGATGCAGTGGAGTGTTGGGACCTTCAGGAGAGAGAACGGAATGTGGAGATAAAATATTGGACAAAAATGCAAATGAAGTAAAGGTAATGGCCAGCATTACCAGGCTCCGTTGCTTTCAATAACACAGATGCTTTCAAGAAGATGAATTTCTAGGACAAGCGACAGCACAGATACAATCTAATTGACAGAACTGTTATGGACAACTGATTCTATTATTTTCAATAGGCTGAATCAGAGAATCTGTACAAACATAGTCATACCTTGTTATAATATTCAAAAGAGAGAAATGTATAGAAAAAAACCTGAATTTAACTTTTTCATATTCTTTCACATAAATATCAAATAAATATCAAAAGATGCAAAGTTTCAAAATGACCCAAAGTATAAACCTGAATAATAGAATCCATGTAATGTTAAATAATTTAGTTAACATCATTGACACTTAAAGGAAAAATCAAAAGCAAAATCTTCTCAATCTACTAGCCATCTTTCATTCATTAATCTTCCAAACAACACCACTTCCTTAAAGATCATTCGTCACTCACATGTACAGAATTATCTGAAAGCACATATTTTAAAAAATGTTTACAACCGATTTCCATAAACAGCTGCAACATATGCTATCTTACTAGATCTTAATATATTGTTAAGTACTTGTAACATTTTATTTAAATTTGTTGGCTCAATTATATAAAAAATACTTTTTCTTTCATTTTAAAATCAATTTTCTGAGGTAAAATTTTTTTCTCAGTTTTAAACCAGGGAGAGAAATATATGTTAAGAGATTGTAAAAATATTTCTAAAGCTATAAATATCTATTTTAACTTTTTCCATATTTATTATTTTAGAAGCAAGCAACCAATGAGAAAAATCATTGAATAATATCTGCATTTTAGTTTCCTTACCTGTTAAGTCCTTCTCTAAAAAATATATAGGAACATTATGGAGCCCATTAAAATTCTTAAGAGAAATGTGCCTCATTAATGTAGGGTTACTAGCTTTTTTAAAAAAAATCTGAGTTAGACATCATAGAGTTTTAGACACATGCTGTACTTGGAAGTCCCCAAAATTAGAACTGGCCTTACCTATTCCCAGAGATAGTGGTGAATCAATACTCTAGTAAAATGGATTTTTGTTGTCTTTTAAATGGGAAAGCACTTTTAAAACAATAAAGAGCTTACAGAGAGTGCGAGTTTAGGCATCATTAAAAATACTCATCTGAAAAAAAGAAATACTCATCTGTGTCACAATTATAGGTTGAGGATCACAGTCAGTCTCTGGCTGTGGGGAGCACCCATTAGGTAATTTAAGTGTATTTTATAAGATCAAGTAAAGCTTACTCAGTTTCCTAAATTCCATGTTCAATTAGGCAGAACTTTATAATAGAAAAAATTTACTGGAGCTACTGGCTCAATAAGTAGTTTCTTTATTTGCCTAATGTTTATTAAATTATCATTCAAAACATTTCTTTCTAAAGAAGGGGCTCATAAATTGTGAGGGGGTCACATTCCTTTGAGAATCAAGTGAAAACCAAGAACTTTCACTGCCCTACTCCTGTGCATATACACAAAATTGTACTTAGAATGTCAGAAGGTCTTCTAGCCAGCTGAAATCCAGATGAGGAATTCCTCAACCCCAACGGGACTGAGGTTAATTCATTTAACACTCACTTATTGAGCGCTGGCTTTTTCCTTAGAAATGTCCAAGGTACTGAAGACATACAGGGAAATAGGTGCTGTCCCAATCCTAGAAAGCAATACACCATTGCTTTGTGTAAACCATCTACCTCTACCTTGCTGAATCACACTAATGACTTCATTTGGATTCACAAAAAACGAATAGGAAGTAATTATGATTACAATTGTGAGTATGGTAACAGAATTGAAAATATTCAGTTAAAGGAAACAATGAGCTTTTTCTTTCCCCTTCCTTTTTCTTTCTGCTTTTTGCTGCCAGAAAATACAGGTAATCATGAAATCTAAGTTTTGCTTTAAAAAAATATGTTACTGGGACACCTGGGTGGCTCAGTGGTTGAGCATCTGCCTTTGGGTCAGGTCGTGATCCTGGGGTCCCAGGATCAAGTTCTGCAATAGGCTCTCACAGGAAGCCTGCCTCTCCCTCTGCCTTTGTCTCTGCCTCTCTCTTATGAATAAATAAATAAATAAATAAATAAATAAATAAATAAATAAAACCAAAAAGTGTGTTATGGCTTATCGTCGAGCTAATAAGCAGTTTTGAGTGCCTACACTATGAAAACCACTACCTAAATACTGTAAATTACAAATCCAAATATTTTAGAGCTTTCTTTTATTTCCATCCATTTCTATGCTTTCATAATCATGTGTTCTTTCTCACTGAGCACTTGCCTCTGAAAAATGGTATTTTAACACTTGACTGTCTCTTTAGCAAAAGTCATCTTATTGAAATGATAAAACAGACTATATCCTGCTGAGCATGATATTGTGTGAGCAAATAGAGAAAAGGAATAAAGATTTGCTTAACATTGACAAATGACAAATGTAAGGAAAAATAAACAAAATGTCAAAAGACAAAGGATAAATGCCAGAAATACACGTGTGTGTGTGTGTGTGTGTGTGTGTGTTCTACGCAGATAGGTCCTGAGAAAAGAATGTGGGAGCAATACTCAGGTAAGGAGGTATAACAGTAAACCATTCCTCCATTTGTATTTTATACCTTCTTATATGGGATCCAATTCACTGGGTCACTGGAAGGGAGGTGAGTGGACTGAGGTAGGCAATATAAACAGGCAAAATAATGGAGAAGGATCCCCTTAGAGGCCCTCTGGGAGTTGTTCATGAAGTGGGTGTGCTTCTAGTGGAGAGAGAGAGGGAGACCCAATGCAACACTTCTATTTCTGCAACTATTCTTCACCTGGAAAGGAAAGCGAGAAACGCAAATAATAATCATCATAAAAAAAGGAAAGGACAGCAGAATAACAAATAACCACACACAGTCACTTCAGACCTATTCTGAAACAACAGAATACACTTTAAAAAGCAGTAAAAACAATAAAAATCCAGTCATTGTGAAAAAGGAGAGCCTTCACTGCAATAAAGGCAGTCAATAAAGAAGCTCTCTCATTTAAACATCAAATGCACATTGTTTTGCAACACCTGTTATTCAGCCATAATAGCTTTCTTAACCTGTCAAAGTGTTTAAGCTGAGGAAAAGAAATGGGCCTCCAGCTGTGCAGTTCTGTGGAGAAAGCCTGTGCGAAGCGATATTAGTTTAATGAAATGTGTACAGATTGTAATTGTGGTAATAAGAGGGCAATTCCCTGAGGTGCCATAGGAAGGCGGTGAGCGCAGCCAGGCAGAAAACAGAAGCTTGCAGGCTGAGGGAGAAAATGCAGCCTGCTCTAGAGAGAGGGCAGGGAGTGAGGCGGAAAGACCAGGAAAGAGGAATCCTGCCAATGTGTTTTCCTCAGACCCACTGCAAGAAAGAAGCCAGGTCTACAAGGGGTTAAAACCCTCTCCTCGCAGCACAGCTGACCCAGAGCTAATCTGAATCAGTGTTAACTCTGTGCTGCAGGTGCCAGGGAACACAGGGGAGACAGCTCTCAGTCTGTGACGAGACGACAATGACCCTTCTGAAACTCATATTCAGGATGAGAGACAATGAATAATCAAAAATAAGTGAGGTGTGAAAGGAGTGATACAAAAGAAGAGACCAAAATAGATCACAAATCAAATAAGCATTGCCTTATTTTTGTGTTTATCTAGACATCATCCTAGGATTTGCTCTGAAAAGATCATACTTTAAAGAGTATTCCTGAGACAAGGACCCACTTCTATCAGTTACTTGATAGACAATCAATTTGTCATTATTTTAAACTTCCTGAATATTTTAAAAGCCCGAAGGTGAGGCATGTACAGGTCTCCACAGGCTATCATTATATTTCTAGTTCTTTTTCTAAGGAGCTGTGTGCCTTTGGGCAAGCCATAGAACCTCTCTGGCCTCCATTTCACTATCTGTAAATCTGAGGAAGTCAGTCCAAGCAATTACTCTGTATGTTGCCTGTCAGTACTCCCTTATTACCTAATAACATCAGGGTTCATTTCCATCTTGACCCTTCTCTCTCCTCAGGGCTCATGTCCTGCCACATGACTGCAGCGTTTTGATGATTATACCAAAATCCTAATGCTTCCTCATCTACCTGATATGATTTAATTCCTTTTTAACTTCACATGTAGTTTTCCTTCTCTCAAAATTGTATTCAACTGGCTCAATTCCCTTTGCTCTACAAGATAAGGCTGAAAGTGCCCTTCCTATGTACTCTTGTCTAAGCTGAAATGTTTCCTCCATTCCCCCCATTTTGCTAAAGTACTCTTTCTCTTCAATTAGCAGTTCAGCTGTCACTTCTTTCAAAAAGCTTTCCCTGAGTGCCCAAATCTAGGCAAAACGTTCATCCCATATGTTCCAATAGCTTCTTCTACTGCCCACATCATGATGTCAATCTATATTTTAATCACATAGTCCCTAATGTCAGTTAGATTCAAACTTCTTGAGACAGTTTATGTTAATTTTATGTTAATTTTGTTTATGGTAGTTTTGTTAGAGACTAGTAAAATTCCTGGTATCTGGTAGACTCACAGTGACTATGCCTTGAACAAATGAATGGATAAAGGCTAGGAGAAGCTTAGCTGTCACATCCATGCAGGGCAAAGGAGCCATTACCTGTGGTAGTACCTTATGTTCCCTATGAGTTAAATATACTCTCCGTCCACCTCACTCATTAGATTAACTTTCTTCATGGCAGGAAGACTACTACCTCACATGACATCTTGACTACAGAAATGTTCAATAAATACACATTGAAAGATGTTTATTGCTTTAGAGTTCTATACAGATAAGCCATTATCTGTGTTAAGCCATTTCCCAAAAAGTTCTTCACCCCAAAGGGATTTTTTTATCTTGAAAGATAGATATTGATTAGGAAATCATATTGTCTACCTGCCCAATACATGGCTTATTTCAGAGAGTATATATATATATATATATATATATATATATATATATATTTATGAAATTTATATATAAATATATATAAAATTTAAATGAGGAAAACCAAAAACAAACAAAAAACAAATATAGCATTAGAGTTAACAATGATTATCCAGCTTACTTTCTATCTCCATAGAAGGACTATTGGAGATTATAATTTTTGTCCTCAAAATATATATAGATTGAGAAATCTTCAAAAGTTTTGGCTACCACTTATGAATATAAGATGATTAAATTATGTAAAAGTTTCTTTGGAATAAATGTATTTTATTAATCCATAATATATGCTCAGAGACTATTTTTAGAGTAAATTAGATTAATCCTTTAATAAAATTGGTCTGATAGGGTTTGAGCTCTAGAAATCATCTGTTAAATTATCTTTCCTTTGTTATACATCCGACACAGTAGAAGGTAGCTTAGACTTTGAAATTAAAAATTAAAATTGTGTCCTGGTTCTCCCAGTGTGTTGGTTGGCTTGACTGAGTCTCAGTTTCCTCTTATAAAAAATCAGAATAATAATATGTAATGTTTTTCTACTAGGTCCATCCACAAAAGTTTCATGTAGTCCTGACAAGTTCATATCCACGGTTGGCTAGGGGCAGATACCTTGAACTTTTAAGCTAAGAAAAGAGAGATCCAAGAGAAGCACATGGCAAATTCAACTTATATTTGCACTGTTTGGAATTTGATATTAGAACAGATTTTTAAAATCTCTTTAAGAATTCATAATTACTTGGGGACTGAGTATATCCTCTTTTCTTCCTCCATGTAATTGCTAGAATTGAAGTCATACAAATAGTTAACTACTCAGAAACCTCAGGGTGCCAAGCAGCATTACCTGTTACTACCTACTAATATTTGCATATGGTGTTATAGTTTGTGTAGCATTTTCATGAACAATTGCTCACTTAATCTATGTAAAACATTTACTACCTTATTACCTAAAAGTTGTGTCTAGGATATGGTTGGCCCTTACTAAATGGTAAATTTTCTATAGTTTCTCTTCAACAAATCTTACAAAGAAGACTGATATTTTAATCCTTGGTTAACATATAGGAAAACTGGCTCAAAAGGTCAAATGTCTTGTGTAAGCATACCTACTAGCAATTGACAGGTTAGAGTTCAAATCTAGATGATACAATACCAAAATGTGTAATTAATGTTATTATTACTCTATGTAATCACCTAATCCATAACACATGAAAGATGACTAAACTATAATGGAAAGATGACAGTATTAGTGTCTTACTAGTGACTCTATGTATTGCAAATGTCATTTACTAATAATTGATTATACTTTCTGTTTCCAAATTATGCACTGGTTTCACTCTCATGAGAATTATGTTTACCTGTGACAGTTATATTTTTATCACAGGTGTTATCTTTTAGATAGTTAAGCTACCGTTTGAAGAGGTGTGAGGCCCTGCAAAGCTAGGAGTTTTACTGTCAACTTCCCATTTCATCCTGCTCTGAACCTTAGATGGTAAATAGTATTATTCCTCATTTAGTAGATGAGGAAATTGAGGTTTAGGGTTGCTAATTGATTTGCCAGGTACACACAATTAATGAATTGTTAGGATTCTGAGCCAAGTCTATTTGAGTTGTCACTGCCACACCACAATACCTTAGGGAAATGAAGAAACAAGTTAAACACAGCTTTTTTTGTCGAATTATTTTTTAAAAATCCACAGGTCTTTAACGTACTAATGCATGCAGTGTCTCCAGTTAAGGGTGTAGAATACGTCATTACTCACATTTTTTTGACAATGGAATCATTTTTTCCCCTGAACATCTTGTGGAAATAGTATTCTAAGTCCATACACTTCAAGAATTAGATGATTTCTAAGAAAACTTCCTGTTCTAATATCCTGTAGTTTTAATCCTAACTTTACTAATTGGATCTCTCTTCTGTTTCCTGTCTGGATTGCTTTTTAACCATAAGCAGTCTCAATTTCCTCCATGTGAAATGATACCACATAAAGACAGAGAGTTGTGCAAAGGTCATAGGTATCAGTGGGTGCCAAAAATAAAATAATATAAAACAAAAACATTTATTTCTAAAAGGTAATAAGTACCATATACATTTAAGTAATATCAGAATAGATTGTATCATCAGTGGGAAAACTGAGATGCACTTTCCTAACTTAAGTGTATTTTTAAAATAATGTTCAAATAAATCAACAAATTTATCAAGTGTCCCATGAGATGAAACCTGAGCTGAGTTGGTGAGAGAATTCTAATATCTATCTCAAACTAAAGAAGATCACTGAGCCCAACTTTATAATCTTTCTTTACTGCCATGTACTCTTAACATTTTCTGAGATAAAATTTTGAGCCAAATAAAATTCAAATTGCCAAGCAAGCTGAACTTTTCATCTTTTCATTTGCATTACTTTTAATAGTGGGTTGGAGGGTATCTGAGGCTTTCCCCAGTTTAAACTTCATATCACAAGGTGACACCATCTCCTTCTATGGTCTGTACTCTTCTCTGATCCATGATGTCATGTAGAGCATCATGACCGATAGAACCTGACACACCCTGTCATGGAGCCAGATGCACCAGCTGGGAAGCCTATTGAGCAACAAGCTTCATCAAAAGGCAACTTGGAGGTTAAAAACTTGGCTTCTAAAAAAAAAAAAAACAAACAAACAAAAAAAAAAACACTTGGCTTCTCTTTTTCCTTTTTCTTTTCTTTTCTTTCTTTCTTTCTTTCTTTTTTTTTTTTTTTTTTTTTTTTTTTTTTGAGGACCAGTTGACTTGAATTACAGAGAACCTTCTTCAAATCTAAGCCAAGCAAATGATTTAGAACTGGGTCCATGTTCGCTTTTGAATATAACAAGATTCTAGAATATAGAATATATATATATATATTTGAGCTGCCCTAGCTTACTTCTTTTAGGGAGTACCTGGTGATGTTGCCATGAGAAAAACTCTGCCTAGGGATTAAGCTGACATGACTATATTCCTACTATCTTGACGTTATTAAGATATGTCTTCATTTTAAGAAGAAAGCCTTACTAGGACATCTGGGTGGCTCAGCGGTTGAGCGTCTGCCTTCGGCTCAGGGTGTGATCCCGGAGTCTCAGGATTGAGTCACACATCGAGCTCCCTGCATGGAGCCTGCTTCTCCCTCTGTCTATGTCTCTGCCTCTCTCTCTCTCTGTGTCTCTCATGAATAAAAAAAAAAAAAATATATATATATATATATATATATATATATATATATTAAAAAAAAGAAGAAAGTCTTACCTTTGTCAACATCAGGGGAGATGAGTTTGAATTTTGGCTATTCCATCAACTCATCTGTTCCAATAGCCCCTATAATCAGCCCTGAAATATGACTTTTAGGTAAAATGCCTCTGCAAGTATTAAAGTAGTACATATTGCCCCAGCTTTAAGTAGCTGAACTTCTCCACATGCTTTTTTTTTTATTATCATCTTCTATTCAACATCTGAACCCTAAGACGTTACTTCACCTATTACCTTATCTCCCTCAATCAATTAAAAAAAAAAGAATCAGCTTTAGGTTAAGATAAATGAGTTTTGATTATATATTATGCTTGCATAGATACTTAGGGCATTTTCCTAATCATGGAAACAAAAATTTCTGATACCCCATTAAAAGGAACATAAACTTCACTGAATGCAGTCAAAGTGGAAAATTGAATGGCAGGAAGGGGAGTGTAGGGGAGGGGGGTAGCAAAGTCCCCTAAAGTACAGAAGTATACTTATGACCAGGATTTTATTAGAAAAGGAGTTAGTCCTTGTTCTATGTATTAATTTGACATTCCCTCTACCTGTGCAAATGTTTCCCAGTTTAAAAGTCTTAGTTTCTCATAGTTTCCGAATGAGCTCTATTTATGTTATCATTTTTGCTATCAGTAAATGTCACCAGGGTGAGAATTGTCTTTTTCTTTTCTACTTCAGCCTTTATCTTCAGCAAAAGCCTAAGAGAAAATGTATGAGCTACCTCTGTTAAAAGGCCTTGTTCATTGGATCTTCTGTATGTGCTCCCTGGGCATCTAGAAGTTCTGCAGTGTTTCCTTCAAGCTGCTTAAGTTTGAGCATCTATTCATACTACTTTGAAATTGATACAGTCCTAGTTTTCCAAAACAATCCACTGAGTAGGTC
Source organism: Vulpes vulpes (assembly GCF_048418805.1). Taxonomy (NCBI): domain Eukaryota; kingdom Metazoa; phylum Chordata; class Mammalia; order Carnivora; family Canidae; genus Vulpes; species Vulpes vulpes. Next base: position 45,866,031 of record NC_132783.1, on the reverse strand, counting down.
CAGGTCTTCCTACCCCATGTCTTGAGGAAAATAATCAGAACAGCTTCCTTTTCTCCTTTCTACATTTTATTATGTGTTTGAAGTTTGAAAAATACAGAGCAATGGTTTTCCTTTGAAATATGACATAGCTATTTCTTGCCCAGAGAGTAGGTATCATAGATTTTCCCAGGTTACTGGTTGTGATACACATGAGGTTGGCTTTAATGAGTCAATTTGAGGTCACTAATTCTTCTAATTTTTGTAGGTGTACTTCCTGTCTTTACATATATCCCTGCTGACACTTTAAATTATGTATATGTTTCTTAAGCATAGCACACAAAGCCAAGTGCAATAGTAGCTTTATCCATCCAGAAGCCCAGACAGTATTTCAAAAGCTGAAAATAATTTTATTTTATTTATTTATTTTTAAATAGAAGAATTTTAAAAAGATATGTTAGAAGATGTGAATCATTAACTCTAGCTTTGCTTAGGATACTCATCCAAAATGGGGAAAAATATTGGCTATTTGATGTTATCATCATTAAAGATTTTGCACCTTGATTCTAATTTATTTTGGTGATCTGGCTAATCGGAATATTCTTACATTTATTTTTTTGTATGTTCACACTCAAATTTGTCAATCTTTACTACCAGAACATGAATTTATAGAATACCCAGGTTTTTGTTGGGCAAGTCTGAGTCATTCTTTCTGGTACCAGGAAGATGACATCTTTTATCTAAGTGAACACATAACCAAAGGAAAAAGTATTTTCTAATGGTAGCTTATACTTTCCACTATTACTAATGTGTTGACCAGCATAGCAGAATTTTAATAAACATGGTTGAAGTAAATGGCTTTTTAGCAGTTTTATTTTATTTTATTTTATTTTATTTTATTTTATTTTATTTTATTTATTTATTTTTTTAGCAGTTTTAATCCAAATAAGCCAGAAGAGTTCACAGGCACCGTTGAACTCAGGAGAAAGCTAATCATTTTTTCTTCTTTAAAGTAAAATCACAAAGCATGAAATACAGAATTTAAGAGCACAAACTTTGAAGTCAGTCAAGCTTTGCCAGTTATTAACTGTTTTTTAATCTCCATGATCCACAATTTTCCACTCTCTAGTGGGGATAACAAAGGTTAAGTGGAGATAACTCATATAACATAAACTGGCACATAATAAATTCTCAATAAACTATTGAGCATTTAAAATACTCAGTACAAGTTATTACATTGTGTTATATAGTATTATAAAATACTAACTTGTATTTTCTTAATATTTGTCAAGAACATACAAGTGTTTCTCCAAGTATGACTGAAATTGGGTAATAGTTCTCGAATCTTAGCCTAAAGCTAATCATTCAAAAGCACAATAATGAATGGACATTCAAAACATTCCTTTAACCTTTTGTTTTTTATAGACATAATCAGCATTTTAACCTTCCCTTTTACCCATTTCCCACACCCTGGACTGAGCTTCACTTCAGATATGCTTACTGAACAGTAGCCAAAATGAGACTGCCCACTGATTTTCAGCATGTTCTGTTTCTTGAAAATGATGGTGTTTATGTCAAGCAGGAAGATGCTGCTAATCCAAATGAGGATTGCTACCACGTGGAAGATGGCAGAGATCATAACAATGCCAACCTCTAGAAGTAAGAACCCACAGACTCAGCTCATTGTATCTTCATAGGTTCAGAGTCACCAAAGAGAACTCAACATACAACACACTGATTGGAACAAGCCACACAGAAAGAAGAGATGCAGCAAGCTCCCATGCGTCACATGTCCAGCAGGTCCCTCACAAAAGCTGACACGGGGCAGTGGACTACAACATCCTTCTCATGCTACAGGTGAAGACCCTTTTACCTTGGGGGTAGAGCAGATTTACTTGTGGGGCTTTCCAGGTGTCATATGATACATACCTAAGCAATACAAGGAAGTTCACTGTGTACCCAGAACATGGGAGAGTTTCCTCCTAATAACACAGAAGAATTTGGGTTCGAGTGATAATTCAGCACCCATCTTCATATAGGAAAATGTTCCAAGCCCAGGACACTGGGGAATCCCAGAGAGGTAGTAAGCAGTCTTGCTCAACAGTTTGTTAAAGAAAAAAAAAATGGTGATGGAAAGACTGGAGTTCTGTGACTTAGCAGTGAAAGTCTTTGCATTAAATTACCAGGCCTTTGAACTAATATGTCTTCTAAATGGGCAATTCCTATCATCAAATTTTATTTTCTTTCTTTATGATTATATTTCACCCATCACTAATTTTCTATTTCTCTTGGTTCTCATTAACTGCTTTCTTTATATCTTTCTGTTTATCAGTACTTCGAGGAAATGTGCTCTGCAATGTTTTAAACAGTGGCAAGTTCTCATTTATTTACTCAACAAGCGGTCATTAAGAAAGCATCTAGTATGTGCAAAGAAATGTGCTAAGGATGGACAAGTATTTAAGGATAAACAAGATAAATTTACTTCCTTAAGGATCTCACATTTAGTTGAAAAAATAAAAACAGTACTCACAGCAAAGAATAACATAAGGCAGTTTATGATTAGTTCCATCAAGTTATCACCTCATTGGCTTATGATAACTGATCTTACAGTGTCCAAACTTGCATTGCTTTATTGTATACTTCATTGTGGAGTCATATTTGTCTTAAAAAGACAGATCATTGCTTACCTCAAAACTTTCAATGACTATCTTTTGCTGTCAAGAAAACTTCAAACACTATAGGTTGACATTCAGTACTTTTCATGATTTGGTCTCAGTGTAGCAATCTGTGCCCCATCTTGTCCTCATCTCTCCCAACCCCCACCCCATTTTCTGTTTACTTATCTCCACCACAGAAAAAGTGTGCTGCTGATCACACTATCCATAGCACCTACCAGTATCTGACTTATTGAAGCCAAATGATACATATTTTCATTAAAGGGAAAAATTATGTGCCTTTTAATATTGAATTTAATGTGCTAGCATAATATTCAGACCTATATATCCAACAGGTAATTGGAAAATATTAGGTTAATGCTTGATATGGAAACTGGGGTCCATCATGCAGAGTTGTCTACAGGCACATGACCCTTTAAAGCATAGCAACAAACAAGAAACCAAAAGAGTTTAAATAGTGCTAGATATTAAGTATAACACAAACAAATTTCTTTATTCTAGAACTTGAAAAAGAATCTAATATGGTATGGTAAATCATCAAGAAGAGAGTATAATATGTAATATTTTCCACATTTATTTGACAAGAGCATTTTTCTCAGTGACTATCATTGGCTTTTGAAAGAGAGAGAGAAAGGAAACAAGAAGTGATCAGAAAAGTAGAAAGAGAGCCAAGTAAATTAAATGTCTTGAAAATAAAAGGATCAGTTTCAAGAATAAAATGGTGCTTAATAAATTGAGTGATTTGGAAGGTCAAAAAGAATTTGTCTGGCATAAGTCTTTCCAACAAAATAAATGTAACAAAATAATTACATAATAGGGTAGAGTTGAAGAAAATGAGAAAAGGCTAGGGAGTAAGAGATGCAGGCACAAAATAAGAGTCTCACAGAGGGCAAAAGTGGAACTCAAATGCAACCCTCTCCAATTGTCCTAATAATATGAATGAGGTGAGGCTACCACTTTCGTCTTACAGTTATATGAACCACACCAAATTGGGCCAAGAACTCCGCAATCTTAATTCATGGAGGGCATATAGACATAGCCCAAAATAAAATTTGGATGGTGGCTGTGCCTGTTGGAATTATATAATTGATGGACTGTAGTCCCCAAATTGAGCTTATTTATTTATTTTTGAGCCTAATTCATTAGAACAGGCACATTGACTGTTTAACATTCCAGAATCACTTGCTAAGGGACAAATAACAAATCTGACCCCAGAGAGACTGCTGATTGCCAATATACCTGTGCTTATTTTAAATTCTTTATCCACACACCCCGCTTCTATGCCGTTTTATCTGTCATTTCTCTGTTTTACTTGACTTTTTCCCTTTAGAATCAGGCTTTCGGTGAGTCTCATTTTCCGCTTATTTTCCACCTTCTTTTTTTTCTCCTTTCTCTCTGACCAACAAATGCTATATAGCAGACAGACTCATCCATCTCTAGAACCTTATCTAGGGGAGCATATGTTTCTTTTCTTTGAGGTCAGATTAACTATTCCTTATATGTAACAAAGAGGAAATATGCATTGGCAGCAAATTCAGCTATGGTAAACCATCATTTCTGTCCACTACGTTAAGCCAATTTAACATGCTTAAACATACCTTTTGTCATCGACAACAAAAGCAAAAGGCAGCTGAACTCCAGTTAATAAATCATTTTCTGAGGCAGAAAGACTGCTTGGGAAATGTGATGCCAGACACTTAGGACTATTCTCCAAAGAATTTTAGTCAGGAATTCATCCAATTTTCTTATGATTAAAACTATTTTAACAAAAGACATTTAAAAGAACATGAGGAGTAACTAAATTTAAAAGCCAACTCACTAAGTAGTTGAGGCTGACTTTATGCTTGCAGAAGAGTTTATTGGATAAATCATTACTCCATAGTATAGAGTAATGGAACTATATTACAGAGGTACTTCATGAGATTATGAATTCCAAGAAATGTTAGCTTGTGTATTTCTAAAAAAACTGTTAAGACTTTCCCTATTTGAGCTTGCATTTTCATTAAATTAAATAAAATATGTTCATTCTAAGTTAAATTATTAACAGAGTATATAGTAATAAGGTTAATAGATGGCAGTGAAATGGCCCAAGCCCTCACCAAGGAGAGGTAGCCACTCCCTCCCAGTTCCAGGAGTACATTGTAAAGCATGTATCATAAAAGACAATATACTTCAACACACACACATACAGGCGCACACACACACACACGCAAGAGGCAAATTTCTTGGGACCACACGTTCACCTTATGATATGACCACACACACAAAGATACTGTATGAGAATTATGGCAAACACTTGCCAAATATCAGATTTTGTATTTACCACTGCCAAATATTTGAGATGATAGCATAAACAGGATCAACAACTCACATTCTTATATTTTATTTTATTATACTCAGAAAAAAATTATGTGGTATTAGATATTCATTCATGTTGGATAGTACATATTTTCATTTTAAATAGGACATTTTCTGGTCAGATGATCCATTTAGAAATACATCTTCAGGTGGTCTGGGATGAATTTTTCTGGCCCAGTTTTTATCTTCTCCTCCCATCCAGCTGGTATATGACTTTTAGAGCTTGGTCATGCTTCCAAACTGAACAAACTCAGAGCAAAATCGAGTAAAAGCTTTCGAAACACAAGTACCACTGTGTGCAGAATTCTCCGTTGCCATGCTTACTGATGAATACAGGGGAGTGACAAACAATCTTGGCCAGATAATATAGTAATCTCCAATCTCTGAAAATGACATTGTTTCCCAATAGATGACTAACATTGCAAAATACCATCATCCATATGGACACATAGAGTAAAACTGGATTGGATGGTTTTTAAGGTGATATAGCAAGCCATGCTTTAAAAAGAACCATTGACAGCCAGTAGATACAATTAGCAAATCTCTGACTAGTGTATCGCTTGCTGTTGTCCTTCTAACAACATACTTTGCTTATATAAATGCTTTAGCCTTAAAGTAATTAGGTCCTCATGTTAGCTACATGCCTTCATAATAACCATGACATTTATGTGCCAGTTACTGTTGCAAAATGCTAAACATTCATTCTCTCTCTTTTGTATGAAAACACTGAGATGATAGAGCTTCTAATTGTGTGTTTATTAGATTTATTTAATGGAAAGAGTCCTACTATGAGACAACTTTTATGTTTAAGGCTAATTCTATTCCATACAATTTATTCTACCCCCACCATCTTTGTAAGCAAATATTTACTGAACACGTTATTCTAAATGCATTATCCATTTAAGGTTCACAGTTAACCCATGAAATATTATTACCATCTTACAGATGAAGAAACCTGGGAGCAAAACGTTGTTTGCCAGCTACTGCGCATGGAATAAGACACACATCTAAGACTTGTACCCCAACATTCTGGGTGTTCTTAACCATTGTAATGTACTGCCTCTCTTAAAACCTTGGAAGAGCTCACTTCTTATGACTTTTATTGCAAAAAAATCGTTGTGAGTAATGTTGTTGCAGAGTTTTGTCTTGTGAAAAGTACCATGCAAATGGTGGTGATTTATTCATCCACTCATCTTCAATTCATTGACTGTTTTGTTCTGCTAAGCAATGAAAGCATCAAAGTCCTTGAAATGCTGTATTGTTTCAGATGCTGGATCGACTTCTCCCTTCCTATCCAGGAACAAAAGGTCAATAACATCGATTACAACCTATTCTTTTTTAAATTACTTTTTGCTAATCTAAAGGTAATTTTACATTTGCCAGCTCTCTTCTGACCATTTTATGTTTCCCATACAAATAAAGAAAACAGATTGAGGCATCTGCCTCAGTTTTTCCAAACTTCCTAATAAAGGTTGGAAAAGCAATCTCCTTTATTAATATAAATACCCCAGAGAAAATAATTACAACTTAAAGTCAACTGTATGTAATACTGTATGTAATTAAGTGGAGTTTATTCCAGGAATGCACAGATGGTTTAATATCATGACATATATCAGTGCAATTAATCAATTATTAAATTAAACAAAAAGAAAAATTAATGCTCATAGACAGTAGAAAGGCAGTTTTCAAACATATACCATTTATCCCTGCCCTACACAGCAGCCAAATATATCCTTTTAAAACAAAGCCTATTATAGCATTCCTTTGTTCAAAATTCTTCAGTGGTTTCCCACACTCTTTGAAAAAATTTCAAAGTTCTTACAGTGTCCTGAAAGGTTTTATATGATCTGGCCACAATCATCCCCCTAATTTCATCTCTTAGGCATTTTTCATCTTATTCTCTTCCATCTGCTTCTAAGAACCAATATACCTCCAGCTACCTCAGGGCCTTTATAATTGAAGTTTTTCTACTGAAAACACTTTTCATTATATTTTGCCTCCTCACTTCATTCAAATTTTGCTCGAGTAATACTCTTTAGAGAAACCTTCCTGTGGGAGATAGTTTTCTTTCTTTGCCCCTGTATCAAGATACTCCCTAATCTTGCCTTATTGTCTTTATGCCATGTATCCGTAGGAAACCATATATTTATTATTTATCTGTTCTATTGGAACAATGCATAGCACATGCTAGATGTCCAATAAATGTAATTTAAACTCTATATGCCCCATGATGAATATAACTATGTATTCTTATTATCATCGAGAACAATTGACATAGTTAAACAGCTTCCATCATATTTAAAGTAACATTTTATTTATATATAAAACACTACATAGTGTGCATGACTTTAATTTTGAAAAGGAAAAATATAAAAATACATACTTATAGATATACAAATTAGCATTTTATTCGGGACACATAAAACTCCTCCGGACCCAGTAACTTCAAAAATCCACTTGAAAGAAGTGTTGAAATATTGTTGCTTAAATATGTTCAATGCTCAAAGATATAGTGACAGTGGCTAAATAAAGTAAAAATTTAAGATATATTTTTACAGTGGAAATATACAAATAATAATTATCACATTTTGAAGAGTAATCATATAAAAAATCATTCACATCAACAGTGGATCTTCAGATATTTTTTCTTTGATTTACTTTTTAATGTTTTCAGATGATTATAAACACCTATTAATGTTATACTATTTTATTTATTTATTTTAGAGATAAACAGAGAGAGTACAGGCATGAGCGAGTAGGGGGGAGGGGCAGACAGAGAGGGAGAGAAATCCTCAAGCAGACTCCCTGCTGAACATAGAGCCCAATCCCAGGACCCTGATCTCATGACCTGAGCAGAAATCAAGTCAGCCAACCCAGGAGACCCAATATTATATGATTTTAAAAGAAACAGTTACTTTTGGCCATAAGTTAAATAAAATAATTAAAACTAACTTAATAAGGATATTTATCATCCCACATAAGAAGCAATTTAGAAGTCAGTAAGGTTCCCAGACTGACTTTTTCTTTTCAGTAGCTCAGTACTTTCATCAAGAATTCAAGTTTTTAAAATCTGTTATCCTTTGATCTGTCAGCTTCTCCTTGATTTGGGTCCTCAATGCCCCCAGTTTGTTGACATATCAAGTGAATCATTCATTGTCTTTTGTTCAGATCCTGTGGAAGAGCTAAAGAAACCTCTCCTTCAATCATGGACTATAATTGGGCAGACTTAGTTCCTCATGTACAGCTCTGAATAAATAATGTTACCAGGACAATGTTGCACATTTACTGGCTCAGATGAACCAGGTTCCAGTGTCCAGATCAGCTTTCTCTGTCACGTGGTAGAGAAGTGGATACGTGAACAAAAATGGAGTGCTGTAGCTGAAAAGAAAGAGGTGAGAGATAGATGCTAGAGAGGCAACTGAAATTGTATCTCCCTTTATTGGCACATATTATAATCTGTGAAAAGAAATAAAAGACAGATAGACTGACAGAAAGAAAGAAATAAGTAAAATATGATAAAATATCTAATCAAGCATAGTAATGAGTCCTTATACACATTTTAACTCTTCATAATTTATATATTAAGAGAAAATACAAATTTTATCCTCATCTAAGTGATAAATATAAACTTTATATCTTCTTAGATTAACAAACTCATTCTGGGTAAACAATAAAAAATCACATTTTCAAGTATACAGATCTGCGCTGTATGTTACACATTTAATTCAGCCTAGATATCTATGCAAATCTACAGAAATAATAAAGTAGAATATTGAAATGAGCATCCCTTTGGTTCAACAACATGGTACAAATTGATTTAATGCACTGAACCTACTTTCACAGCTGCACATGATAAAATTGATGCTTCTGCAAAGATTATAAGCTTGGTCCACTTGTCCCTAATCCACAGAGGACAGAAAGTCTGACTTTACAAAATTAATACAATGGATAAATACTACCATTTGTCCATTTGTCCCTCTCTGTCTGCCCCTCCCCCTACTCGCTCATGCCTGTACTCTCTCTGTTTATCTCTAAAATAAATAAATAAAATAGTATAACATGAATAGGTGCTTATAATCATCTGAAATTTACAGTGCATTCACAGTGCAGCTACATGTTAAAAACCTCAGGAATTAAACATGCGGAGAACACCAGAAGTCCAAGCAGTATTCTACTTCTGTATTCTAGTATACTATACAGTTATGAATTTCCTGTATATTTAATAACATTGGTTCCTGAACATATACATTGGTTGAAACATATGCATAAATATAGCTCTTTTTATAACATTTGAATAGTTGCTCCTGGGGGTGGTTAGATTAATTATTTGTGCGATGTAATAGTTCTAAGTTCTTTCTGTCATTGAGAACTTGACTGTTGATATGAATAGTCATTACCTTCTCCACTTATATATTTGGATCAAATGAAGGAGTACTATTGCCAAAGTCAACTTTGATTCTAGCAAGCTCAACACATCTTGGGTTTTCTTACAACTGCTGTAGAAAGAAAAAAAAGGTAAATATTAATTTTGCCCCTGTCCTCAGGAGTTTCTCCCTGTGAACTCAGATTCTCAACAGATTTCTCAAGGAACCTGTTACAGCAGCCCCCTAGATTTAGATTTGCTCTCAGAGCATATAACTCTCTCTAGGTCTTTCAAGTAACAGATAACTATATTCTGAATCTGTTTCTACCTCACACTTTAGCATTAGCAGGAGAAAAAAAAAAAGAGGGAATGCTTTGATTTATGAGGGCAAAGGAATTTAGGTATCGTTGAGGAGTGCTGTTTACTTGCTCAGTCTAATCAGATCATGAAGGTAGTGAGCCAGCCACAGTGCCTCTTCTTACCCTTACATGAAGGGCTTCTCTCAACTTAGTTGCATGAGGAATGAAACAACAACGACAAACTTAAGGATTGGTCTATTATTTTGCAATGAGCTGATTTTCGTCTTATGTTACAAACTACAACTGTTACATCCACACTTTCCACAAAATTTTAATGAATCTAGACAAGAAAAAGAATAAATAGGCCCTGTTAGGTTCTAGGAAATCACTTTAATATATAGAAATAAACATTTTCAGTAATATTCTAGTGAAAGGAGTTAATATAGTATACAATGTATCTTTAGGCATAAAGTTAATCTTAGTGAACTAACTACATTTCTTTCCTCCATATGAGTTCAGGTTTTTTCCAATAGTTCCCATTATCCTTATGGAGTCATAAGGCAAAGAACGTCATTCAATTACACAATTAAGGATAGATGTGTGGGGGCACCTGGGTGGCTCAGTAGTTGAGCATCTGGGGATCAAGTCCCGCATCAGACTCCTCACGGGGAGCTCCCTCTGCCTAGGTCTCTGCCTCTCTCTGTGTGTCTCTCATGAATAAATAAACAAAATCTAAAAAAAAAAGAATAGAGATGTGAAACGAATTGAAACAAACAATATTAATGGGTGCCTAATTTAAAGTAAGCAGTGTTTCTTAAAAAAGAGGATTCCGTGGATTGTAACAAAGAGCTTAAGATATGACGTTCCTTTCAAAGAATTGAATAGGTCACTGTGAGGAGAGAAGGCATGAAGGCATTCATAAATGAAACATACAAACAGTAATGTTTGTTAGTATTTGATTACATGCAAAATAGCTGATTCCAAGTGTATAGAAAGTCAAAGAGAATAATGTCAATGTGAGAAAAACTGGAAAGCTTTTCTCTTTTTTTAATATTTTATTTATTTATTCATGAGAGACACACAGAGAGAGAGGCAGAGACACAGGCAGAGGGAGAAGCAGGCTCCATGCAAGGAGCCCGACGTGGGACTTGATCCCAGGTCTCCAGGATCACACCCCTGGCCGAAGGCAGTGCTAAATCGCTGAGCCACCCGGGCTGCCCTGGAAAGCTTTTCTTAACGAGGTAGAATTATTTAAGACTTATAGCTGTGATACAGACTATAAGGTTCCTGCCACTCTTTTTCCTTTACTCCTCAGTAGCATTACACAAATTCTCAGAGCATGTTACCACTCAAAATAAAAGAATACATTCCCCAGCCTCTGCTTCAGCAAGATGTGGTCATGCTAGTGACTAGGTTCTGGCCAATCAGATATAAGATGAAGTTGGAGCTTATATAACTTCCATGAAGGTTGCTTTATAAAGGCATAATATTTCTGGAAGACACTCCCTTGTTGCCTTTGGTTTTCTCCATCTTTGGGCCTGAAATCCAAATGTGATGATACTGAGACTGTGTCGTCACTCTAGAAACAGAAAGTTAGAATCAAAGGAAGATTCTTTTGTATTAGAAAAAAGTGAAGTCCCAACTTGTTTGTATTACTGTCATTTTTTAAAGTATGCAGTCAAATCTAAACCAACTAATATGATAGATAGGGAAGGTAGCTGTCTCTGCCTTGGACACGAATAAGAGGTTTTCTTTGTATTGGCTGCCTTGGAGAACATATTAAAGAGACCATATCTGCTCTCAGGGATTTTACCCTAAAGAAGAGAAATATGCTGAGCAAAAAATATTACTTCTTGTCTTGATATCTTTTCCTAAATTGATCTTGAAGGTGCAATAACTTATATTGACTCGGATTCTGTTTTGAATGACAAGCTAGAGACCAGTTTCATATATGTCAGTTTTGCTCTAAAGCAGCGATCACGTGGTCTGAAAGAATTTTCATCATGATGTACTTTGTCCCAAGCATGTTCCAAAAAAAGTTAACAAATACCTTTGCATTGGATTTTACTTTAAAAGAGAGGCATGCAGAAAATAGAAACAGGGGCGCCTCGGTGGCTCAGCGGTTGAGCATCTGCCTTTGGCCCCGGGCGTGATCCTGGGGTCCCGGTATCCAGTCCTACATCAGGGGCTCCCTGCGAGGAGCCTGCTTCTCCCTCTGGCTCTCTCTCTCTCTCTCTCTCTCTCTCTCTCTGTCTCTCACGAATAAATAAATAGAATATTTTTTAAAAAAGAAAATAGAAACATTTAGGGAAAAAATTCACATATTCAAAGCATTTGACAATAGAAATGGCAAAATAATTTTTAGAAGATTAATAAGGCAAAAGCACATTTTAAAAACAATTAGAATAATCTCTTAGCCACTTAGGGGATTTTAACAAACAAGAAAATTTAGTAATTCTCAGGATTAGCTTATTTTATTTTTTATTTTTTTATACCTTATTTATTTATTCGTGAGAGACACAGAGAGAGGCAGAGACATAGGCAGAGGGAGAAGCAGGCTCCTCACAAGGAGCCGGATATGGGACTCGATCCCCAGACTCTGGGGATCATGCCCTGAGCTGAAGACAGACACTCAAATGTTGAGCCACCCAGGCACCCCGATTTAATTTTTTTGAATTTGTTTCTTACAATACATGTTGCTTAAATGTTTAAGAACCAGAGTTACCAAACTATATACGTGAAATATTTTCCAGTATCTTCACAGTAATGCTTAAGTTCAAATACTATGCATAGATAGCTTCAGCAATTGCCAAAAATGTTTTCCTGCTTTGTTTTGCCTTCATTCCGTAACACATTTATATTATGCATATATAAATATCACAAGTATGCGTTTGCAAAATCTTTTGTAACAAAAAGGAATAAAATATAATTGTACATACTCCACAAATGGCAGAAAACAAAGTTCAAAGGCACCGATAAAACCAGAAAAGCATTTTGATAAATTGCCAAAATGGTTTGTCTCCCTTGAGTTTTACAAATTCCTTTCTGCATATCTGGAAAGATAAAGTACAGAGAGTTTTCAAGGATCATCTTAAAATCCTTTCCAAATGTCATTTGCTTTCTTGTCTAGAATAAAGCTTCAGTTCAAATTAACATAGCCCCCTTGCTTAGGTTTAATTTGGATACCTTCATTCTTAAGGAGCCAGATATTTTATACAAACAGTTAAGAGTCTTGTTTGGCAAGCAGTTGGCAGAGGGGATCCCTTTCCCTAGAGTTTTGAGTGTGGGGGTCTATCAATGTCAAATCTAATTGTTCTCAGTGTTTTCCATGATTGATGGAGTTGAAGCCAACAAGTCCATAACATATCTCATCATTATAGCTTTCTCACTGTGGGGCTGATTGGTGCACCTGCCCATGTCTGACCAAGGGCCAGTCAGATTTTTTTTTTCTCTCTCTCTTCTGCTCTTACAGAGTAAGCTCCTTCCTACCCTGAACATGGATTTACCTATCATTTAAATGAAACATGGATTCATGACTAAATTCATCAATGAATCAATATAACTAATTTTAAACACAATATAGGCAAAAGAAAAATGATCTTTGTATATGAACTGTAAGATAGACATAGACTAAAGCTGTAAAATGGGTGTATGATTTAACAATAAGATGGGAATAACTGCAAACTATCCATAAACTGTAAGACAGGCATTGACTTAGATGTAACAGCCCATCGTGGAGAGGCAGTTAAAGAAAACACACAGAAAAATTACAGCTCCAGTAGCTGCAGAATCCAAGGGCCATCCATTTACAGTCTTAGAAGTTCATGAAGATGATTTCTGCAATATCCTTTTTTGATATTGATAAGCTCATTCTGTGTTCCTGGTGCTAAGCTAGTTCAGATATGGCAACCCGTTTGCAAGGGAACTATTATGAGAGGAATTCACTGATGTGAGTTAGTGGGCATAGGTACAGAGATCATTTTCTCTTAGTAGAGAAATAATTGCCTATCAGAACAATATCTTAGAATGCTCATATGAGTCATAGTATGGTAAGTGCAAACACAAATATGTGTGCATGTGTCTGTATGGGTGTATAGTGTGTAGAAAACAACAAAATTAACATTCCATCTTAAGACTTGGCAGCACATAATTAATGATTTCATAAACCTGATTAGTCTCAAATGTCTATAAGTATCATGTTTTACTATAAGTATAAAATACAGCAATTTAGTAGACAACATGAAATCATTTTTAGCATAAAAATTCACAATGAAAAAAACAAAATTCAGGATGAAGGAGTCTTATAAACTTTTTTTGGCTTACAATCTTTATTTTAACATCAACAATTAATCAACAGAACTTATCATGGTCAATTGGCTTTCCATCCCAATGGCCATTATATAGGATGGCAGTATGTTTCCTCTTAGAGACTGTGCCAGTTTCACTGTGGAACAGATGGCAAGTCAACTGGGTTTACGTGGGTAGTCTAGATAATGCCATATTAAGTGACATCTTCCAGCAGGAATCAGTTTCATTGGACACTGGTGCCACTTTGACACATCACAAGGCTATCTGCTGCTTTCCATCAGACCTGTTGCCACTGTCACATGAAAATTGAGAATCTTGGGCCGTCATTGAGATATTTAAAACGTGCATTCCTGGAGATCTATTACAAAAACACCCAGCGTCCAGGTGAATTTCTGCCCTTTAACTGTTGAGAAAGAGAAGGGTGTGGTTCTAGTCCACATTCAGAAAGAACTACTGGTTTAACGGATTAGAATGCACCTTCTCTGTCATATCAAACACACAATCCATAACTTTTTGTCTGGCTGAAAAAAACAATGATATTCTATTCCCTTTATGCCCTGCAATATAGTTGCCTAGAATAATTGAAAAACAGCACTTTCACAGGAAAGTAATAAAAATACTAATAATGTATAAAATCCTTCCTCATTATTATATTCTTATTAAATGAAAATATCTGACACCCTATTTAGTCTAAACCCAGGTTAAAGCTGGCATGAATTTGTACATCCTTAGCATGAGCTTGGAGCAGAAATAATTTCCTCTCCTACTTTCCTGGAGCTCTGACTTCTATTTGACTTTAGCTCAGCACTTCCATTTTTATACCAGAACATGAACCCTCACTGGTATTCAATTCCTCTGAATTGAAATAATGTCTCAGCTAACGAGCAGCTTCCAGTAGGGATCATGTAACTGGCATAGCTACGGCAGAAACAACACTGTGTTCTGCCAACATTCCTATTTCATCTGCCCTGGGTAGCTTTATTGTTGTGCATGTTTATGAGCATGAATCTTCTTGTCTAAAGATTACAATACAAAGGAAACAGATCTCTGCCTCTGAAATGACTAAAGCTTTAGAGTGTGGTGCCTTTGATAGCAAGAATTGTAGTTGGGCAATTTACATCTTAGAGCAATACTACCCACCTTTTTGCCAGATTGTAATCAGTTTTAAGACAGTCTCTATTTCACCAGCTGAAAGAAATATGTAGATTGCCTTTCAACAGCATCTTTTAAAATTAGTTTAATGCCTATTTTATTATTTTTGAAGAAAATAAGCAAGAATTTCCCTGTTTTCTATGCTTAATCTTTTTGATATATTATTAAGAAATTATTTTGAATTGGGGCTTATTATCTTCAGTCCAGCATGCTTAAGTTTGTATTGCAAATAGTCAACATTTTTTTTAAAAGATCGAGGCATTCTCTGCTGACATCTTTGTGGGTTTAGCTTTAAAATCCATCTCACATACACCTGCTTCCCATGAGGAGCAGCCAAAATATTTTGTTCAAAGCTCAGTTCTATAGAGCATTACCTAGTGGCAAGGGCAGATGACAAAAAGTGAAGATAAAGCAAAATTTCAGTGGATCTGTATTTAACCGAGGATTACTTTGTGAATCCAGGCAACATGTGCCATGTATTTGCCGTTTGGTAATATCCCACTCAAATTTGCCTGTCTGCATGCACAGGGCAGAGAAGGTATGCACCCCTGAAAGAAAGATGATCATTTTGTTTTATGAGTTAACTCAAACACCTCCACCTTATCCTCTATTCTTAATCAAGATTTATTTCTTTGCTTTTTTTCCCCCCAAAGGGAAGTTAAGAATACTACTCAAGGCAGATGGGTGCAGACACTATATCAGGTGCCCTGTGTATATGGCCTTATTTCATTCCCACAACAACCATTTGAAGTGGGCATTATCAACATAGTTTTATAGTTCAGAGAACAGAGGCTGAGGGAGTTCATTTAACTCTTCAAGACTCACAATTTACAAGTGAGAGCAAAGAGTCAAGATTTGAACCCAGGTCCACATGACTTCAGAACCCATGCTTTTTCCCACTATCACTGATGGCAAAGCAGTTTTTCATCTCTTTATGCCAATTCCTATTGATTGGCAATCTCTCTGGAAATTTTGTCCTTAGAAAGATTCTGAAGTCAAGACTGGTGTCTGTTCGTCTTACCTGAGAAAGGTGGGGATGGAGGAGCTTTGTCAGAATGCTGCATACTTGATATGAAAACATGTCTCCCAGTATCAGGCCTGTTTTCTGATCTACAAGTTGGAAAATAGGCTTTTGTGTGTTTTCATGTTGGCACTCAGAGTTGAAGTGACATCAGGCGGGGCCCTGCTATGATGCTTCCTTTGAAAACAGAAATCTGTTGCAATGAGATTGATAGTTAAGGAACAGTTTAAGCATGATGCACATTCCACTTTTGCTTATGTGCAATTTCATAAGTGAGGAAAAACTACATGACAATAGAAAAACTGCCCCGTTCTGAACCAAAATGCATAGGAATGTACAAAATGCACACATGCGCACTCCTCAGATCTACCTGTTATGTCAGCTGTGCTGCAAGCCACACCATTACAGAGCTGGCATTACAACTCTGGCAGATTTCAGATCATTCTCGCTTCGCCACTTCACTGACTCTCAGGCTATAATTCTGAGGCCTCCTCCCAAGTAAACATCAGGTCTCTCTGTCAAGGTAAAGTTTCATATTGAATTATTTATCTATTTCCTAACCACTTAGAAAGTATATAACTATGCTACCATTTGTATGAGCTTCCTATCTTTTTCTAATTTGTCATTGAAGTGTTTACGTGTTTGTGCCTCTAACCCCATTTTTTTCCCATAAATCTGTGATCTTGACTGTATATAAGAGGTTGGTTAAACCACTCTATGGTATTGCTGCCTTGGGATCTGTTTTGTGTGGCCAAGTGGCCCGCAGGGGGCTTTAACTGACCCTAGCCCCTCATGCAAGCTCAAGCCCTAGATAAAAGCCCACACATACATAAAAGTAAGTTTTTGATATAACTTCCCCAACTGCCCCTGTGATAAGCACTCTCCCCAGCCCTTCCAGGGCTTCCCCTTGTGCACCCCTTAGATTAAGATCCCTGAAAAATTTACTAAAACCCCACTCCTTTTGATTTGAATTGACCAAACTGGCCTTAGCCCAGAACCCCAAAGCCCCCTGCCCGCAACCCTAGTAAAGGCATGTGCTCCAGATTCTGCTACTTTCCCTGCCTACACCCTGCCTTGACTTCCCCAAGCAGCCTCTCAAGGTGTGCTATGAAACCTCCTCTAATCAATTTCTCAATTTTGATTCCTCTGTGCTCTTTTGTTAAACCACAGCTCACCCTCTGATACCCCTGAGCTCTACTTAACAATGCTATTTTAACAAAGTCACAACAGAGTGAATTTGTATAGTGATTTTTAGGAACATGTATGTCTCATTTTAGCAGCACTTACTGTACCTGAAATACTCAGATTAGACTTTGATAAACAGGCATTAAAAAAACACACCTGGGAAGAATCTAATTGATTCAGTGGCAAACCAAAGGTAGGGCAGCAGGAACAGACTCCCCTGCAGATGGGCAATGCAGGGATGCAAATCACTCTACTTTTTCTTATCACTGTGCTCCAAGGATCCTAAATGATGCTAGTGGTAAATTACTCCCCTGTGAAAAAACTTTCGATGGTCTAAATTCTAAACAATTGCCGCAGTTACTTTTGAATTCCATTAACTTACAAAGAAGTTTAACATTAGCACATTTTTATGGCATGAACTTTAATGAATATTGTTTTTTATATTAAAGTTATTTCAGGCAACTCCCAATATGCAATTGGCCCTGACCTATGTGAGCTCAACTATATGGATTGATAACAAGAATAAATTCCTAGCAGTGCAGAATTTTTCAAGCTCACTTTTGGGGTAATTCATTTCTCTAAGTCTGTGAAAATCCCTGTGTCTAATAAATTAGATTAGGAATAAACATATTCTTGTGTTTAATTTGTTAGAAATAAATGAATAGAACACAGTGATTATAAAGACCGAAAATTAAAAAAAAAAAAAAACGAATAAACAGAACTTGAATTCCTTCAATTCTGTAAGTCTATGTGAGCATTTAGTGTGTGTGTGTGTGTGTGTGTGTGTGTGTGTGTGTCTGTGGTATGGGTGTTTGAAATGTAAAACTGAAACAAAGGGAAAACCATAATACATAATACTTTGGATTGGCATGTTAAGCAAATAATGATCCCCACCCACCCAAAGGTGTCCCTGAATCTGTGAACCTGTTACCTTACTCAGCAGAAAGAAATTACAGGGGTGATAAACTTAAGGATACTGGGATGGTGAGATCATAGTGGATTATTAGGGTGGGCTCAATGTGATCACAACGTCAGTATAAATGAAGGAGGGAGGCAGGAGAGTGAAGAGATGAAACAAGGGAAGGAGAGGTTGGAATGATATGATTGTTGGATTGAAGAAGGAAGAGGGACAATCTTTAGAAACAGGGAAGGAAAGAGAGTGGCCCCTCTTGAGCCTCCAGAAAAAACATAGTCCCTGCCTGTGGCTTGATTTTAATATCTTGAGACCCATGTCATACCTCTGACCTCCAGGATTGTAAGGTGATAAATTTGTGTTGTCTTAACTCATTGAGTTTGTGGTACCATGTTACAGTAGCTACGGGAAACTAATACAATTATTGAAGTGCGATTTTAGTGCACAAGTGAAATTTTTTTTTAGATGTATTTATTTATTTGAAAGAGAGAGAGCGGGGGCAGGGGAGTGTAGAGGGAGAGGCAGAGAGAGTATCTCCAGCAGACTTCCTCACTCAGTGCAGAGTCCGGTGTGGAGCTTGATCACATGCTGCTGAGATAATGACCTGAGCCAAAACCAAGAGTCAGACACACAACTGATGGAGCCACCCAGGTGCCCCATGTGAAATACTTTATAGATTTTAGTAGCTTTAAAATTGAAAGCAATTCTCTGTTTAAATTGTTTTATTAATAAAGAGCAATCAATAAAATTGATTATGATTATTGTTACTTATTACATAATTATTACTCAATATAATCTTGTCACAGAGAAGAGAGGAATGTTAAAAAAAAAAAAAAAGATGTCAAGTATGCCAGGTACGTCACAGCGCTAATGCTACAGTTCACGAATTCTGTTGGCTCTTCCCCACTCTATCATATTTATATGATATCTGGTCTGATTTAATTTTCAACCTTTATAACTCTAACTGACTGGTTAAACAGTTGTTTAAAAATTTGTATCAATATGTTTATACTGCAGAAGAAAGGGAAAAAGATCAATTGCTTCCATGACATGAACAATCACTGTAATTTCTTTGAGGGCAG
Source organism: Vulpes vulpes (assembly GCF_048418805.1). Classification (NCBI taxonomy): domain Eukaryota; kingdom Metazoa; phylum Chordata; class Mammalia; order Carnivora; family Canidae; genus Vulpes; species Vulpes vulpes. The sequence goes on along the minus strand of NC_132783.1, from coordinate 45,846,699 downwards.
GGACCACACTGCATTCATCTTCTTCCCACCATCTAACTCAGTGTCTGACATACAATAGAACAATCAAGATTTGACTAATAAATGAATGATAAAAAGAGGAGGTCCCTACTCTCCAGGTATTTCCTCTATAATTCCCATATCTCTATTAATATTCTACTTCAAAACCATAAGTTTACCAAAATTTTACTAGACACTCTCCACCCAGAACCAAATTCCTTCTTCCCTAAGTTATCATGGTCCGTTTGTACCACTGTGAAGCTCTTGTCACGGCCTGCCACCTATTAAATCTAATTATTTACGATTTGATTTCCTCTGCTAAGTTGTAAGCTCTTAATGGTTAAGGGCATACAGTTTATTCATAACTGCGCTCACCAGAGAACCTACAGAATAATTTTCATATGTTACATGATCATAAATCGTTGTTCAATTTAAGTTGAAAGTACCATCTCATCATTACCTATTTCACTCCTATCAATTCATGTTTGTAAAGGTATGAGAATGTCAAATGTCTTTACCTAGGCTTTAAAACGTGTACATGTAAGATCATACCTTTACCTCATTACCTTTACTTATTTTATACTATAATACATCAAATGAAGAAATTTCCTACAGGAAACTGATTCTTTGAGATTTCAATATATATTACATGCACTTGTTCATGACCCTAGCTATAAATTAGTTATTTTTTTCTTCCCCTTATCAAAACTGAACAGTTTAAATGAGTCTTTTTGATGTAAATGCATTTTCATACATTTTCAAAACATTTTCCTTCCTCCTTTTTATCTCTCTTGATCCTCACCTTACCTCTGCCCACATTATATTAATGCATGTCACATCCTTATTTTCTCCAGCTAAGTGACCTATTGAGATTTATGGAGACTAAGTGGTAATGACTTTAATAAAAGATTTGATGCAAAACTGCCTTTGCAATTTAAGAGTATGTCTCCCACAGTCCTTCCTGGACACTAAAATAATCTGGGCATCAACCTTATGTCTCCATGTACAAAGGAGGCAGACAGCTAGAATTTCAGACAAATTGTCTGCATCTCCCCCTGCTTTCAAGACACCCCAAGCTCAAAGCCAGTAACACCACTACCTCGGGTGCCACTAACGTAATTATACTAAATGACCCCAGGGAACTGCAGCTTTTCCAGAGTCTAATGCAGAAACATCAACAGAACAACTGTCACAAAGAACAGTATCTAGCTTGACTCTCACATTTCTATCACAAATAATCTACATGGCAGCATCTTGGATAAACCAAGTCCAAGATGTTTCACAAGTAAGTGCTAAGTTTTTAGGGAACAGTAAAGAAGTTTGTAAAGCAAACATGAAAAGAATATTGGAGAAAAATGAATTTAACTGGAGGACATGGATGAAAAGAAAAAGTTTTCTCTGAGATGAAGCTACTCTCTGAAGAAAGAAAAATGATCTCAATGAAATGCAAAGGAGAGATCACTAACAAATATAAAACATATATATATATATATATATATCATTACAAAACATGTTTTAAATACACACAGTGATTAAGGGTATGGTTTCACAGATTAAAAGGATTCACATATTTCAGATGGCATTTGTAGAGTTTCTAATAAAACATGAGAAATACGGTATGTTGAGACTTGAATTGTCTAACAAGAAAACACCTCCACATCTCTCTCCAGTGATCAGAGTAACTTCTAGATATAATGAAAGAGAAGATGCTTTTAAAATTTAGAATGTAGGGACACCTGGGTGGCTCAGTGGTTGAGCGTCTGTCTTTAGCTCAGGGTGTGATCCCACAGTCCGCAGATGGAGTCCTGAATCGGGCTCCCTGAGAGAAGCCTGCTTCTCCCTCTGCCTATGTCTCTGCCTCCCTCTCTGTGTCTCTCATGAATAAATAAATAAAATCTTCAAAAATAATAAAATAAAATATAGACTTATCAGGGTTTCATATAAAGCAGAGCAGCTCTCTCATCGTCATCTGTTGAAAGCCCATTACACGAGGGTTTGTTAAAGAAATAAATAAATAAAATAAAATAAAATAAAATAAAATAAAATAAAATAAAATAAAATAAAATAAAATATAGACTGTATGCTGGAGCCAGCTCACACCAATTTGTGAGTATTAAGGAAATTATGTCAGTGTAAGGAATTCTGTTAAACCATTGGTAGCTGGAAACTGTCCACAGTGGAGATGTTGACAAACATGGAAATTATTTATAAATAATAATTTTGCACACATTAATTTATGAAGCAATATTTAGCCTCTGCGGGTTATTTTGCGTGCTTATTTTGTAATTGCTCTCACATTGTTGTGTGAACCTATGTTTTATCTCCTTAGCTAGTTCCTAAAGTTCTCATTGTCAAGAACTGAATTTTCTGTTTTCTGTTTCTGTCTAAAAGACTGGAGTACGGTACTACCTATAAGATTACAATGAATATTTAGGTGATGTCAGGTAATTAGTTACATATTTTTGAAAAACACTTAACTAATTCTCATGAGGAAAACAAATATAATAGTTTGGTGTCCCTTTACTTGAAGCAAACAGTTTCAAAAGCAATAATGTTAAGAAAAATGTGCTTTATTATTGTATTAGATATAATCATACAAATGTACCTTCTTTGGTACATAGCATCCTCATTTTATTAAGCTGTTCCCTTAAAACAAGGCTGATAGTTTGTCTTTTGGTTGTTTTTTTTTTCTTTTCATTCTTTAATTTAAATTTCAACTAGCCAACATATAGTATATATAGTATATCAGTTGTTTCAAATGTAGAGTTCAGTGATTCATCAGTTGTGTATAACACCCAGTGCTCATTATAAGGTGCCCTCCTTAATGCCTGTGATCCAGTAATCCCATCGCCTCCCTCCCCTCCAGCAGCTCTCAGTTGGTTCCCTATAGTTAAGAGTCTCTCATGGTTTTTATCCCTCTGTGATGACTTCCCATTCAGTTTTCCCTCCCTTCCCCTATGAGCCTCTGCACTGCTTCTTCTATTCCACATATGAGTGAAACCGTATGATAACTATCTTTCTCTGATTGACTTATTTCTCTCAGCATAATACCCTCCAGTTCCATCCACGTCAATGTAAGTGATAAGTATTCATCCTTTCTGTTTTTTTTGTATTCATCCTTTCCGATGGCTAAGTAATATTCATATATATATATATATATATATATATATATATATATATATATACCACAGCTTCTTTATGGATTAATCTGTCAATGGAGATATGGAGATACGGGCTCTTTCCATAGTTTGGCTATTGTGGACATTGCTGATATAAACATTGGGGTGCAGGTGCCCCTTTGCACCACTACATTTTTATCTTTGGGATAAATACCTACTAGTGCAATTGCTGGGTCATAGCTTAGCTCTATTTTTAACTTCTTGAGGAACCTCCATACTGTTTTCCAGAGAGGCTGTACCAACTTGTATTCCCACCAACACTGTAAGAGGGTCCTCCTTTTTCCACATTCTTGCCAATATCTATCATTCCCTGACTTGTTCATTTTAGCCATTCTGAGTGATGTGGTTTTGATTTGTATTTCCCTGATGCCAAGTGATGTGGAGCATTTTTTTTCATGTGTCTGTTGGACATTTGTAGGTCTTCTTTGGAGAAATATATGTTCATGTCTTTTGCCCATACTTCACTGGATTGTTTGTTTTTTGGGTGTTCAGTTTGATAAGTTCTTTATATATCTAAGATGCTAGCCCTTTATCTGACATGTCATTTGCAAATATCTTCTCCCATTCTGTAAGATGCCTTTAGTTTTGACTTTGTCTTTTTGACAATGCTGCATGCCAATCACCAAGGATGCTGCTACTTTGCAGTATTTATCAATAAATGTTTCTTAAATGACACATTAGCTCTCTTAATAGTTACAGCAGGGAGAGAAGATCAAACGTCTAACTTTCTAAGTTTATAGGGGCCAGGTTTTGTGTCCTCAATTTTAGTTTCTAGTCGCTTGCTATTGGATCAGAAAAGTGGCAATGATATTTGTAGTATAGTTTTGTATTTAGCAAGCTCTCTTTTTCAGCTTTGGTTCTATTGGGCTTTCTTTTAGATAACCATATCATCTGAAAATAAAATTTAGTTTTAAGTTCACAGAAATAAATATGGATCCTAGAAATAAATCCAAATATGGGCCTCCAAACTGGTATTGTACAGGTGCCATGGTAAAGGATATTGTTGTGTTGCTTCCGATCTTGAAAAATGTTTCTAGTCTGGTGTTTGCTTAAAATGTTTTAGTAAATACTCTTTGTCAGGTGAAAGGTCCCTTTAGTTGATAATTTTCTGATCCTTACTATTATAAAATTGGCTTTGAGCTTTATCATCCATCTATTGAGCTAATCATGTGATTTTAATAGTTTAGGCCACTTATTGCCAAATTACATTAATAAATTTTCTGATGATGAACCATCTATGCATTCCAGAATTAAATCCTACTTGCTCTGATGTATCCATTTTTAATATAATGTTGTGGTCATTTTCCTCATAATGCACTTAGAAATTAACTGCTTATAAGGTGAGAGTAGTCCTATAATTTTGTTTTCTTCCATAGATTGATCAGACTTCATTAGCTTCCTACTCAGTGATAAACCCTACATCTTCTCTGTCTCTGGTGTTCATTGTATAAACTTTGCTGTTATGTTTTGGCTGCTATATCTTTCAGGCCAGTCATCTTCACAGTGTCTCCTTGCTTGCTATGAACAGCATTTGGTCCTTGGCCTGAATGTGTTTTAACTAGCTGTGCTCTAGTCTGCTTGCAAGGTCAGTCCTGACACCAACTCCACCAGAACTGAGGCCCTGCAGTACTGGTAGTGGCCAGGAGATGTGATGTGGGCAAGGTTTGTGCTGGGGGATAGCCCTGCTGTTCTGGAACTGAGGCAAGCTTGACTGAGAAGAGCAGTCCTGCCAGAACATAGAAGGGTAGGGATTGGTGTAAGCAAGTTAAGCAGCCACTGTCCATGCCTAGCTACTTCCCTCAGGTGGCTCTGTGTTTATGCTGGAGGGTGGGAGAAGGAAATGGAGTGAGGCAGTTCTTTTGTTCCTGGAGCAGCTTCTTCTTGAACATTGCCTCTCAGGGACTCCCTTGGGAAGAGCAAATAATCTCTTCATGTGTGTTCCAGGCATTCTTCAGATTGCTATTTCTACATTGTCTGCCCCTGGGTTGTTTACCTGCCTTCCTTCCAGGCATAGGGCATCCTAACCATCATGGCTTCATCCCAACCAAGCTTAATAACCTTTAAAACTTAGGTTTTAAGCCTGGCTGGTTGCAAGAACTGACAAAAATCAGCCCCTGTTGTTTTCCAAGCCAATGGCTTTGGGGAAAGGCTCTCCTTTTGTGTTCCCCTCTCTCTCACCTTACTCTAAAAGCACAGCTGCTTCCCCTCCACAGCATCCATGATCCATTTCTTCCCTGGACCCCATCTCTGCACTTCAACGTTCTTTGATGTGGTCTCTTCTCTCTCTTTAGTTGTGGAGTTTGTTCTGTGAGTCTTCAGTTTGATTTCTGGTGTATTTAGGATGATTTGATAGTATCTAGCTGTGTTCAGGGATGAGATGAGCCTTGGGTCCTCTTATGCCACTGTCATTTTCTGATTCTGGAATAGGACAATTTTGAAAAAGAAAACTAAAGTAGGAAGAATCACTCTACCCAATTTCAAGACTTATTACAGAGCTGTAGTAATCAAGACTGCATTATATTGGCAGAACAATAGACACATAGATCAATGGGAAAAAAAAAAAAAAACAGAAAATCTAGGAGTAGCCCCATACAAATATGCTCAGCTGAATTTTGACAATGATAGAAAAACTATTCATTAGAGAAAAGATGGGCCTTTAAAATATGCAGCAATTGGAAATTCATAGGTTAAATATATACATAAATAAATAAGGAAATTTTGACCAACATCTCAGACCTTATGTAAAAAATTAACTCAAAATGTATTGTGGATTAACTGTAGAACATAAAATTATAAAACATAAACAAATTGAAGAAAGATTTTAGTATCTAGGGCTAGACCAAATAATCTTAAGAGTAGGCACCAAAAGCACAATCCATAATAGGAAAAAAAATGATAAATTATATTTCAAAACTAAAATATCTTACTCTTGAGAAGATATTGCTAGGACAATGAAAGAACAGGCTACAGACTGGGAAGACTGGGAGAAAACATTTGCAAATTACACATTCAATAAAGGACTATTATCTAGAATATACAAGGAACTCTCAAATCTCAACAGTAACAAACAAACAAAAACAATTCCATTAGAAAATTGGCAAAAGACATGATAAGATATTTTGTCACTGAGGATACACAAATGGCAAATAAGTACATGAAAAGATGTATGATGTCATTAGCCATTAGGGAAGGGAAATTGGAATTAAAACCACAAAAAAAAAAAAAAAAAAAAAAACACAATGAGAGGGATGCCTGGGTGGCTCGGTGGTTGAGCATCTGCCTTTGGCTCAGGGCATGATCCCGGAGTCGCGGGATCAAGTCCCACATCAGGCTCCCTGCTTCTCCCTCTGCCTGTGTTTCTGCCTCTCTCTGTGTGTCTCATGAATAAATAAATAAAATCTTAAAAAGAAAAAAAAGCTCCTACTGAAAAGAAATGCTAATTTAAAAAAAAAAGTAAAATAAAAATAAATAAAATAAAACCACAATGACATATCACTAACACCTACCAAAATGGCTAAAGTTAAAAATAAATATCAATGATACCAAGGTCAAGGATATGGAGGAATTGGATGACATATACATTGCTGGTGGGAATATATAGTAGGAATAATCTGGATGCCTTTTTTTAAATAAGATTTTTAATTTACTTATTTGAAAGAGAAAATGAGAGAGCAAAAGTATGGGGAGCAGCAGAGGGAGAGGGAGAAGCAGGCTCTCTGTGGAGCAGGGAGCCTGATGTGGGGCTCCATCTCAGGACCCTGGGATTGTGACCTGAGCCAAAGGCAGGTGCTTAACTGACTAAACCAACCAGGTGCCCCCAGATATCTTTTAGTAGATGAATGGTTAAAGAATTCTACTCGGCAATAAAAAAGAACAAACTCCTGAAATACATAACAACCTGGATGGATCTCCATAGAAGTGTACTGACTGAAAAAAACTTCAAAGATATGCTTTCATTTATATAACATTTTTAAGATGACATACTTATGGAAATGGATTACAGATTACTGGTTGTCAGAAGAAGGAGACAGTGGAAGTGGGAAGGTAGTAGGGGTGAATATAAAAGAGCAAAAAGAAGAATTCTGGCAATTGCACTGTTTTATACCTTGATATTATAGATCTTGAGATACTGGTTAGGATGTTGTATTATAGTTTTGCAAGTGGTACTACTGGGGGACCCTGGATTAAGGGTACATAAGATACTACTGTATTATTTCTTACAATTATATATCAATGTACCTCATAGTAAAAATATCTCAAAATAAAAAATATCATTCTAAAAAATGGCCTTAACTGGCTATTCCACCAGAAGAACTTCCTGGATGAGGCTTACTCTTTAAAACTACATAATGAATTTCTCTTACAACTTCCAAATCCAAATTAATAATTCAGCCTAAAAAATGTTTTTTTTAATGCTTATTACAATCAAAATAGTGTTAAATAAAATGGTTTGGCTGTGATACTGGATGTGAGGCGGTATGCTAGGAGCTTACAATATATGGAGGGAGACAGAGATATGCACAAATAACTATTCTAAGGAAAGTAATAGCAAAGCAAATGCGATGGTTGAAATCTGAGGAAAATATAATAAAATGAAATGAGAAGGATAGATTACCTATACCTATGAGCTAGAAATGTCTTAAGAATTGGTGTAGAGGAGAGTAGATTGTATGACCTGGGCAGGGCTTAAGAAGATCAGAAGTATTTCCTTAATTATACAAATGTTTTCATCTTATTGTGCTGTTGGCTAATAGATGCTTCTGAGAAAATCTGGATTTTGTGGAAGTGCTCATATGATGTCTCATATTTGCTAATTTCCAATCAGAGCCACAAGTTACATGTGCCATGATGGCAATGTTAATAATTCCCCTTATAATTCTTTTTTTTTTCTAAAGATTTTATTTATTTATTCATGATAGACATAGAGAGAGACAGAGGCAGAGACACAGGCAGAGAGAGAAGCAGGCTCCATGCCAGGAGCCGGGTGCGGGACTTGATCCCGGGACTCCAGGATCTCGCCCTGGGCCAAAAGCAGGCGCTAAACCACTGAGCCACCCAGGGATCCCCTCCCCTTATAAGTCTTGTATAAGGGATGCTGGCCTTCTCTTTTCATGCACAACTTTCAAGGTAGACTTAGTGTCCAAAAACCACTTAGTGATTGCCATGCAATGAGGTGTCAGTGTGGTCAATTAGGACAATGAACCAAAGTGAAAAGTAACTACCAAGCCTTTTTTCACTTACTGTGACAGTGCAAACAAAAGGCAGAAAAACAGGTACCACTCTCAGCCCCCTGGTGGTCCATTTCCCGGTTAGAATAGCACAGGGGGAGGGTCAGGTGGATGAGACAAAAACGGGAGGAATCATCTCCCTGATGAGAAGCCCCGAAGGAAAAACTCCTCCCTTTTATGGACCTGTGGGCCAGGGGAGAGAAATGGGAGAGGCTAGAAGTGAGAAAGTGCTGAATCAAGGTGAATAAAAGTGCCTCAGCTGAGACCCCCAATAGGAAGGCCTCCAAATGGAGAAGACTGGGTGAGGAATGCAGATATGCATATGAGAGTATGAATATGATTGGGCCATGGAGGAGAGGGTGGGGCTGAGTCATACCCCCACATCCCCACCCTTATGTGGCCTGTTGGGTCTGAAAGTGCAAGGTCACACATAGGATTGGGGCCTGGAGCTAGACTCCTTAGTGTCCAAACAGCATTTTGACTTCAGAAAGATCTCTTTGAGTCCTACAGCCACATCTGAAATTTTTACTGAACAATTCAGGTAGTAGAATTAGTAGAATGGTTTTTTCCTACTTATTTTTTTCTATTTATTTTTGCTATAGTGTCAAGAAATGTGCTAGGTTTGGGCATGATTAAGAATTTAGCAACATTATGTGTAAGCAAGCATGAATAGCTCAGTAATTTTATTTTTCCAGAAACATATTAAGTAATTTAGAATTTAATTTAGATAAATAAGTAAGCCTTGAATCCTGTCAAAAACTCCAATTTTTTGAACCATCCTGGTTAAGAAACAATGGCGATTAGAAAGTGCCATACCCAGGAACACTCAGGGTACCCCCTGACCTTTCTTTAACATGTTTCATTCCTGGTGTATTGTTGACACTTTAAAAACAGATGCTTCTAGTGTGGACAATACAACAATTCCAGGTGATGTGCATTATTTCAGTGTTCTGCTTTCGAGAAAGTAAATTTATAGTAGGAAGCTTATATTAAATTAGTCATAAAAATATATACTTCTCTACCACCCACAGCCTAAAAATTATGGCTAGTACCAGATGTTTATTAGTGGGAATAAAGAGCTTAATTTTGGAAATAAGAATTAGATAACACTCAAATGTGAGAATATTAACTTTTACAAATTCTTGATATTGAAGGTGAAATGCAGGCTTACTCTTCCTACTCATTCCTAGAAGTTTTGGCTTAGGTCTCTTGATCCTTATTTTCCCTTCCAAGACAATACACAATCCATCTATTCCTTTTCCCCTAAGTAGCCTTTCATGTAGTTCAAGATGTTTTTAATTTCCTATGGAAGACCTTCTTAATTTTTTAAGATGCAAATTCTGGGGGAATAGTATTGAATTTAACTAAGCACAATAGCTAAAACATCTGATATATGAGAAATGCTGAACAATTTAAAGGATTAATTTTAGATACTCATTATATTTCCAATATACTATGTACTGTAATTTTACTATTTCAAATCCTATATTTAAAAAATTCTGTGCAAGTATATTTTTCCTGTATGTTCACACTCCTCTTTAAGTGTAGTATTTTATATATATCATATAATATTTTACATATTTATTATAGCTACATAACAATGCTTTAAAAATATGTGTATCTATTATCTCTATCTCTATCTATCTATCATCTATCTATCTATCATCTATCTATCATCTATCTATATCACAGTCCTTTTCTCAAAACAGAAAGTTAAAAGAGCTTGAAAATTGAAAAGAATTGAAAGAATGCCCCTTTGGCACATTTATGCTAACAAATATTCTACTTTTTAAACTCTCGGTCTGGGGTATCCGTGGTGGCAGCCTTCAAACTGACTTCATATCATGAAGGAATTTCCTGTGTATAGATTGTAGAAAACTGGGAAATAAACCCATGGATGAGCACACATGAAGGAACATGGTAAAAGTCTAATCAATCATCCTTATTTGCATAGTCCTACTTCCCAAGTACATTACAAAGACTAACAGGAAAATAATGACAATGAAAGAAACCTATTAATAGAAGGCATCTTTTCAATTTTGTTTTATGTAGTTAGTTTTGTTTTTGTTCTTTGTAGCTGTAGAATACATAGCTAGATAATTATCAGAGGAGAGTATGAGGATGATAGAAAAAGGTAGATAAAATGGATTGCTCTCATTTCAAAGAATTTTCTTAATAGATTGTAATGAGTGAAAACAATTTTCTGAGTTCTGAATGTAATAAATACAGTAAAATTAATATTCAAAATTTCTAATATTGCCTTATGAATGGCTACAAGTATTCCAGATTTATAGTCAGAATGACTGCATCATTTCTTCTTGAAACCAGAACATTTCAAGAGTGAAGAAGTGAGCTATGGGTAACTATGCCTGGGCAATAGACATACACAGATTGTTCCAGCCAAACATACTCATGTGGTCATGACCTGACAGTATTCTGTTAACTAAGATAACTACTGAATTCAATCAAGTTTCAAGTTTTTGTTTCATTGTTTGCTTTATTTGATTTCTTTCTCTTTTGTTTCTGTCTTTCATGCTGCCTGAAATGTCATTCCCCAAGATCTTCACATGGCTGACTCCTTATCATTAAAATGTTAGCTGTAATATCTCATTTTCAGAGAGCTCTTTCCTAGAATGCCTTATCTAATGCCATCTACCTCACTGCCCACCCACAGTAACGTATCACTTTTTTTGTTTTCCTCTCTTCATAGTTAAGATCATGATCTGAATTTATCTCAGTTACTTATTTACTTGCTAATTGCCTGTCTCTCCGAATCAAATGTAAGACCCCTGAGAAAGGAACCTTCTAATTGTGTTGTATATTGCAAGATCTTTAGAATGTAGAAGAATTTCTGGCTCAATATAAATGTGTTGGGTTTATGAACAAATAACTAATACACCATCATTACCATCTTATACTGGTGTTTAAATTTGCCACTATAAGGAATGGGTACTATTTTGAATTTAATGTGTATGTAATTTGACATTTCTGTTTTTATAATTTCATGGTTTTGGAAAATGTAAAGATTTGGTTCTATGTTAACTAGACTGAAGAAGTTTGGGTCATTTGAATAAAAGACAAAGATTGTGGTTTAGGATAGAATATCCTAATGGTTTCCACTTTTAATCTGTTCAGATGATAATTTACTTTAGTTTTTTAGTTCACTTTATGGCATATGAAAATAATCACAGAAATAACATGTGAGGGATTCCAAAGATGAATCCTCACATTTGCAGGTTTTACAATGAACAGCAGCCAATCTGCCTTGTTAGAGAGATGTAGAAATAGCCAGGTACCCTTTGTACCAAGGGGGAGATTTAACTGTTTTGTAGACCCTGGGATGTTTCTACGTCAGTTTTATCAATATGCAATTACAACTCTGAAACTCATCTATCATCTACTGTAGTGGGAGACAACCTTAAATTCCAAATAGCAGATCCTTCTCCTTTCTTGCTGAACATAGCCCATAAATAACTCTACAGAACTGTCCCTGTTATTTCAATTTTAGTCGCATCAAAATTCTTTGACAAGCACATTATATGCCACTGAAAGGAATGGGGAAAAAGCCCTCTCTGATGTGGATTGATTTTTCTGGAGACTTTAAATCTTTTTCAAATTAAAAAACATATTAGAAAGAATAAATTCTTAAGATACGACTTATAACTAGACTGAGGGGGCACCTGAATGGTTCACTGGTTGAACGTCTGCTTTTGGCTCAGGTGGTGATCCCGGGGTCCTGGGATTGAGTCCCGCATCGGGTTCCCCAAGGGGAGCCTGCTTCTCCTTCTGCCTATGTCTCTGCCTCTCTCTGTGTGACTCTCACGAGTAAATAAATAAAATCTTAAAAAAAAACCAAACAAACCTAGACTGAGAAATGGCTATTCTGCAAATGAAACTTTTTGTTTTACAGGCTGTAGATTACTTAAAACAGCTATAAAAGAAAAATTATTTAATATAAGCTTCATTTTTTATATGACATAATTGTATAGCTTGGCCTAAATGCAGTAACAGAGCTAAAGCTCTGCATAAACAAGGTAGGGAAAATTAATATTTGAGGGATATTTTGAAAGGGCAACCTGTCTAAAATTCTCTTATGCCTTATTATCCTTACTTCCCCAATTTTTCTTTGTTCCCAAAATATTACCTTTAGTTAAAATTTTATCCATAATACATCTTTTAAAAAGATTATTCTTTCTACGCTTTGTTCTTAAGCCCTTCCATTCCATGCTTACTCTCTTTCCTATGTTATTAATAAAAGTATTTTAAGTTGCAAGTGTTCAGCAATTCCCTGGTGACATCTTTATAAACAGTATGTTAAAGGTTATTTCTAGATCTTAGTTAAATGTTATTAAGCCTTTAGGGAAAGTGGTAAGGATACTCAGAGATACAGAGTTAAAATATTTTAAATATGAGGATTTCCCAGTTACAAATAATTAACAAGAAAAAAAATGCTTCTGATTCCTGAAAAGATGATCTAGCATGGCTGTTGGCTTACCGCTTAAACTTAAAACCAAAAATGGAAACGAGAATGACACTAAGGACTCAATAACTTAAGACAAATGGTAAGAAACCCCTGGGGAAAGAGGATATTTGGGGTCACATCTGCAATGTGGACATTGAGAATACAGGACAGGGCAAAAATAGATGCCTCAAACTGGGTGAGAGCTTTATGGTTGTGCATTTCTTTCTTCCCTTCTTAGTCAAGGATTATGGATGGAGAGATAATTGTCTGTACCTGCACTACTGTGGGACAGAAAAAACAGTGGTACCACAGCAGAACTAGCCATAAGTGATAGGGAAATATCAGCATGATGTTGGGGTACAGCTGAGGTGAAGAACGTGTAGTATCTTTAGCAAATCAGTGGGTGATCTCCAAAGTATTTTCTTCTCCCACTTTAAGTGATTTTAAGTGAGAGAAGTAGATCAGGGCAAAGAATCATGCCAGAGACCAAAAAAGATATACTGGAAAGTATCAGTTCAAAGAAGAGCTGCAATACTGATTTTACACTTAGCCAAAATAAAATCTAAAAGAACATCCTGTTGCTCAAAGTATGGGAATTTTTGCTCCAGACAGGGTAACCTTGGGAGGGTGGCATGTGTGTGTGTGGGGGGGGGGGGTGCGGGGGGAGTGGGTCAGAGGTGGTCAAGCAGAGTGAATAGTAGAAACTCTCTTCCCTGAGATGGATCCTGCATATCCACACCTTATATCACTATAGGGGCAAAATCTCTGTGCCGTGTTTGGCTTCTCCTTTATGGACTAATAACCAGTCAATGAAGCTGATATATCCAGAGGAATATAAGCCCACAAGAAAGTAGTAGCTTATAAATGAAGAATGTATCAATTGAAATAAAGAAATAATTAGATGACTCATATAACTCAATAGCAAAGAAAGAAACAATCCTATTAAAAATGGACAGAGGAACTGAATGGACATTTTTTCTAAGGCACACAAATGGCCAACAAGTCCATGAAAAAGTGATCAACATCACTAAACATCAGGGAATACAAATGAAGACCATATGAGTTAATACTTCACACCTGTTAGATGAGCTATCATCAGGATGCCTGGGTGGCTCAGTGGTTGAGCATCTGCCTTCATCTTGGGTCATGATTCCAGGGTCCTGGGATCGAGTCCTCCATTGGGCTCCCTGCAGGAAGCCAGCTTCTACCTCTGCCTGTCTCTGCTTCTCTCTGTCTCTCATGAACAAATAGATAACATCTTTTAAAAAAAAAAAAAAAGAATAACTATCATTAAGAAGACAAGAGATAGCAAGTTTTGATCAAGTTGTGGAGAAAAAGGAACACTTTTGCAGTTTTAGTGGAATGTATATTGGTTCGGCCGCTATGGAAAACAGTATGGAGTTCTTAAAAAAAAAAAAATAGAACTACAATTTGATCTGGCAGTCTCACTACTGAGTGATCTTGCATGGCTGTTGGAAATGAAAGAGGATATTGAAAAGTTATTGTTTATTGCAGCATAATTCATGATAACCAAGATATGGAAACAACACAAGCACCTGTCAGAAAATTATATATATATATAATATATATATAATTATATATATATATTATATATATACACACATAAACACACACACAGGAATATTATTCAGCTATAAGAAAGAAGGAAATCCTTCCATTTGTACTATGAATGGACCTTAACGGGCATGGCATTAAGTTAAGTGAGATAAGTCACACAGAGAAAGACAAATGCTGTATGATGTCACTTGTATGTGGAATTGAAAAAAGCTGAACTCATAAAAATACAGGGTACGATGATGGTACTAAGGCTGAGAGGTGGGGGAATTGGGGAGATATTGTTTAAAGGTACAAACTTGCAACTAATAGATAGGTAAGTTCTAATGTATAGCATAGCAATAATTTTCAGCAATACTGTATTATAAACTTCAAAGTTGCTAAGAGACTAGATCTTAACTGTTCTTACCACAAAAAAAGAAATGATACTTATCTGACATGGGAGAGGTGTTAGCTAATGCTACAGTGGTAATCATATTGTAATATATAAATGTACCAAGTCAACATATTGTACACCTTAAATTTATATGATGTTATATGCAAATTATATTTCAGTTAAAAAAACTAATTGAACTATTAAAATACGATTTTGTTTAATACAGTGGGAAATAGGGATCCCTGGGTGGCGCAGTGGTTTAGCGCCTGCCTTTGGCCCAGGGCGTGATCCTGGAGACCCGGGATTGAATCCCAGGTCGGGCTCCCGGCATGGAGCCTGCTTCTCCCTCTGCCTGTGTCTCTGTCTCTGTCTCTCTCTCTCTCTCTCTCTCTCTCTCTCTGTGACTATCATAAATAAATTTAAAAAAAAATTTTTTAAAAATGCAGTGGGAAATAATTTCTAAATTTGGAATCATAACTCCTATATCCTTATTTTAGCTCTCTCAGTTATAAAATTTAAACAAGTTATATTTAAATGCTCTGAGTCTCATTTTTCTTGTCTATATATTGCTGATACTCAAATTAAAACCTTATACGTTTGGCACATAATTTAACTTACTATGTAATTTTCCTTGTACTTTAAGTATAGAATTGTGTCTTATATGTGTAAGGACCCAAATAATAGTTTGTGAGCAAAATGAGATGGAAAATTTTGAAACATAGCCTGAACTTTTGGCTTGTAATGTCTAGATTTAAGCAATTAAGCCATCTTTTAGAGGAAATCATACATTGGTTTAATGTTAAAAAAGAAATAATTAGCTGGATTTAAGCGTTAATGCATTTAACCAATAAATATTTATTAATTTTTCTCACATTAAAGTACAACACCAAAAAAAAAAAAGTGAGAAGATAACCTACAGGATGGGGGGAAATTTCTGCAATAACTACATATTTTTATTAAATAATACATGTGACAGAATATATTTTAAAAACTTAAAACTCAATATCCAAAGACAAATACAATTTAAAAACAGTCAAAGGATCTAAATAGACATTTCTTCAAAGAGATATACAAATGGCTAACAAGTATTTGAAGAATGCTTGACATCATTAGACATCAGGAAAATGCAAATGAAATCACAAGATACCACTTCATTGACACTAGTATGGTTATAATCAAAAAGGCAGAAAATTGAAAGTTTTGGTAAGGATGTGGAGAAATTGGAATCATCATACATAGCTGGTGAGAATGTAAAGGACTCAGTTACATGGGAAAACAGTGGCAGACTAAACAGAGTTAGCAGAAAAAAAAAAAAACAACAACAACCAGAAATTCTACTTCTAGGTATATATCCAAGAAAATAAAAACACATGTCCACAAGAAGAGTTGTACATGAATATTCATAGCAGCACTATTCACAATAGCCAAAAAGTGGAAGCAACACAATGCTTATCAGCTGGCAAATGGAGAAATAAAATGCAGTGTACTCACATGATAGGATATTATTCAGCACTGAAAAGATATGGAATACTGAGACAGATTACAACATGGATAAGCCTTGCAAATATTATACCATGTAAAAGATGCCAGTCATAAAAGACCACATGTCATAGGATTTGTTTTATATGAAATGCCGGAATAGGCAAATCTATAGGGGCAGAAGGTGTATCAGTGGTTTCCTACGGCAACTGGGAGTGACTGTTAATAGAAGTAAAAAATAATCATGAAGAAAATATATATGTGGAAAGTGGAAAAATGCTAATAACTTTGGGGTTAAAGAACATGGCAAAATAAAAATATTGAAATTGAATAATGTTGAAAGCACCATCTGTCAAATGTTTGACACAGGTAAAACAGTATGTAGCTTTAGCTTTAGAAAGACTAAAAACAAAAAGAGCCAAGTGTTTGACCCTAGGAATAAGAAAAAAGCAATCAAAGAAACAAACAAACTTAATTAGAGAAAAATGTGGAATGGATAGAAAACTGAAACTTTGTTTTTTAGAAAGAGCCATATGGGCTCCTGGATGGCTCGTAAGCGTCCAATTCTTAATTTTAGCTCTGGTCATGATCTCAGGGTTGTGAGGCTGAGCCCCTCATTGCTCCAAGCTGAACAGGGAGCTTGCTTGAGATTTTCTCTCTCTCTCTCCCTCTGCCCCTCCCCTTGCTAACTCTTGCTCACTTTCACTCTCTCAAAATAAATAAATCTTAAAAAAAAAAAAAGAGTCATAGTTAACCCCATGGCAAGACAGATAAAGAAAAAAGATTCAAGTAAACAAAATCCAGAATATTAAGAGAAGAGAACATAAAGAGGTTAAAAGAAACATGATAAAATATTGAGAATGGCAACAAACTTAAAAACTAGATAAAATGAAAATATTGCTTCCCAAATACATGTTAAAATTAGTCTGAGAAGAAATAAAATCTTGAATATATCAAAACCACTGATGAAGCTAAAATAGTAAGAATATAATTTAAGGGCCAAATCTTATGAGAGACACCAAAGAGACAGCACATTCTGATGGTTTTATATGTAATAGCTAATGTGCAATATCAACCAAACATTTTAGCAAAATATTATTCCTATCTTCTACAAGTTGCTCCACAAAAGAGAAGTGAGGGTGCTCTGAACTAACTTGATAATGCAGTAAAACATGGACTCCCAGACTGAATAAAGATAATGGATTAAATAAGTCTGTTCAGCTTCAAATAACAGAAAAACCAACCTCCTTTCTGTGGAAACAAAGCTCAGGCTGTTTTTATCTCTCTACTCTTGTCAGTGCAGCAGGCTGGCTTTGATCCTCATCCTTGTGGTTTCATGGCTGGAAGTGGACTGTTGCCAACTTCAAGTTTCATAACCCCCTTCAGGTCAATGAACGGGGAGAAATGGAGAGCCAGGTACATTCCTCTTCTTTATCACTCACACAAGAGTAACCTCCTCACGTGACGTCTGCTCCAATGTCTTTGGCCACAACCCGATCATGGGGCACAGTTACCCAGAAGGAGGTTAGGGACCTGAAGAACATGACGATTTTGATTTACTCTGATCAGAGGTCTTCAGAGGATATAGGAACGTGCCCTTTTTAGGGAATCTGAAAGGTCAACACTATTTTCATAACAATACTAAGATGTTATTTGCCTCCTTTGCTCTCAATTTTTCCACAAGTGTACAGTGGACTTTCCCAGAGACTACATATGTGATAATTATAATGTTAATGATCTGGTGGCTATGGGATGTATGCTTATGCATTTGTATGTCTTAAATATCTCAGTTTTAATTTTTAATACAGTGAATATCAACCGTTTAACCAATATAAAAGTTCTTTGGTGTCCTTAAAACTTTTGAAAAGTGTAAGAGGGCTTGCGAAAAAAGATTTCAAAACTTCTGGCATAGACTAATCAAGATCCTTAAACTGCTAGGAAGATAGCTGCACTGAAGAAACTGGAGTTTTATTAGCAAAGATGTAGGTTTTATCACTGAGTAGGAAGCTAATGAAGTCTGATCAATCTATGGAAGAAAACAAAATTATAGGACTACTCTCACCTTATAAGCAGTTAATTTCTAAGTGAATTATGAGGAAAATGACCACAACATTATATTAAAAATGGATACATCAGAGCAAGTAGGATTTAATTCTGGAATGCATAGATGGTTCATCATCAGAAAATTTATTAATGTAATTTGGCAATAAGTGGCCTAAACTATTAAAATCACATGATTAGCTCAATAGATGGATGATAAAGCTCAAAGCCAATTTTATAATAGTAAGGATCAGAAAATTATCAACTAAAGGGACCTTTCACCTGACAAAGAGTATTTACTAAAACATTTTAAGCAAACACCAGACTAGAAACATTTTTCAAGATCGGAAGCAACACAACAATACCCTTTACCATGGCACCTGTACAATACCAGTTTGGAGGCCCATATTTGGATTTATTTCTAGGATCCATATTTATTTCTGTGAACTTAAAACTAAATTTTATTTTCAGATGATATGGTTATCTAAAAGAAAGCCCAATAGAACCAAAGCTGAAAAAGAGAGCTTGCTAAATACGAAACTATACTACAAATATCATTGCCACTTTTCTGATCCAATAGCAAGCGACTAGAAACTAAAATTGAGGACACAAAACCTGGCCCCTATAAACTTAGAAAGTTAGACATTTGATCTTCTCTCCCTGCTGTAACTATTAAGAGAGCTAATGTGTCATTTAAGAAACATTTATTGATAAATACTGCAAAGTAGCAGCATCCTTGGTGATTGGCATGCAGCATTGTCAAAAAGACAAAGTCAAAACTAAAGGCATCTTACAGAATGGGAGAAGATATTTGCAAATGATATATCAGATAAAGGGCTAGCATCTTAGATATATAAAGAATTTATCAAACTCGACACCCCCCCCCAAAAAATAATCCCACTAAAAAATGGGCAGAAGACATGAATAGACATTTTTCCTAAGAAGACATACAGATGGCTAACAGACATATAAAAAGATGCTCAACATCACTCATCAAAGAAATAAGAATCAAAACTACATTGAGATATTACCTCACACTTGTCAGAGTGGCTAAAACAAAAAATACAAGAAACAAGTGTTGACAAGGATGTGGAGAGAAAGGAACCCTCTTGCACTGTTGGTTGTATTGCAAACTGGTGCAGCCTCTCTGGAAAACAGTATGGAAATTCCTCAAGAAGTTAAGAATAGAGCTAAGCTATGACCCAGCAATTGTGCTACTAGGCATTTACCCCAAAGACACAAATGCAGTGATCTGAAGGGGCGCCTGAACTCCAGTGTTTATAGCAGCAATGTCCACAGCAGCCAAACTATGGAAAGAGCCCACATGTTCACTGACAAATATAAGAAATTTAAAACGGAAAATAAAAATAATACAGAACCAAACTTTCTTACACTAGCTAGAATATCCAACATTGTGTTGACTAAGTGTGGTGAGCATGAACATCCTTGCTTTCTTCCTAATCTTAGAGGAAAAACATTCAGTCCTGTACCATTAAGCATAAGGTTAACCACGGCAGGTTTGTTTTCTTGTTGTTTTATATAGGTGGTCATCATCAAGTTGTGGGAGTTTCTCTATATACTTACTTTTCTAAGATTTTTATCAGGAATTGGTATTGATTTTTTTCCTATTTTTTGTATTAATTGATCATATAATTTTTCTTCTTTAGCCTTATTATGGTAAATGATATTTGATTTTTGCATTTGAACCATCATTGCATCTCTGGAATACACCTCACTTGGTCGTGATGTAGAATTCTTTTTATATATTGCTGACATCTATTTGCAGGTATTTCTGAGG
Source organism: Vulpes vulpes (assembly GCF_048418805.1). NCBI lineage: Eukaryota > Metazoa > Chordata > Mammalia > Carnivora > Canidae > Vulpes > Vulpes vulpes. The sequence continues at coordinate 45,826,565 of NC_132783.1, read as the reverse complement.
ATTTTTGCATTGATTTTTGTGAGGAATATTGGACTGTAGTTCTTTTTATATTGTCATCTGGTTTCGGTATGAGGGAAATACTAGCTTCATAAAATGAATTCCATTTCTATTTTTTAGGCAGGACTGTGCAAAGTTGGTGCTATTACTTCTTTAAACTCTGGTAGGATTTTCCAGTGAAACCATCTGGGCATGAAGATTTCTATTTGGGTTATTTTAAAATAATGAATTATGTTTTCTTATTGGTTATAGAGCTCTGCTGCTTTAGCTCTGTCACACAAATTTTAATATGTTATATTTTTATTTTCAGTTCCATGTATTTTTTGAGTCAACTTCTTTGACTCATGGGTTATTAACAAGTATGTTTAGTTTCCAAGTGTTTAGAGATTTTTCTATTACCTTTCCATTACTCATTTCTGCTTTGATTCCATCATGGTCAAGGAACACATTCTGTATAATTCAATTCTTTTAACTCTGATGAAGTTTGTTCCTGGGTTGCTGGTATCTTCTGCTCCAAGTCTGGGATTCAAGAGATAAAAAGAAAACCAGAGACACTCACCACTGTGTTCTTCTTCAGGTTCTCAATCCCTAGCCAGTCTACTTTCTTCCAGAAGAGGAAAGTGAAGCCTTGTTTTATCAAGGCATTTGGTTAACTATTTCACTGTGGCAGTGGTGGAAATGGTGGCTGGTAGCATACGGAGAAAGTAAAATATATGTGCGTGTGTTTGTGTTGGGTCATACCACTTAAAAAATTTCTACATAGATCTATATGTGTGAATAAAGAACTAATAGGAAAATAATCAAACAATAGCATCTTATAAGAAAATATAATTTAACAGAAAATTACAGGATAGATTAAGAACTTCTAGAAGTTGGGATGCCTGGGTGGCTCAGCTGTTGAGAGTCTCCCTTTGGCTCAGGGCATCAAGTCCCTCATCAGGCTCCCTGCATGGATCCTGCTTCTCCCTCTGCCTATGTCACTGCCTCTCTCTCTGTGTCTGTCATGAATAAATAAATAAACAAAATCTTAAAAAAAACTTCTAGAAGTATAAATGACTGAAAAAATCAGAAACAGAAACACAGATAAGTATTACTAGCATTATAAGAAATCTTTCTACAGGGCAGCCCCCGTGGCACAGCGGTTTGGCGCCGCCTGCAGCCCAGGGCGTGATTCTGGAGACCCTGGATCGAGTCCCACCTCAGGCTCTCTGTATGATGCCTGCTTCTCCCTCTGCCTGTGTCTCTGTCTCTATGAATAAATAAATAAAATCTTTAAAAAAAAGAAATCTTTCTACAAAAGAAGTATATAGCTGTATAGCATTAAAAGTACATAGTCATATATAGAGAGTGTCTATAAATATTTATGAGGAGGCCAGTAAGATTTGAATAGACAATTCGCAGAAGAGGAAGCATGCATAGGTAATTATTAAATAATCATGCTTTATAACAGTTTAAAAACAGAAGTTAACGATTTTCTAGATGATGTGTCTTTGAATATTTATTGTGTCACATATATACTACACACTAGATATCTGATTGTAACTTAAATCAGGCACATTTGATAGAAAGAAATTTTATAACAATGATACAGTAACTTCCTTTAAGACAAGAAATAGCCATCTAGGTTCTTACTGCCAATGATCGCATTGCCAACATGGCAGTAAACAAGCTTATGTATTTCCTTCAGCATCTACATGATTATTTGCAAGTAAATAACATGGTGCTGCGCTTTCGTATAAACTTCATATTCATTGTGAAGTAAGCTAAAAGATAGTGAAGATCTATATATCCCCTTTCTGAATGATCTCTCAGCCTCCTGAGAGCTCAGCAAACTTTCTCTGAAATGCCAGATAAAGCAAAACATCTTAGGCTTCATAGGCCACAGGATCTCTGTTGCAACAATTTGACATCGCATTTGTCAGGGAGGAAAAACTCTCCTCCACCCTCTTAAGTTTGTATTTAGGGCCAGCAAATTAAACTGACAAAAGACAGATTAGCAAGAGAAAAGACAAGGTTAATTCTTGTTTGTTCACAGGACAACTCACAGAAAACTGTGGCTTAAAGAAAAGGTTAGAATTTGGGGCTTATATACCATTTTAATGTGGGAAAAGTTGGAGGACAAAGGGCATTTATGGGAAAACAAATCTCTCTTAGGAAAGACAAATGGACACTCAGGAAAATAGATAGGAGATATGAGAGTTTTGTAACAATTTCCTTTTAGACAATTTCTTATTCCAGTGCTGACTTCTTATCTCCTTGATAGAAGTCATCATCCCAGGTTATGAAATTCTGAGGAAGGGATTTATGACAATTGAATTCTTTGGGGAGGCTTTGCTTTTTGGAAGGGGAGTTCAAACAAAGCCTTTTTTACATCTCTTAACTCTCAAATGTCTTCAGCTCAAAATAATTCTTATGTCACAGTAGTATATTCTGGAGTCCTTCACAATGTTATATGAAAGCAGTCATAGACAATATATAAATGAATGGGGATGGCCATGTTTCAACATACCTTTACTTGCAAATACAGGCATCAGCCAGGGAGCCATGGCTTGTGGATCTCCAACTCTAGATTTTGCCTGTAATTTCAGGACATACACACTAAATATAGACAATAGTTAAGCAGTCAACTTTGATTAGTAACGGTAGTGAAGATTAATGTACATGGTTTGTCAAGAGCCTCCAACATTGAGTTTCCACAGTTTTTATAATGCTGTTTTTGTAAAAGTGGAAAATAATAGCACATAATGTTTAGAGAATTAGGTAATAATTGTCTATGTGGAAGAACGTGACTTTGGAAACACACAAACAGCTCAGATTTCTGGCTCTGCCATTTACTAGTTGTAGGTCCAGGGAAAATAATGTCTGCAAGCCTTAGTTTCTTCATTTATAAAAGAGAGAGAATGATATCTATCTCATAGGGTTATTGTGAATATTAAAACAAAAATACATAAAAGCAATTAGCTTGCTCCTTAGCATGCGGTAACCTCTAAATAACTCATGGCTAAGTTATTGTTTATAGTTTATTATGTATTAGTAAATAGTTTCATTAGAGGGATGATGGAGAAATGAGCATTTGGGCTATGCTATTATCCCTGTAATAGATTTGATATCTGCACCTTGAACCATTCAGTTTTAATGATGATAATTACCACCGAAAAACAACATGGCCTATATTTTAAAATCAGGAACATCCCATATTATTTTGTTCAGAATTCTGAACAAAAAACTTGTCCTAGAGCCCCTTAGTAGTTAAGATAAAAGAAAATACTAATGAAATAGGCACAAGCGGCAGTTTGAAAACTGAGCATTTGAAAGATGAAGAGGCTACATCAGTTATCACAATAAGGTCAGAGCATGGTTCTTGTGCCCTTTTTTTCTGGACTGCCTAATTTTATGCAGGGTGACTAGTAACTGAATAAGAGTAGTGCATTAAATTATAATATGATGAAATAAATCACTATCAAGCATAGGAGAAGCTGATGATATCACCTCCTCTAAAGTCAAAAATGCTTTCTTCATCCTTATCTCTCATCAGGGAGCACTGACACACTAATGACATCTGGGTTTCTTTCAAACCAGTGGATTTTGGGCAGGGTTGAAAGTTTTTTTTCTTTTTCTTTCAATGGTTCACAGCCCCAATTAGGAACAAAATTAGCCACTGTCAGGGGATGGATGATTCTTTCCACAGAAGACTTCTTCCTAGTAAATTTGAATTGCAAATGTCAAAACCCCTAAAGAAAATGAAGGCAAAATAAATAAATAAATAGTGAGGTTTTTTGTTTTTTGTTTTTAAAGAGCAGCAGTAATTCATTATCAGGCAATTAGGCTTGCCATAAGCTCCCATTTCTCAGTTTAGAATATCTCGGTCAATATTGGCAATATAATTATGATAAAGGTTGAAGACACCGTGCAGCACTCAAATGTTAACCATTTACAAACAATTTGTCTTTAATGACAGACAGGAGAGCATCTAATTACACACAGCATTTCAAGAAAGGCTGACTATTTGCCAAACAGCACTCCATTTGATTGCCTTTAAAGTGCAGCCCTGGGTTGTTAAAAGGAAAATAGAATTTTTGGCTCCAGGTAATTAACTTTCCCCGCTGTTCTTTTCTGAGGCCCTAATAAAGGCCCTTTGAAGTCTTCATTACAGATGGGTATTTGTCAAGGCCAAAATAGTAATGCACAGCCCAAGTCCTTCAAATAACATTTTCCTTTAGCATTCCTCTGTAAAATCTTTGAAATGACTAATAATGGCCTGAAAGGTGCAAAGGGCAAGACTCATGGCCTGAAATAAGTCATCTATAGGGCTGAGACAAGACAGCCCCCAAAAGGAAAGTAATACCAAACTGAAGGAGGATAGAGAGAGATTATTTGAGATGGAGATTATTTTCAACAAGGCTGGTTCTTCAAAGTGTTGTGAGAAAGTACAAAGGGAAAAAAAAATGAAAGTATGAAAAGTAAAGACAACTGAGAAAAACTAAAGCATAGCTTCAAATACATACATGATCATAGGAATTCATTATTGACTGGATGGGCCCATATTTAGGAGCATTTGGCTTGAAATAGGAGTAAGGGTGAAATTAGTTATAGAGTTGGTCTGCTCCATTTGTCTCAGAGATAACTAGATATATTTCTAGCACTTCTTTTTCTCCTAAGAGTCCAGCATTTATAGAATCTATTTGAAGAGAACTCAGAAGTGCATTTCATAGGCTCTTGATAGTGCCAATGTGCCATGGATTTTCTCAAAACCCCTTCCTTTATTAACTAAAGTGCATGAAGAGACTCTGAATTATTGATTTGCTTTTGTTAAGACTTTTCTGCCCAGCTTCTTCAGTATTCTCAACACAAGTTTCATAGAGCTGGTGATGAGCTCTCTAATTTTGAGGGGCTCATATGTTTATATATTTTTTCAGAATATTCAAAATAGAAGGGATTCAGCATTAATGAAATACTCACTTTGTGTCACATTTTCATTTTCTCTCTTAGGCTCCTGCTTTTATGTGGCTGCAGGGGTATTTAAATTATTTAGTCTCCTCCTGGTTTCAATTCCTAGGAAGCAGCCTAGACTTCACCTTCACCATTCCCTTCATCATAATGTTTACTTGTCTGACAAAACTCAGTTCATGGCTACATCATATCTCATCTGCAAATCTTGGATTCCATTTTCCTAATACATCCCGATTCCAACCACTTCTCACACTAGTTCAAATCACCATGACCTGCTCTTTAAAGATATTGCTGCAATTTCCACTGACTTCTACCCTTGCTCACCCCATGATTCTCCCCTACACTGCCAGAAAGACACTGAAATCCTATGTCAGATTATACTACTCCTCTGTTTACAACCAACCCATCAATGAACTCATTCAAAGGAATATATATATGCAACATAATATATACACGAATATATACATACATACCCACTTATAGATCCATTTAAATGACTCATTTCTTCATTCTAGTCAAATGCTACCTTATGAAAGACACTTCATCTGACAACTCCAACTAAAAGAGCATCCTTATTCCAATATTCTCCATCTTCTTAACCCACTTCATTTTCTTTCAAAGCATCATCCAAATATATATCCTATATTTGGAGCTTTTTTCTGTTGTACCCCTATAGAAGGCAGTCCCCAGGAGAGGGAATCTTCACTGGATCGTTCACTGCTATACCCCTGAAACAGGTGATAATGAATGAATGGATGATAGATGAATCTATGGTCTTCTATTTTGTGTCCTCCAGTCACTGAAGATTCCAAGTTAAAATGTACTATCACTTTTTTTATGATTCTCAAGGCAGTTTCTTCCAAATGTTGAAACATTTGAAACAAAGAGCATTACGTTTCTATGTTACTCGTACCCAGTAGCTTATAAATACATGTTCATCCATTTGTTCATTTCAAGGAGCTTACAATTCAGGTGGATGCTGTGTTGGGGATGCATCAACACCATACAGTATGTTACTGAACAGAAACAATCATTAAATACCACATTTGCTTGCCTAAACCAATTCCATTTTAGGTATAGCTCCAAATCTTATTTTTTGGGGGGGAAATATGACAGTTTAAATATACCAGGTGTCTTACTCATTTCCTAGCACTGCTCTACCCAAGTATCACAAACTGCATAGTTTAAAACCAGAAAAATTTATTATCTCACAGTTCTGGGGGTTCAAAGTCTAAAACCAAGGTGTCAACAGTGTCATATGCCCTTCAAAGCCCCTAGAGGAGGATCTTTGTTTGGATCATTCAGTTTCTGGTGTCCCCAGGTATTCCTTGGCTTGTTATAGCACAACTTCAGTCTTTGCTACTGTCTTCGTGGCCATCTTGCCTCTGAGTCTGTCTCTTCTTCATATAAGGATTCTAGCCATATTAGATTAAGGGCCTACCCTACTCCAGCATGATCTCATTTTAACTAGTTACTTCTGCAATAACCCTATTTCCAAATAAAATCACATTCTGAGGTACTAAGAGTCAAGACACCAACATATTATTTTGAGGGACACGATTCCACCCCACAGCACTAAGGAAACAAAACCTCATATATCTCCTGCCATGGAGACTGTTCCTTTATTCATTTTACCGACATTTATTCAGTCATTTTTTTCTTACACACATTGCTAGATTCAGGCAATAAAAATAAATTAGACCTAGTTCTTATCTGAAAGGAGATACAGAAATAAACAATTAAAATATGATGTTTAGGTGCAATACTGGTGCTATGACCACAGTGCCATAGAGGCAAAGATTAGTATGTGATTAATTCTGCTTGTGAGACCAGGCTAGCAATTACAAAGATAATTTTTTGAAGTTAATATTAATGGAAGTATAAAAGCTAAGCAGGCAGAAAGATCAGAGGAGGCATTTTAGATATGAGTCCATTCAATGCACATATATTGAGCACCTGCTGTGTGCTAAACATATAAGAAGTTAGATGCTGGCATACAGATATAATTTGTATTCGTTTTGGGGATAGAGGCATTAAATGCTCCTGTCTTGATGGAATATTAATTTAGTGGGGAAGACAAAAAGTAAACAGAAAAGCATAACAGAATGTGATAAGCACTATGACGGGCTATAAAGGAGGATGGGAAGAAAGATAATTAGGTTTGAATGCCATGTTAAATGATTCGGCAATATCATGAAGACTATTATATAGGGGAGTCACATGATTAGACATTTTGCTAAATGAAAAAAAAAAAGACTCTTATCAAGCTTCCTATTGCAGAATGAAGGATTCTTCACACTGTCCAGTGTCTTGTTTTTATTTCATTTTAAGTTCAGATTTTCACATATCCATACCCATATGCCCTTTGCTAGGTGTTGCTTGGATGCTGTGTTTTTTAATCATCATCCATAAATTAGCCAGCCAGGGCCTAAAACAAACAGATAATAAGAAAGGAATAAAAATTGAGAGCCAAATTTCTATCTTTCTCTAGGACTTCAAGCTATGAACAAATGGAAAGGGAAGGAAAGTACCAAGTCTTTGGTAATATGAAGTTAAAGTTTTTCTGAGCATTATTAAAAATGTAATCTCCTTTGAATCACTGGATTTTGCAGTAAGAATGGATTTGGGAAAAATCTTCATTAACCAGACTCCAGAGTTTTTACTAAACTCTTCATAATTCCCTTTTTTAAAGGTATCTCATAAATAAGAGTTTTATATAATTAGACATGTGAAAATTACAAGGAATTGATTTATGTGTATATATATGTGTATATATATGTGTATATATATTATGTGTATATATAAATATGAGTATACATGTTATGGTTTCACCTTTTTAAATGCACATGGATGAAGTTGTATAATACACTGGTCTCTGGAAGCCACCTAAAGAAAAATGACAGAACTTCTAAAATTGCTAAGCGTAAGCATAAAGTACTATTTTCAAGGAAAAACTTCTACCCTCTTAGTTAATTCTTGGGGACCTGTGAATGCAACTGACAGAAGATGGGTTAGGAAGACAAAAAAAAAAAAAAAAAAAGATTTTAATACATAACCTAGAGCATAAGGGAGTTGAACGAGAAATACGACTCAGTGTGGTGCTTAGAATTTAGGGCTCATAGACTAAGGGGATAGGGAGAAGAAAACTTAACGGAAGTAAAATAAATTCTTAGAAGGGGGTGTAGAGAGAAAGACACTTAAGGGAAAACAAATGACATTTTGGTAAAATAAATAAGCCCTTAGGAGAACAGATGGGCAAGGTGATAGTTTTGTGACAAGGTAGGTCTTTTCCGAGTGCTAACTTTTTTTTTTTTTTTTTTTTTTGTCTCTGGTGATAAGAATCAGTCTTTCCTGGTTGCTCTCCAGGGGATTTATGACAATTGGATTCTTTTGGGAGGCTCTGCTTTTAGGCAGATAAGAGATTTCAGAAACTCAAATGCTTAAAATAATTGTTATGCCACAGTGGCGTGTTTGAGATCCCTTCGTGAGAACAGAGGGACGGGGACAGGTACGGGCCTTGGCAGAGAAGTGGAGACAATAGGATCCTCGCTCTGTTCTAAGCACCTAAGGTGAAGAAGAATAATCTCATTTTTCCCGTGCTCTCACTTTGCGACGGGGCGGCTAACACGGCCAATGGAGGGTTTCAGGATACACAGGTTTCACCTCCAAGTTTTAACTCCGGGAATAACGAGCTCGTGGCTTTTGTTCTTATCCCTCTGCTCCTTCATTACCCTTTGCTTTTTACAGGGAGGAATAATAAATAGCTTAAATCAGCCCAAGTCTTCTCTGTCTCAGTTATTTTCTAACAAGATTTATAGTTAAAAAAAAAAAAAAAAGTCCAGTCCTGATAGTAAAAGAATTTTAATTAGGACTTTGAAATCCGAAGCAGTATACAGCCGCGTGTGCGCTGAGGAACTAAGGGGGCTCGGAGCATCCAGAGTAGGGAGCCCGGGACCTGAGGGCGGGGCGGGGCGGGGCGGGGCGGGCCCCAAGGGCTCCCCTGGGGAGGGCTGCGGGGGGAGGAGGGCTGCGGGGGAGGAGGGCTGCGGGGGAGGAGGGCTGCGGGGGAGGAGGGCTGCGGGGAGGAGGGCTGGGGGGGGAGGAGGGCTGTGGGGGAGGAGGGCTGGGGGGGAGGAGGGCTGGGGGGAGGGCTGCGGGGAGGAGGGCTGCGGGGGGAGGGCTGTGGGGGAGGAGGGCTGCGGGGGAGGAGGGCTGCGGGGGAGGGCTGCCGGCGAGGGCTGCGGGGGAGGAGGTGTGCGGGGGAGGAGGTGTGCGGGGGAGGAGGGCTGCGGGGGAGGAGGGCTGGGGGGAGGGCTGCGGGGAGGAGGGCTGCGGGGGGAGGGCTGCGGGGGAGGAGGGCTGCGGGGGAGGGCTGCCGGCGAGGGCTGCGGGGGAGGAGGGCTGCGGGGGGGCAGGGCTGCGGGGGAGGAGGTGTGCGGGGGAGGAGGGCTGCGGGGGAGGAGGGCTGCGGGGGGGGAGGGCTGGGGGGAGGGCTGCGGGGGAGGAGGGCTGGGGGGAGGGCTGCCGGCGAGGGCTGCGGGGGAGGAGGGCTGCGGGGGGGCGCTGCTGGTGAGGATGCTGCCTGGGGGGGGGGCTGCCTGGACGCCCAGCGCTCCCCGAAGGAGCCTCCGGCCCGTGGCTCAAGAACCTGCGTGGGCCCGCGGACGGCGGCGAAGGTGCCCAGGCACTTCCAGTCACTACATTCCCTCCTCGCAGGCTCATTCTGACACCACTACGATCAAACACTCTTGTAAATTATCTGTACTAAACACATGTGATATAAAATGTGACCCTAAGGGCTTTGTTTTTTAGAGGTTTATTTAAGCTTCTTTTTTTTTTTCATATTAAAAATATATTTCTCTTTTTTCCGTAGACCCATAATGCCCTCTTGCTCTCTAGTTTTCCATCATAAATTCTGTGGTTATAGCTTCTATTCTTTTCCATTTTTTTTACTCACTTTTATATACAGATGAGAGATTTTAAAGGCACTCTCATTTGCTGAATGTAAAAACTGAAGTGCAACTGAAATCCTTAGAAGAGCAAACTCTGTCTATCACACACCATTACCTTCTACATTGTTTGTGATTACTGGGCTTGAACTTAACAAAAGGCTTCAATCCCACCTTTTTGAAAGAATCTATTAAACAAAACAAAACCCATGAGATCTGGGGGGCAAAAAGAAAGAAAGAAAGAAATATCTGACCCATTTTTAGCATGCTAAAATAAACCACCAGCACCATCTATCAGGAGATTTCAAACAATGGCAGTAGCACACACTTGATCCAAATGGAAAGATCTGAGTTAAAACCTGTCAGTATGCCTAACGGTCTTTAGTTAATTATCTAACTGTTGTCCAGTTCAAACTCAAAACACACTTCTTACATGCAAAATATACAAAATATAATGTGCATGTGTGCACATCTGTGTATATTCATTTTTGTGTGAATATATACACTCTGTAAAAGTGGGGCAAACACAAGGTCGAACACAGTAGAGCCATATCAAGGTGAATCTAAAAAACACTCATTGTAAAGATTTTTCACATACTAAATATGGGCTCTCAAGCACCTAATGACAACAAAAGAAAGATGAGCAGTTATAAGATTTATAGTGGCCCAGAACTTAAAACTCTATTTCAACTGAAGTATTAACTCTATTTGGAACAAATAAATAAATAATCTCACAGAGCTTGTGACTAATCAGAGTTGTGCTCTGATTGCATTGTCCAGCATATTCAGCAAGTTTCTATGACTACCATTGAAATAGGAAAGCAGTGACTAAATAAGTTAAGAACTACTTGAGGGTAAGTGTGGAGATCTTGACCATTGTCACAAGTTCTAAAACTCTGATGATTGCAGTCTTCATTTGAGAAGACTTCATTTCATTTTTCTTTTCAAAAAATTGGGCTTTGCCAAAAGAGAGTATATAATACATAGATATAATTATGGAACTTGTAATCTAGACTAAAAATAAGAAGAATGTTTTTTTTTTCTTTTGCTTGTGTTTTAGAAATAAAACTTGCTAACATTATTGGTAATCTACTTTCTTAGCAATCTCCTCTAAATGTCCAATTCCCATTTATCTGATCAAAAAGACACAGCATTAGTGACTTTATAAAAATGTTCCTTGGTCCAGTCCCTCATGCTATCCTGACCCATATAACATTTTGAAGATATTATTTTAGGAGATCAGAAACAAGTGAAAACTCTGAAATCCCAAGCCAAACCATCTTGTTTACCCTATGTATGAATTTCCCCTGTCCTGACCGTCCCCAGCATTAGGAGAAGAGGGGTGCAAATTAGGACTACACTCCAAAGAATTATCCTATTGGTATAGATATCCTTAGCTGCTGCAACATCTGTTGTAGACACTGGTTAGAATAAGCACTATTAGTTTTGGAGAAAACTCAAAGTGCAGTCTTTATTGTCTCGCTTTGGCTCTATATTAAAAGTGAGATATTTTATTCAGCAATTTTCCATCTAGTGACACAACGGGACTCATGATGAGTGATGGACAGGTGGATGATTGAGTTGTTTTTGAGATAAGAACTGCTTAGCGGAAGAGTTATGGACCAAAGCAGCCAATAAAACCATCTACAAAGAATAATGGACAGTGATGACAGAGCTATAAGCACAGCAGGAAACATTTTTAGCTCCCTTTCCTGTCATGGGGGTGCACTTTCCTCTGCATTAGCCAGGATTGGGTCAACACCTGCAATATAATGCATTTTAAAACTCAAATGTGAGCTCACCCTGCTCCAGAGAAAAATGTTCTATCCAATTCCACCTTCAGCTCTGTGGAACTCTTGTGATTGTGTAACTACCTAACAAACACAGGGGTGGCTGGGCATTGCAAGAAGAAAATCAGCCAATTTACGACAAATTCTTAGCATCTGGTAATCCCAACTTTTTACCTATAGAGATTAAATGACCTCATCAAAATGACAAACCTTGACTTCTCTCTCAACAGCAAATATAGAAAGTGTTGAGTGAGCATAATTTATTCCTGTCACCTAATTTCAGTTTCACCAATGTGTTTCTAAGATATTATTGATGAGAAGTGGAGAAGAGTGGTGGGAGTAAGAGAAGTCCTGACTTGAACTTAAGCTGCTGGTACTCTGGGACATAACTGGGAAACGTGAAGAGTAGAGAAGCCTAATTTTATGAGACAGTAAAAATATCCTGGGAAATACTCAGGCTTAGAGACTCTAACTCACTCATACTTTTTGAAGGGGGCAAGAGCCAAGAGAGTCTGTCGTTAAGATTTTCCCAATGGATATGTGACCAAGGGGAGTGCCCCATTAATAACAACAAAAACTTGACTTTCCAAAGATCTTGGTAAGTCACAGTAAACCAGAGGGGGACATAAGTATTCCTTGGACTGGTTGACTTTATGTGTTACATCTTCAAATAGGTAGGAAATATTTTTGTATTCAGTGCACAGTAAGTCAAGGAGAAATTAATCTTTTCTTTAATATTGTTTAAAAACCAAATTCACTTACTATTTCATTTTCATTGTCTGAATCAGACCTGGTATTCTGAAAATAGTTTGCACACCATCTCACTTTTCTTTGGTGCTTATTCTTCTTTAGCCTTCTTGTGATTTTCTAAAACATTTTGGGAGGCACAGTGAGCTATTTACAAAGATAACGAAAAAAGAAAATCAGTCTCAGTAAATAGCACTATGCCAAGTATTATTATTTTCAAGTTTTCAATTATCTGTGATCACTGACTTACAACTAATCAAAGTGTGTGACTTTGCAAGAATTGACAGGAATATAACTATGTTAGTGAGGACTTGATGCCGTTACCGTATTGTGGTTGCATTTGGTTTAGTTTTATCAACTTACATCCTGTGGCCCAGTCCATTTCATGGGGAGTAAACATCACAGTATACCAGTAATGTTTCATTTTTATTACATATGGATAGCAGAGCTACACCCTCGCTGATCCACTCTTTCTCAGATTCTTCAACAGAACAAAATTAGCTCTGCTCAATACCTTTCATCTCAGAGAAACCTTTCTCAGTGAGAGACCCACTGGTCTCCAACTTTCCCTTAATGCGGTACACAATGGTAGGGGGTATCCTATTTCATTTTTCTCGTGTTTATGTGAATTTCTTCCTTCAGCCTCTCTGTCCTTTCCTTAGTCCCTCCTCTCCATGGAAGAAGGATTGGCTGCCATGATTGGTGAGATGTGGAAATCTGGTGCCTACTGTTTCCTGTTCTTCAGTGGGTGAGGAAGCAGCTCATGCCTTGGGGGCCTTGCTATTTGTCCTATTATCAGGGCTCAGTGGATATGAGATTTCCTCTTGCAGCTTATCTGTGTCAACAAACTGCATATCCTGTGTTCCTAAAAAGAGTTTTCCAAGATCAGAACTCAGGCAATAGCTAGTAGGTGATCCATGTAGTCAAAATCCCATGGTGTGTTTTCTAATTCATCTCCACCGGTAATAAAGCTAATATTTTAGTCTGTATTTATCAAGCTCCTGTGTCTGCTTTTCCACTGGCTCTAAACTTGAGGTGAAGGAGGAAGATGTACTATATGGTCGTATTCAAACCCTCAATTCATAGATCTACCACCTCTGAAGCTCGAGGGCACTGTTCCCAGAGAAGACAATGGCCTTGGCAGATTCTCAGGAGCCTACACAGGCAGCCCAGGGAAGAAGAAAAAGTAGGAAATTGTCGATGGCATCTGGCTGCTGACTAGAGAGTATTTATAGGAATATGAGATATTCTTTAAAAGTTCACAAAACCACTCGGGGCAGGGAGGCTGGATTTCCAAGGAGGTACAGTGAACTTGAAATCACTTGTTGTAAACTATGGAATCAAAACATGTCAAGTCATTATTATATATGGGATCTCAGACTAATGAAATCTGAGGAAAGCTAGGCCACCTGCACATAAATCTTATGGTTTTAAGCAACTGATTTGTTCAAAGCACTTTTTTAAAAATGTCAGTTAATTATAAGAATATGTTCATGAGATAGGCAGGATAAGTACACTGTTCCTATTTCACATGTGGGAAATGGAGGCGTGGAAGGCTAGACATGATCCTATGCTATAAAGTTAGCAAAGAGTGGAGAAGGATCAGATAATATATGTTCTCTAACTTCTAGACTGACTTCATAATACATCACTTAGAATTCCTTAAGTCTACAAATTCTCCTTCCCAGAAATGTTTGTACAGAATTTTGCAGGAGTACAAAATTATTTAGATGTAACTGGATTCAAAAGTAGAGAAAAACTGGTGAATGGGATGTGCCCTCAGTGATCCCTGACTCCTGGTATTCATGCCCGTGTGTAGTCATTGCCTTTTGAGTGTGAATGGGACCTGTGACTTGCTTCTTGCCAACAGAATCTGGCAAAGGTGATGGATATCACTTCTATCATTAGGATATGTAGGATCGTAGTTTCTGTCTGCCAGAAGAGTCTCATTTTAGCTCTGTCTCTTGCTGGCTTTGATGCAACAAACTGCCATATGAACATGGCAAGAACAGAGGGAGACCTCAGCCAACATCCAGCAAGGAATTGGGTCCTGCCAACAACAATGTGAGTTTGGGAGTAGAGCCTTCCCTAGTCAAGTGTCAGATGAGACCCCATCCCTGGTGGATACTTTGTTGCAGCCTTTTGAGACCCTAAAGCAGAGGCCCCAGCTAAGCCAGGCCCTAATTCCTGACCTTGGAAACTGTTAGGTAATAATTACGTATTACTTAGCGGCTAAGTTTGTGGTAATTTATTATGCAGCAATAGATAACTAAAGTGGTTTTCAATAAAACAACAGGAATCTTCTTGCAGATATAAGCTACAAATAGCCTAACAATTATGTTTCCTGTCATCAGCCTGTTTCATAGGCTACCCTAACTTGTACCAGCTAATATAATAACCACCGGTGTCTGGTGATCTTGTACAGCAGACATCGTCATCTTACTGTGATATCTCTTACCTCCTTGGCAGAATTTAAAGCTCAGTTGTCTACCATCAGGCACCACAAGGCCAAAATCATTTATTACAGAGCACTTAAGAACATCTCTGTATTAACAAGTCCTTGTCACATAAACATTAATGGAAAGCATAACTCAGTCTCAAGGTACCTTATGGAACATTTATCCTGAATTGCTTTACCAAGGCCTGGAAACAGGTGATCCAAATTCTCCTCTGATGATGTATGCAGCCTGGGACTATTGTGACAGAAGAAGGAAGGGAGAGAAAGGAAAGAAAAAAAAAGATATCAACCTCCTTACGTTGTTCCCAGGCAGCTTTCTATCTGAGTGTCAATTTTTACTAAAGGTCTTTTATTCCTTCTTTTATCCATGCAAGTATTGGAAATGAGGAAGAAATTGGTTTAATAATTTTCTGAGAAATCAGCTAAATTCTAATGTTTGATCACATTCAGTTACAAAAATGTCAAGTGCATTTCCATTTAGAGTGCTTGCTTAAATAGCCGTGCAAATGGGGAACACCCGAAAATCAGCATATATCATGAGAGAGTTTTGAGTTTTTTTCAGTACACACTTGCATTAATCCACTCTGTTACTCTTGAAAATAATGCATTTTTCCAGCACATCATTCCTTAAATGAGGGTGATCCATCACCACTGGAGATTCACCAGTGAGGCACATTAATAAAAGCAGACAGATTCAGTGTGTTTTCTTTGGGAAGGTTTGCTTCTCTTGAGTACAACGTTTGGTTGCTTATGATGAAAATCCAACCCAGATGTTTCCACAATTCTTGGTTTCCTTGCTAGGACATTTCCCTAGATAATAGCCTATCATAATTCTCATTCTACTCTTCATTAAGGATCTGTTCATCTCAACATATTCCATGTGCTGTAAGGGGATGGGATTTTTCTCTCCTCTTCTGAAAACTAAAAAATAGTATAGTGACAAATTAGACATCTACCCTGATTGACTCAGAACTACATTGTGATTAAAACATACACATAAAAAAAAAAAAAGGAAAAAAAACAACATACACATACACACATTCAAATACTCATTGAACAGAATCAGTGAGGCTCAGACATGTAGAATTCAGACAGATTTCACATTTTTATCACATATTTTTCATATCTTAAATATTTCTGGACCATTTGCTCCCTGAAAATGAGTAATAATGGGCTGTATGGGAGAACTGAATATTTAAATTTCAGTATTTAATTAGATTAAAAATTAGCTAAGCAGTATTTTATTGAATATGGTATTTCTCTCCTAATCCAACCCCCCTTTTTTATATCATTCCAAAATATGTATAAGTACATCACATATTTAGGCACCACTATTGATTTTGTGCAATTTAATCTCTAATTCTTGTTACTATATTTTAGAAAATGGACTTTATATCCAGAAGGAGGCAGCTTGGGCCTTGAGCAATGTGGCTGCAGGGCCCTGCCAACACATCCAGCGGCTGATCGCTTGCGGCATGCTGCCTCCCTTGGTGGCTCTGCTAAAAAATGGAGAATTTAAAGTCCAGAAAGAGGCTGTTTGGACCATGGCTAACTTCAGAACTGGAGGCACCATAGACCAGTTGATCCACCTTGTCCACTCTGGAGTCCTGGAGCCACTGGTGAATCTGCTTACCATCCAAGACACCAAAATTGTTATCATCATCCCTGATGTTATCTCTTTTATCCTCCAGGCAGCAGAGAAGCTTTCAGAGAAGGAAAATCTGTGTCTTCTGATAGAAGAAATTGGTGGCATTGATAAGATTGAGGCTTTGCAACTTCATGAGAATCCTCAGGTTGCCCTGACTGCTTTGAACATTATCAAGAACCATTTTTGTGAGGGAGAAGAAAGTGGTGCAATATTACCAGCCCTGGACCAAGAAAATGAATTCTTAAACTGCTTAACAAAAAAATACCAAGGCCCCAGGACTTCTAAACAAAGGACCAAACCCTAATGGGTGACTTCTTTGAGAACCTTCTATGAATTGGCTTGGCACGGGTGTAAAGCTTTTTAAACTAAATGTTAATAAAATTTTCAACAACAAAAAAAAAAAGTGAGGGAATTTTTCGGCATAGCTACATTTTAGCTTTAATGAGAAGACTTCATCTTTGTATTCATTTTGATAATTCCACACTTAAAATATATGTAATGATTGAATTGAATGTTTATATCTAAGTGTTGCATCAAATATTGAATCGTCTCAATAATACTGAGAATAAAATATTCTTAATCTATAAGTTATCAATCAGTGTTAATATATGTAACATGTTTATAAAAATAAGAGTAATATAAAAACATAATGACCAGATTTATGAAAACTCCCTAGAGTTTTATGTTATTCTCAGTAAATAGATTTGAGGAAATTCAATCAAGTAAAAACAATTGATAAAGTATTTATTGATTAATCATAGCAACATACTTATGTGACAGATCTATGGGGCCATAGATTATTTGAAACATAATTTACAAAAAATCATCAGTAGAAACTGTGATGAGTATCTAATTGCATGAAGTTGCCAAAAAATGGGAAGGGTTTTAAAAGAGAAGAGAATTACCATAGACCAAGATTTAAGATCAGGAAAAGTCATATGTCCCTATAAAAAGTAAAACTGGCCTAAAGAGAGAAATGGTACATTCATATCAAATGAGGGTATCAGCACAAAGAAAAGTACTAAAGAAACAAATTGGAATTTCAGAGCAAACACTGAGTCTGAAAGAAGAACTTGGTATATGGGCAGCCCGGGTGGCTCAACGGTTGAGCGCCGCCTTCAGCCCAGGGTGTGATCCTGAAGACCCGGGATCAAGTCCCACATCCGGCTCCCTGCGTGGAGCCTGCTTCTCCCTCTGCCTGTGTCTCTGCCTCTCTCTCTCTCTCTCTCTCTCGGTCTTTCATGAGTAAATAAATAAAAATTCTTTTTAAAAAAAGAAGAACATGGTATGAAACAAAGGAGGAGATAAGAAATAGATTTTCATGTTTGATTTTTTCCTTATAATTTTCTGAGGTTGGCTGAAAATTTCATAGTACCAGACCATGAGATCAAATTAGAGGTACTAATTTTTAATCACAAACTGGAGTTACTATGTAGAAAGTTACCAGTGAGTAGCACTCGACCCAAACTACTAGAACAACCTGCGTAAGCACCAAAATGGGGTTTTAAAAAAAATCGGAGAATTGAATATGCAAAGAAACTAAAATGAACTAAAATTCCATAAGTTGTGAGCACTTGTGTGCTAAATCAGCCTTTTTACAGAGATAAATATTATTTACTTTGGTCTATTATGTATAAAGTCTGCCATAAAAAGCAACAATAACGATAATAATAAAAGACACAACAAAAGAAACAATATGAACTTTGATGTAGGGAGAAAATAATCAAAGGAAATAGAGCTAGAATTGGCTTCAGTGCTGGAATTATCACAGACTTTAAAATAACTAGGGGAAATGTTCCTACTCAAGGATGCGGACAATATGCATGTATAGACAAGGAATTTTAGCAAAGAGGTAGACACTATAAAAATGGCAAACATGAAAAATACATTATCAGGTTTTTTTTTTCCTATGAGATTAGCAGAAGACCAGACATAGCAGAAATATCAGTTGAAGATCTATTAATAGAAATTATTCAACATGTAATCCAAAGAGGAGTAAAAAGGCAGAGAACACCTGAGATCTGTGGAACAATATCAAAGGGTGTAATTTATGTGTAATTGAGGTCTCAAAAGAAAAGAGAAAATGGTCCAGAAGAACTATTTGAAGACACTATGGCTGAGATTTTTTTCCTGACTGATAACCATGTCAACCCATAGATTGAAGAAGTTCAACAACCCCCAAACAATGTAAATGCAAAGAAAACTACCACTGATCTCATCATAGTTAAACTGATGAAAACCAAATATAAAGAAAAGCTAAAGAAAAGAACAACTATTACATGGAGATATTTTGGTAACTAATTTATCCAAAACAATGAGGACCAAATACAAGTGAATGACATCTTTAAAGTGTTGAAAGAAAATACAAAAAAGAATGGCCAAGTGGAATTTCATGTTGAGGGAAATTATTCTTCAAAAATAAAGGCAAAAGAAAGATACTTTCGGAAAGGTAGAAACTAGGCAAATCCATCACTAGTAGATCTGTATTGGATGGAATGCTAATGATGTTCTCCAGGAACTGATATCATATGGAAGTCAGATATGCAGAAACCAATAAGGGGACCAGATAGGATAAAAATATGGGTAGATATAAAATATCTTTTTACTTTATATATACACACACAAATTTATCTGTAAATGTTTTAAAAAGAATAACTTATTGGGCAGTCCAGGTGGCTCAGCAGTTTAGCACTGCCTTCGACCCAGGGCGTTATCCTGGAGACCCAGGATCGAGTCCCACATCGGGTTCCCTGCATGGAGCCTGCTTCTCCCTCTGCCTGTGTCTCTACTTCTCTCTCTCTCTCTCTCTCTCTGTGTGTCTCTCATGAATAAATAAATAAAATCTTAAAAAAAAGAATAACTTATTAAAGCAATATGCTTTTAACACAATAGAAGATAATTACAGTAAGAACATGGAATTAGGGGATCCCTGGGTGGCTCAACGGTTTAGCGCCTGCCTTTGGCCCAGGGTGTGATCCCAGAGACCCGGGATCGAGTCCCACATCAGGCTCCCTGCATGGAGCCTGCTTCTCCCTCTGCCTGTGTCTCTGCCTCTCAATCTCTCTCTCTCTCTCTCTTTCTCTCTCATGAATAAATAAATAAAATCTTTAAAAAAAAAAAAAAAGAACATGGAATTATATTGTACTATTTTAACATTGTTAATGACCTAAATAGGAACAAATATGAAGATGATAGACAAACTCAATTACAATGTATTTCATCAAAATGGAATAATAAAAGGCAGGGATTTTTAAACTAGATTTTTAAAAAGAGGATTTGATTATATGCTATTTCCAAGAAACACGGTTTAAATATTAACAAAGATGCCGAAAATAAAAGCATGGAAGGATATATATGCAAACACTAAGCATGGATGGGTCTTGCATTGGAGTAAATTTCAAGAGAATGGTCTTTACTAGAGATAAAATATCTCATAATGGAATTCATTTAGACCACTTAACAGTTTTAAATTTTAAGTATATAAAAACAAAGCTTTTAGGTACATGAAGGACAACTTAAATACTAACAGAACAAATAAAATTCACATATAGTTAAACATTTCAAGAATGTTTTCTCAGGAACTGAAGGGACAAAATATCAGGATCATTACAGAAGACTTGGACAATCACATCAATTTAGTTAACCTGATTGGTATTTATAGAACTGTACCCAACAGCTATCAATACACACTTCTTTTTGTGAGCATACAAGGAATATTTGCTGGGAAGGACAATATGGTGGGGGCATAAAATGAGTCTCAATCAATTTCAAAAGATCAATAGAATAGAGAATAGTATTTCTGACTACAATTTTTTTTTTTTTTACAAATTAACAATAAGATATCAGGAACATCAGAAAATATTTGAGAATAAAAATGCCTTTTAAGTGGCCAATTATAAAGATGCAGAACTGGGTCAGTCTGGCAAACTTTCAGATGCTATCAGGAAACAATATTGTGAGTATATAGTTTATGACTGAGTGGACTTCTTTTCACAGCATAATTAGATGATTAGTTGTTCTAATGTGATAATGAAATGTCTTTTTGTTTTTCATGATCACTGATAGCTAATTCCTGCTCCTTGGAGCCTTGATCAACTCTGTCATTCATTTCTGTCTGAAATATCTGGAATATTCTTTTACAATTTCTCCCCAAGTCCCCATTTTATTCTTCATCCTCAGTAAAACAAACTTTATAGATTACCAGAATAGTGCAAGAGTCAGAGGTGATAAATATATTTAGTTTCCCCAGGAGCTTATAATGCTAAAGTTATTCCAACAAAAAAGGTTTAGGAAAGGTTAGAATCCAGGAATGAATGATATCAATGTAGTCAACTCATAATCACAGTTGTTATTTAAATAATGAAATGTTGGCATAATTAAAAAGTAAGTTCTCTCATATTAATTAAACATCTTATAATCAAGCAAGGAAAACAAATGTAAATAATGGAATATTATGCAAAAATAGAACATAAACACCATAACCACTGTGCAATAAATATATGCAGCTGCATGAAATGAATGTGCGTAACAATACTTCACAAATATTTTCTGTTAAATTACTAGTAAGTATTGAACCTATTTTGCATATGTAATTAAATTTCTGTCCCTTGTTTAGAAGATGTTTTTGCTCTTCAGATTGTTTCTACAATCAATGTTACCTTCCTGTTCTAGTTTATAAAAGTAATGTATGGATATTATTAAATATAAACAGAAATGTCTAAACTGAAGAAATGTATAAAGGAAAACATGAAGCTGCCCCTTAAATCACCCTAGAGAATATCACTGTTTAATAGTCAGTAACTATCCATTCAGACTTGCTTTTGTACCCACAAATTGGAGATATATATGTATATATGTGTTTATAAAACATTTATTAAATGTTCATATAATTATAAATATATATAATACATATTATCCTCTAATCTGATATATTCATGTAACTAGCTAGACAATGCAGCTATATTTCATAATCTACCAAGGATAATAAAATCCAGCATTTAAAATAGCTATATCCCAGACATCTTTCTCAGTACTTGATATAACTCATTTTATCTTTATAACAACCAGTATGTTAGATACAATAATTATCCTTATTTATAGTTGAGAAAAATGAAGTGCAAAGAAGTTAAGAAATTGTCCAATGTTACATCACTAAGAGCAGAATAACAGAGAATTTATCCTTTTTGACAGTTACCTAGTAGGTCAAAGTATAACTGTACCGTGGTTCATTTAATTAATTCCATGCGGATTAACATTTAAGCTACTTCTATTATAGTTTTAATTCTTATACACATATTTTTGTATTGTTATCCAATTATTTCCGTGGGATAATTTCCTAGGATCAATAGACTAGCTGGGCTCTAGATGAGAGAGAGAGAGAAAAAGAGGAACATATGTATGCATGTATATATATATATATATATATATATACACATATATATATATATGCATGTATCTACATATAAATAGAAGTAGTTTTTGTTTTTGAAAGATTATTGGTAACAGTATGTATGGAGAAATGTATACTTCAAAAATAAATTTCATATATGTAGATATGTTATACATATGTGTGTATATTCTTGCAAATAGATTTTATATACACACATACCCTATGTATATAATGTAAACATTGTATGTATCTTGTGCATATGTCTCATGTATGTGTATATATGTATGTATACGTGAAATTCATATATAAATGCATAACATATTTTATATTTAAGCATATTATATTTATTTATTATACAATATAAATTTATAAATTTACTTTACATATTTTACATATAAATTTCAACTATATACACATATAAATGTATGTATAATTTATGTATGTAATGTATGTAAAATTTCATATATATATGAAATTTTTATCAAAGTGTATATTTCTTCACACATGTCCTTACCAATAATCTTTACAAAACACAAAACAAGTTGTGTTTCTTTTATTATAAATGAGAGTATGCAATTTTTCATAAAATTTATTTATTTTATTTATTTTTTTATTGGAGTTCAATTTGCCAACATTTAGCATAACACCCATTTATTAGCTATCTGGTCTTGGGTTTGTTTGTTTGTTTGTTTTCCAAGAATGTTTGATCCTGAGTTTACCTCTGCTCTGGGGGACCATTGTTCCACATTTATCGTTGGAGTTGGGTAACTATGCTTCTAGTCTACTCATTGCTCTCAAAGGCAAGCATATGTTCCCTCTAACTCATCTATAGTTAAAATAAGAGTGCCTGAGCATTGGCCTCTGTGGGAAGAACACCTGCCTGGAATTGCAAGGAAAAGAGTTGCAAAAGCCCCCACGTGTGATATGCATGCCTCTATTTGTAATGTAAAGTTTGTTAATAAGAGCCAGCTGTCTCTTACAGATCCAAAGAGTTCCTGCTCAGAACGTGTTTACTAAAAGACCTTCTCAAAGTGCCAACCAACCGGGCATGTATCCTCAAGCTGCTTTTTGATGAGAGAAAAGAAGGAAAAATGGGTTTAAAGACACATTTTATAGAACTCCTGGTGAACAACTTCAAGAAGCTTTTCAATAAATTTAAGGTAGTACTCAATAACGGAAAAATTTATTTCTACTTAGAAATTGCTTTCAAGAGCTCATGAAAAGGCTAAGCTGTTTTTATGACCTTTAAAATTCTTCATTTTCCCTTCATTTGGACCATTTCATTAAAGCAACTTCTAATCAGGTAATGATGCAGATCTCTTTGCTTATTCAAAATATATACCAATTATCTATTTTTCAGTTTCATGTAACAGTGTTTAAAGATCATTATTCCTGGATCTAAAAATGAATGCCTTGAAATTACTTTTTCAAACTAAAATGTTACTCTTTGTGTGTGTGTGTGTGTGTGTGTGTGTTAAAGCACTTTAGATAAAGAGTAACTTTTCTTTATCTGAAAAGACTTGGGAGGCCAGTAAGGAACTTTATTATTCCTGAAAGGAAAATTGTGGAAGAGAAATTAAGCAAGTTGTTTAATGTATGGATTATAATTTGGAATATCCTGAAACACAGGACCTAGTTGGAAGAAGTCTTTTGGAAGGAATTTCTGTGTTAATCCTGTCAACTTAAGCAGCATTTTACTTATTTGGAAGTCACAAATTTTTAATGATTTCCAACCTATGCAAACTTTTTTAGAATCTTGTGGCTATATTGAGCTATTGCACAGAGTTGAATAAGATCCAAATGCAAAGCAAAAATGTAGCAAAGTAGTTGCCTTATATTTAAAGACTTCTTGCAAATCAGTAATGAAGAAAATCGTGATCCCAAGAAAAAAATAGTGAGCAGAAAATACAAGTAGGGAATAGATTTTATATAACGCCAGTTGTCAGGACATGAAGTTTTAAAATGTTCCTTTTCTCAGTAGGAAAGGTTGAATGATAGTGTTGGGAGTACCCACTCATGGATAAAAAGGATTTGGATTCTAGCTTTGAAACCTATGGTTAGATCCTTAATGCATTCTGAATCTCAGTATCTTTATTTATAAAAGGAAAATAGTATTAATTCTTACCTCATAGGGTTCTGTGAGAATTAAGAAAGAGAATGCATTGGCAGCTAATAATGAGATTACTTTCTTTATTATTTAGTCAAAGAATTAAATGATGCTGTTTGATGTTTGCATGATTTTGAGAAATAAACATACCAGATTATATGTAGAAATCCAAACTGAATCATCTTGCCACATTGGAAAGAGACTTGGCAATATGAATCAACAAGGGAAGCAATCCTATATGTATAGCCCATAATAAATAAAAAAAAATCATAACTATATGTGCAGTATTCTTTGCTACAAATTTGCTAATTGTAGCAAAAAATTAATTCTAAGAGTATAAAATTCAGGGATAAATCTCTTACATGCATATAATGGCTATAACAGCCATTAAAAATAATCTGGTGAATTAAAAAATAATCTGGGGATCCCTGGGTGGCGCAGCGGTTTGGCGCCTGCCTTTGGCCCGGGGCGCGATCCTGAAGACCCCGGATCGAATCCCACATCGGACTCCCGGTGCATGGAGCCTGCTTCTCCCTCTGCCTGTGTCTCTGCCTCTCTCTCTCTCTCTGTGACTATCATAAATAAATAAATATTTTTAAAAATGTTTAAAAAAATAAATAAAAAATAAAAAAAATAAAAAATAATCTGGTGGATTGATATAATTACATGAAACAATATTTATACCATATTATCCAATAAAACAAAAAGACTAATCCACATAAAATAGTCCCATTTTCTAAGAAGTTTTTAAATATATACATTTTTAAACATGAAGAATATGTTATAAAAATTTTGTCAGTTATTTCTAGTGAAATTTAAGTTGATAGATTATTTTCTTACATTTTCTAACTGTTCAATAATCAATGCATTTTATTTATATATTTTTGAATAGTATAAGAAGTACAGATGGAAGACGTATATTATATAGTTCCTGATTACAATAACAGCACACTTAGCCATATAAAGCAGTACATATAAATACCTATATTCATTGATCACATCATTCCTTGACAAGAGCAGGTAAATGAAAACTTTTTGAGCTACTATTTCTGAATAAGTCCTTAAGTTCTATTCTGCTGGCCCTAGTAGGGCAAAACTATTGCAAAAAATGGAGACATTTTGTTCTTGTTGTTGTTTAAATCTGAGCTGCTATCTTAGATCCACTTTTCTCGTTGTGAAAACAATCTGGGCATTTCTTGTATTTTGAAGTGTGAAAATAACATTGGTCAAGTTAGAAAGAGTAATTTTCCTAAGGTTTTCTAACTTATTTTTTACTCATAAAACATATCAGTGCTGTTACTCTTTCATTTATTGGTCCAAGAAATATTTATGGACTATCTACTGTGTCCCAGGTATAGACTTGGAGTGGAAGCCTATGTGTAAAAGATGGCTAGCGGGTCGCCTGGGTGGCTCAGCGGTGGAGCGTCTGCCTACGGCTCAGAGCATGATCTTGGGGTCCAGGGATCAAGTTCCACATCAGGCTCCCTGCATGGAGCCTGCTTTTCCGTCTCTCTGTGTCTCTGCCTCTCTCTTTGTGTTTCTCATGAATAAATAAAATCTCAAAAAAAAAAAAATAGTTTAAAAAAAAAGATGGCTAGCCCTATCAGTTGATATCTATAACAAAAGTGTTACTAAAACTTAGAAGAACCTAGTAATGAAAGAAAGACTAGTTGCATTCCTTTTCTCCCCAGTCAGTGCTAGACGGTAATATGCCAGAAGCAACTCAAAGAAAAAAAGTAATAATTTTATCCAAGGATTGATATAGCTCTAAAATCATTTGATGTTTTTTTTCCCCTATGTTGGCCTTTACTTCCAACTGTAGACCTCTGACTACTATATTTGATTTGAATATTTTTAGGAAGGTTACAATGTTAGCATTTTCATTATTTACATACAGAGCAGATAGAAAGAAGATAGAGAAAGGATGGAAAAATCATAGTACTTGGCAATTCCAGATGAAATACTTCACATACATCAGAATCCCTTTCTAAGGGGTTTATGTATGATTCCAATAAGACAAGCAAGTATCATCTTCTCTAATCATGGCTGGATGAACTAGAATTTGTGAATTCAATGACATTGACTTTTCTAAGTGAATTTATTGCTTTCTTTATAAAATGCAGATAGTGAAGAGAAATGAATAACCACAGGAGGCTCAATTCAAGTTTCTTGAATCAACTCATTTAAATTCAACAAATGTTTATTGAACACCCACTGGGTGTCAGATCTTGGAACTGGAGTAATTGATTCATAATGGTTTGGATAGTTATTAACAGCATTTGCAATATTTTCATTATTATATGTGTGGTTGGGCAGAGTTCTGAGATAATTAACATTAAAATCCTGTAAATTTCTAAAGGAATCATGCAGAAAAATAAATGTTATTCTCTGTACTTACAACTATCATTTCTTTTATAACAATCTATTTGTTAGAAAATTGCACTTTAAAAACAAATATGGAACATTCAAACTTGATAACAAATGTAAATGAAAATCAAGTTTGCAAATTATTTTGAGATTTTACAAAAATCCTGACAAATCAACATCTCCTAGAAAGTTACTCAAGACATGCTAATAAATAAAAAAGATAAAGTAATACATAAAATTATGAGGCTAAATGAGACTTAAATATGAGTGTCTTTTTTTTTTATCTTCTCAGTAAAACTATATTAAACCTTTTATATTTTGGCTATACTATTCATGCAAAACTCCAGTAGAAGAGTGTGTGTGTGTGTGTGTGTGTGTGTGTGTGTGTGTGTTTTAAGCTGTGACAGGAGATTAATTTATTCAGTAAAGTAATACTTATTGAATTTTGTAGCAAGCCACTTCATTTCTCTTCATATGGCCAAAATTCATTAAGCCTACTATTTAGCTGCCAATTTCTATTTTTTTATTACTGAATTTCTTTTACATTTCTCACAGATTATTCTGAAATATTTCACACCCCTCTGCCTCTGTTCAGTAGCCTCTTAAATCTGTTCTAAAAATTCTTCCATTTTAATAGGAACAAAGTCTAACCATCTAGAACTTAAGCAGTGTGTATACAGTCTTGTCAGATAAACTCTTCAGTACAAGAAGCAAGAAAGACAGGAATCCAAGATTCTTATGTGAGGTATCCATGGGTGGTGCAAAGCAAGAAAAGTAATTCCAATGGGAGGTTCTTAGAGACAGTCATTGACAGCTTTGCCTGCTTACTTGGTTCCCTGAAGCAGAGTGGCTTAGAAAACATGTCTGCTGCCTGGGCTAGGCATGTGGCAAATCCCAAATCCACACCAAGGAAGGCTACCTTTTTTTTTTTTTTTTTTTTTTTTTTTTTTTTTTTTTTTTACTAACCAAGGTCTCCAGGAAGCCCCTTGTAAGAACTCCAGTATTCAAACCCTGAAACTCAGGTACCTACTACCCTGCCACCCTACATCACTTGCCAATGTCCCAAAAAAGGGATTTTGGGTGCCACACATAGTGTATTTATTTATTAATATTTATTACAACAGTGTTTTTAATGTCCTTTAATCCAGTTATTTTTATTTCCTTTTACATTTCTGTATTAGCTGCCTTTCTATAATTCTATAACTTTCAAAATTAAAAATAACTTTAAAAATCTTATTAAAAATAATTAGAATATTATTTCTTCAATTTGATCCATAAAATTCCTTCTTCAGATTTCTCGCATGCCCAATAAATTAACATGCACATCTACTCATTCAATCAACATGTATTAAACACATTCTATATATGAGACAGTATATTAGATGCTGAGGACACAAAGTGTCAGACTTTGAATCAGGAATCTTTCCTTTGTTACTTTTGAAATGATGAAAACTGACTTGCCATAAGATACAATAATCATATGCATCATGGGAGTTTTTACTAGGGTGTTAAAATGTGTATCGTCTTTTTGCATATGTTGGGAATTAAACGTGTGTAAAAAACCCCCAAAAATCAGTGAAATATATTAGCTACAGTTAAGTTCCAAGTGACATTTTAGAAATAAATCAGCCTAAAAATAAGTAATAAAAAACGTGCTTGTACCACTCTCTCAACACCCCAAAAAAAGAGTCAAATTAAAAGACATAAGTAATTGAAGAAACAAAAAGACAACAAAGTCAACCAGGGAGAACCATCCACAGGCTACTTTCATTGTCTTACACTCCTCAGGTGATCTCAGTTCAGCACATTACATACCATGTTCAGGTTCATGTCTCCAGATCTTATATATCTTGTCTAGATTACTCCCTTGAGCTTCAGACATATACCCAACTAGCTCGTAATTCTATTCCCTTGGCTATCTAACGGACATCTCATGTTAAAAACTGGACTTCTGAGACTTTCCCCAAAATCTGTCTCTCTTACAATTTTTAGTTTTATTTTCTCAGAGGCTCAGACCAAAATCTCAAGAGTGTCCTTTATCTTTTCTTTTTCTTTTCTTTCACACTCACATCTTATCTGTCAGCAAATACTGTTGGCTCCACCAAAATATTTTCAGAATCGAGCCAGTTCTTTCTACCTCCACTGCTACCACCCATATCTCACCTGAAATCATGATCTCTATTTTGGTCTTTAATATCTCCTCATTCTCTTCTCAAAACAGACACCAGAGGGATCTTGTCAAAATCTAAGTCAAGTGTCTCATGACTGTCCACTGAATTGCCATTTCTGAGTAAAAGCCGAAGTCCTTATAAGGCCCTCCAAGGAGCACTGTGATTGGCCTCACTCCCATGGCCTCTCTGATTTCATCACTTATTCACTTCATACTAGTTCACTTTGCTCTAACATGCTAATGTAACTATTATTCCCTAAACAGTAAGCTGTCCCTTCAGAGCATTTGTATCCGTGCCTGGACTTTTTTCTCTTAATAGCCACAAGGATGATCCCCCCTCTCCCTTTTTGATCTCTCCTCAAATGCCCTGTTCTCAAGGATACCCTCCCTTGTTAAAGCAGGCAGTTAGTTAGGCCTCAGCAGGAGGCTTGGAGGCCAGCAAAAGGGGAGTCATGCCTTGTTATCAGGAAAGGTAGGGACCTGTCCTGGCAGCATTCCAAAAACAAAGCTACAGACAGACCCAAGACAATGAAGGCTGGGGAGCCTAACCAAGTAAGGGAGAAAAGGCAAGAAACCCTACTCCCAAAGAAATCCCCTCCTCAAATAAATATTCCACCCCTTAGTTATTAACAATGGTCAATAAGCTAGAGAGCCAAACCTGGGCATAGTTCTTCCTTGAACTTGCTTGTGCTCACTTCTCAAGAGTATGCTCTATCATTAATAAACTTCACTTGCTCCACTCAACCACTGTCCGGTCCGTCATTGACTTCTTTTCTTGCTACGAGATTAAGAGCTTCTGGTGACATTCCAGGGATGGCTGGGCCAAAGTCTGCCTTCCAGTGGTTAAGAGACTCAAGGCCCAGGGGTCTCCCCCTCCAACTGACAATACCCTGGCTACCCTGGCCAAAGATGCAAGCCCCCCTCCCACACAGAGATTCCCTAACTGCTCCCTGCTTTATTTTCCTACCTAGCACTTTTACTTATCTCTTCAATATCTTCCACTCTCCCCTCCCCAATGTAAGCTTCATGAGGGCAGTAATTTTTGTCCAGTTTATCCATTCTATATTTCCTCCAGTGCCTAATAGAGACATTTTGCATGTAATTGATACACAGCACATATTTGTTTGATGAATGAATGAATGACCTGTGGGCTGAGGGTGATAACTTGGGGAGAAATATGAGTAGAGTAAAAGGGACTAAAATAAGAAACGTGCTTGTTTAAGAACACCTAGGGAATACAGCTAAGTTGTTTCTTTCATCTAACAGATTAGTAGATGGTGAAAGTAAATCAGTATTGGCTAATTCTTGTTGTTTCACTTTGTCTACCAACCAGCCTCATTGTAAAAGTTGGCTCCTATCTTCAAAGACTGAATGGCTTTAGCCTGGTCAGTTTTTGGCAGTTATGCCACAACCAGATTGCTCTCACAGTGGAAACTCCTAGCTAAGTCAGAGAGGGAGCTCCTCTACTACACCTGCACAGGCCTGGTGCATTTTTCAGTGTCTTTGAATTTACATAAGAGAGAGTTAAGTTGCTAAACAGGGTAGATGCAATCATTGGAACCATTTATAATTGCAGTTACTTTAAATGAACTGGAAATGCTTTTGGAAAAGACAGTGTATTCAGTATTGAGGGATCCAGCATTTTTACTAATTGACTACATATGGAAACAATTAGAGAATTAGATAATGGAAGTTACACTTAGTTTTATATTTCAATAAGATTACTCGGTAGGATTATTTTTTACCATGTTTTATTTAAAAAAATCCTCCATGAGTTGCAGTGAGCTCAAGCAAACAAAAATATGACCTACTTCTATTGCTGAGGCCCAAGTGACAATGATTCAGAGGTGCCATATTCAGAACATAACTCACAGATAATTATGTTCCATATTTGTAAGGAATCTAGTACATAAATCCTTAAATGGAGCAGTTTAACCAACTTTAAAAGAATGAACAGCTGAATGGAATTGTAATGATATAATGTAGAAGCATAAAAATTGAAAGAGTATAGTCACCTTGTAAATTTTCTCCATTTCATATTTATGCTCTCTCCTCTATTTATTGTATCATATATCAAGTAATTCTACTTTCTAGGAAACCTATTTCTATGAGAATAGCCCTAGTGATACACGCATGGTCAATCTGGAGTAAGAATCTAAGAATACATGACCTCCTCTACACTCCAGATGGCCTTGTATGATTCCTTCATTCGTTTTGAAATGCAGAGAAGCTCTGTGGACATCAGTCAAACGGTGGCATTTAAATGTCTACTAATCTAAGGTTTTCTTGGATGAAGAGGGCATCTGGATAAATGTGCACATTTGAAAAGCAATGGAGTCCTAGTTTCTGCCATGCAGCCCTGTGAAATAGCTGGTATGAGCCATGAATAATTTGGTGAGCTCCAACGCAAAAGCAAATCATGTTGTCCCTCAAACCAATCCTTCATCTTGAGTGTTAAAGTGGTTAATATATCCATTGGTCTTAGAAAGAGCTTAATAACTGTTGATAAGACTGGATTATTTAAATTGCCACTAAATTGCCACCTTCAATAACTTTGCCATGATCAGTAAAAGGCTCACTACATTTTGTAAGGTGGTATCTAAAGCTGTTGTTTGTGATGTGATGGCTGAAGCATTTAGTTATTACTTAAAAGACACTGATTTTATAAGGTTCTGATATATAATTATCAAGATATTCTCTGTCACTAATAATTACTTTAAGTATACTTTGAATTAGAATATTCATATTTATCCTGTCACATACTTTTGGCCTTCTTTAATCTCATCCAAGCATATTCTTTTATTAGAGAAGTAAAACATATCTTTAGATTATTTTGATGAGAAAGTTTCTCCTTTATTTATAATAATAATTCAGATGTGTAAAATGCTTACAATTTATAAAGCACATGTATTTACAGGGCAGCCATATGCCATGAAATTCTTAAAGCCTTTGCATGGCATCAGTTTTATTCAGGAATAAATATAACAATAAAATTTTATGCAGTATGCATAAAATGTACTTTATTAAGAAGTAGAATTAGACAATTACATGTATTTTTTTGGATTGAGAGAATAAGTATGTTTATTTTTTTAAAGTAAACTCTGCACCCAACATAAGGCTTGAGCTCATGACCCTGAGATCAAGAAACTCACGCTCTACTGAGCCAGCCAGTCACCCCAGTTATATGCATCTTTCTATAAAACACCTAGTAAATCAAAGAAATTTTATATAGCCTCAGAATTACATATCTACAACCCGAGGACCTTGAGACATACATACATAGAAACTGTGAGACACGCCAAATACATCATTTATATTATTTTAATCATTTTAACAACTGTATAAGAGCAGAATTTTAACAATCCCATTTTATAGACAAAGACTCTGAGGCTAAGAAGAATGCCATGATTAGCCAAAATGATGAATTATTAAGTGTGAAACCCCGTACCGGGTCTCTGAACTAAGTAAGTCTAAATCTCCTTCCTGAATTTCATGCCCATTTTAATAACAGTGGTAAAGGACAAAGAACTATATCCCTGACCACAATAATTCCACTACACCTCAGATGAGTTTAAATATTAAAATAGTTAAAATATTAATAAGACTAGACCTAAACTATCAAATCAGGAATGGACTTTCTTCTCCAATTCTAATACATACTTTCTCTGATTTATAAAAATTCTATTCAATACATTTCAATACAGCACTTTTAGCATGGCTCAATTTCCAAAATGATCTAGCATGAATCACCCATAAGAAGTATCTAGCTAGCTACCTACTTACTTACCCAATTATCTAAACATGTCTGTGCTGAGTTAAATGAA
This sequence comes from Vulpes vulpes, assembly GCF_048418805.1. Classification (NCBI taxonomy): domain Eukaryota; kingdom Metazoa; phylum Chordata; class Mammalia; order Carnivora; family Canidae; genus Vulpes; species Vulpes vulpes. The sequence continues at coordinate 45,794,169 of NC_132783.1, read as the reverse complement.
AAAAATAAAAATCTAAAAGGAAATATTCCCTGACCACAATAATGACTACAATAAAATTGTTCTCTGCATGACAGCCGTGGCCTGGTGTGATCTGTATTGGATGCTGTAATATGAACTAAATGTAGTATATTAGTCAAAGGATCTCAGCAGCATATGCAGCTGTTAATTGACAAAAATAAATTCAGCTGGTACATGAACTCATACCATGAACCACGTTTTATATTCCAACCATTTATGTGAAACTGAATGGGGCCCACATGGCATAACAAAACAATGGTTGTTAGAAAAATTACCCCCTCCACGACCACTTGATTTGTATATTTAAGTACTCCCATGGTTTTGTACTTCATGCTAACAAAGTCCTTACCTAAAGGGGGATCAACGAAGAAACCAAAAGAAAAAAATTAAGAAATTTAATTATTTTGTATGTCTACTAAATACATAAATAAGTAAATCCAGTCCAATCTAATTTTAGAGAAGGAATTATTTAAAATGTGAGTTTTATGTTTGGAATTTCTTAGATAGAAACTTGTGAAATTCAAGTTTCTAAAAACCAGTGTTATGGATTAATGACAACTATCTCTAAATCACCTATGAAAACTGGAATGTGATAGGTAAAGGAGACTAAGAGTACAACTTATGAGTACACTTATCATGATTCAACTATGTTGAATCACTATATTGTACACCTGAAACTAATATAATGCTGTATGTTAACTACACTGGAATTAAAATTAAAAAAAAAAATCTGTATTTGATACCAGGTCTATGTAACTATTCCAAAAAGCAGGGATCCCTGGGTGGCGCAGCGGTTTAGCGCCTGCCTTTGGCCCAGGGCGCGATCCTGGAGACCCGGGATCGAATCCCACGTCGGGCTCCCGGTGCATGGAGCCTGCTTCTCCCTCTGCCTGTGTCTCTGCCTCTCTCTCTCTGTGTGTGACTATCATAAATAAATAAAAAATTAAAAAAAAAAAAAGAAAATATTTAAAAAAAAAAAAAAACAAAACAAAAAGCACCAAAGTTGGTGCTTTTAACTAATGCCATATTTGCCTCTAAATGAGTGCAGGAATTAAAAAGAAAAAATCAACCCAAATCTGGTTATCTTTTCATTTTCTAAGCATAGAAAAACAACTAAGTTCATGAAATCTTTGGGTATTGAGAGGCAAACCCAAAGGTAACTACAAGTATCGCTGCCTTCTGGCATTCGTGTAACCTTGCATAATCTCCTTTCCTGAAGTGTGGGTGGGACCTGTGAATAGTTTCTAACTAACAGAATAGGTAAAAGGTGATGGGATGTCCCTCCTGTGATTACATTGGGTTATATAAATCTCACCAGCCAGTTTGCTTAAGAGCTTCTCCTTGTCGGCTTGATGAAGTACACAGTTATTTTGAGAAAGCCCACTTGGCAGGGGATCATTGATGGTCTGTAGGCCCGGAGGGCAGTCTCGGGTGAATGCTGACAGCCAGTAAAAGTCAGGGCCTTCCATCACACAGCCACAAAGAAGTGAATTCCACTACACCCCAGATGAGTTTAAAAGCCAATACACTCCCAGCTGAACCAACTGAAAACACAGCTGAGCCAACGCCTTGATGGTACCCCTGGTTAATCTTGAACAGAGCATCCAGTCAGGCTGTGCCAGGACTCCTGAACTACAGAGACTGTGAGGTAATAAACATATGTTGTTTTAACCACTAAGTTTATGGTAACTTTTCATGGAGCCGTGTAAAACTAATGCTCGAAATGAAGCAGGATTGGCAGGAATACTTCAGAAAGGAAAGAAAGGACATTTCTATTCAAGGCAGTTACATCTGAATCATATCTGTGTGCAGTCTCCATCCTTAAGACATCCACTGTAGACTTCTGAAGTTACCTCAGTGGTCTTGACCTTGAGGCTTGGAGCAAATACCAAAACATGTAAAGTGGACAGAAGTTCTGCTTTTTTTCAAAGTATTTTTATTCTGCAAGTGAGAAATCATCTCCTGAGTCATTATTATTCAACATCAAATATGCAATATTTGAATTGAGATTTTGCTAATGCACCAAGCAAAAAAAAATAACAATATTCTTTTATTTTTCTTGTTGTCCCTTGATTTTCTTGAGTGCCCTTTAAAAGTCAAGGCATACCCAGGGAAAAGAACTGAATTTTAGGAACTATGGAATAATGTTTCTTAATTTCAAAGACTATTAAATGTCAGAATACCATGTGAAGAAAGGTAAAAATGTTTGAAAATGATACTTTTGATTGTTATTAAATTGTGAATAGTGTTTGGAAGAAATTTTGGTGTATTTACAAGCATTGTGGTGTTTCTTGATTTATTATTTGTATAGTTTCCATTACTATTATAAAAATTACCATGAACTTTGCAGTTTGACAGCATAAATTTACTATCTCACAGTTTAATAGGTCAGAAATCTAGTAGGCTTAGCAGGTTTCTTTATCCTAGGTCCCACAAAACCAAAACAAGATATTCTCAGGGCTGTGCATTTTCCAGAGGTTCTGGGGGAGAGTCTATTTCCAGATTCTTTTAGAATCCATCCATAGGCAGAATTCAATTCCAAGGTGGGGGGGGGGGTGGGCTCCTGAGGACGTGCTACCTTGCTGGATGTTGGCAGAGAACTGTTTTCAGATTCTTGAGATGAAGTTGGCTCACGGCCTTGGCTCATAGCCAACTTCCTTTATCTTCAAAGTCAGCATTAGGGGTTCAAGCCCTTCTCATGTTTCAATTTACTTTTTGCCTCATCTCTCTCCTTCTGCATCTCTTCAACTGCAGGCAGAGAAATTTCTCTCTGTTTAAGGATTTGTATGGTTGAATTTAGCATATCTGGATAAACCAAGCTGATTTCCTCATCTCAAATGCTGTAATCTTAATATCTGCGGAGTCCCTTTTAATATAGAACTATAATATATCCATAAGTTCTGGGAATCAGGGAGTGGGCATCTTGGCGGAGGAACATTAGTCTGTCTACCACACTGTTCTTCAGATGAATTAAGTTATAATTTAGTAGCAGACAGCTGTATGGAGCCACAAATATCTTCAAGTTGGGGGAAATAGTGTCCAACAGAGTTTTTGATTGTGCCATTTTTGTGATCTTCATTAAGAATTAACCCAATCTGGGGTGCCTGGGTGGCTCAGTTGGATAAGTGTCTGCCTTTGGCTCAGGTAGCGATCCCAGACCCTTGGGATCCAGCAGAAGTTGTGTAGGACTCCCTGCCCCATGGGGAGCCTGCTTCTCCTCCCTCTGCCCACCACCCTCTCCCTCCCAGGTCTGTGCTCTCTTTTTCATGTTCTCTCTCTTTCATAAATAAATAAATAAATAAATAAATAAATAAATAAATAAAATCTTTGGGAAAAAATATAATTAATCCAATCAGACTAGAATGGGGCACACAGGGATGCCTGGGTGGCTCAGTGGTTTAGTGCCTGCCTTTGGTCCAGGGCATGATTTTGGAGTCCCGGGATTGAGTCCCACATCAGGCACCCTGCATGCCTGCTTCTCCTTCTGCCTGTGTCTCTGCCTCTTTCCCTCCGTGTTTTTTTATGAATAAACAAAATCCTTAAAACAAAAAGAATGGGGCACACAATGTTGATTACATATAAAAGCAAAAGTTTAAAGCAGAAAAGCATATAACTTCTAATATTTTCTTTTCTTCCATGTACAGAAGCTCATTTGAAAGTCTGTATATAGCTACCAACTTCATTAACTTTTATGCTTTTACATCTAGTTGTCTAACAATTAAATGTTCTTCTATTTTTCACTCTTTACTCTGAGTTTACTTCAATGTTTTTAATCATGATAAAATTTACTTAACACAATTTAAAATTTTAACCATGTTTAAGTGTATAATTCACTGTCTAAAGTACATCCACAATGTTGTGTAACCACGACCACTATTTACAGTGGTCATCTCAAATAGAAATTCTGTACCCTTTAAGCAATAACTCCTCATCAATTCCCTCTTCCCAGCTCCTGGTAAGATCTATTCTACTATCTATCCCTAAAACTTTGTCTAGTCTATGTACCTCACATAAGTTGGAATCATATAATTATGTTCCTTTTGTGTCTGGCTTATTTCGGTTAGCTTAATGTTTTCAAGCACCATCTATGTTGTAGCATGCATCAGAGCATTAGTCATTTTGATTGCTGATCAATATTCCACTGTGCATACATGCTATATTTTGTTTATCCAGTCATATGTCAATAGACACTAGGGTTGCTTCTACCTTTTGGCTTTTATGAATAATGCTCCTATGAACATGGGTGTACAAATATCTCTTGGAGACCCTGCTTCGATTTTTTTTCAGGTATATATCTATAAGTGAAATTGCTGGATCATGTGATGATTCTATATTTTACTTTTTGAGGAACTGCCATACTATTTTCCATAGCAGATGTATCATTCTACATTCCCACCAACAGTGTATAAGGTTTCCAACTTCTTCACACCCTTGCCAATACTTGCTTTCTTTCTGATTGTTGTTTTGTGTGTTCTTCTATAGCAAATATCCTACTGGATGTGAGGCTGTATTTCATTGTGGTTTTGATTTGAATTTTCCTAATTATCAGTGATGTTGAGCATCTTTTCATGTGTTTATTGACCATTTGTGTATCTTCTTTGGAGAAGTGTCTATTCCTTTGCCCAACTTATAATTTGTTTGTTGTTGCTGTTGTTGTTTTGTTGTTAAGTGGTAGGAGTTCTTTATTCTCAATATAAGCTCATATCAAAGATAACTCATATAGATATATAATATGCAAACTTTTTCTCCCATTCCTTGGGGTTGTCTTTTCACTCTCTTGATAGTATCCTTTGATGCACAGAAAGTTTTAATTTTGATGAAGTCCACTGTATCTATTTTGTTGTTGTTGCTTGTGCTTTTGGTATCATAGTTGAAAAACATCATTGTCAAATTTAAGGTCATGAAGATTTTCTTCTGTTTTTTTCTAAGAGCTTTATGGTTTTAGCTCTTCTATTTAGGTCTTTGATCCATTTTGAGTTCTTACTGACTCAAACTTCTAGTTTATTCTTCCATTTTCAAGATTTCAATTCAGATAGCAAAAGAGTACAATTTCTTATCTTTTTTTTTTACATTGTTAGCAAAAATTATTTTCCCTTCAATTTCAACTAGAAAGCTAAAATGAATAGTACTGATTGCTTGGTATTGTGTCTTATTTATTTTATAAGTGTAATAGAGAATGAAGGTGTAGATGAACTATGACCACCAACCTTTTTCTCATAAAATGCACATGTGGAAATCTAAAGAACTCAATTTTCTTCTGCTTGGTAAGCAAGTTGTTAAATTTGTGTATTTATTATTGTGTAGTAAAGGATCTGGCTGGCTCTTGTCCCCAGTTCTTAGGAAATAACCTCTTAACCCTTGGAATGTCCCAAGCAAGAGAGCTATCTTTGTTATCTAGTGTGGACCCCTAGACCACATTTGCTAGTTTATGTTAATGGAGTGACTCATGGTGGGCCCCTAGATAGTTTATGCTAATGAAATAACTCAGAATGGGGACTCTTTATGCCTGAAAGACCAATCATGTGTTTACAGAGTTTGGACTTTTAACCAGGTGATACTGACTTTACCTCTGAGGAGGCTGGAGATTGAGTTCAACCATATGGCCAATGTTTTATTCAGTTATGCTCACATAATGAAGCTTCAATAAAACTTTGGAAACCACAGCTTGGGTAAACTATTTCACTCTTTGATTCTGAAAGGGTCAGTCATACATCCCCAAAAAACTCTGCATTTGGAGCTCTCCCAAACTTTGCCCTGGGTACCTCTCCTCTTGGCTGGTTCTAGTTTATATCCTGTTACTATAATAAAATTAATTATAAGTATGATGCTTTCAGTAGGTCCTTTGAGCCTTCCTGAAAATTATTGGGTTGTCATGGAACCCCTGAATTTGTGGCCAGCTGGTCAGAAATGAGGGTGGCTTTGGTGACATCCAATCTTGCAGCTGGTATTGGAAGTGAGGGCAGTCTTATAAAGGAGTGTGCACATTGCCAACTCCCAGTACCTATTCAAATAAATATAACAAAGGGAGTAGCCAAGTATCTTTGTGTCAGCCTACCTTAGTGCCACGTCTCCCTTGCTCTCAAACAACTGAAATTTCACATTTAAAAAGATACAATTAAAAACCATGTATCTTCAGAGATATCTTTTAAAATTCAAATGTATTTGTGATTGGTAACATATTAGAATGTTTTTAATCACTCATATCTAAGCCACTTAATTCATTAGAGCAATAAAAAAACAACCTGTAATGAAGTATGAAGGAATAAGAATTTCAATAAGAATTAACCTTTTCAAGGTTGGGTTTTCATGAGGAGCCCCAAAGAGCACCATGTCCTCATAGAAAAATGAGATTGTAAAGAGAAGGGACAAGATACTGTAAGAACAGTTGGGAGTGTCACCAACACAAACCATCAACTTCATTATTTTCCCTGAAGCTAACTATACATTTTAAAATAAAAATTACTCATCTCAAAATTCCCAGAAGATGCAATGCATATTTGTTTCCCTTTTGTAAAAAACCTTCCTAAGCTCATTCTCCTTAAAATAGATAACAAGAAAATAGCAGGGCAGTCCTAAGCCATAAACTAACAATGAAACCCAATGACCTTTATTTGTTGTTGTAAGTACTTGTGGAATTATAGCCAAGTGAACTGAAAAACTATGAAGCAGACTCATGTGATTCACCAAAGAGACTTCTAAATTGTAAAATATATGTATTGAATATTCGTTGAGTAGTACCATAGTTCATCCTTGTTGTAAGTTTTATAGGAAATTCAAAAGAAAAATCAGAATCATATTATCTTCAGATCTTATAATTATGTTGGGAAAACATTTCACATTTTAGTGATACAGATAAATGTGGTAAAAAAAAATCATTCTGAGAAAGATAAATAGTATAGAAACACACGAAAGTCACTGGTTATTTCTAGGTGGGTGTTTTAGGAAAAAATTTACATAAGGCTATTTTTGAGAAGGAATTTACAAATAAATAGCAATTTTACAAGCAGATCATTGCAGGATATGTATTTTGGGTAGACAAAATATGGTATGTATAAAGAATAGAAAGTAGAAGCACAGATTAAAAGAGAAAGTAAAATAAATATAGAAAATAGGACAGTATCTAGCCATAAACCAACAGCTAAACCCAAAGAACTTTGTGGAGGAATGGAGAGGTTCAATCAAGAAATTTCTCCTGTGTTCTCCTAAGGCGCCTGGGCTTTATTAGGTAGTGGAACACAAGTAAAGGGTTATCAGGAATAATGATTACTGTGAAAAATAAAATAGAACTCTGGCTTTAGTATGGAAGGGGATTACATGGGAATGGAATAGAGAAAAGGAAAAAGGTTAAGGGGTTATTGCAATAATCTTGCTAAATAATGATAAATACTTAATACTATATTGTGAGTAGGTTGAGGATAGTGAGAGAAAAGGAGAGAAATTAAAGATATACAAAGTTTCTTTCCCCAGGAGCAGGTGATGCCACCAATCATTGTTATTGGTTGGAGCGGGGGGGCGGGGGGTGAGCGGTGAGAGGTAAGAGTGGTCTTGAATTAGTTCAGTTTTAATATGTAGTGTTTTAGGTATCTGCAGAAAAGTCAAGGATAGATAGAGATGTAAGTGTGAAACTCAGGAGAAAAAAATGCATTCAATTAACATCATTGAGAGTTATTATTGAGTTGATTCCAGTTGAAGCCCTGGGAGTAGATGAAATCACTCAGAGTAAGTAGATGCAACAAAAGAAGACAAGAAAAGAAATAATAAACCATAATCCTGGGGAGTGCCAGCCCCAAGTGAGATAGAAAAGACAGAGAATCCAGTAAGGAAGAATTATATAGAGCAATCTGAAAAGTGGAAGAAAAATAAGAAGAGAGTGAGGTGGCAGCCAAAGGAAAAGCTTTTCATGAGGGGGTAGCGGCCAATAATTTCAGTTACCATTCAAAGAGCACAGGAGAACAATATTAAGAATAGCTAATTTGAGGGATGCCTGGGTGGCTCAGTGGTTGAGCATCTGCCTTTGGCTCAGGGCATGATCCCAGGTCCAGAGATTGAGTCCCGCCTCAGGCTATGAGGAGCCTCCTTCTCCCTCTGTCTATGTCCCTTCCTCTCTCTCTCTGTGTCTCTCATGAATAAATAAAAAATCACAAAAATAAAACCTGTTATTCTAAAAAAAAAAAAGAAAGAAAGAATAGCCAATTGGATTTGAGAATTAGAAGGTTACAGGTAATTGTCTGTAATGCAGTCAGTCCCATCTGAGCCTAGAGCTTGCTTTCCCCGATCCACAGGAGGGAGTGGAGAGAACACAGGGTCAGCTGTGCTGTGAAGGCGGGAGAGTGGGAGAGATTGCTGCAAGATGTTCAGTCAGAAGTTTGCACATGTATATACAGGAAAGAATAGGGCTTTGGTAAATCTGAAAAACATTTAAAAAGGACAACTAATGGGAGAGAAAGGAGGTGGAGTTCAGGGGAGGATTTAGCCTTAAAATTAATGTGAACACATGATGTGCTGAATATAAGAAAGAAAGATTACTCTGGGCTTGAGGTATCTGAGAGACTTTTTGGAGAGCCAGGGCTAGTGTGGGCCTTGAAGGTTGACCCAAGTTAGTGGGAGAGATGTGTGCACTCTGGGTAGAGAAACAATGTCAGCATAGTCACACAAGCTGGTTGTTACACTCATCATTAATTTAAGAGAAGCTTCTTGGGGTGAGGATCTAGAGCTACAAATTGAAACTGAGAAATGAATTTTTTTTCTAGAATTTCTTTCCTAAAGCTATAAAAGTTTGATAATCAGAAGGCTTATAACCCTGTTTTTCTTATTTTAGTACAAAAGGATGAAAACCAAAAGAGATCATATACCACAAAATAAACCACTCAAGTTCACTTTATGGAACCAGAATACCTAAGTTTCTTTTTTTCCTTTTCAACTACTTTTCCTTGTAGGCAAGATTTATTTATTTTTACTATTCCAAAAGTGTGCAAGTGTGGCATAAAAGCTAATCTTAATAAAGATAATATAATGAAGCCAAGTAAAATCATCCATAAGACTTCTGTCCAAAGATTATAGTCATTATAGATAATAACTATATGTTTTTAAGTAAATACCCTTCTGGTCTATGCATTTTTTACATATTTGAGATATTATAAAGAGGGAATATATCTCCAATTGCATAAATTTATAAGCAGTATCCCATGTCTTAAAAAAAAAAGTCTTGTAAAACATTCTGAAGGGCTGCAAAACATACTCTATATTTAGCCATTTGTTTGTTATTAAGTATTTAGTCTGTGTTCATTTTCACAATTCTAAATAATATTTATGTGCATAAAATGTATACATTACAGGTTATCATAATAAATATTAGACATTATATTACAAAAACAATGGATGGAACTGAGATATCCTATTTTTTCAACTGATATTTTTGTCAAACTCACAAAATATTTGTTTTATGTGATTTTATGAATGACCAGGCATCAAACCCATACCCTCATACACAAAGGAAAGGGTAGTTTTCTCCTCTTGGAGTCTTTCACATTGTAATGTCAGAATGAGTTTGTGGGAAGTTATTTTGTGGAAGCACTTGGTTTGTTTAGTTAAGCTGAAGGAAAAGAAAATAAAATAGTTGTATCATATACCTGAACAGTGGTGAACATCCACTGTAATGCATGCAAATAAAACATGATTTATAATGCTATTTAAAACAAGAAGTACATTATATCAAGGAGCACTCATGCTTGCTAGAATCTGAGTTTGTCCATACCTCCCAAACCCACAGCTGAAACTAATAGAGAGCTTCCTTTTATTCAATAGATTAATGTAAATCCTATGACCAAAGGTAGTATGAACTCCTAGACAGATAGGTAGGCAGGTAGATAGGTAGGTAGATAAGTTCGTATGTCAATTTTACTAGACTAGAAAGCCCAGTTGTTTGCAAGTACCAATGTAGATAAGACTATGAAGATAGAGTTTTAGATGTGATTAACATTTAAATGGGTAGACTTTGAGTAGCAGATTCCTCTCCACTTTGTGAGTAGGCCTCATCCAGTCAGTTGAAGACCCCAAGAGAAAACACTGAGGTCCCTGAAAAGGAAGGCATTCTGCCTCCAGACTACCTGAAGACTCAAGAGTGCAACTTTTACTGGAATTTCCAACCTTCTCACCTGCCCTACAAATTTCAGACTTGTAAGACCCACAATCATAATAACATGAGCCAGTTCCTTAAAATAAATATCTCTCAAAAATAAATAAATAAATACCTCTTTATCTCTCTCTCTATATATCTGGTGTATATATAAAAGAATGTATAGGGGGGTGGGGGGGAATGGGTGACGGGCACTGAGGGGGACACTTGACCGGATGAGCACTGGGTGTTATTTTGTATGTTGGTAAATTGAACACCAATAAAAATTAAGTTATTTAAAAAAGAATGTATATATAAAATAAATACCTATTTTTCCATATATATGTATACATACACACATATATACATATACACACATATATATCATATATATGATATATCATATATATTATGACATATATTACATAGAATAGGTAGGAAAAGTATTAACAGAGATACAAATATACATTTCTTTTTTCTTTTTCCTCTCTGGAGAACCCTGACTAATATAAATAGATATGTAGGTAGTTACATGGGTATGAATGGAGAGATGGAGAGACAGACAGATAAATAAGTGCTGCTTCCAAGTGATTTGAGAGTGTGTGCTGAAAGTACATTGGAATTAGAGTCAAAGACTGGGGTTTGAGTCCTGGCTCAACCACTTACTAGTTGTGTGGTCGCAGAAAATCTTTCAACCTTTCTGGTTTACAGTTTCCTCATCTATTAAATAGAATCAATAATAACTTCTTTGCACATCTTGGCAGGATATTATGAAGAATGAGGATGAAAATAACATGGACAACGACTGTTTTCCAATATGTATTGAGTGCTAAGTAGGAACCATACAGTGGTAATCACTTTGCACACATTGTATCTTTTAATCTTTACCAAAAAACTCCAAGGTTGATATAATTATATCTCAATTTTATAGACAAAATCTTAGCTCAGATATTATTTCCTCAGAGACCATCCTGATCATCTTACATAGAGCAGTCCTTATTCTGTTGCAATTCTCACTCACCTCCCTATTTAATATCTTAAGAGCACTAGTCACAGTACAAAACTTTCTTGCTTAAATGACCTGTTTACTATTTTACCATTAACTTGGCAGAGAGTTAGCATTCATTTAATACTTGAAAAATGAATGTATATATGAGCGAATGAATGAATGAAATGCTTTCGGGAGATATGAGCATATGTGATAATTCACCATACGTAATCATTAAAAATTTAGAAGTAAAAGCTCTAGGGATGAACCTTACTGCAGTTTATACTACTACACAAACAACAGGGCCTGCAAGACTCATCTCCACTCCTGTTGAGGGACCTGAGCCTCAAGCCTCTTCTCTAGTTGCCATCTCCATTTCCCTGTAGAACCTGGGAAGGCAGACTAAGAAGGAAGGTACACTCCAGAACCTTACATACTCTCTCCCTGTGCAGTGCTTACACTGGACAAGCTAATATTTGTTGTGATGACTTTTGCCTCCTCCACCATAATTTCTCTTTTTTTTTGTATCCCAGTCTTTCCATAAAACAGTCCTTTAGCTCTTCTGTATTGTTGTTATAGTCTTGGTGTTATCTGTGTCTAGATGATGAAAAGGAGGACCTCCACTTCTCCACTGGCTCATGTACACGGCAGACTGTGCCCAAGGACCAACACCTGCATTTCCACACCATAGTCTAGGGTGAACCAATCTAAAAAAACAAACAAAGCAAGGACTTGAGGAGGAATGTGAGAAAAGCTATTTTAACTGAAGTTTTACTGTTGGGAAAACTGTCACCAAACAGGACATTAATTGCCCAGGTGTACCTGTTAATGATAGATCTAGAATTCTGATAATTATTTCCATTAATATGATGCTTCATTTTTTCCTTAATTGGCAATAAATATTACAAAGCTTTTTCTTAATATTTATTGAGATTTAAATAAAAGAGAAGAAATGATATTTCAGAATGTGATGAATGAATACTTGCATTTGGTAAGGCAGTCTCTTCCCAGAGGCCCAATTAGGTTATAATTTCAAAGGATTCCTCATGTGGCTCTCTGATGGTGCCACTACTGTATTTTCATGCTTCATTTCTTACCTGCCCCTGAAATGGTGTTGCACATGGCCCAGCAGCTGTTGTAACCAGGCATCAAATTTTCCTTTTATTTATAATTTTGTAGGAATCTTGGACATGGTCACTCTTTCTTCAGATGCAAAGTCAAAGTCAAAATATTACCTTACCTCCCAAAACAAATGCTTTCAGAGTCAAGTTGTGAAGGGCACTTTCCATTTGGCTAGCATTTGGCATCTTATGGGTTGAATTATGAGATCTTATCCAGCAAAAATTAAGCATTACCTATAGACTGGTGGTTCTCTTCATTGGAAAATTGTGCTTTAAAGTTGTGTGATTACTGGTTCAGACTTACACATTGGATGAGACAAACTACACTTGGATTTCATGTGACAAATGCTTACCCTGCAGTGTTAGAGGGTGGTTAGAGCATTTGGTCTCATGGGGTTTAGTATTTATACTTTTGATGACAACTCATAATTCCATCAGCTTTTCTCTCCTGAACACATTCATATCCAGAATCCCTAGAATCCTTCATTTCTTTGTTATTTTGTATGATGTTTGGATCATTTCCTTTCATTTTTAAATTCATTCTTTTCATCATTTTGAACAAAGTTTTCACAGGAAGCAAACTTTGTTTTAATGCACAGTTGACTTGGCGTACTGTATTTTTACATGTGTGTAGCCATTGTGGAAGCTGCTACAAAGTGTCATGGTTTCCCATAGGTCTTAATTATATATTTCTTTTTATCAGACAAGGTAATTCACCAAAGTAAAAATTTCCACAGCGTAATAGTGAGAATAGCGGCTGTCTAATTAAGTCATTCCCTGGGTGAGAGAAATCAGATAAAAATAACTAGATGGACTCCAGGTAACATCTAGTTCACTCTTTCCCTAACCTTCATTTATCTTACTTTAAGCAAAGAGGGCAGAGGGAATACTTATTTGGGGTAAGTTTAATGAGAGCTGCAGAAGTGGCCACCAGTGACCAGGTAAAGTATCTTCCATAGAATGAAACTGGATATAGAGAAACAGCAAGTACCTGATGCTCCAACATTCCCTTCAAATATGCTAATAACATAGACTGAAATAAGGTAAAAATTATTAATATACTCTGCTCTATACTAAGAGGGAAATGTTTATAAATAAGGATGACTCTTGGGAGAATGTGTATATGAAAGTGGACTATGCCCACATCAATATTTACTTCTTTAAATTTTTTAAAGACTTTATTTATTTATTTGACACACACAGAGAGGAAAACACAAGGAGAGTGGCAGGCAGAGGGAGAGGGACAAGCACGCTCCCCACCAAGCAGGGAGCCCCATGTCGGGCTCAATCCCAGGACCCCAGGATCATAATCTGACCCAAAGGTAGACACTTAACCAACTGATCCACCCAATTGACCCTGCCAACATCAGTATTTTCAAGAAATCTTATTCAGTCTTCCTTTAAGCGTATCCTGATTGCGAGCAGTTCTTACGTACTTCACTACTACCACCTCTATCCCAAACACCATGGGCTCATACCTTAGTTACATCACTGGCCTAATTTTCTTCCTTCCACCCCTTACCCTTTACGGTGTTTTATCAAATCAGCACTCACAGTGATCCTTTAAAAATATAATGCAGGGACGCCTGGGTGGCTGAGTGGTTGAGTGTCTGCCTTCAGCTCGGGGCATGATCCCAGAGTCCCAGGATTGAATCCCACATCAGGCTTCCTGTGGGAGCCTGCTTCTCCCTCTGCCTGCGTCGTCTCTGCCTCTCTCTCTCTGTGTCTCTCATGAATAAATAAAATCTTTAAAAATATATATTAGGCAAATCATATTAATCTTCAGCTCAAATTTGGTGGCCTCTTTAACTCAGGATGGAAGCCTCACAATGACCAAAAAAGACTTCCTGGATATAGAACCTGGTGTTCTGATCATTTACCTATTTCTTTGTAACAGATCGCCCCAAAAGTTAGTGGATGAAGAAACACTGATTATGTTGTATATTATATCTCATTATTATCATATAATATAAAGTTACATTTTATTATCATATCTGGGATTGATTAAGTTCAGCTAATGATTCTTTGTCAGGCTCTCTCATGCACTTGGAGTCTGATGGTGGCTGGCCTGGAATCATCCAACAGGCCTTTTCGATTACAAGTCTGAAAACTGATGCTGGCTGTCAGAGGTCTGTTAGCTGGAACCTATAAGTAATCTCTCCAAGGGTTTGCTCTTTTTGAGGCCTCATAGTTGTGCTCCAAGAGCAAGTATCTCAAGGGAAAGAAGGTAGATGGTGTTGATTTCTTAAGGTTTGGAGCTAGAAACTGGCACAGCATAACTTCAACTCTATGATATTGGCCAACCAGGCTCCAGGCATAGATTTAAGGAAACAGAACCCAGGCTCCACCTTTGATGAGAAGAATGTCAAAGAATTTGGCAGTTGTTTTAAATCAGTCATAGCTGGTAACTCCTCAGACCTTATCTTGGTTTATTTTAAATATTTTATTTCAATTCAATTTGCCAACATGAAGTATAACACCCAGTGCTCATCTCATCAAATGTCAGACCTTATCTTGTATACCTCTTCTTGCTCACTCATTTCTAGTCATACTCACTTCCTTTGCTGTCCTTGAACATACCAGGTGGACCCCTTTGCAATAGTGGGCCCCTTATGTCCACAAATGAAACCACCTGATGTCTCCACCCTCCCACCACACACACTAAGTTCAATAGCATTCCTAAAGTCAAATCTAAAATTCCCCCTTGAAACTATGTTACTTTCTATACTAGGTTGTTCATTTCTTAAAAAAAATATATCTTACTCTTCCTCTGGTATGCTTAATGAATGAAGTTATTACTGAATACAGAGTAGATGGAAGGGTGATTAAGCAGTGATACTTATAATGATTACTTATGAATACAAAAATAACCTTGACTCATCAAAAAATTATGTTTGGCAAGATATAGTAAAACAAGGTTTTAACAATTTCATTTTAATAAGATTTTCAATAATGAATATTGATATAAAGAGAGAATTCTGGTTAATTTAGAATTAGCCAGAAAGTGATTTGAAATACTTCTTTCCTTAGATTTCTTTTAGTTCAAGTTTCCATGCAAATAAACATGTGAAGTTAGATCACAATAGATAAAAATTGCATCCCACATTTATCTTATGTATACTTGAGTATTATGTTCATGGTTTTTTCTCGAGAAGTGATGTGATAGTTTATTCAAAGATACATTTTATTTTTGCTGTCTTACAAACTGGTAATATAAAGCATTATAAATGGATGAACATTTTCAGGCTTTTAACAAGATGATTGAGAAATGCAAGCTTTGGTGAAGAAGTATAAAACACAGCAGAAGATCACACAATATTACAGAAATGTCCTTTGATGAATGATGTAGGAGGAAGGGCTAAAGCATAATTATCCCATGTCACTCCTTCTGTCTAATTAACCACTAAGTGCTATCTACTCAATCTCTTGAATCTGTCCTTTCCTTTTCACCCTAGCACCAGCACCTTGAATTATGGCATCATCTTTCTGCAGTCCACCCAGGTAACAATTTTCTAAATGGTTTCCAAGACTCCTATCTTGCCCCCTTAAGTTCACTTTTCACATTGTCACTAGGGTAATATTTCTTAAAACAAAACTCAATCAGGCAATGACACAATTTCTTTCTTAAAACCTTTCAATAGCTCTCCATTGGCCTAAGGAAAACAAAAGTTGAAACTCCCCAGTGTGATATCTAGGTCCACTTATGGCCTGGTTCTTGCTTCCTTCTTCAACTCCACCCTCTGGCCCTCCCTCCCACACTCGCATTCAAAACCTACTCATTTTGAAGCACTTGCAGTTCCCTAAAAGAGCCATCTCTTTCTTACTTCCGAGTCTTTGCACTTGTAATTCCTTCTGTCAAAACACCTCTTCACTGTCCTTTTTCTGTGGGAATACATAAAGATGTTAATACTGCCCATTGTTTCCTTCTCTCTATACACATGAATTGGGAATAGCTAGTACAGGAAATTATGAATAAATCAGATGGTTCCAGGCAAAGTAGGAATAGTACCCAGATCAGGAAGGACTGGTCAGCATGAGTGGCCACATACAGTATCCATTAAACGAAGGTCCAGCAGAATGTCACACGGGACTGTTAACCCTTGGCAAGGCTGCAGCTGGATTCACACGCCCTTGCTCATGTGGAAATAAATGGATGTGTGTTGTCTCTGGCTTACTTATCTCATAAAGAAGGCCAAATGTATATGGGATCACTAGGGAATTCTTCTGATTACTTTGAATTTGGTGCTTGTGACTCGGAATCTGATAGAATGAAACTACTAAACAGCAGTCAAACTTGAGGATTAACATTCCCCTGCTCCTAGAAGACTTCCCTTACTTCTGTCTGGCCTCACCTTCCCATATTAGGTTAATCCCCTCTTATGTGCCTCTAATAGTCTTTGCTTATCTCTGTAATAGCATGTGTCAACCTCTATTGATTATAAATTCCCATTTATTATTTTGCCTTCTCCACCTATTTGTATGTTCTTTAATGACAAGGCCTGTAAATAATACTATCACCTAGCACAGTATCTGATATACAGGACTTTGAATTAATAAAAGGAAGTCCTGAGACTTTGAAGGACACGAAAGTTCAAGACTATCACTACGGCATATTTATCTGCAAATTGCTAGAAGAAAACAAAAATAAAAAAGCCTACAAATAGAGGACATTTTCCTAGATAAGAATGACTCAGCTTACTTGGTAAGGATCTGTGATTTCAATATATAAAATACATCACATTATAACATAATGGTCAGAGTTGACATCCTTGTGTTTCTTCTAATCTCAAAGGCAAAGTGATGACTATTTCATGAAATTTATCAAATGCCTGTTCTGATCCTATGGTGGTTATTTCATGCTATTTTCTTCTTAATATGGTAATTAAATTGGTAAAAACGTTAGTGCTGAACAAATTTGCATTTCTGAGATAAACTCTGTTTGATTAAACTGCATTATCTTTTTCATGTATTGCTTGATTTCATTCATTAATATTTTTATCTATGTTCATAGGTTTCAGATTTGATAAGTTCTATTGACATTGATTCAAGTTCACTGAATCTTTACCCATCTGCACCCGGACCACATTAGCTTATCAAATAAATTCTTTATGATTTAAAAAGAAATTTAAAGATTTTACATATTCATTTGAGAGAGAGAGATTGAGCACAGAGGGAAAGGGAGAAGCTGACTCCCTGCTGAGCAGAGAGCCTAACACAGGGCTCAATCTGAGGACCCAGAGATCATGACCTGAGGTGAAGGCAGATGCTTAATTGATTAAACAAACCAGGCCCCCTTTTATTATTTCACATATTTTTTATCCCTAGGAATCCCATTTGATTCTTTTCTAGTTTTTCTCTCCTATTTTCCTTTAAGTTGCTAACCTTTCCTCTAGAATATTTAACATATCCCTCATACTTATTTAAAAACTCTGTCTGAAAATTCCAACATCTGGACCATCTCTGTGTCTGATCTTATTGACTCTTTCCTCTTTAAACTATATGCATTTTTTACTTCTTCGTGTCTTAGAAGCTTTTAAAGATCACATTACAGTTACTATGTGTAAAAAAAGAAAAAAACAATATGATGTTAAATAAATATTTTATACTACCTAGAAAAATCTGCATTGTGTAAGGCAATCTCATGCTCACAGTCTTCCAGTCCCTGCTTGGCCTCATGGGAATGGACTTTAGGCATCGAACACTTTCTTACTAAGAGATAAAGAGCCCATAAAACCTGTGCCAGGTTTATCTTCTTGTGTGGGAATATCTTTCCCTGTTTCAGGCTCATTGAACCCAAATTGTTCTGCTTAAGTGTGTGTGTTACAGGCTACCTGGTCAACCCCGCTGCTATGTCTGTCCTCTACGGGGAGGGGACAGCAGCCTTTCATTGCAGCAAGAGAAGGGTGCACGTAGGAGAATTGTCCTACGTTGGATCTCAGGGCTCTCAGTTTCTTAGGGTGTCTTATGATCTGGTCCAATGCAAAATTCCTAGCAGATTTCAAGCAATGACAGTTTCTTTTGACTAGCTGTACTACCAAGGTAATTACTTTGAAAAGGGCAGTGTCTCTGAATCAGTAATTTGCTTCTGGAGAGTCAGAATATAGGGTGCATACAAATCACTTGGAGATCTTATTAAGATATAAGTTCTACTTCAGTAGATCGAAGGTGAGATCTGAGATTTAGCATTTTTCTTAAGGCTCCATGCCCAGAGTGGAGCCCAACATGGGGCTTGAACTCACCACCCTGAGATCAAGACCTGAGCTGAGATCGGAGTCAGATGCATAACCAGCTGAGCCACCCAGACCCCTAAGAGTGAGCATTTCTAAATCAGCTCCCAAGTGATGCTAACCCTTGGATTCACCTTGACAGCTACTGTTTAATCTTCTAGGCCTGAAATCAAGATGCCTGACTCCTCACTAATGGTAGCTAGCTTCCAGGGTGGTTCTTAATGATCTTCACCTGCTGATATTAACCCTTGTATAGTCCCCTCCACACTCTGTTAGGATTTATCTGTGTGATCAATTAAATATGGCAGAAATCATGGTATGTCACTTCCAAGATTAGGTTACCAAAGTCATTATGGCTTCTGCCTTGGTTCATGTCCTTTCTCTCCATCTCAGATCATTGACTTCAGTGAACGTTCACTGCCATATCTTCCATGTAAATAGTCTTCCCTGCGATTGAACATCTCTATGGAGAGGCTGACCTAGTGAGGAACTATGGCCTAAAGTCAACTTAGAGTAATGAACTAAGTGAGATTTTAAGTGGACCTAACCCTATTTAAGCCTACAGATGACTATATCCTCAGAGGCCAGGTTGACTACAACCTCCTAAGAGATTCTGAGTTAGAACCACCCAATTAAGCTGAATCCCTGACCCTCAGAGACTGTTAAATAATAAAGATTTGTTATTTTGATTTAGGAATAAATTTCTTATGTGTAATAGATAACTAATACAAGTTGCTTAACTTCTCCATTATATATCAATAGTATTGGTGGGCCTCAGAGAAATTAGATCAATACTTTTCACTTCAGGTTTTTTAGTGATTAAATTTCCCCAAATATGGTCAATTCCTAATCCCTAATCCCTATGAATGTCCTTATAAGGAAAGACCTGGAGAAACAGACACACAGGGAAGAAGGCCATACAATGCCAACAGAAGCTGAGAATGGAGCGATGCAACTGCAAGCCAAGGAATGTGAAGGATTGCCAAGGATTGCCAGCAATCACAGAAGCTTGGAAGAGGCAAGGAAGGATTTATCCCTTTCAGAGTTTTCAGGAGCTTGGCTCTGCCAACCCCTTGGTTTTTTACTTCCAGCTTCCTGAACTATGAGAGAATAAATTTCAGTTTAATTAAGCTACCCAGTTTACAGTAATTTTTATGGAAGTTCTAGGAAACTGATACAGATGCCCATCAGAATGATTTGTGAAACACCTAAAAAATAGACATGCCAGTTTCCCATTGAAGACACAGTAAGAATCTCAAATTCTTATTCGTATTCATAAATACCTGCGACTCAGGTATGTGTTTTAAATCCAAAGCTTGTTATAATGCATAGTCAAACTTGAAAATCTCTGGACTGGATGATTTTGAAGGCTCAACTTTACGGCTCAATGGTTTCAAGTCCTGATGGACTATTTTAAAAGAAAATAAAATACAGATTTATAACTTACTTTGGTTATTCATGCAAACACATGAAAGCCATTTGCAATTGTTTGTGTGGATACATGAATAGACTTAATTAACTGTGTGGTACATGGACATTCTAGGTGTTGAGTTATTCATATTAAATTGTTTGTTTTGGAGTTGATACTAGTTTCAAAGACAAGTGCATTTAAATATTTAAAGATTTATAATTATCCCAAACAAGAACAGCATATGGTTTTGCTCCTGTAAGTGCTCCACAAAAGAATAACTGCCTGTATTTTGCTGCATTTTTGAATTGTGTGATAAAGGAGAAAATTATCAGGATCTGGCTCCTCAGTTTTTGCTAAAATAATTACTGAAAAAATTGAACAGATGCTAGATATAAATAAATTTCATAAACTCAGATATTTGGAGATCTGTGGATTCTGGGCACTACTTGTAGAGATATATTTATGATGGCCTCAATGAAACAATTATTTTGTATTTTTCCAGGCCAGTGCAGTGAGGTGAATCTCTCCTTCAAAAAACACCATAGCAACATTGTGTTGGAATGTCAGTTCTTATCTGGCAGTAGGAGGGCAAACAAGCTCTTATTTCTATATAACCAGAGACTCAGCAGCCATAAATTACTTCCAAAATCATAATGTTCTTCTTTTTCTGTTCTCTACTGGCAGTACCCAAAGCACAGAAAATAAAATCTCTCTAGTGAAAATAGAGATTCTAAAATTTGTTCCTATGACTTATAAAAAGAAGAGGTGACACCAATAGGATATGACCACATGGATCTCATTACACATGGTGAGGGCTTGGTGAGAAAGGCTGCCACTTCCACTGCATCATCAAATTTACCGAAGAAGAGGATTAGGCCATTTGGCAAGTGCCATTCTTGGAGAATTAAATTTAGAGCTGCTATCACTGCCACACTCACAACAGTACAGTAAAATCAGATGAATATACACAGAAAAGTTGAGAAGTATAAGATTATGTTTCTAACAGCGTACGCTTACCAGAGGGCAACTTAGGATTTATGATGATTTCTGTGTATTCAGGCAGAAGGAGCCAGCATGCAGCAGAAGATGTGATTCACATGTGGGCTTCAATTAAGGCTATCAAAGAGCAACAAGGGAACAAGATACAAGGGTAAGAAGGTAATTAGAACTTACTCTTAACATTTCTTAATTGCCAACCTTTATCAGTAGCAGATGGTAGGTGGGCAGGAATTTTGGGGAATAGCCACCTTTTTGACATTACCTCTAATTAAGAAGGCTTCTCAGTTATCAGGGCAAACTTTGAAATCATTGTATTTTTCCCAGGTCAATATTAACTCAGAAGGTGTAATGAAGTCTGTTCCCCTTCTGTCTATCATTTACTCTAGCTGCTTCCATCTGTTCTAAGGTGAAAAGATGAACTTTTCAATGATTCTTGTCCAGGCTGCACACTCAGGGGTCCCCAATGACTCATGAGTGTTACTTCTCACTGGGTAAGTTTTAGGGGAGAACCATCCTAATCACATCATTGAGACAGACCTTAGAGAATCTAAAATGGGCTCTAATATGTCAGACCGCCATATGTCATAACAAGGGGATTTGATACAAAACAACAATGGAAACAAAACATTGCTACCCAGCACTCAGTTCCAATGCAATACTCTTTTGAAAGAAGGAAACCATCCCATGCCAGTGCAAGACCAGTACAGACCAGTTGAAGATGTTTATTATTTTTCTTTACAAATCCTATTCTTAGTAGACCCTAGGTTAAGACTATCACTCTGCCTAAATGCAGTTTTCTTAAAAAAAAAAAAAACAAAAACAAAACAAAAACAAAAAAACGTTTATTTTAGAGAGAGCAGGGGGAGGGGCAAAAGGAGACAGAGAGAGAATCCTCAAGCAGATTCCCCACTGAGTGCAGAGCCCAATGTGGGGCTTGATCCCCAACCCTGACATCATGGCCTGAGCCAAAATCAAGAGTTGGCCACTTAACTGACTGAGCCACCCAGATACCCCTAGATGCAGAATTTTCCTAAATGTCTCCAATTCATGTATCTGTAAATTCCTCTTATAAATACAACATCATCACTGTGACAGCTTCTCTTTTTATAGAACAGTTACTCTATGGCAATGATGTGTGGTTTTCATACCAACAGCATCAGCAACACCTAGAATGTTGTTAGTAATGCAGATTCTCAGGCCTCACCCCAGGGGCACTGAATCAGAACTCTGGGGATAGGGCTCAGAAGCCTGTGTTTTAATAAGCTGCCCCATATTTCTAAGGCAAACTAAAGTTTTAAGCCATGATCTTAGGAATAGTTACCAGTTAGTGGGTGATGGCCTGTACCATATCATCTACTTAAAAAGCATTATGTCAGCTAGTCATCACAATTACCATGTGAAACAAGTTCTATCATTACTCTCTTTCTATAGGTCAACAATAAAAGGCTTACCAATACAAAGTAACATGGCCAACGTCCCAAGCTAAAAAGTGGGAGCTAGATTTCTAACCACATTCTGACCAGTCTAAGCTCATACTTCTAACCACTGAAGAATATCCAAGCAGAAATAGAAAAGACAAGAACCCCAATTTTGTGCAAAGATATGCCATAGGCACTTAGAAAAGCCAGCTGTAGGCCCCAAATAGAAAAATTGCAGAAAACTTTTCAAAAAATACAAGGCTTTGGGAGTCAGCAATTGACCCAGTGTTGAGAAAAAAAATGGCCTCCCTTAAAGACCTAAAATCTCCTGTACTGTGGAATAAAATATCTGTATCCCATTTTAAAATATGATCTAAGACCAAGTTAGTAAGTGTTTTCCAAAATCTCATTTGGGAGGCAACTACTCTGAAACATTAATAATATATAAGTTATAGTCCTGGATATTGTGGCAGATGGTGCCTGCATTTCATCTTCATCCTATCTAGTGACCCCAGGAAGGTTACATGTAGGTTAGCTTCCTTGAGGATCATCTTTAACACATTGTGTTTTAGTGCTAAACATTCAACTGAAAAATTGATGGAAGCATGTAAAAACCAGTTTGTATTTGTTTTTTGGAATAAATAAATATATGTTTAGAAAATGTTTAACATATTATTCAGTGCCCTTTGAAGGACTCACATTAAACAAGACAACATGACTTTTCCAAAGGTGATTCGTGGTGAGTCATTGGTTCTGCAGGATATTAATGAGCCTCCCAGGAAACTTGTTCTGCTGTTGAGTAGGCCTATAAATACTAGATTACATCTAGTTATCCTATGTCATTGTTGTACATCTTCTCAGAAGCTTTAGCATGACACTGTGTTTGTGAATTTCTAAGGAAATTTTAAAAATGGTTAACATAGCTCAGTTCATTGACCCGTGGAATCCTTTTATATATATATATATATATATATATATATATATATATATATATATATATAATCACTGTGGAAAGCTAGAGTTCTGTAGAATATGGGCTAGGATACATTTTTATAATTAAATATCAGGAGAAATATCTTCCTTGAGGCATTGTTATGCTCTCTTTTTGCCTTATGTTCTGGAACTCATAATCAAGTCAGATATGCAATTGTGCAAAATGATAGCATGATGTAGAGAAAAAAAGCACAAACTCCAAAGCCTATCTATTTGGATACATCCCAGTTCTACCACTCACTAGCTATACGACTAGCAAAATGCTTGAACTTTGCCTCAGTGCCCTCAGCTGGAAAATGTTATTCTTAAAAAATAAGACCAACCTCTTAGAATTGTTTCTAAGATTAAAATTTGTGAAGGACTTAGAAGAGTACCTGACATATGGTAAAAACTACATAAATATTTGTTAACTAGCAATTAAACTCTCAAAGCTAGTATCATTCACTTTTGATCTAGCTCCTGCTTGTCAGAATCTATTTCTCTTTTATTAATTTTAAGGTATCCAAGTCACTTGTGGGTGGCATACTTTTTTAGAATTATATAAATGATATGAGGGCATGTTTCAAAATGAAGCAGATGGTACAAAAAGGAACTTTCAAAATAAACCAGTCAGTGTTTCTGAGAACAGTTCAGGAAAATAAGTGCCTTGTCAATTTAATGTTAATATAGTTAATTAAGACTCCACTGGATCTGGTTGGTCGATTGTAGGTGCCAGCTTTGTGACACTCCTCCAAGTTACTAGTATCTAATTCCATTTGCTCTGATCTTAGTTTCCCAAGAAAACTTTCCTACTGTAATAATCAGCTATAGTGGGCATAATTTATTCCTCTCAACAGTATTTTGGTTTATCTTTTGTTCTTTTCTGACTTTGAGTAAATTAATTTATCAGAGCTTGAATACTTTGAGTAAATTGCTAGACATGCGTTTTTATACTGGCAAAGATAAGAAGTTGCAGAAAAAGTTGCAGAAGAGACAGAAACAGAAGCAGTGCCCATGACCAGGGGACATGGAACTGATTATACTGGAGATGACTCTGCTTCCATCCCTAGCTGCCTGAGGGCCGTGCTTTACCCCTATAGATCTCTGGTGATGAAGGCATGCTATTTGAAGAAATGGGGAAAAAAGGTGTTTTCCACCTGACAAGAGTATGTTGTGAGACAATAATTAAATCAAGATGGAAGGTAGGTTTGGAACCTGCCAGTGTTAATGAAGATTTATTCACTAGTGACATTTGATCAGAACTACTGGGTGGATTTTTAGATTTCATTAGTTAAAGACATAAAATGGTTGTCTGATTAAAGAGGGGAAAAAACAGTAGGGAGCACCCATAAATTACTATAGCTCAATTAGGTGCAGACAGTTTAGTGAGTGTTTATTACTAGTACAAAGGAAGATTTTCCAATTAGATTAAAAGGTTTTGAAAACAACAGTTATAGGCACAGTGATTTAGACCAATTGCTAGAATAACGTATCGTGAGAAGTTTTATTGATTAAAAGTAAACTGATAAGTGATTTGTAGTGTTCATTGTTTATCAGTGGAACCCCTGCTGTGAGGTACACTTTTCCTCACAAGATCAATGAGAGGACTGGGCTAATTTCTTCTCGCCCTGAAAATTGATAAGAATATAAAGGGCAGCTGTATCACTGCTGAAAATACCACCATGATTTATTCAGGTTAATCATCAAGAAAGTGACATTGCATAAATCATTGGGAATCTACCATGCTGGGCTGGGTCCTTCAAGCCGGTTTCACTGTCATAAGGTGGACCAAAGAAAGACAAAAAGAAGCCTAGGATTTAATCAGACAAAGCCTTCAGCTCACTAAACTGCCAGGTTACTGCAAAACCTGGACATGGCAAGGAATCAAAGGGAAGTTGCAGAGACACTGTCTCCGATATAATTTATGACAATAATTTGGTGGGATGGAGCCTAAGATGCAGGCTGGTAGTTCATGGGTCCCTTTGCCTTGAGGTATCCATATGACTTCTAGGGGCAGGTCTTGAAGTAGGCATTTCATTGGCCACAAACTTTCTTACTATGTGTGATTAAAATGAAAATGAGAGAAAAACAGAGAAATGGTAGCTGAATCTCTGGATTCTGCAGATAAAGGCATACTAATGTATGCTACATGTAGATATCATGACATATAGTACAGGAATTCTGCATAAGGAAGGGAAGGAGCAATTATCACCCCCCCTCAATGTTTAGAGATAAGCAATATTCCCTTTTCTTTTCCTTATTGAAATATATCCCGAATTTGTCATGCTGGAAGATTTTCTCATTTGCTTTTTCTAACTTTGACTTTCCTAACTGAAATTCTGTAGCAAGAAGCAGCAGCTTGAAACCTCCAAAGGGCAGAATAAGACAACAAACGAGCATTCCATCTGTTGTGACTTTTAGTATTCGCTTTTCCTGAGAAACTGCTTAGTGAATCAATTTCATATTAGCATTAAGAAATTAAGATCTTAGTTCACATGACACATGTACATGCCTATTTCCCCCGAATGTAGAGTCTGCCTGGTTTGAATACCCGCATTGCTCTTCCTATGTGCGTGTGTATGACATGGACTTATTTTTCGATGAATGAAATCAAAGCTGTATACCTGAGGTGCCCTGGTGGGGAAGTCAGTGCCACACCCGCCCTGGCCCCAAAGATCACCCCTCTGCGTCTGTCTACAAAAAAGGTTGGTGTTGACATTGCCAAGGCAACAGGCCTTTGGAAGGGCCTGAGGATGACCGTGAAACTGACCATTTGAACAGAGAGGCCCTGACTGAAGTGGTACTTTCTTCCTCTGCCTTGGTTATCAAAGCCCTCAAGAAACCCCCAAGAGACAGAAATAAGCAGAAAACCAGGAAACACAGTGGAAATATCACTTTTAATGAGATTGTCAACATTGCTTGACAGATGTGATACTGATCTTTAGCCAGAGAACTCTCCAGAAACATTAAAGAGATCCTGGGGACTGCCCAGTCTGTGGGCTGCAGTGTTGACAGCCGTGACTCCATGACATCACAGACAGCATCAGTGGTGTGTGGTGGAATGCCCAGCCAGCTAAGAACTGCCAGGGAAAATATTTCAATACAGCATCATTTGACCAAAACAAAAAACAAAACAAACAAACAAACAAACAAAAAGGCCTAATCTCTCCACTAATGAGTTTTGTCTATAAATGGAGATATTTTATTTTTATCTTTTTTTTTCCCCAAAGATTATTTATTTATTAATGAGAGACACAGAGAGAGGTAGAGACACAGGCAGAGGGAGAAGCAGGCTCCATGCAGGGAGCCTGATGCGGTCTCCAGGATCCTGGGTCTCCAGGATCACGCCCTGGGCGGAAGGCAGACGTTAAACCGCTGAGCCACCCAGGGATCACAAAATGGAGATATTTTGACTTACAAGATAAAAAAAAGCATATTAATTTCACTTCTGGTAAATACCTATTTAAATTATCAGATATTGCATAAGAGCCATCAAAACATATTTATTGAGATATATTTATCTCTTCAAAGAAAATGCTGAGTTACCACAAACTCTTCAGGTATCTGTCCTAACAATATGTGAGTCTGAGAACACAGGAAGACTGTGGACAACCAATGCTGCTATCTTAAAATGATGTGATTTCCTTTCTGTTATGCATGTTGGAATAAAACAAGTAGTCTTACACTGAAAATCCCTAGCAATCTGAACTGCTTAGAAACTAGCAGTTATGTTCTATCATTGAATCCTGTCCATGTGCCTTTGAAATAGCTCAAATGTTTATATTCCCTTGTTCATATTTACAATTTGCATTTGCATTTTGTGCCATTATTTCCTCTATTCTAAACTACAGGAATTATCTCAGAAATGACCATGGCTTCTGTTTTCTTCTTTATTCAAATCTATGATCCTAAAATCTTTCATGAGCTACTATTTGCTGAGCACTAAACCGTGTGGTGAAGGCCTGTTGTACAGAATCCCATCTCATTCTCACAGTCACCCTGAGTTAAAGGTGATAATGTAGGTTGGCTCCTTCCACATGGAATCTAACCTCCTCTAGGTGTGCCTTCCTGGGATCAGAGGTGGGATCGCTAAGTGCCATGCTCCCAGATGCAGTTCCAGACAAGGTTTCAGTGCATCATTCATGTGTATTCATGCAAAACTTGAATGAAGTTGAAGTTGAATGAATTGAGAGAAGTTGAGAGAGATACAGAGTTGGAGGTGTCCATTTTCTATCATCAACTGTAGCAGAGATGCCATGACCCTGTATGTAAGAGATCTAGTGGAGACATCTCCATAGAGCAGCGGCATCCTGGTCACGGCAGGAGCAGTGGCTTCTGTTGTGGTCCAGTTCTGCAGTGGGGCTTTGGCCATCACTTTCAAATCTCAGTATCAATACTGTCTTCTTCAGTCAATGGTTCCAAACGCCATTTTATATTCTGTAGTAACTCTCTCCAAACTGAGCCTAAACTCGCCAGAGTGGATGATGGTAACCACAGATGAGCACTAACTCCACAGGTAATTTAATATACTAATTTTTCCATTGGTTAATATTCTGGAACTTCAGCTTTTTTATAATTAAATTATTTATAAAATGTACTTGTAACACGGAAGAGGCTATACTAGATTTCATCTCAGAAGAAATATCAGTTCTTTCACTAAGCTTTATGTATGTGAGACTACACATAACAAAAATATTTTATGTTCATTTCCATTATGACCAGGAACATTTGAACAAAATGTGGCTTGATTGACCCAGAGTAAACCTGTGAAGTCCAAAAATTTGTTCTGGTGACATCACCTCTGTTATTTGTTATTCAGATGGCAATTCTTTCCCACTTTCAATCATCTAACACCCTTCTGTTATCTAGCTTGTTCTCCCTTCATCCAAACATGAGTGGAGCTGATAGCAGCCCTTTGAACATGTTAACTTACTCATTTTTCTTTAGTGTTAGAGTAGCAGCTCAGCCAAGCATTACATTTCTCTCTAATTGTGAAATAAAATTGTTTTTCCTGAAAGTTAATTAAAGGAGGAAGCCTCCAAATGACACTATGCTGACTGAAATGTAGAATAATTCTGAATGGAAATCTAATGCTATTTTTTGAGGTTTTCTGTGACGAAATCTAAATGCCTTTTTGTGAATGGACATCTAATGCCGTTTTGTGAAGTTCTCTGGTGGTAATGCTAGGAGAGTACATAAACAGAGAAGATGGAAACAATCTTTTTGTTCATCCATAATGGTAGTGTTGAACAAGTTACTAGCCTGGTTTCATCTTCTGAAGGTCTATTTCACAAAGGGTTTGGGGTGTGGGTGGGCATATCTGAGATACTAAAACATTTTTGAAGGACTTATTTTTGTGTGACATCAGGTAAAAATAATTAAGTAACTAAATATATAACCTTAACACATTCTTTTAGTTTATAATATGACAATGATAATCTTCAAAGAAATAGATTTGCAAGTTAGTTTAATAAGAAAATACATTTCCTTACAAAAGAATATATATATTTTTAGTAGGATGTTGAGTAAATAGTTACATGTCAGGCTATATCATGTCCAGGAGATATTCTTTTTAGTTATAAATGTTCACCAAAGATACAGGATTTCAGAAATTATTTTAGAGGTAAAAGGAAAATAAGGCAAACTATAATAAAGGTAGAATTTCAGATGTGGCAAAGTAACTCATTTCAGACCAAGTGTCTGAGAAAAATTAAAGAATTTATTTCCTTTTATGTTTATTTAAGAGAATGGAGGGGTGCCTGGGTGGCTCAGTCAGTTGAGTATCTGCCTTTGGCTCAGATTCTGATTCTAGGGTCCTGAGATTGAGCCCCACTTTGGGCTCCTTGCTCAAACCAGGTCTTATAAGGCCCAGGAACCTAGTGAGAAAGTCAAGGAGGGAATAGCATTGAGGTGAGCCTCACATTCCCTTAGAGGACTCTTTTAATTTTAAAGTAGCGCAGAAGACAATCACAAACTGGATAAGAATCTAAATTGAGATTTTGGCTTTCTCGGGGCCTATAGAAACAAACTTTAGAGCTCAAGTCCAGGATAATATGACTTGAAGGGACAAAATCAACAAAGGAAGGGAATAACATTGATGAGTTTTCATTGTATCATTTTTCCCCTCAAGACATTTGTTAGATTTTATTTGATGTAGGGCAGAGCCAAAGGACCAAGAAGTAGAGTCAAAGTGGTAGCTAAAGATCTAGGCAGCTACACAGAGTGTTTGGTAGCCTCAGAGCATAGAAGTAAAAAACCTGGAGTAGGAGATCTAGTGATTATCACTGACTTCCTGTTAAGATCACAGAAAGGTTACACCCTAGGAACATACATGATGGGCATTAGATCAACTCTCACAAAAACACTGAAACCAAAACCAAACCAAAACAAAACAAAAAAACATTGAAACCTTGTTCAATCCTGAACAAGCAAAATCCCACACTAGGAAAGGTTGGTTTGCCCCATTATAAGATGCCTGAGATATAGTGAAAGTTTGTCCTGTCTGGAGAAAGACAATATGAAATAAAGCATCAAATTACCTCTATAATTTTTCATAAGTTATGACCGACATTTGATCAAGCTTATTAGCCATGCCAGGAGACAGAATCAAAAGACAGAAACTAAGAGACTAAAGAGACAATAAAAGCATATCCAAAGGTGAATCAGAGTTTGTGGTCTTTAAAATAAATGAAGAGTAAAAAGTGTAACAAAATTGTTGAGAAGATAGAGGATCTTACCATATAATTGGAATTCATAAATAATAATTAAAATAAAATTATAGAATTTAAAATATAATAATTAACATTAAGAATGCAATAGATGTGTTAAATTGCAGACTGCACCACTGAAGAGAGGATTAGTGAACTAGAAGACGGAGTGTTAGAAAATAGACTGAAGTGTAGCAAGAAAATAGATCTGTAATATAAAACAATATACAAGTTATTTGAGACACAGTTAAGAGATTTAATATCTGTAATTACATTATCAAAATAAAAAGGAGAATGTTATAAAAGCCATAGTTTAAGAGATGATGATTTTACACAGCTGATAAAAAGGCATCAACCTACACAATTTAGAAATTTAGCAAACACCAAGGATGATTCGAGTAGGGGCAGGAAATCTATGGACATTAAAAATAATTTCTTAAAATGCATAGAGAAACTTTGGAAAATGCAGCCAGATAAATAAAAGGAGCATCATTTTCAAAGGAAAACATTTCCTTAGAAACCATGGAAGGCATTATACAGTGCAGTGACATTTTTAAAGTGCTAAAAGAATACATATAGGAACCTTTAATTCTTTATCCAGGAAAAATATCTTTCAAAACCGAAGATGAAATAAAAATGATTCCAAACAAAAAGGGAGAGAACTCATCAACAGAAAACCTTCATGAACACAGATAAAAAGAATTTCATTAGAAAGAAGAATAATGATCCCAAAGAGAAGCATAAAAATGCAAGAAGGAATAAGGGGCAATGAAACAGATAAATATATGGGTAAATCTAAATAGATATAACTTAAGAAATGACAATAACAACTTTTCATGGTATCAAAAATAGATACAGAATTAAAAATTATGACACTTATAGCACAAAAGTCAGGGCAGTAGTTTTAAATTTTTTAAAAATTTTTTTTAATTTTTTAAATTTATTTATGATAGTCACAGACAGAGAGAGAGAGAGAGGCAGAGACACAGGCAGAGGGAGAAGCAGGCTCCATGCACCAGGAGCCTGATTTGGGATTCGATCCCGGTCTCCAGGATCGCGCCCTGGGCCAAAGGCAGGTGCCAAACCACTGCGCCACCCAGGGATCCCCAGGGCAGTAGTTTTAAATGACATTAAATAGTCTTCATATATTTGCATTTTAAAGAATTTTACTATATATTAATAATTAATAATGAGTATTTAATGGGCTATTGTTCCCTGTCATAACAAAATATATAATTAAAGTGAAAGTATAATGTGTGAAATTGAAATGAAAATAAAACATTATTGTAGACATTGTTTTCTAATATAGTGATGAAATCACTATTCTAAAACATAGATGTTCTAGACCAGCTCTGTCCAAAAGAAATATAATATGAGCCTATGATGATATTAAAATGCAAATATAAACAGCTTATAATAATCATAATAGTATATTTAACTTAACCCAGTATATCTGAAATGCTATCATTTCAACATGTATTAAATTTAAAAAAAATATTATTAATCAGATATTTTATATCCTTTTTTGTCAAACTAAGTCTTCAAAATCTGGTATGCATTTTAGACTTACAGTACATACCAATTTGAAATAGCCACATTTCAAGTGCTCAATAGTCTCATGTGACCACTGGCTACTATTATGGATGGCAGAGGTCCAGGCTGTGGCAAGAATAAACTTTGATGACATCTAGACAAATTTGATCTACTATTCCAATAAGTGGTCTAACAATTTATGAGATATTAAACTCCATATTTTATTATTTTAATAACTACTTTTTTTGTTTAGAATCGAATTCCCTTGCAACTAATATAATCTCGGTCAGTTCCTGAAATACAATGCCATTTTGTGGTGTGGATACTGAAATGAAAAGCAATCTTTGTCTGGAATACAGTAACATCAAATTATTCAAGCCCATCTTATGTTACAAAAAAAATTCCCCAAATTAAAGTCTAAACCACTGTTAGTCATTACTATATACTCAGTGTTTAACCCATACCTATAAACTATCTGCTTAGGAATATTCTTAGTTCAAACTTACTATATAATTTGTTTGAAAAAGCCTAAATACACAATAACTGACTAAAGCATGGCATTATTTTTTAGATTTCTTAGTGTTAAAAGATAGGTTAATCAAAAGAAATGCTGTCAACTTCACCTCATTAAGGTAACTCTTCTATCTTAGCATTAAAGGCAAATGAAAAGCAGACCTTCTAAAAATGAAAATATACTGGCTATTCTTGACCAGATTAGCACTTCTTTCTAGAAGCCTGCAGACTGCCCTCTACCATAGTATGTTACTTATTCCCTGGGACTCTAAACATAACCAATATCTAGACTAAGAATACAAACGCATTGCTTTGAAGACAGAAAAAGATTGTCTCAGAGATTCTGTATGACAGATAATTTATAAATTGTTAAAATATAGCATACTTACCATTTAGAAGATTTTACTTTGCTTCCTGAGTATTTTTGTTTGGCTTTTTGATCTATAGGAAAAGTGTTTTCTCTTGTAATCAGGGAAGTATTTGGCAACGTGACATTAAATGTCCTCTTCAGAACAGAATGTCTTAAGAATGGACTGAGCTATGGATATTCAAAAAATGAAAAGCATATTTTAATTATATGATTCATAAACTTTGAAAAATTATTTCTTATAAATCTATAAGAACTCATTAATGTAAATAACTTACAACTTACCAATACTATTCATTAATATTGTACACATTTAGATTCCTAGGGTTAATATCTATAAATGTGCTTTAAAGTATAAGGTAATTACTAGTCATGAGGTTAACTAAAGCAT
The DNA here is from genome assembly GCF_048418805.1 of Vulpes vulpes. Classification (NCBI taxonomy): domain Eukaryota; kingdom Metazoa; phylum Chordata; class Mammalia; order Carnivora; family Canidae; genus Vulpes; species Vulpes vulpes. The sequence goes on along the minus strand of NC_132783.1, from coordinate 45,761,390 downwards.
TTTTAATAGTTTTGCTGAAGAGTATACCTATTTGAGAGAGACCAAAATCTTTTGTGAAACCTTAAATCACGTTTTAAAAAGATATAGTTTTTTTGTATATATCAATATCAAATCATCTTTATTATCAAAATAAACTTTGCTTCCAATGAAGGTAGATATTGATGTCTCTGATGTGCCTTCTCTTAACATTTATCATTTCAACAAATATTGATTAAATGCATATCATCTGCCCAAAACTATCTTTGGTTCTATGAACATGCAATCACAAGATAGTCCATTTACATTCACCATTTGCTTACCAATGAAAACATTGAGAAAGCAAAAATCAAAAAACCAAAAGCAAAAAAAAAAAAAAAAGAAAGAAAAGGAAAGGAAAGAAAGAAAAGAAAAAAAAGAAAAGAAAAGTAAGAAAAGAAAAGAAAAGAAAAGAAAAGAAAAGAAAAGAAAGAAAAGAAATAGTGTCTGATTTTCAACTGCTATGAGAGATGTTTACCAAATCTCTTACAAAAAAAGAAGATCACTAAAAAAATATTATGGAATATTCATTCAACCAATATCTACTGAGTGCCTCCCATAAGATAGGTACCAATCCTAGCACAGTGCAATCAACATTTGTCTTTTGTTTGTTCTCATGTCTCTTTCTACAAGAAGAACACTGAACAACAGGACACATAAAGAAGTTGGGAATTAAGATGAGTAGTTGATAAGTAAATTGTTGAGAACACTGTATTCTTAGATTTACACTTTTCATTGCCTGCATGTAATAGGATGAAAGTTACAGGTTTAGAGTCAGCTTTATGCAGAACGATAATTAGTAGATGTCAGTGCAATTTTGAACTTGGACATTTGAAATGTCTGTGGCCTTTGGAAGGTTATTGCCCCTCTCTGAACTTCAGTTTCCCCTTTTTCAAATGGAGTTAATGCTATCTACCTTATATAGACTTTCTGGATCTATTAGTTGAATTAAAGTATGCAAAGTAGTCTTTGTTCTCGAGAAGGAATACAGCTTAGTGGTTAAAAGCATGGGCTTTCGTTGGAACCAAATTGCCTTATTATCGCTGTGTGTTCTTAAGCAACTTATTTAACCTCTCTCCCTGTGCTTTGGTTTTCACATTTAAAAAATAAGGATGATAGAATGATAACTATTTTGTAGTGTTGTTTTGAGAATTAAATGAGTTCATATGTTTAAAGCATATCAATCCTGGCATATCAAAAACATTATTAAGTAATACTTATTACTTAATCATAATTATTATTATCTTTATCTTGTACGGTGTCTCTCCCAAAATAAACATGTTACATAAACTTACATAAAAATAAATTTTCATCCTTATAGTTACAGAACTGTGAAACAGAGCTGGTGAAATTAGCCCTCAGTCTAGTGGTCTGCAAAAACACTGAAAGTTCAGTGGGATATATTATTATAGCAGGATAAAATTAAAAGGCAGATTATCTGCATGATCAGAAAACAAGAACAGAGTCAGGCAATCCCCACATCTTGCTGTCAGGAAATACAAATTTTTCACAGATATTCTCTTTTAAAAGCATGAGCAAGCAGAAATATATTTATACAATTCCAATAAATATAATGCAGCATAAGGAAAATAACATTAATTTGAGTAATATCTAGTATTTGTTTACAAGTAAAAAATATGTTTCAGGAAAATATAATAAAATTAGAATTAAATAAAGCTGAAGAATAAACTCTCAATCATTCAAAAAAATTATAAGAGCATTTTAAATAAGCATAAAATTAAAGGAAATATAAATATAAATGATTTAGAAATAATACAAAATAACAACAAATCAACATTCATAGAATTAACCCCAAAGCTACAGTCATAATCCAAAATGGATCCAAAAGGAAAATGGGAGATTCTACTTACTCCTCCTTTCTGTCATTCATTCCACAAGTGAAAACCAAGTGCCTTTAACATACCAGGCATTGTACTAGGGTCTAATGATAAAATTGCCAACAAACAAAACAAAATTCTAGGCCTTATGATATCTACTATCAATAACCAGATAATAATAAAATAAATGTAAAATTAAACAGTAATAAGAACTCTCAAAGAGAGGTACACAGAGACAAATGGGAAGGCAATGAGAGGCTTTATTAAGAAAGTGATGATTGAAGTTGGAAACCTGGAGAATGGACAGACCCTAGTTTAGGCTACGATGAGGAGGAATAAAAAAAAAAAAAAAGGAGGAAGATGGAAGGACATAGTCCAGGCTCAGAGAGCTGTATACAAAGACCTGTAGCATGTTCTAGTCACTGAAAGATGACCAATGGGCCTGGAGTGGCAGAGGGGAAGGGAGGCATTGTGAAAAGCGATGATGTAGAGGTAAGTCGCAAGTTTAAGAATTTTAGTCTTTGTGCTAAAAGTAATGAGAGACCATTGAAGCTCATTAAAAAGAGGGTGAGAGATGATTTCTGATTTGCTTTTTGGAAAAATCATTCATTACTATATTTTGCATTAATGTTTTTATTACACAAACATTGAATATCATATGTATACTTACCTAATTATTGAAATAATTGTATATTATCAATTTCGATGGGAATTATTTATTTTTGTTTATTTAAGTAAGAATTACTCACAAGAGGTTTTCAGATTACAATTACCTTCCAGATCAGGGAAGACTCCACAAGTCCGCTGCTCAGAGGAGAAGAATGGGTTAAAGATGAAAATGTGCCGGTTATATACAAAGAATACTGAGAGATTATAGCACAGAGAAAGGACTCAGGGTCAAGCCATTAAGAACTCCCAAATTCATGGCCATGTATGGAGAGGAACCTATAAAATATAGGAAAATGGAGCAGGTGGAGGGAGTAATATCAGAGAGTAGTGTGTGAGGGAAGCCAAGAGAAGAGCATGCAAGAGAGTGTACCAAGATTTCAACCCTGCTGAGAAGTCTAACAATAAGTAGACTGAGAAATATTCTTCATATTGAGAGAGAGAAGCATACTGATTATCTTAGTTGAGGTAAAGTAAAGTAATTATAAGCTAGATTAGAGGAAATTGAGAAGGAAGGATAGCACTAAGGAGAAACTTTTCAAGAACTCTCTTTTCAAAAACAGAAAAGAGAAAGAAATAGCCAAAGGTAAATGAAGGGTCTGGAAATATTGGTATATATATATATATATATATATATATATATATATATATACACACACACACATACACACATATATATATATATATATACATATATTTTTTTTTTAACAGGAGAGATTTGAGGGGGTACCTGGGTGGCTCAGTCAGCTAAGCATCTGTCTTTGGCTCAGGTCATGATCCCGGGTCCTGGGATCAAGCCGTGAGTCAGGTTCCCTTCTCAATGGGGAGCATGCTTCTCTCTGTCCTCCCCATTCCTTCTCTCTCTCTTATTATCTCTGTCACTATCTCTGCCCCTCTATTTCTCTCAAATGAATAAATAAAATCTTTAAAAAAAATCAGAAGGGATTTGAAAGTTTTTAAAAGACAATGGGAATCACCTCGTAATTGAGAGTGAGGAAGGATAACTGACAATGAAATGTTCCAGAAAATACAGTAGGGACAAAATCCATAGTATAATTAAGACATATGAAGGTATTGATGTTCGATGGAACAAAAGAGCAATCTTCTATAGTAATAGTTGAAACGGATTATAAAATAAATCCAGATATACATAAATTTGTAGATTAAATAAAATGTAATTAAGGGAAACACTATCTGATATCTTTTTGTTTGTTTTTCTGTATATAAGTGGCATCAGGTATTCTTCTTGCTCATGTTCCCATAGAAATGACTAAGGAAATACAAGATTAAGGAAAATCACGTGATAATGTTGAGAAACAGGAACAAGACATTTGATGAAATTTTCAAGGAATTACTGATAGATATATTAGTGATGATTTGAAATGAACTGAAGTGGGCTTTAGAAGTTTGATTCAAGCCTCCTATCTAGCATCTTCAACTCAATTCCAATAAAAAATATTGACTTCCAGGAGTTGACATTTTTTCATTCTTGATCTAGAAATGAGGAAGTAGCATGGTATCATTGGGAGGGAAATAACAGAGTCAGTATAGTTTTGAGAGGTCCCAAGTTTCATTCCTGGCACTGTACATAGAACAAACTTAGAAATAAGTATGGCCAATTATATTTCTGACATTAGAAGTCACATGAAAGCCAAGATATTACTATGCCTGAATTCAGAAAACAGAAATACAGGTATCAGGCTTTATCTATAGCAGTGGAAATAAATGAAACTTTTCCTATGGCTATTTACCCCACCAGACATCTCTATACCTTTCCCCAAAGGCTGGATCTGAAGGTCTAAAACTGAAGATACACCTAAGAAAGATTTAGAGAGGTGGTATGTACATGATATTATAAAATAATATAAATCTATATATTTAAAAAAAATCTATATATTTAAAACAATGTGCCTTATGCCCAAAAACAGGTGGTAAATTCAGTGCTAAACATAGGCATTCAGGCAGGTCATAACCAGCACGCCAGAGTCCGGGGAGCCCACCAAGGGGAAGCCCTTTAAGCTCCTAGGTAGGCATTTTAGATGTTGAAAACATTCCCTGTGCACAAGATTTGATATTGTATGGTTCGTTAGGATCGGTTGTGGCTAGCCTTGGACATTTTTTGCTAATTAGTAGGAATAGAAGATCATGCGACATTGGAGTAGGAGGATTTATCTTGGTGACTTTAGGATGCTGGTTCCACTGTAGGTATAATTATGCAAAGCTAAGAATCCAGGAAAGAATTGCCAGAGATGGAATTAAAAATAAGATTTTGAAAAAAAAAAATAAGATTTTGTACGAAAGTACCACCTTGATCCTGAAAGAAAACCAACCACTGACAAGAGCAGCAGTTGAGCAGTCTCAAGCATCAGAATACAACTCTGGAGTCAGAATAAAGTGGAGGGCAACTTTATTAAGCCTCATATGTACCATTAGACTTTCAATCAAGTAAATAAAGGATGTGTTGGTTGTAAACAAAACAAAACAAAACATAGGCATTCAGCACACGGTAAAATTGGTATTTCAAGTCAACAAGAAAAAGATGTACTCAAAGGTAATTGGTACTGGAATAATCAGATTTGTAAAAAGTGAATGTCTATCATAAATAAAACTATAGGAAATATTGTGTCTTTCTATTATGGGCCCATGCAAATTTAAATGTTTAAATGTTTTTTAAAAGTGGAGAATTAGAATAAATAGAAGAAAAGACAAATTACATCAGATCTAGGATTTTATTTTTAGAAAATTATTCTGATTTTTCACAAATTGGTAACTGCAATGATTTTTATTTTATCAGTTTATATAATAGAAATGCCAATAAAGCCTCTCAAAATTTCTAGAGAAACTTCTGATAATGTTTTATAATTATTCTCAATATAGGAAAAATAGAATGGTGCCATGGTCATTTTGAAAAGTTAGCTATATTATTCTAAAACATGGCCACTGTTCACTATCAAAAAATATGTACAGTATCCAACTTCAAGACTTACTACAAAGCTACAGTAATCAAGATAATGTGATATTGATGAAAGATTAGATAAAGAGATAAATGTAACAAAATAAAGAGTCCAGAAAAAATCCACACTAATATAGTCAACTGATCTTTGACAAAGAAGCAACAACAATACAATGGAGAGAAGACTATCTTTTCAATAAATGGTGCCAGAACAACTGGACACCCAAATGCACAAAAGTGGATCTAAACACAGATTTTACACCCTTCACAAACATTAACTAAAAATGGATCATAGACCTAAATGGAAAATGGAAAAATATAAAATTCCTAGAGGACAACATAGGAGAAAATCTAGATGACCACAGTTTTCACACTAACTTCTTAAAGACAACACCAAAGGCATGATTCATGAAAGAAATCATTGATAAGCTGGCCTCCATCAAAATTAAAAACTTCTGCACTGCCAAAGACATTGTCAAAAACATGAAAAGACAAGTCACAGACTGGGAGGAAATATCTGCAAAAGACATATCTGATAAAGAACTGTTATCTAAAACATACAAAGAGCTCTTCACACTGAACAATCTGATTAAAAAATGAGCAAAAGATCAGAACAGAGATCTCAGCAAAGAAGATATACAGATGGCAAATAATCATGTGAAAAGATGCTCAACACCATATGTCACTAGGGAATTGCAAATTAAAACAACAATATGCCATTACATACCTATTCAAATGGCCAAAATTAAAAAAAACCTGACATCACCAAATGCTGGTAAGGATGTGGTACAACAGGAACTCACTCACTGTTGTTCAGAATGTAAAATGGTATAGCCATTTTGGGAGAGTTATGTTTTCTTACAAACCTAAACATATTCTTATGCAACCCACACTCTTTGGTATTTACTCAAATGAGTTGAAGATTTATGTCTACAAAAAACCTGCACACAGGTGTTTATAGCAGCTTTGTTCAGGATTGTCAAAACTTGGAAACAGTGAAAATATCCTTCAGCAGGTGAATGAATAAATAAACTGTGCTACATCTAGACAATGGGATATTATTCAGTGCTAAAATGAATGACCTATCAAGCCATGAGAAGCCATAGAGAAACCTTATATGCATATTACTAGCTGCCAGAAGCCAAGCTTAAAAGACTATATAATACTGTACTATATATTGTACGATTCCAATTGTATGACATTCTGGAAAAACAAAACTATGGATACAGAAAAAAGATAAGTGGTTATTAGAGGATAGTGGGAAGTAGGGATGAATAAGTAGAACACAAAGGAGTTTTCAGAGCAATGAAACTGTTCTGCATCATACCATGATGGTGGATACATGTTATTATACAATTATCCAAATCCATAGAATTTATAGCATTAGGTGAACTCTTAGTGAGCTCTGAACCTTGGGTAATAGTGATGTATCAGTGTAGGTTCATTGTTCATCAAAGATGTATCCTGTGGTGGAAGATTTTGTTTTGTTTTGTTTTTAAAGATTTTATTTATTTATTCATGAGAGACACAGAGAGAGACTTCGAGAGGCAGAGACACAGGCAGAGCAAGAAGCAGGCTCTATGCAGGGAGCCTGATGTGGGACTCGATCTCAGGTCTCCAGGATCACTCCCTGGGCTGAAGGCAGTGCTAAGCCGCTGAGCCACCCAGGCTGCCCAAAGATTTTGATAGGGAGGCTGGGGTGGAGCAGGAAGTATGTGGGACTTTCTGCATTTTCCACTCAATTTTGCTATGAACAGAAAACTACTCTTAAAAAAGTCTATTACAAATATGTGGAGTGATTCTGAAATTCATCTGAAAGAAGAGACAAGAAAGAATAGATTGTTAAGTTTTAATAAGAATAATGAGAAAAATCTTACCCTGTTACAGATTAAATAATTTAAATAGCTATATTGATTAAAATAGAGATATACAGATATGCTACTTCAGACAAATTTTTTGGGTGGAAACAATTTTTATTAAAGTCAACATTTTCGTTCTAAACTCTAACTTGCCAAACATGATTAATTCCTCCTCTTAGAATATCTTTAAATGTAATTTCATCTCATCTCTTTAATATAAGTTAAATAGCAAATAAAATATTTCTGGTAAACTGTTGAAGAATGCATCTATATATTATTATCACTGAAAATATGAACTTAGAAGCTGAAGATGGTATGCGACATAAAATAAATGGTTAAAAATCACAAATGCTACAAATAAACTGCAGAAGAATGATAAACAAATATATGAAGAGAGACAGAGTAAGTCTGGAAAAGACTAAAAAGATGGAACCTAAATTAAACACTAAATCTTAAACTATGACATTTGAGAAATGGAGTGATGTTAACAGGAAGCTAGAGAGAAACAAAATCTTAATGGCTCAAATAACCACATTCAAGGGGTGACAATGATCAAAGAGCTAAACTTTAGCAGTCATTATACTGTTGGGTGAAAAAATGAAGTGATATGGAAAGCAGCACATAATTAACTATGCACCAAAATCTTCTAATGAACAACTCGCTGCTTCTTGAATCACATGCAAGCTGGAGAAGTAAAAAGACCTCCATCCTTGCCATATAGAAATGAAAACAGTTATTTAGTATTCCAAGCATTTGCTACCTGAAGTTAGAATGAATATGAGATGGCTCTTAAGTGTATTTGATCTGCATTGAAATCATGTTCAGATTGTAGCTTTCAGAATACAAAAGTATCTGAAACTACTTGTCTGCAGCCAAGAGTCACCTAATGTCCACTTAGACTTTTACATTCTGTGTTCTGTGGTTTGCAAAGCTGATTTTAAAATTAATCTGAGCTAAAGGACAATTTATATATGCCATTTCATTGAAATTATGATGAATGTGTTTGAAATTTGAATTATAATCGAGATAAAGTCAATACAATGTTAAAAGCTGTGTTTTCTTTCTCAAACTCATAATGAAATAAAAGTTAAAATGGCTATATTCTAACTTGCCATGTCCATAGGTATCAAGAAATTATAACTAATGTGGCATATATTCATTATGTGAAGTAAAATGCATTGCTTAAGACATTTTAGTCTCACTGAGTCATTATTTTATTTTTATGTTTGGTAAGATAGCAACTCATATATTTTTCCTGGGGTGTTGACATCTTTCCAACTCACAGTGAGATATTAAAAACGAAATGTGTTACACTGTTCCCTGCCAGTGAAGGATAAGAGGACAATGACCTGATAACTTTTGTGATAGTGATTATAAGTATGCATATAGAAGAAAGAATAAGCAAGTATTGAAACAAAGTCTACTGAATAGCTTCAAAAAGGTCAATGTCCAGAAAGACTGAGGAATTATTATAGATTAAAGGAGACTAGGTGAACATGGTAATTAAAGACAACAGATGACCATGGATATAGAAAAATTAGAATAACTATCATAAATAAATAAAACTAAAAAAAAAAAAAAAATGTTTAGGGATCCCTGGGTGGCGCAGCGGTTTGGCGCCTGCCTTTGGCCCAGGGCGCGATCCTGGAGACCCGGGATCGAATCCCACGTCAGGCTCCCGGTGCATGGAGCCTGCTTCTCCCTCTGCCTGTGTCTCTGCCTCTCTCTCTCTCTCTGTGACTATCATAAATAAATAAAACTAAAAAAAAAAAAAAAAAAAGAAAAATTAGAATAAGGGTTCTATTATAGGTAATGATATTGTAGCAATGTAAAATTTCCAGGATTTGGTCATTGTGTTGTTGTTAAGTAAGAGACTACCTTTGCTGCCAGAAGGTTCATGCTGAAGTATTTAAAGGTGAAAGATTGTGAAATCTGGTAAATTCAAATGGTTACACACATATAATTTCCACAATAATACTAATAACAATGTGTAAATATATGTATATACATTCATGAGAATGAATGTGTAAGAGAGACAGACAAAAAGACAGAAACTAAGCACAAATGATGCAATGTGCTAAAAACTATTTGGAATTTTTTCAAAATACTCATTGAAACAAATTTTAAACTCAAAACATACTCTTTTCTATGATTTCAAGTTTTCAACTGTCCTTTTGGTAATATTCTATTTACAATTCCTCTTCCCCTGGAATCAGAAGTCTTCTGTCCTCTACTCAATCTTCTGCTACGTGCCTCAAAGGATGCCTCTTTTAAACAATATCAGCTTTAATGTTAGACAGCCTCAGATTTACCTTTCTCCTAGAGATTTATAAATCTATATTATTAGGATGGTTGGGCCCTGCCTCCTAACCATTGAGTCTATTTACATTAACTCCATCCGACACCCTTACGAGTACGGGAGAGGAGTTTGTTATTTCTATTGTCTGTCCGTCTTGTTAAAAAGTATGGTCCTTTGATATTTTTATCTTTCAAATAATTAGAGAATGAGGATGAAAGCAACATTGTGTCTCATTCACTAAGTGCGTAAAGAGGCGGAGGAGGGGGACAGGGAAGAGAGGAGTGAGAGAGACAGTGACCCGAGAGACAGAGAAAGAGGGAGAGTATGAATGATATAGTTTAACAAATAGATGTATATAGTCATTCTACATTCTAAATATAAAACACAATGGCAAAGCACTTCACAATTGGGTAATAGGTAACTGAATTACACATTAACTACCAAGAATTAGCCTTACTTTCTTCTCTTTTGTCAACCCATCCACCACATCTACCCACCTACCTGCATCTGTATATCTGACGTCTCTAACTTGAGTAAGGAACCCCATTTAGGATTTCAGCATTGCTCCCCAAACCCATTATTTCACAGCCTCTTTATCTTCTTTCTCTGCCTATTAAACTTGTATATCATATACTTTGTATCTTGCTTTATTTTTAATCTAGCTTAGTAGAAATAGTTTTTGTCTGTTTTATCCTTTAATATGTACAGCTTTGCCTGACCCAGAAATCTGAGAGGTTTGTTTGTTTTAAAATTCTGAGGACTTGGGCAGCCCTGGGGGCTCTTAGTGCTGCCTTCAGCCCAGGGCCTGATCCTGGAGTCCCAGAATCGAGTCCCACATTCGGCTCCCTGCAGGGAGCCTGCTTCTCCCTCTGCCTATGTCTCTGCCTCTCTCTCTCTCTCTCTCTCTCTCTCTCTCTCTCTGTGTCTCTTATGAATAAATAAAATATTTCTAAAAATTTAAAATAAAATAAAAATCTGAGGACTTCAGGTCCTCATTCATTTCTGCAAAATTCTCAGCTGAGATGATTTGTGTATCTTTTCTACATTTTCTTTATTTCCTTTTTCTGGAACTCATATTAAACGTGTTTAATCTTCTTAAATATTATTTATGTATTTAAGTAGATGCTTTTTTAAAGCATAGAGAATACACAAATAAGCATAATAATGAATCTTCAAAAAGTGAACATTGTTGTGCAAACAGCACCCAGATCAAAAAATCAAACATTATCAGTCTTCCAGAGGATTCTATATGCCCCCACCCAATCATAATTCTCCATACCCACTTCATAACCTGCAAGTCACAAGTATCCTGACTTCTAAGACTTCTGTATTTGATCATTTTTGCCTGATTTTAAACTTTACATAAAGGGAATCGCATAGATTATCCTCTTCTGTGTCTGGCTTCATTCATTCAACATTATGCTTGTGATATGGATCAATGTGATTGTATATAACATTCACTCTGATTCTTTTCTGCATTTCATTTGATAAATGTACCATAATATATATTTTATCCACTTTATTTCTGATGGCCATTTATAGGTTTTTTCCAGATTTTAGTAATTATAAATAGTGCCACTATCCATCATCACATATGCCATTTGGTACACATATGTATACATTTCTGTTATATACCTAGGAGAGTAACTACTGCATCATAATCTATCTGTGCTTTTAGTTTTACGGAATCTACCAAATAGTTTTCAAATTATATGAAAGTTTCATCTTTCTTTCTTTGTTTAATCTTTATGTTCCTTTTTTGGAGGAAGATTCCTGACCGGTATACAGTGATGTATTACTAAACAAGACTGGTGCAGAAATTACATACTATCTATCTAGACAGGTTTTCATTACACTTTGCCTATTGATAGAATAATTCCATTTATAAAGTTTTCTACATCAAAAAAGCTTTGAATTTGACCAGGCTGTCCATTAATTCATCCCTGAAAAAGCTAAGTGGCATTTAATTTTAGCTTCTCTAATTTACAGCATTAAAAGGCTTATGCATTAGGTAGCTTCCCAAAATGATATACTATGTACAATGCCATTTAGCAGATCAGAACCTGCCATCTCACCCGGATTCACACAGACAGGCCTCATTTGAGAGCCATCTGCTAAATAGTACTTTGAGACAAAAGTACTCCTGAGTTTCTAACCACCAATACAGACTTCTTACTCTGAACGTCTGTCTTCTCGGCCACATTTCATAGTACCAATGAAGACATGCCAGTAACTGCTTCTGTGTAACTTGGCATTAGACTACTAGGTCTGTCCGACGGTGGCAGCAGGCACTATTATTATATACAGGTAAATAAGGGCCTATTTTTTAAAAATGCCAATTTGAGACACAAATCAAGGGCACAACATAATCAGAACTGAGTTTTGAGCAGTCTGGTATCCCAATTGATGGAGACTTCAGAACCTGATGGCAAATTATACCCACAATGGCTCCCAGCTTTGGAGACATTAATACACTGATTCAGATCCCTTTCTCAGTCCACACAGCCCCGAGATCACACTGCAAAAAGCGTATCAAAAAATACGGAGTCAGGGTGACAAAGTTTGACAATACGTTATACAAATCAAACTCGGAAAATCATACTAAATATATCTGTTCTGAGAGAAAAGCATCAAATCCTTTGTGTACCCATTAGTTTTATTGTAACAAAACAACTTGTACACTTTTAACATGTAAGACTGAGCACCATCTTTCTTCTTCAGTGAAACAAAAAGAAAATTTAAAAATAAACAGGAACTAAATTACAATAGAGAATGTCAGTTCCAAATAAGATCCTACAGATTTTGCTGATTCTTCCATCGCGTGGCAGGGCTTGTAATCATTAGGAGAGAGTTTTATCTTAAAAGTGTCATTTTAAACTGCAAGGATGTCCATTAAACATCACAATTAAACATGCCAAAGGAGAAACCATGTTGTCAAAATGCCCACTTAACCCACTCAAACATCTCAAATCCACCCTTTGCTGAACTTCTATAACGCCATTTTTATTTTTTTTTCCTTTTTTTAAACAAGAGAAAGTAGACAGATAAATGTTGGTAAACATTAATTGTCTATATTCACGTAGAGGCACAGCATAATCTCTGAACCCATCATACAGAGAAAGAAGGAAAAAAGCTAGAATTCTGTGCACCACTACACAGGGGCCTAGCGCCTTCCCACTTGCAACAGAGCTAAGGGAGCTGAAGGTTTTTCTTTTTTCCCACAGAGCACAGTGGTGTATGCCATCAAGTTTTTGTTGAGACAGAAAGGATAAAAATGAATTTGGAATAAAAAGATTTTTTTCCCACTGTATTCTGCTCAAGGTATTTCCTGAGAACTATGTTATAAAAGGAGAGAAAAGAAATTTCAAAAAACAGGGGCATAGAACACAAGAGGAGGAGAGAGAGAGAGAGAGAGAGAGAGAGAGAGAGAGACGTAACTTGCTCCCAGGGACTGGAGAAAATTTAAAAAGAAAGGTTGGAATCCATCAGTGTTCCATTAGTCAGCTTCTTCTTCATCTTCCTGTCCTTCCTCCCCCTCATCATCATCTTCATCTTCTTCACCTTCATCCTCATCTTCTTCTTCATCAAATATCTTCCAATCATTCTTCTTCAGCAGCAGCAGCAGCAGCAGCACCTTCTTCTCCTTCTCCATCATCCATATCAGGAACCAAGCAGTACTGTAATGGATTTGGCCAAACACCATCTTTGATGACCTCTCCTAACTCACCTGCACCTGCATCAGAGTGGTCAGTAAATCAGGGGAAGAAGCTCTCTGGTCCCTAATGCTGTCTCCTCCTGCTGGCTTCAAGCTACATTTGACTTGAAAGTTTCGTTAAGTCCTTTCCAGATTTCCATTTGATTTCAGAGGACTTTGAAGATGAATCACCACTCTCATTCAATGAAATCCTTTGGAGAAAACTTTATTTTTGAAGTAAGGGTTTTCATCAAAATAAAAATTTATTTTGTAACCTGGTTTAATATCCTCAAATTCTGTCACTTCAACTCTTGACAGATAATGCAGTACCTCCTCATCCTCCTCCCCAAGCAGTATAGACACTTGTGGATGGTTGACAAATGTTGTTACCCCCAAAATTGGGGGTTTTGGCGATCAATTCCAAACTTCTGAAAAATGGTTGGCGGAGTTTGTTATGTTCATTCTTCTTTCAAAATCTCCTTACTGTTCATTTATTAAGTCTACCTATTTCATTTTGTATTTCATCAACATGCCCAATTGCTTCTTGCTATTCTTTTTTTCCCATGGACAGGTGCTGAGAGGTCGACATCTCCTCTAGCTTGGGGGCAGGAGGCAGTCTCGGTTTCTTCATTTGAGATGGGAGCAAAGATTGGCCTTTGGGGGCCATTCAGTGAGGAAGCTCCACAAAACCAAGAGAGAGAGGCATATCTGGAAGAAGCTCTGATTTGAAAGTTTCATTTTTCATCATGTAGTTTCCAAGACATAATTTTTCTCCCACTGTATCCATGCCAATGGGCTGTATAATACTGGAATTTTAATTTGGTTATCACTTATGGTGTAATTGAGTACTTGTTCATCTGTTTATGAACATTTGTATGTCCTCTATAAATATGTGCCTGTTCAAGTCTTTTGTCCATTTTTTAAATAAATTTATTTTTTATTGGTGTTCAATTTGCCAACATATAGAATAACACCCAGTGTCTCTCATGTTCTGTCTCCCTCCCTGATATTTCCCACTCATTTTTTCTCCTTTCCCCTTTATTCCCTTTCACTATTTTTTATATTTCCCAAATGAATGAGACCATTTAATGTTTGTCCTTCCCCGATTAACTTATTTCACTCAGCATAATACCCTCCAGTTCCATCCACGTCAAAGCAAATGGTGGGTATTCATCATTTCTAATGGCTGAGTAATATTCCATTGTATACATAGACCACATCTTCTTTATCCATTCATCTTTCGATGGACACCAAGGCTCCTTCCACAGTTTGGCTATTGTGGACATTGCTGCTATAAATATCGGGGTGTAGGTGTCCCGGTGTTTCATTGCATCTGTATCTTTGGGGTAAATCCCCAGCAGTGCAATTGCTGGGTCGTAGGGCAGATCTACTTTTAACTCTTTGAGGAACCTCCACACAGTTTTCCAGAGTGGCTGCACCAGTTCACATTCCCACCAACAGTGCAGGAGGGTTCCCCTTTCTCCACATCCTCTCCAACATTTGTGGTTTCCTGCCTTGTTAATTTTCCCCATTCTCACTGGTGTGAGGTGGTATCTCATTGTGGTTTTGATTTGTATTTCCCTGATGGCAAGTATGCAGAGCATTTCCTCATGTGCCTGTTGGCCATGTCTGTGTCTTCCTCTGTGAGATTTCTCTTCATGTCTTTTGCCCATTTCATGATTGGATTGTTTGTTTCTTTGGTGTTGAGTTTAATAAGTTCTTTTTAGATCTTGGAAACTAGCCCTTTATCTGATACATCATTTGCAAATATCTTCTCCCATTCTGTAGGTTGTCTTTTAGTTTTGTTGACTGTATCCTTTGCTGTGCAAAAGCTACTTATCTTGATGAAGTCCCAATAGTTCATTTTTGCTTTTGTTTCTCTTGCCTCCGTGGATGTATCTTGCAAGAAGTTACTGTGGCCATTTTAAATTGGGTTATCTGCCTCTTTTTTCATGTATTGTAAAAGTTCCTTTCCAGATGTTTGTGTTGCAAGCATCTTTCCTCTTCTCTTCTCTGTAACATGCCTTTTCATTCTTTTAGTGATATCTTTTAATCAATAGAAGTTCTAAATAGATCTTATATGTGATGCAGGACATCAGACCTTTCTTCCCATATGGGAAGCCAATTGAATGAGCAATCTTTTATGATAAGACCAACTTTTCCCACTGTACTACATTATCATATGAAGTGTCTACATGTAAGATGTGCCCTTCTTTTTCATTTGTTTCTTTAATTTTCCACACATCCTTACCTATAGTGGCTTTTGTAAATTTGATACTTGGTATATAAATCCTCTAGCTAAGCTCTTATTCATAATTGCTTTGGCTAGCAATTTTCATGTAAATTTTGAAGTCAGCATATCAGTTTCTACACATGCAAACTATTGAGATTTTTAAACTAGAATAACATTGATTTTTTTAATAACATTGATCTTAAAGGTCAATTGGGAGAAAACTTATATACTCAAAATATTTAGACTTTGTAAACATATTTTTCAATTTATTTGAGTCATTCCAAGTTTTTCCCAATAACATTTTTATAGTTATCTGTTTAAAGATCTTGTCCATCTTTCATTATATCTATTTTTATGGTATCCTAAATGTTTTGATGTCCCTGAAATTGTGATTAAAATTATTTTCTGCGACGCTTGAGTGGCTCAGTGCTTAAGCATCTGCCTTCGGCTCAGGGTGTGATCCTTGGGGCCTGGGATGGAGTCCCACATTGGGCTCCCTGCATGGAGCCTGCTTCTCCCTCTGCCTATGTCTCTACCTCTTTCTCTCCATGTCTTTCATGGATAAATAAATAATTTTTTAAAATGTTGTTTTCTGTAATTGATATCTATAGTATGATCTATATTTATTCACTAACTTTCCTAAATTATTTATTGATTAGTGTGGCTTATCTGTAGATAATTTTGGACCTTTAAAATGCATAATACATTATTTGCAAGTGATTGCAGTTTTATTTCTTCTAGTTATTTGTACTCTTAATTTCTTTTTTATTCTGTCCCTTATTGTATTGACAAAGACTTCCAGTACTAGGTTAGATAGCATTGGTTATTTTTTTTTTTGATAGCATTGGTTATAACAGTGGTTATAAATGGGGGATCAGAACACACAACCCCAAAATATGTCTCTTTGGCATATTGATTAGAAACAGGAGATGCAGCCAGGCCTCTCTGTCTTCCTCCTTTATACTTAAATCCAGGTTATAAATTTCTTATGAGAAAGGTACCCTCCCTGTTCCAGGAAGAGAGGCACATCCCCACCATCAGTGATAGAAATGAATCTGTACAAACAAACCTTACTGAAATAACCTTATCTTCCATTAGTTTTCTCAATATATTTCCTAGTCACTTTCCCACGATTTACTGTCCCTAGCCCAAAGCTCCTTTTCCTTTGTCTTGTCATATCTTCATGATTTATCACTCTTTGTTAAAATGATATATAAGAATCCCTTCTTTGGGGTATTCATTTCCTTCCATGAAACCCCCCATGTCACATAGAAATATTAACATCAAATAAAATGTGTATGATTTTTATCCTATTAATCTGTCTTTTGTCAGTTTAATTCACAGGCCCCAGCAAAAATATAAGAGGGTAGAGGAAAAGTCTTTCCTATAGATGGACAGCTTTCAATAGTTCATCATTAATTATGGCTTTTTAAAAATATATTCTTTATTTGATTAAGGAAGCTTACTTTATTTCTTAATTTATTAAGAGTTTACAACATATACATGGGCCTGAATTTTATCAATTTTTTCTGAGTCTATTGAGATGATCACACATCTTTTCACCTTTTTTCTATTTGCAAATGTGGCACATTTTAATTTTCAAATTTTATTCTTGTTACAGTTGTTTTTCTGGAACATCCTCTATTTTTTCAAGAAGTTTTCAAAAATATTTTCCATCTCTTTATCTCTTTGAATTGTATTCTGATTCCTCATATTTATTATTGCCCCATTCATTCCTTAGTTGTGTCCAACCAGTATAATCTTTTACTTAAATGAATTTATGTATTTGTGCATATATAAATTCCAGAAATTTTATTAACATTCAATAAACACTTTATTTAAGGATAATTTAAAATTTACAGAAAAGTTGCCAGACTTCCCATATACCCCACACCTACTTTTCCCTATTGCATATATCTTACATCAACATATTTGTTACAATTAATGAACAAATATTGCTGCATCATTTACTAAAGACCGCATTTCAGCTTCCTTGATTTTTACCTAATATACCTTTTCTGTTCTAGAATCCCATCTAGAATATCACATTATATTTAGTAGTCATGTCTTCATGCAACTTCATAGCTCATTCATTTTTGTTGTAAATACTATTCCATTACGTAGATGTATCACAGTTTCTTTCTCCATTTATCTACTGAATGAATCTTGGTTTCTTTCAAAATTCAGCATTTACATATGAAGCTGCTATAACAGAATTATTTCAGAGAATATTTGCAAGGAATAAATGCATCATCACACAGGTATTATCAGTAGTCATAAAAGGTCACATTTATGTCCACTCGATAACCCTGTAGTAACTATAGCCCTCTTAACACACTCACTGTTTTACCCTCATTTTTTTCTGTGCCTCAGTTTTCTTCAGCTATGCTAATGTTTCAGAGTTGCATCAGGTGAGGTCTTGTTCCTGGTGAGTAGACATTTAGTATGGAAAAAACTCTGGTTACTCTGGTTTCACAATGGTTACTCTCCTTGCTAGATTTCTAAAGGGATCTTACTAGATCTTCACATGAAGAACCTGGTGGTGAAGTAATTGGAGAGAAAGCTCACGAAAGTGTCGGGCCCCCTTGAGCTGCATCCCCGAGGACTTTCTTACTCTCAGGTTAGTCCACACTCCGCCTCCAGTAATTTTTTGCACTTATCACAGAAGTATTCCCCCCAGTTTATGGCTCCAGTCACTTCTGCTCCAGGTTAGTAAACCTCAGGTGCTATCTCTCTCTGAATATGCCTGTCCCTTCAGATTTTAGAGTGGTGGCTATCCTCACAACTTCTATTTTCAGATGAGTCTAAGAAAAGCCAGTGATTTTCACTCTTCAGCTTTTTCTTGTAGTAAAGACAGGTGTGATGATTACCATGTTTTACATGTTATACAGCTGAAACCAGAAGTCCATTGGTATTTCAAAAATATTTGAAATCTTTGTGTATGCGTGCTTTCCATATTTTTCATTCTGGGTTTTATTAAATTATACTATTCATGCGTATTTTATAGTCTCTCATCAAATTTTTAATTTATTTTTATTTATTTTAAGATTTTATTTATTTATTTATTCATCACACACACACACACACACACACACACACACACACCACACAGAGGGACAGGCAGAGGGAGAGGCAGGATCTGCTCAGGGAGCCTGTCATGGGACTCGATTCCGGGTCTCCAGGATCACTCCCTCGGCTGAAGGCGGAGCTAAACCGCTAAGCCACCGGGGCTGCCCCAAATTTTTTATTATATACTATTCTTGAGTTTGTTAATTCTACTGTTGTTTACATTTGTTTACTCCCCCTCATAGTGGTTTGTAATGTTATGTTGTTAACTAATTATCAGAAGTTAAGGAAGAAAAATC
The DNA here is from genome assembly GCF_048418805.1 of Vulpes vulpes. NCBI lineage: Eukaryota > Metazoa > Chordata > Mammalia > Carnivora > Canidae > Vulpes > Vulpes vulpes. The sequence continues at coordinate 45,742,468 of NC_132783.1, read as the reverse complement.
TGTTCAAAACTGAAAATAAGGGGAGCCCTGGTGGCCCAGAGGTTTAGCGCCTGCCTTTGGCCCAGGGCGTGATCCTGGAGTCCTGGAATCGAGTCCCACATTGGCTTCCTGCATGGAGCCTGCTTCTCCCTCTCCCTGTGTCTCTGCCTCTCTCTCTGTGACTGTCATGAATAAATAAATAAAATCTTAAAAAAAAAATCCAACAGAAAAGTTTTGTGTTTGCTTTTACAAGGTTCTAGGTTGTATAAGACACAAGGTTTTAAAATAATTATGTATATCTATTTATTATTATACCAAAAGTTAATGAAAAGTGGGCCCACATCTATGATTTAATGGGAGGCCTATGATTTATATTTCTCCTATTAAATACTCAGCTATACCCAACCTCCAGCCCCAAAGTCAGAGAGCCTATATCTAGGGTTGAAACTTTCATGAGTTCGTACAGTAATTATGTTTGTATAATTGATAGAAGTTGGGATTCATGTACATCAGTTTAGTTTTGAAATATCAACTTGTTCCCTAATCATCGAGCTTTATGGGATCATCCCTTTATGGGATTTGTTGCTGCTGCTATAGTTGCTTTCTTGTTTTTATGCTTTGTAGCAGTGGTTACACTGATTATACAATGCAAATACCGTAAGGCTATTGAAATGGTTCAAAAACATAGTTTAGGGCTGCATAATATGCCACTGAGATTAGGCAATATTTTACTTCAATGTTTATTTAATATATGCAATCTATATTGTTGTCAGTTTTTCTCTTTTAAGATAGATAATTAGATACAGAATTACTGAGCCAGAGGAAACCATATTTTGAACTTTTTCAGAGGCCTGATTCATACTGCTTTTTTCATCATGTGCTTCTGTCATTGTGTATCTTTCAAAAAAAAAAAAATGTTTGCTAATTGTAGGGTCATCCAATTGTTTAATGATTTTGCTTTGAATTACTAGTATAGAAACATCTAAATTTTACCTTTGCCCAATTGCAATTCTTTTTAGCTGGACTTTAGAATTAAATTGACTTAAAACTGATTAACAGGGGAAAAGCATATAAATTTATTTAATACAAGTTTTGCATGACACGGGTGCCTTCATAAGAAGTGAAGACCCTCAAAATGGAGAAACCTATAGGCTTTTAAATTAGGTGAAACAGAGAGGCACTCATGGAAAAGCAATTAAAGTATGTGCAGAGGCTCAAGGAAGGTAAGAACCCTTTTAATAAGGTCTGTTTGTATAGTATTCTTTTAGTCTCAACTTCTTGTCTTTCATGATGAGAATGTTACTTTCCTTTTGGTACAGGGAGAACATCTTTCACATGGGAATTTCATCTCCTGCTTTTATAAAAGAAGAAGGAAGTCTGAGTGTTTTTCTTCTATTTGCCATTTTTCAAGTGCCTTTAACTCAAAATTGTCAAAATGCCAAAGCGGCATATTTTGGGGTGGCATATTCAGAACTTCTTCATGTATAATGGAAACCATTTTATATTTCTTTTAACTCTAAGTGGGGAGGTTAAGAGCATGTTCTCTTGAGCTATACATTCTAGATTTAAAACTAAGCACTTCCTCTTAATAGTTTTATGAATGGGGATAGGGACCTGGTTTCCTTTTCCATTGAGGGGAATGAGCAGTTCTTAGGCAGACAGCTAGGCATATATTAAATGATCCATATCTGCTAGTTAGCTGTTGTATTTGCTAATAATATTTTTGTTTCTTTTGAAGGTTTTAAATGTGTGTATTTACTTTTCATACAAAAGTTTTTACTTTTGAGATGGATGAGTCTATCACATTTGTCTTTTATAGGGTTCTTCGACTACTTTTATGGTTACATTTTTCACAGCCTCTTAGAGTTTCACGAAATCATCCAAAAAGTATATAAACACCATAGTAAAAATGTTAGAATAAAAATGAGCTGCTAAAATAAATAATAATGAATAAAAAAGGAAACTAGTGATCTTTTCTCATGTCCTTTTGGAAGACTAGATCATAGATTATTCAATGCCATAAATCATGCATTCAAGTGTGAAATAGGATTACCTATAAGTTGAGAAGTAGTTATAGAGTTTGTTAAAGATATTTGCAATAGACTTTTTAGCACCCATGCTGGTATAGTCAAAACCCACAAATGTGTGAAGAAAAAAAATAGTTAACATTTTAGTGACATTTTTTAAAAGTTCACAACATTCAAAAGAAATATTATAGCTGAGAAATGGAAAATGACTAAGTTATCTCCAGTATCTGAAAAAGGTCATAAGAATTGCATAGCCACTGAATTTAACCCTATCTTACAGGGAAGCCTTAAACAGACATTGCTTTGACATTATTACAGGTGGAAATTATAAGCCAGAGTCACTGAATATATTCAGACTCTTCCAATATAAACATTTTTGGTTTTAATGGCAACTATTAAGAAATTTTCCATTTTTAAAATTAAAATATTAAAAATTGTATGATTAAAAGAATATGAAGCATTATAAATTGCATAAAAGCACACAAATTCTTAGTTACATATGCTATTATCAAGTACTCTTCTTTTTTTGTATAGAAAAAGAATTCCAAAAGCATCATCGCTCATTTACTAATGACAAAAATAGAAAAGAATTACTAGATAGATGATTCACTAAAAGAAGTTTTCAACTTTAAAATAAATTACATGTATAATGAGATTAAGAATTCATCTTACACTCATATAGTATTCATGTTATATGAACCATAAAACACATTAATAATAAGGTGACTTTTAAAATCTATTGAAAGGAGACCAGTCTATTAATTGAACATTAAAAATGGAATTGGAGAAAAAAGGTAATGAGAATGCTGGTAAATAGGTTAAAAAATTTAGACTGTTTTGGTGACTTGTTCAGGAAATAAATGCAAACTCAGAGTAGATTAATGCAAAATAATTAAACTGTGAACACTGCCAGGAACTCTATACTAAATAAAAGTTTAAATAGGAATATGGCTGATGGAGTTATTGAAACTGCCTTGTAATTTTTTTTTAAAGGTAGAACTTTGTGTACTGTAGTACAAATGTATTCTCTAACTTGGTAAGGCATCTATCTGGAATACTGCAAAGTACAGAGAATAAACATGTTCTCACTAAAAGAAGAAAGTAAGGTGATAGGAAAAAGACACACAGGATATTTAAATGATTTTACCATATATTCTCTTAAAGACTAATCCTGTGATCAAATTCTACTTTAATAGCCTTTCACTAATGTCTTGTATAAATAGTATAAACTAAAAGAAAAGCCACTATATCTAGATAAGTATTTATAAAATTTTAAGAAATTAGTTAGCTCATAAAATATTTCTGCCAAATAACTTTTTCCCAATTTAATGATTTCTTTAACAATTTTTGACAGTGAGGAGCACCTGGCTGGCTTAGTAGGTAGAGCAAGCAACGCTTGATCTCAGGGTAGCGAGTTTGAGCCCCACATTGGTCATAGGGTTTACTTTAAAAAAATTTGTTACAGTGACAAACTTGTGTATTTAGTTTTATTAATATTTGAAAGCAACAATGAAACATGATTTCTTTGGGTTTAAAAATTCATGCTTACATACCACCAAATTTGTTTTGATTAATCAAAGGTAAACACTCTCTTTTATTTTCTGATGGCCATCAGGGAAAAATGAAAAACTATAGTGATCTCTGTGCTCTCTGGAAATGAGAATTTCATTGAATAGATTGCTGAAATTGATGTCATCTAGAATGGAAGCTCCTAAGAAATCGGTCTTCTTTCTGTCTGTGCTTTTTTCTTCTCTCAGATACCTAAATACATAATTGCACTACTATAGCAGGTTTAATATCTGAAGACTTTGAGCTTTTTAGAAGAAATGATACTTAAAGATGGTAATAAATAGCTCAAACGGTTTTTCTGGAAGTGGTCATTATAAACCTCATCCCTAGACTACTCAATTTTTTCATCTGCCCTATAAAGACTACAGAGCAGCAAATCAACTCCCTCCTGGTCCAACTGAATCCCATTTCTCTCTCCTTAGGCAGAGAAAGTTCTTCTATGTGTCAAATAGCCTCGTGGTAATTTTGCCAAAGTAGTGGAATTGGGAAATGAAGAAAACGATATTTTATAAAAGTATTTTATTGAGTCCAGCTGCTTTGAGATTTCTCATAAGATAACTATAAACACCATGAACTCCTTTCTCTCTTCCATCTGGCTTCTCTTTCCATACTGAAACAAAACTACAACAGGACCCAAACAAAACCACATATAACCAAAGTTTAATACCTGGGTCAGAAATATTCCCATACAGCTAGAAGCACTTTTTAAAAAATCAGGCAAAAAATAAAAAAATAAAAATAAAAAAAAAAATAAAAAATCAGGCAAACATACATGATTATGATATTCAGGTGGTACTATTAAAAGTTCATTTGCTTATTGGCTTAATAGAATGTTCAATTTTCTAAAATAACAACCAATAACATCTATAAAATTTTAAAAATGCATGTTAATGTAGTAAGGAACTGAGTTCACACTAAGGAATTTGGATTTGGAATCAATGTGGTCATTTTGTTTTCTTTTGGAATAAAATGAACCAAAAACCTGAAATGATATAATACTGAATCAAGAGAGTCTGTTACATATGGAAGAGAATGTGGGGAATTCTTTGGAAACACTAAGTTGTTCAATTAGGCATGGCAGTGACGTATAGGAAGGAGTCCAATATAACTCATAGGATTGCTATAATTCACCAACAGGGAAAGGATAGTGAAAGAGCAGATTCAGAGGAAGATACTAGGTTTAGTTGTGGAATTTGGAGTCTGAGGTGTCTGAGGGAGAGCTGAGACAATGAAGACAGAATAGGCAGTTGTATATTTGAGCTCAGAATTCATGGAATAGGAAAGGTAAAATTAATTGTTTATGACCCGTGACTACAAAGAAAACAAAAACAAAAACAGACACAAGCAAAATCAAAGAGAAAGAACAAGCTTAAAGAGCCAGAAAGGGAGTCTGGAGAAATGTTTCATAAAGACACAGATCCAGAAGGTACAGAAGGTAAATCACTAAGGCAGAATTCTCTGTGCTGAGAAGTCAGGAGGGCAATAAAGAGTGTAAATGCCTAGAAGAGGTCTTGTTATTCCTTGCCTACTTGCATGAGCTAGTCAGGGCACAGTGGGAGAAAGATCTGACGGTTTAAAGGACCAGTAATCAAAGAGACAGACAAATTAAGTAGATTCTACATTGAGCATCATGGGCATATAAAGAGAAAGAAATTATCATGTGAGTAAAAGTACCCTGGATCTTACTAGAAGCACTATCTAAAATGAGCTATGATTGTGGGAGCTATCAGCTTCTAAAATATATGTTTTAATTTTGTAAAATAAAATAAAAGTAAGATTTGAGACAATTATTTTGCGTTTTGGATTCAAGTCTCCTCTCTCAGGAGATATAGAAAAAAACAAAATAAAATATGGAGGTAATGAGATTAGGAAAATATTGTGGATTAATTCTCTTAATGAGAGCTCTGAGATTTTATTTATTTTTTTTATTTATTTATGATAGGCACACAGTGAGGGAGAGAGGCAGAGACACAGGCAGAGAGAGAATCAGGCTCCATGCACCGGGAGCCCGACGTGGGATTCGATCGCGGGTCTCCAGGATCGCGCCCCGGGCCAAAGGCAGGTGCCAAACCGCTGCGCCACCCAGGGATCCCGAGCTCTGGGATTTTAAAACACAGCAACTTATTGAGATATGAGGCACCCTTGCTCTGCTGATTAGTGCTACTTTGTTGAAGTTTTTCACTAAAATATCCTCTGTGATTTATAATGTGGAAAACTGTTTTTCATTATTTTGGAAAGGAGAATTTGTTATGTTATATAATCTTTCTTTTAACAGTATTTTTCAGTATACATTTTGAAACATGTAATTCTTTTTTTTTAAATTTTTAATTATTTTTTGAAAGATTTTATTTGTTTATTCATGAGAGACATAATGCGGGGCAGAGACACAGGCAGAGGTAGAAGCAGGCTCCATGCACGGAGCCCGATATGGGACTCGATACCAGGACTGGGATCACACCCTGAGCCAAAGGCAGACGCTCAACCGCTGAGCCACCCAGGCGTCCCAGAAACATGTAATTCTTAATATACTTGATTTACAATATAAAATGCATCTTTATAAAATTGTTATAGACTATTATATAATATAAATATGTTGATTATCTGTAGTTTAAACTTTAGTCTCTTTATCTGGGTAAATGTCTCCAGACTACAGACTCTAATTAGAACAATAAGGGGAAACAGTAATATTCATAATACTAAAATACTACAGTATTCTTATTTCAGTGTTCTAAGAAGGGGCTCCTATCAGTTAAGGTCTAATATTGTAAAAACAATACCACTCGGATTTGAAGAAAACATTTTCTGAATGTTTATTGTTTTATGTTCCTGATTTATTGATATCATCAGCTTCACATATAATGCAAAACCTTTTAGAAGGCAAACACATCTAAGTAGTAAATAAAAGCATTTCTTTCTTCCTTTTAAACTCTCAAATTAGGTATGTGTAAAATAACATCATACACAAAGGCTGATTTGAGAATTATTATGTGCATATTAAATGCATATAGCACTTTACAAAACTGTTTATTTGAAACACAATTGAAGATACTTAATCCAATAAATCGCACAACAGAGGATACTGCATATTTAAGAACATTTAGAAAACTATGTTATTGAATTTTGAAATGGTTAAATTTGTTTATGTTTAGAGTATGTCTAATAAGATCAGAAGGGAAAAATATTAGTTTATGGAATATGAACCAAAAGGCTAATTGACATTGGCTGCACTTTTAAGATAGAATTGGAGATTTTATAAACTTTCTTGAGGGTATTCCTTTTTTATGAACATATATTTCTATTTGATGAAAGTAGATTTAACAAAAGAAAAATATAGTTCATTAATTGCCATTTCTAGAATGCATATATACGCACACTCTGTTGAGAGCAAACGATGAACTAGAGAGTTGTCTAAAACTGAGACATGGTAGACATTATTGAGATAGGTTAGTAATTATCCACACAAACATTTAAAAAATCATTTCTTTTTAATTGAGATATAATTAGCATATAAAATTATATTAGTTTCACTTTTGAATCAAAGGTAGAACACAAAAAAATGGTGGTGGTAGTTGGAGTGGGATAGTGGTCACCTGGTAGGGAGGGGCATTTTACCACTATTACCGCTGATATGTTCAAAATTGCTAGCTCATTGTGATAATAAAAAGTCAACTGGCTTGTACTGGGTTTTGATTATTGTTCTTAAATATTCTACAATATATATCCTATTGCTTGCATGTAGAACAAACTGTTCCTACCACCTCACAGCTTGGTATACAAGGAACATGGAAGATGTTTAAAATAGGAAAGAAAACCTAGCTAGTGTACCAGAAACCTTTCTGACTTTTAGGGAAAAGAGACCCAATCAATATCATTATATTCCTCTTTTTTAATAAAATTATAAAGTAATAAGTGCTCATTGATATAAATGAAATAGTTATATTTTTAATAGAACCAACTATTGAGCTTCCCTTAGCTGGCAACAAATAATAACCTTTTCTTATGGATCCACCTATACTTTTTCTTTTTGCTCAAATAACTAAATGCTTTTGTTTCATATAAATATATGGCATTATATATAGAATTCTTTAATTTACTTGTTTATTTAACAATTTATTACAATAGCTCTACAAATCAATTCATATAACATTAATTTGCTCTCTTAATCTACTCATCAACTCTTTTGGCATATTCTTAGTATAGATACACTTCTATCATTTTTTTCAGACATTAACTATGAATAAGATGTGATGGTTGTTTTGAGTGTGCTGCCTACAAAAATACTGAATAACCATCTTTAGAAATAGATCCTTGTGTATAATTTAATTATTAAATTATAATTATCTAAGGAAATGATCTAAGACAGATTTTCAGGTCCCTGCCCCTGCTCTAAAATAAATAAATAAATAAATCTTTTTATAAAAACCTCTGGAACAAAGTTGAATAATAGTTGTTATCACTGCCTTCATCCTGGCTTCAATGGGAATAAAATTAATGTTTAATATTTAATGTTATGCTTGCTATCAGGATTTTCTACATAGTTTTAAAATTATTTTACTGTACTATCAAATCCTATTTTTGTTCAGCTCTTTATTTGGAAAGGTCCTTGAATTTTAGAAATAATTATGCAACATCTTTTAACATAATTATATTGTTTTTACCTTTTAATTTGTTGATGCAATTAATTACATTGAGATACTTTCTACTGTTGGGTCATTCTTTCATTTCAGGAATGAACTCTACTTGGTGATAAATATAATTCTTTTTAATTTCTTGATTCAGTAAATATGTATCGATCACCAAGTAGACACCTGTCACTCCTTCAAGTGACATTTTCAAATCCAGGTGTAGGTGGAGGTATCAAATGGGCAGTTGGATACATATTGTGGAGTTTCGAGAGAGAACTAGAATCAGGTTGAAGATACAATTTGGGAATTACTAGCATAGATTTATGGTGAGATTAGTGATCAAAAAGAAAAGATCTTGCAAATACATCATGGGCACTCCAACATATAAAAACAAGTTGATGATGTCATCAGTTCTAAGAATTTGCCTATCATGATCTTCCAAGATAGATCTATAACAAAAATTACTGTATAACTTAAAGTACCCTCAATCATCAATGGTTCTTTATGATTCTGTTTGTCTTCTCTCTTTTAATGTTCATAACCTCCTCCTTTATCATCAGCATTATTGAATATTGCTTCTTTGCCTCCTTCTGAAAAATCTCATTTCTAGTTTATATGAATCCAATTGACATTTTTAAATCACTTACTATTTTGTAAGAACAGATACTTCGAGTAAATAAAGGCAATCAAAACAGATATGACTTATAAAGAATATACAGTCTAATAAAAGTGATGGAGCTATCACACAACCAATATTAACACAAGGTAGGAATTAATATGTTTCTGAGTTATAGGCTAAAGATAAAATTCAAAGATAGAAGTCGGGAATTCTGGTTTGATTGGTTGACAAATCTGCATTTAAACTGGGCTTTGAGAGGCAGCCCTGGTGGCTCAGCGGTTTAGCGCTGCCTACAGCCCAAGGCGTGATCCTGGAGACCCGGGATCGAGTCCCATGTCAGGCTCCCTGCATGGAGCCTGTTTCTCCCTCTGCCTGTGTCTCTGCCTCTCTCTCTCTCCTCTCTGTGTATTCTCATGAATAAATAATAAAATCTTAAAAAAAAATAAACTGGGCTTTGAAACCTAAATTTTGTAAATGTAGAGATGACAGTGATACTCAAAAAGTGAACAGAACGAGTCAATAAAGTGGGAATACTGGGTCAAGTGACATGGAGAATATCAAGTACTTTCCTTAAGCTAAAATTCATGAATATGAAATGAACTAATAGGAAATAATGTTTGGAAATTACATTAGAATCAGGAAATGGAAAGCTCTGGAGTAAATGAAGACTTTACTTTTTTACTTCTTTTCCCACAATAATTTCAATGACTTTCATTAGGAAGGTAGAATTATTTTATCTTAGAACCCATTTTGTCCATATTTGGGAATGCAAGGATGGTTTAATCAGTGTAATTTACCATAGTTATATATTAAAGAAGAGAGAAGAAAAACACTCAGATCTTCTCCCAAGGTACCAAAAAAGAATTTGACAAATTTCAATAAATATTCATTGTAGAAATTCTCAGCCAACTAGAAATAGAAGAAATTATTTTCAATCTAATAAACAGAATCTATGAAAAACTTAAAACTAATATAACTTATTTATAAAAGACTGAATGCTTTTCCACTAAAATGAGAAAGAAGGAAAGGGTGTCTGTGTTCACATCTCCTATTCAATATGGCACTGGAGTTTCTAGGCATTGTAATACGGAAAAGTAATAATAATAATGATAGGCATACTGATTGGAAAAGAATTAAAATTGTCTTTAATACAGAGACAAAAGTGAAAGTCTAGGTGGAAAATCAAAGAAATTTACAAAACAGACACCAGAGTTAATAAATGAGTTTAGCAATGTTACAGGATAGAAGGTCAATATCAATTGTGTTTTAAATATTAGCCAGAAAATACTGGAATTTGAAGTCAGAATAAAGCATTTAACAACATCTGTATTAGACTTGTACACTGAAAAATATAAAACACTGATGAGAAAAACTTTTAAAAGTCCTGATACATAGAGATTTATATGTTATTCATAGAGTGGAAGATGCAATATCAATTTTCTCTACAATAATATATAGATGAAACACAATAGAAATATCAACAGGCTCCCTTTTGGTACTAATAATCTACCTCTAAAATGCATATAAAAATTTAAATTACCAAAACTAATTAAAACAATTGTGAATAAAAGAACAAACTTTTAAGACCTATACTATCTGATTTCATGATTTATACTATGACTACATTAATCAAAATAGTTTGAATTTAAAAAAAAAGATTTCTTTATTTGAGAAAGTGTATGTGTGAACAGGGGGAGGGGCAAAGGGAGAGGGAGACAAAGAATATGCAGTAGACTCCCTACTGAACATAGGGAGCCCCATGAGGAGCCTGATCTTAGAACTCTGAGATCATGACCAAAGCTGAAATCAAAGGTTGGACACTTAACCAACTGAGCCACCTAAATGCTTTAAAATAATTTGGATTTTGTATAAGGGCAGACATATAGATAAGTGGAGCAGAACAGAGAGTTCACAAATTGACCAACATATATGGTATTGATGTTTTATGTAGCTCCCAAGGTTGTTCAATGTAGAAAGAAAAATATTTTCAATAAACATTTCTAGAACAATTTGTTATATCCAATGCCAACAAAAGATTTTCTTTCTCTAGGTCATGACATATCCAAAATTAAATTTGAAATGGCTCTTATATATAAATATAAGTAGTACTGCTACAGAGATTCTGGGGGAAAAAAAACAACCTTGTACAAAATCTTTGTGTCCTTAGGTAAGGCAAAAATCTCAGATAGGATGCAAAGTTATCTACCATGCAATAAAAAATTGACAATTTGGACTTCATCAAAATTTTTTAATGTTCTTCAAAAGAGAAAATGAAAAATCAAGCCCTAGCTTGGGAAACAATATTTTAAAACATAATATATCATTAAGAATTATAATCATATTATATTAAAAAATACCTACAACTCAGTAATAAGAAAGCAAAAATCAAATGAAGTAGTGACAAAGATACTCTCCTTAACTAAAATCTAGCTAGGCTCCTCTGAGCACTCTCATGACTAGGCCTCAACCTTGGCTTCTAAAACCTGAACAAAATATTAACAGCTCAAGGCCACCTTCTGAAAGTGACTCTAGCTCCCCTTAAAGTGCTTGCCTGAGAAAACTGACAAAACACTTTGCTGTTTTGCAGGCTATGCTGCCAAAAGTACTTCCTGGTAGTTCCAGTCAGCTCTTACAGATAGAGTCCCTGTCTCCCAGTCTCTGTAGGAAGATGCAGGCCTAGCTTTTTAACGTGGGCCAAGTCTTTTCCCCAATTTTTGCAATTTTTCATTTCCCTGACTCAATTCAGCCCCTATCAACCTCCCTTCCAATCCCCTCATTTTCCCTTTAAAATACCCAGTTACTCCTATATAATCACATTTGAATTCACCTCACCTGGACTCAGTTCCCTATTATAATAGAGTATTATTGATTAAAATCTGTCCTTACCACTTTAGTGGCTGGCTTTGTTTGCCTTTGACCTTAGGCAAAATATTTGAATAGGCATTTTATGGAAGAAGATTATAAACAACAAACATATGGAAAGATGCTCAATATTATTAGTCACAAGACAAATGCAAATTAAGTCACATACATACTATAATGGCTAAAATTAAAAAGATAGTATCAAAAGTTGATCATGACATGGAGCAATTGGTATGTCCCTAGTGGGAATGTACAATTTTTTAACCACTGTGGAAACTTCTTTGGCAGTCTTTTGTTAAGTTAAATATACACTCACTGATCACATTCTATTTACCCAGAGAAATGAAAACATATGTTCACATAATAACTTGTACTCAAATGTTCATAACTGTTTCAGTCATAATAGTTTGAAACTGGAAGTGACTCTAATGCCTCATCAATTTTTGAATGGATAAACAAATATTGTATAGTTATATAATGAAATACAATTGAACAATAAAAAAGAACAAGCTGTTGACTCATTGAAAACATAGAGAAATCCAAAAACTATTATACTAAGTGAAAAAAAAGACACAAAAGAGCACTTTGCCATGAACAAAAAAATAATAAAAATAATAATAATAATCAGAGAGCAGAACAATGGCTGCTGCAGGCAATGGATCATCGAAAGAGAAACTCACTTTAAAGAAGTGAAGGAAGTGGGGTGGAAAGTGGGCAAAATATGTGAAGGTATTCAAAAGGCACGAACTTTCAGTAATAAAATAAAAAAGTCATGGGGATACAATGTACAGCATGGCAACTATAGTTAGTATTGTACTCCATATTTGCTAAGAGAGTACTTTTTTTTTTAAGATTTTATTTGTTTATTTCAGAGAGAAAGAGCATGAGCAAGGGGAGGTGGGAGAGGCAGAAGGAGAAGCAAATTCCATACTGAGCCCACTGATCCCAGGACTCTAAGATGGAGCATGGAGCCCAAGGCAGACCTCAATCCCAGGACTGAGATCATGACCTGAGCCAAAGCCAGACGCTGAACCGAGTCACCCAAGTACCTCGCTAAGAGAGTACATCTTAAAAGCTCTCATCACAAGAAAAAAAAATTCTGTACGGTAACAAATGCTAACTAGAACTATTGCGGTGATCATTTCACAATATGTATAAATATCAAATAATTTTGTTATACATTTGAAATTAATATGATATTGTACGTCAATTAAACCTCACTAAAAATAAATAAATAAGAAGTGATGGAAATGTTCTATTATTTTGGTGGTGGCTATACAACTATTAAAGCTCATTGAACTAAAACTTTAAATTTAGTTGTAAAATTTTATATGGATAGAATCTCAATAAGGCTGATTAACAAATAAATTGATCCTTTCATGATACTTACATCTCTGAAAAAATAAAATCTGCTATTAGGAAAAAAATATTTTATTGATTCCAAAACACCCATTTCTTAATATCTTTAAAATTAGAATGCATCTTACAAAGTATGGTTTCTTAAAATCAGAATGGGAAACATTTTTTCTTTCTTAGTACTATGTAAATAATATGGCATATTATTAACACCTTGATGGCATATTAGATTTAAAGAAATACAGTAATACTAAAAAATTGAGTTAAGCTAATTCTGCCATTTTATGTTTATACTAAGTGTATTTCAGGGGAACAAACACATATGCATATAGATATAAAATATCTCAAGTAATTTGTACTTTAGTTATATATTTTGAAATTAGAGAAAATATAGAGTGTATTTACCATCCATAATGATCAAAATTGCCACTTACAAAAAAATACAATTCCATCCCCTCTCCCCATTCTTTCTCTTTCCACAGAAATGACTATAATCCTGAAGATGTTACATGCTCTTTATATCCATATTGTTACACTTTGTATTCATAGCAGGAGATAACCAAGTCATGGGCCTCAACACAATTGAATACTCTCTAACAGTCAAAATAAAGGAACTCAATTGACATGTATCAACAGAGACTAATCTTGAGAACTTAAATTCGGAGAAAAAGCAAATAATCAATGTATGATAATAACTTTTTTTCCCACCATAATATGTGTAAATATAGTATTGACCTAAATTGCTATAAACAAATAGACACAATAGAAATTGTGTCTCATTCAGATAAAAGTAGAGAACAAATGCTTCAGGTCAGCAAGGTGGATGGGGTGAGGAGAGTGAATAAGTTATTCAGTCCTTTAGGAACCCAGACTTAGAGCAAACCCTCCATCTTCAAAAACCGGCCTCCAAGATGTCTTCTGAAATCCCGATTGAACAGAAAGAAAAATAGCATAGAGGACAACACAAACAATGTTTTAAGCGCCAGGCCTGAAAGTGGCAGACATCATGTCCACACACATCCCAGTGACTAGAATTCAGTTACTTGGCTACAGTAACTCCTGAAAAGAACTCAGATATATGATCACTCAGTTTTCTCTTTTCTGATGGTAACTCTTCTGTTTCCGGAACACTAGTTATTGGCAAAAAGCACACAAACAAATGGGCTAAAAGGCATGTGAATATGTAATTAAATCATATTTATAGAGTAGGGAATTTAGTTACTATAGCCTCAACTGGCTTGGCAAATGTATTTTTTTTTTTTGCAAATGTATTTTTTATTCTCTTTCTGCTTCACCAACTCAAAAAATCATTAGCTTTGTTTTTTCTAATTTTGATAGTTGAAGTTATTGTCTTTGTTAATTCATTCTAAATTTATGGTTGGATATTAACCTCATCTTACCTGAGCCCAAAGTCCACTATTTCAAGTTTTGGCAGAAACTCACATTTGCCTAACTGGATTTTAGAATTTTTATGGACTAATGATTTCTATGTGTCTTCTGTCCTTCTCCCTCCACCTTATGTGTGTTACCTGAAGTCATCCTATCTTGTTCTTCTGCATTGAATGTTGGATGAAAAAAAGGACAAATTCTCTTTCTAGTTTGCAAGTCTTTATATTAAGTGAAGCTACATGCAAGGGCCTACCACTTAGGTAGCAGCCCTAAGAAGCACTGATAAAATTTAGATAATGACATGATAGATTTCAAGCTAATGCTGTAATGGGATGAGATTTTTGGGGTAGAAAAGATAATTTTTCATATGGGCAGGATTTGAATATTTACAGCCAGAGAACAAATAGTAGTAGGATACAATTTCAGACAGCTACATATCTCTCATCCCACAAGCTTTTATGCAATGTGACATTAACATCCCTTTATAATAGTAATTAAATGTATAGGATAATGCAAAATTAAGAAAATGTATATGTCACATACTTACACTGGCATCTAAATCCTAAATTAAACTATACCCGTTGTTGACAGTACAAATGAAAAACAAGAGGATGTAAAACAAACATCAAAGCAAGTTTTTTTTAAAGATTTTATTTACTTACCAAGAGATAGCAAGCACGGGGAGGGGCAGAGGGACAGGGAGAGAGAGATCTCAAGCCCACTCCATGCTAAGTGTGAAGCTAGAGGTGGGGCTCAATCTCACGATTCTGAGATCATGAACTTTCAGGGAATAATTGGTTATTCTCAAATATATAATAATGGATATATAATAAACTTACACTTATTAATGATACACTTACTTTATTGAGCTTATTAACATCTGTATGTCTACAAGTAGCTATTGTCCACAGGAGCCTAAATATTTGCATGTTTTTTTTTTCCTTAATTTTCAGTCATATAAGGAAAGCAAAAGAATTATTTATTATGTTCTCCATAGATTTCATGAATACATTAAATAAATACTCAAAAATGATTTACATACACACACATACACATGTTGAAAAATCAGAGACAGCAAATATGTTTTATAAATTATACATGACTAACATTAATAAAGGCAAATTAATTTAGTACTGTCATTTTCTGCTTTTATTACACTAAACAGATCCTACTTATGTGCCCAAAAAGAAAGTGTTTTCAATCAGAATGTATTGTAAAGAGAAAGCAAAGAACAGTTTGCAATTTTTCATTTGATTTTAACAATTACAAGTTTCTGCTTATATCAATACAGCATTTTAATAGTTGAACAGAATGTGTTTTGTATCTCTAGGTAGACAAAATAGAACTGCCTCAGGAAAAAAAAATTATTAAACACACCCTCCAAGACACATGCTGAACTCAGAATTACACAGCATGCACCTAGTCTCCAAAGACTGTGATTTGCTTTTCAGTCCAATGTTTCCTGCTGCTAAGAAAAAAAAAATGTAAGCTTTGTTTCATGAGAAAGCTTTAGCTGGAGAATTACTGCACTACCATGATTACTCAGTGAAATATATTGCATAATCTACAAGGTAGCAAGAAAACATTAGGTTTGGAAAATAAAATGATCCATCTGTTGGAAAGTCATACTCATGCCTCCTATGCAGGTGTAGATACCTGTGCAGTTTACCACATTCTCTCAGAAACATCCGGACTCTGAAGGAAGTTCCCACAGAGAAGTATGTGTATCCCAGCAGTGTGCAAATCATTTCTCTTATCTAATAATCTCTTACAAATATACCTTTGCTTGTTCTTTGACTTTCCTAAAAGGTGAAACGCAGCATGGGGCATTCATTTTGTCACCAAGTTTTTTTCAGGAGTTGTTTGGTTTTATGCTGTTAAACCTGAGATAGGAGTTCATGACTCCATGAGAGAAAAGAAAGCAACATTCATATTAAAATGCTAAGAAAAATAAAGTTTCTCATGTTTAATTCCATCTTTTTTTTTTTAAAGAAGCAGGAGTTCTTCTGTTTTACATAGGACAAAAAAGGTGTTATTCAAAATGAGTTATACAAGAAAAATACGTGTTACTTAAAATTAAAATGATGAAATAGTTTTGAAATACTACTTATTTCCATTACTTCCTAAATATTAAGGATAGCAGAAAACAACACATGCACGCAGTGTGTATGAACTACTTGCCAATTCAAACTTTAAAAGCTAGAATTAGTTATGCAAAACTATTGATAAGTCCTTTACAACATGTCCAATTACCTTCTACTATAGCATCTAAGGGAACTAGTAATTTAATAAACATCAATTATTTAACATTATTGCTCAGGTTACATAAAATATGTAACATTGATATAAATGTTCTGGATAAGTTCTAATATAATCAGAAAAGGCAATACGTTTCTGCCCTATCATATGCTTTCTAAATTATTTTTTAAGATTTTGAGGACTCCTCTACCAAAAGAAATCTAATTAACGGAGAAAGATATACTTATTTTATTTAAAGTCTTCAATTTATTTATTTTTTAAAGATCTTATTTATTTATTCATGAGAGATACAGAGAGAGAGGCAGAGACACAGGCTCCCTACAGGGACTCTGACTCGGGATCATGACCTGAGCCAAAGGGAGATGCTCAACCACTTAGCCATCCAGGTGCCCCTAAAGTCTTCAATTTAAATAAACATACGTTTCTGTTAAATTTCTTTCTGTTAGCTAATTAAATTAATTTGAATTATACTTAGAAACTCTAAAAGATTGCTGTGCTGAGTTAGAACTTTAAAAAAATTAGCAGTGTAAATAGTAATATTCCAGTATCCATGCCACATACTTTGCCTTTTTTTTTTTGCTACATTCTTAGAGAGCATTGGTATGGTATATCTGTCTGAGAAATGCATATGATTTCAAAATATTGATTAAAAAAAACAAATTAGCAAGCTATCACTATGAATTTTTTTCATTCTTTCCATATTCATATACATATTTTCCTGATTCCTCTTTTTCATTATCTCTGTCTTCTGTTATTTATTCCATTTCTTTTGTTGCCTCGGTGTACTTTATAGATGCCTAGGCTTAACAAACTTTAATGGTAACAGCCTGGGAATAAGTTCCCCTGAACACGTGCAGGAAGGGGGATAGGAAATAGCAGTTACAGACAATCCTTGCTAGACAGACCTGGAGAAAAATCAGAATCCCACAGACCTTTTCTGTTTCTGCAAATGAGGATATGTAAATTAAGGCACTTATTTATTAGATGATTAGTTTTTTTAATGTCTAAATATTTTAAAAATTTTAATTCTAGTATTATTAACATATAATGTTATATTAGTTTCAGGTGTACAATATAGTGATTCAGCAATTCCACACATTACTCAGTGCTTATCACAATAGGGTACTCTTAATCCCTTTAAGTGAAAGGATTTTAAGAAAGAAATAATTTAGTCTTGTGAGTCCACTGTGTGTTAGGCATTCTCAAACTATGACTCAGTTTTCATTGTGAAGGGAACCATGCTGCCCACCTTTAAATAGTAGACTTTTAATAGCACAGAATGTGTTCATGAGGAGTAATGTTGCATAAGTGGATAAAGTATTTTTGAAGGTATATGTCATTTTCATGTAAGGTGTTAAAAGAATTTTAATACAAAGTTCATGTGCTTCAATTTTTATATTATGAAGTTTAAGAAAAACCTCCCTATAAAGATCTTTTCAACATCTGAGAAGACTTTTTTGTTCTTGATTATATGTAACACTGCAGAGCATTGATGTTATTTAATTATAAAGACTTTTATAAGTCACAAAACAATTTCCTTCATGTATGAAGCAAAAGAAAAATATAATCATACAATTTAGGAAAATATTATTTAGAAATTCTTGCAGTAAAATCTCTAGCTGGAAAAATAAAAAGCAGCCTGAAAAAATATTATAATGGTCTTGAAGCTTGCAACAAATAACTGCACATTTTAGCTAAAATAAGAAACAAAGACACAAAAACATGCCATTAGCACAGATTTTTGACTTATTTTTAAATATTGCTGCACTTCTAAAAATAAAACATAATACATAGACTTCCTGCAGAGATAGAAGATTAGAAGAATATTGAAAAATCTCCTTCTTCGATACTTAACAAAATGAAGAAAAATAGTAAAAAAAACAAAATTCACCAGCAGGATCTAAACTATGAAAGAGAATAATGAAATGCCCAACCTAAAAAAGTAGTAGCCATTAAAAAACACAGGTGATCTCAGTTAAAATAAAATTTTAAAAAAATATCATCCTTGCCACATCTCCTCTAAAAAGCAATACTTAGGAAATGATGAGACAAGAAAATTCTGAATATTCTCAACAACACTTACTAATTTTGAGCAAAGCTAACTAGAGTGATTCATCAGCCCTGGGAAAATCAGAATGAATCCAAGAAAGTAAAAATAACTTATATGATGCAGGGAAACATCAGCAGAGTGGGAAAATATCACCAGGATTTTCCATACTCCAGGATAATAAGAGAGTTAAGTAAAAGATCTAAAAACTATGAGAATGCCACAGTTTTTGCTGGGGTGGTGGACCTTGACATGGAATTTAATCAAACAATAAGAAAAAGAACCCAGCTCAGATTACACAGAGCTGCAGCTAAGGCCTAGCCCTTTCATAGTTCATTCTTTTATTCATTATTTCATCATTCTTTACTGAAAATCTGATATATGTGGCACTATTCTAGGCAGTGAAGAAATGGTAGTAAACAAATCAGATAAAAATATCTAGTTTGACAGAGTTTTATAGTATCATAGTTAGAAACAACTTTTTAAAAACTATTCTAAAGATTTTATTTTTCTTTATTCGAGAGAGAGAGAGAGAGAAAGCAAGCAAGTGGGAGAAGGAGCAGAGGAAGAGGGACAAGTAGACTCTGTGCTGAGCATGGAGCCCAACTCAGAGCTTGATCTCAGGACTCTGAGATCATGACCTGAGCTGAAATCAAGAGTCGGATGCTTAACTGACTGAGCTACCCAGGTGCCGCTAGAAACAACTTTTTAAAACAAACAAAACCAGGGATCCCTGGGTGGCGCAGCGGCTTAGCGCCTGCCTTTGGCCCAGGGCGTGATCCTGGAGACCTGGGATCGAGCCCCACGTTGGGCTCCCGGTACATGGAGCCTGCTTCTCCCTCTGCCTATGTCTCTGCCTCTCTCTCTCTCTCTATCATAAATAAATTAAAAAAAAAATTTTAAACAAACAAAACCAAATAAGTCTTCTCAGAATAGGATAAATGGATTGGAAAAATTAAAGGAGAGAGAGAAGATGACAAATGAGCAAAGATTGGAAGAAAGGGAATGAACCACATGCAGAAGTGAAGGTGAGATTCTAAGCAGCATACTCAGTAGGTGCAAAGTCAAGTATGAGAAAAAGCCCCAGCTAGACAATGTTACCTGTATGGAATGAGCTAGGTGGAGGTTAGAAGGTGAGACAAAAGAGTAATTGGGTTGGAGGTGGAGGTAGGTATATGGCATAAGGCCTTATACCATTATAAATATTTTGGCTTCTACATGGAATAAGAAGTGAAGCTATTGTGCATGGTGAACAGAGGAAAGACTTAATCTAAGTTATAATTTAATTGGCACATTCTGGCCATGGTCCTGAGAAATAGACATTAGGAGGAGCACGTGTAGAAGCAAGGAGGTTATAACAATAATCCAGAGAAAAGAGGATGACATGGTAGCAGCTGAGATTATGAAAAGAGGTTAAAATTTGGATATATTTGGAAAATTTTCTGAGTAGATGAAGATGTGAAAGAGAGAAGCCAAACCAGGAGTTTAGCTTTGGATATGGAAATTTTGAAATGCCCATTAGACATCCAAATGGAGATTTGATGTTTGGAGTTTAGTGAGAAAAGGCCCAAGAATTTTGGCATCAGACAGGACATCTAGCCCAAAAGGGATCTCACCCGCTTTGCCAAATAGCCCTGCTACATCTAACTGCTAGTTAGACTAACCATCTAAAAGTGCCTCCTGGGATTAACCAGTTACCCAGGCCTTGAACTGCAAAACAGCTAATCAACTGCTTAAACTGGCCCACAGACCAGAGAGAAAGCAAGATAAGAAGCAGAGATTAGTAACCCAAGCTGAGAATAAGGCTGGTGGCAAAGGAAAATTCCCCACCAAGAGGCCACTTATCTTTCCAGTTGGGGTTAATACTGTCATCACCATGGTGGAAAACAAAAAGACTCAGCTGGTATTGATTGCACATGATGTGGATTCCCTTGAACTAGTTGTCTTCGTACCTACCCTGTTTGTAAATTGGGGGTTCCCTAATGCATCAAGGAGAAAGCCATGGTAGGGCATCTGGTCCACAGTAAGACCTGTGCTATTGTCACCTTCACACATGTTAACTTGGAAGACAAAGGAAGTCTGGCTAAGCTGGTGGAAGTCATCAGGACCAATTTCAATGACAGATATGATGCAATCCACTGTCATGGTGGAGGCAATATCCTGGGTCCAATGTCAGTGGTTCACATTGCCAAGTTGGAAAAGGCAAAGTCTCAAGTAGTAGCCACCAAATTGGGCTAAGTGTACACTGTTGAATTTTCTGTGCATAAAAGTATTAAAAAGTAGTTCTCTTTCCAAAAGAGAGAGAGACAGAAAGAGATCCGAACTGGAGGTAAAACATGTTACTTTATCCACATAAGAATATTTAAAGCTGATGCCAAGATTGTGCAATGGAGAAGAGAAAGTTGAAAAAAACATAACCTAAGAGAACTCCAATAAGGGAAATCGGAGGAACCAGAAAAGGAAATGAAACATATCTGGTGAATGAAGTAGGATGGTGTCCTGGATGTCACGCACAGAAGTTTCAAAGAAGGGTGTCAAGTACTACAGTAAATGCTGTTAATAGGTAAGATGAGGATTGATACTTCACTAATGGACTTAGCCACATGGCAATTACTGTTGGTCATGAGAAAAGTGGTTTCTGCGCAAACGTAGAGTGTGAAAGTCTCCTAGGTCCAAGGAAAAATAAGAGGAGGGGAGTTGGGGAAAATGAGTATAGAAATTCTAAGAAAATTTGCAGTAAATGACGACAGAGACACCTAACAGTGATTGGAGGGGATGAGAGGTGAAAGAAATGCTTTTTTAAAATGTGATATATAAGTTTGCCTGTCTGCTGCTGGGGTGATCGAGAAGAAAAAAAAGTTAATGAAGAATGGGAGAGGAGAACTACTGAAGAGATGTCTTTGGGTGAGAGGGAACCTGATCTAGCACACATTGAGGGAGGAGGCTTTAGACGGGTACAGGACACACTCATAAACACTACCAAACATGCAAGGGGAGAAAGTATGTAGATCATAGTATTTATCCTTTAAATATAGTAACAAAGAAAAATAGTCTTTAGAGAGTGGAAAATGTGTTAAGGATAACTCAGTTATATAAATCAGAACAAATATAAGATCTGAACAAAGCTGCCCATTTTAAGATTTTTTTTTAAATCCGTAATTACATAGCCTATGTAAACTATTCAAATGTACCATAATAGGAAAAAAGGAAAAGAAAGAAAAGGTTTGAGATGGGAGTGATGCAAAAGACAAAAACAAACAAAGAATGAAACTACATGCAAAAACACAAAGAATTTACATGAAACATAATCCAAGGGCTAAAAGCCTATCTTCAAGAACATTTGAGATATAGAAGAATTTAGATAAATTAGGAGTTGAAATGGCCCACAGAGATAACATGAAAGACAACAAAACGAGTTGAAACATAAGATTTCACAGCTAAGGAAATTGAGAGGCAAAATAGTAAAATTGAACTATAGGTTAGCAATAGCAAGAATCAGAATGAATGTGATACAAAGTCAAATAAGTGACATAAAGAAAATATTTGAGGCAATTATAAGAAATTAACAGAAAATAGAAACAGATATTAAAGATTCTCATTGAGAGATATTGCAAGTAGGCACACTAAGAGGATCAAATATGTAAAAATTACTTATTGAAAATCTTGTAAATAGAATAAAAAATTTAAGAAATAGAATAAAACTATACTCTCTGACATGAAGAAAGAAATGGATCTGAAGATACACAGAAATAATATTAACAAATGACATAAATTCTGGTTAAACTATTCTGTATCCATGATAAAGAATGACTTGGGCATAGAAGCAGAAAATGCAAGTCAACCTCAAGAAGGAAAAAAAAATTAAGCTTGCCTTAAATTTCATCAAGCAATATTTAATGCCAGAATACATAGAAACAGTATTTTCAAACTTCTGATAAGAAAAAAGAGGTATGAGTGAAGATCAGAAAGTTACCTTTGGATCTAAAGACAAATGTCAAATGTTTACATACATGAGACAACACATGAGCGCCCATGAATTCATGGACGGTTAAAAAATTAACTATTTAGTATTTAAATTGAG
The DNA here is from genome assembly GCF_048418805.1 of Vulpes vulpes. Lineage (NCBI taxonomy): Eukaryota > Metazoa > Chordata > Mammalia > Carnivora > Canidae > Vulpes > Vulpes vulpes. Next base: position 45,719,655 of record NC_132783.1, on the reverse strand, counting down.
ACAACCAAAAGACAATTCAAAAATTGAGAATTCAAAAAATGTTTTTAATGATATAAACATAATTAATAAAGGGATGATGGTAAGTAATGAATTATTTTAGGGAACTAGGGAAAATCATCTAGAAAAGTTAGGGTTGCAGGACAGTCTATAATGTAAACCCTGACAAAGAAAAATAGCACTAACATTAGAATTAGGGGAATGAATGATAAAATGTATAACTTTAACTTACGGAGGGGCTCACTACATGCACAGTGGAAGCATTTATACCACAGAAATAGTTAAATGATATGAACAGGTGCTATAGATAATATACTTATATATTTATCTATGTATTATGCTTATGAATAATTTAGATTTCTTTCTATGGAGGAGACTCCATATTTTTCCAATGCTTACTTTAAAAAAAAATCTATTTGAAAATAATTAGAACAGCAAGAAACACAATTAAAAACATTTATTTAATGGCTGTTTTCTCCTCCACTACACAATTAATTGAGCAGGGACTATGTCTATTTTACTCACAGGTGCTAAATGCCTCTCGTCTCCCACCATTGATACTTAAAGTCTAGATCCAAGAATTCACTGAGGACAGAAAAGTTGTGATAGTTAATTCTATCATTGAGTATTCATTTATAGCTGAAATAATTATTTATAAGATGTTCTTATATGCTATTTGGTTACCCAGGGGGATAATTAAGTTAACAAAAGATTATAAATATTCAATTCTTTTGTTTTTATTTTTACTTATTTTTTAACTGAAAATAAAATGATGCTTAATATATAGATAAAAGATTAAATGATACTCATGATGTTTTACAAGTTTGGTTTTTAAAAACAGATTTGAGGGCAGCCCTGGTGGCGTAGCAGTTTAGCACCACCTGCAGCCCAGGGTGTGATCCTGGAGACCTTGGGACCGAGTCCCATGTCAGGCTTCCTGCATGGAGCCTGCTTCTCCCTCTGCCTCTCTCTCTCTGAATAAATAAATAAATCTTTAAAAAAAAATAAAAGCAGATTTGAATTCACAACAGGTCTTAACAGACAGTGAGTGATTTCAATAAATCAGGCACTCCAGAACACAATGTGCAGGTATAACAATTATGTGATGACTTCTTAATAATTCAAGGAGATAAAGACCTTTTACAAATATGGAAAGAAATTAATCTTCCTACAGTATTAACTCCTAAAAGCTATTAGCCTTTATAGACTACAATATTATTGTCAGTTTCATACACTTTTACTTTATAAAGAACTCCCAGGGGAAGAAATTTCTGGAGGTTTTCCCAGATACACACAGCTACCTTTCCCGAGGTGATTACAACTGCAAAGTATGGCACATCCAAGTCCAGATTCTTATGATCAAGGGGTTTCAAAACCCTCCCCCATCTACTCTTTGGGGTCCGTCATATTCATAAACATTCCTGTGACAGGATAAATCTTTATAATTGTGCCCAGGGCCATTTGGATTCTTAAATTTCCCAAACAGTTTCAAGTTTACTTCATTAGTCAGAAATTTGCTGTGGAGCCTGGGGAGATGGGACGGGGCAGTTGCTCTCTGTGGCGACCGCCCTCCATGCTCATCACCTCACGTCTTTTTTTTGTTTTGTATACTTAGTTTTCAGGATGATTAATCAGATTCCTGAATGTTAGAATGGCTCATATCAGCTAACAGAATAACTTAAATTTTCAGAATTTCCACCAAATAGTTGTTTATAATCAGCCACAATAGAAGCATTTATACCACAGAAAAGGTCAGATGATATGAACAGGAGCTATAGATAATATATTTATATATTTATCTATATATTGCATTTATGAATAATTTACATTTCTTTCTATGGAGGAGACTCCATATTTTTCCATAATGCTTACTTAAAAAAATACCTATTAGAAAACAATTAGAAAAACAAGAAAAAAGAAAGCATATTTCAAAGTATACCACCTACCTAATCATAATTGTTGTCATATTGCTGTGTATTTTTATAAGCTTTCAGTATGCATGGTTTTAAAAATTAAAATGCAACTTATAATTTTGTTTTCTATACATTACATTGCAACACAAGTATCTCCCTCTATTTAAGTATTCAATACACAACCTTTTAATAAATTAATCCACTACATGCAAATCACAGTGTATACAATTGTCTCGAATTTGTTGAATATTTACATATTTTCAAAAATATTCATAATTATACACAATTATAAGAGTAATGTTTCTGTGCACTTTCCCCCTAGTTTCTGGTTACTTCCTTAAGATGTATCTAGAACTTGGATTATATAGGAAAAGAATATTAACTTTAAGATTCTTATTAAATATAACTAAAACCCATCTACAGTTTATACTCAATGGATTATGGCTTTGATATCAAACTCACACTTCAGCATTTAAATGCGATTTATAGAACTTAGGAAGGGGAAAGAATGTGGGGGGAAATGAACATCATTGAAAAATAATGAGAAAAATTTTAAAGCACCCATGAGAAATAATGTGAGCAAATAATATTTCTTATAGTTTTTAAATTCTAAGCTATGTCCCATATAACCAATTATTATATTCACTAGGCAAAAAAAGGGTTTTGTTTGGCTAAACTTTCTATTCTCTAGGAATTTAAAGTCTGGATGCTATTTTTATCAATCTATACTGCCATTTGCAAAATAGGACAACAGCCAAAGTCATATACTATGCTCCAGTTTAGAAATGCAAGTGCTTATATGAAATGTTTATATGAAATTTCCCAGGGGGTTGTTAAAATGCACAAAAAGAAGAAAAAGTATTTGAGGTTTTATTTAAAGAAAAATCCTTTTGCTTTACTAATACAGATCTCCCTCCATTTCCAATAAGATTATGTCCCTACAAACCATCCTAAGCTGAAAATGTTGTAAGTTAAAAATGTATTTAATACAATTAACCTACCAAACTTTATAGCTTATCCTCACCTGCCAAAACATGCTCAGAACATTTATGGTAACCTACAGTTGGGCAAAATCATGGAACATAAAACCTGTTCTATAATAAAGTGTTGGCTATCTCATGTTATTTACTGAATACTATACTTAAAGTGTAAAACATAAATGGTTGTATAGGTACAAAATGGTTGTGAGTGTACCAGTTGTTTATCCTACTGCATATCACTAGCCTGGGAAAGATCCAAATTCAAAATAAGAAATATGGTTTCTAATGAAAGTGTACTGCTTTTGCACCACTATGAAGTCGAAAATCCTAAGTCTAATCATCCCACGTTAGGGACTAGCTGTAGTTGAAAGACAAAAGAAAAATCTATTATGTCCCATGGATTACTCAATGGCAACTGTAACATAATGTATTTTGCTGTTTTACAATTCTGAAAGGAAATTATTGCCACCACGTGAAAACAAGAAAGTCCAAAATTCATAGGTGTTAGGCTTGCTCTTTTTTTAAGATTTATTTATTTGAGAGAAAGGGAGAGAGAGAGAGAGAGAGAGAGCGCACGTGCGAGAGAGAGCACATTCCCTGTGCCCAAGTGAAGGATGGGGCAGGGCAGAGGGAGAGAAACTCAAGCAGACTCCCTACTGAGCAGGGAGCCTGATGCAGAGCTCCATCTCACAACCCTGAGATCATGACCTGGAGGGGAAATCAAGAGTCTGATGCTCAATGGACCAAGCCACCAGGTCTTCTCTTTTTTAACAGAGCTGAAAAATGAAGTCTGGAGCCCAAGCACAAAAGGTCTGTCACAAATGGAGATATATAACAGGTATTTCTTCATTTAGGTAATTGAGTTGGATCATCAGCCTACAATAGCTAATAAAATAAGAGCGTACTCAGGTACCAATCCAACCAGATGTTCAATCATTTACTTAGGATGAACCCAGAGACAATGCAAAGGGTCTAAAACTCTCTTCTTTTTTCTTCTGGTTTGTCACTCTGGAAAATCCTTGGGAGTATTTTAAATGACCCACCTCTCCCCAAGCAGCATTCCTCCTGTTTTTGTTCACTATTACCCCTACAATGAATAGCATCAGCAAATATGTAATCTTCAAGATACTTAATTTATCTAATTCAGAAGATGAAAGAAAACAGAGGTTGAAAGCCCTCAAGCGAAAATGACTTCTGGGGATAATGGTTATTGAAGTGATAAGAGTTAAAAAGAAAGGACAATTGCAACAGCAACCAAAACAAAAACAAAAACAAACAAATAAAAAAAAGAGAGAGAGAGATTTGGGTACAAAGGGGTATAGATTGAGAAAGCCAGATTTTACTGGTTATATGCTAGAAAATGCAAAGATTCTGGGTTCTTGATGGCATTATTTCAATGACTGTGCACTGAAACTGTGCACTAATATTGTTCTAATAATGAATCATCTATTATTAATATGTAGTTTCAGCACCTGGTCTATCATAGTTGTGCCAACTTTGAATAATCCTCTTTACCTTTCTTATTCCTCATCTCTAAATGTAAAAATAACCTGACTATAGGTCAGTTCTACTGTATCATGCAACTGGAGAAGGCACGCTGTATTCCAACTAAGTGGTGCCCCTAAAGTCATGCAATGGACAGTCCTACCTTAGATATTTATGTTCATTTTGAAGAATTTTTTATAGAAAGTTGATTAGCTACTATTTTTACTGTTTTCCCCTTACTATCACCGTTAGCAATAATATGCTTTTAAAGCAATATGTTCAATACAGCAGATAAAATATTTCTCAGCATCTGAAATATACATATTCTTCTATATACAGTGTTCATTCATTCAACAGACTTTTAAAAAATCTCTAGTATGTTCCACAAAATGAGATTACAAAAATGAATAACACACTCTCATAGTCTTCAAGAAGCATCTTAATTTGAGGCTATCAAACTTCAAATCACATAACTAATTTGCCGCCTTCTGGTTATATGCTCATCAAACTATCTTTTGATTTTTTATAAGTTAGTTACTCACATGGCACCTAAGGAGAAAATGTGCCTACTAGGAGACTCAAGTATCTGGTCTCCCAGATAGCTGCATTTCTTATTGTAAATTTATAGACTGACACCTTGATTATAATTAGGCTTCCCATGTAGCTTTCCTTTTTTTGGTACTTTTAGCAAATTATAGGTCTTATTGTAAATTGATATTTGAATTTTATATATCTTTCTCCTGAGACTGGTTAACATGAATCTGCCTATGAATTCCATCTGCCCTGGGCATACTAGAAAATAAAATTTCTGAAATAAAATAGCTGAGACTCAGATCCTGAGTAATGGTAAATTTACTAAGGTATGCCACATTTTAAAACCTCTTGGGTGTTACCAACTTGAGTTTCTCTGTGTAACTCACCTCTTCCTTTAGATTAGTTGAACCGATTTAATATTTTATGGTAAATAAGTTAAAATATTAGGCTAAATACTGAGATTTCTGAATACTTTTTTGTATACAAAATTATAGCTCTGAACAACTTAAGTATATACTTAAGGCACATTTAGTCAACTGCTTTTCCTACCTATGATCCTTAGGCCTAGTAACTATAACCTTAAATTCAAAAAAAAAGGAAATTCTAATTTACACTACAGTTTTTAAAAACTGTAGTTTAATAAGTTATGATAACAAAAACTTGGATTACAAATTACTATTTAAAATACATTTGTGAGGAGGAAAATATAGAATTTTCAACCTACTTTTGTCAGTAGTGATCAGCATCACATTAATATCAACCCCAATTTAATCAGTCAAATTGGTGGTAGAAAGCTAAAAACAAATTATAAAAAAAATATGCTCAATAGTAAACATAAAATAAGATGACAGGAACAGTATCAAAAATATTATGAATCATCACCTTGATGAATAAGCAAAATTCTTGTTGTTGTTTATTTGTTTGTTTATTTATTTGTTTGTTTATTTGAGAGACAGAGAGAGAGCATGAGCATGTTGGGGGTGAGGCAGGGGGAAAGGGAATTGGGAGAGGGAGCACCTCAAGCAAAATTCCACACTAAGCAAATTTCATGACACTGAGATCATGACCTGAGCCAAAATCAAGAGTCCGACGCTTAACCAGCTGAGCCAGCCACGTGCCAAGTTTTTGAAATAAAGCAGAGATCCTCTCTGGTAGACATTTATGTAGTTAACCCTAGTACTTTCCTTTCTGTGCCTCTCAAATACATAGTAGGATTTCATCATCTGCCCCATTCACCCCCACTCTGGAGATTAATGGAGTCATATAATTAGTTCTTCCCAATGGGTTTTAAGTGGAAGGGATGTTTATTGAGCATTTAATGGATGATATAAGACTCTGCAGAGCATTATTTTCCCTCTGGCAGAGTGACTGGCAATGAGGCAGTGGGTCCTTTTACTCTGGATCCCTGAATATTCACAATGAGAAGAGGCCCCTGCTAACCTGTTATGGACATCTAAAATGTACCAGATATAAATTGTAATTTTTTAAGCCAATGAAATATGGAAATTATTTGTTAACATACTCTTGCTTAATATATACATTTCATATTATGTTAAAAAAATAATTCAGATAAAGACTGTTTACATGAGGCACCCTTAAAAATAAGCCACAAAGGGGATCCCTGGATGGCTCAGCAGTTTAGCGCCTGCCTTTGGCCCACGGCGTGATCCTGGAGTCTCGGGACTGAGTCCCACATCGGGCTCCTTGCATGGAGCCTGCTTCTCCCTCTGCCTGTGTCTCTGTCTCTGTCTCTCTCTCTCTCTGTGTCTCTCATGAATAAATAAAATCTTTTAAAAAAAGCCACAAAAAATAAGAATAAGGAGGTAAGATAACACAAAAGAAGTAGAAATGACAATATTAATAGACAAATTTCAAGGTGGCAGGCATTAAATTAAAACAATTATATTTCATTTTTATAAAAGATTGCATCAACAAATATAAAATATATTAAATTAGATTGACCTAACAATAGTGTTTCAACATATATGCAGAAGGAAAAAGAATGTTAAAAATGCTAGGAGAAATATAAAAGTCTACCATCATAGTTGGAGATCACATTATCTCCCCACATTGGGTAAAAATTAAAACACATTTGGAAAGAAATTGATGATATCAGTTAAGAAAGTTAATGAGCATATATAGTCTTTGTATATTAAGAGGCGGTGAAAGGAGATTTTGAGTAAATTTAATGGATTATCACAATAAATTAACCTAATCTAATCGATGACACCCTTACATTGTTAACCCTTACATACATACATACATACACTCACAGCAGGCTTTGGGGGTTAGGGGGTGGATCAGGGAGACAATTATCCAGAAAGAGTTAGAAGCAGGGGCAGAGTGAGAAGTAGAGGCAGAGATAAAAAGGTTACGAAAAAAATACTGATTCAAAGGGATACATGCTCCCTGATGTTTATAGCAGCATTATCAACAATCACCAAATTATGGAAAAAGCCCAAATGTGCATCGACTGATAAATGGATAAAGAAGATGTGGCTTATAAATACATATACAATGGAATATTACTCAGCCACAAAAAGGACAGAATCTTGGGGGACCTGGGTAGCTTAGTTGGTTAAGCATCTGCCTTCAGCTCAGGTCATTATTCTGGGGTCCTGGGATTGACCGTTGTTGAGTTGAGCCTGCTGCTCAGTGGGGAGTCTGTTTCTCTCTCCACATTATTTTCCATAGTGACTATACTGGTTTGCATCCCCACCAACAGTACAAGAGGGTTCCCCTTTCTCTGCATCCTCACCAATGCCTGTTGTTTCCTGTGTTGTTGATTTTAGTTATTCTGACAGGTGTGAGGTGATATCACATTATAGTTGTGATTTGTATTTCCCAGGCGATGAGTAATGTTGAGCATCTTTTCATGTGTCTGTCAGTCATCTGTATGTATGTCTTCTTTGGAAAAATGTCTGTTCATATCTTATGCCTATTTCCTAACTGGTTTATTTGTTTTGGGGATGTTGAGTTTTCTAAGTTCTATATATATATATATTTTGGATTCTAGCCCTTTTTCAGATATGTCATTTGCAAATAACTTCTCCCATTCTGTAGGCTGCCTTTTAGTTTTGTTGATTGTTTCCTTTGCTATGCAGAAGCTTTCTATCTTGATACAGTCCCAGTAGCTCATTTTTGCTTCCAGAGACATGTCTTGTAAGAAGTTGCTATGGCCAATGTTTTCAAAGAAGTTGCTGACTATGTTCTCCTCTAGGATTTTGATTGTTTCCTGTCTCACATTTAGGTCTTTCATCCACTTTGAATTTATTTTTGCATATAATATAAGAAAGTGGCCCAGTGTCATTCTTTTGCAAGTTGCTTTCCAGTTTTCCCAAAACATTTGTTGAAGAGATTATTTTGTATTCCATTGGGTAATTTTTCCTGCTTTGTCAAAGATTAGTTGACCATACAGTTGTAGTTCCCTTTCCTGGTTTTCTATTTGGTTCTATTGAAACATGTGTCTGTTTTTTGCCACACCACCTTCTTTTGATTACTATAGCTTTGTAATATAACTTGGAAGTCTGGAAATGTGATGCCTCCAGCTTTGCTTTTCTTTAAGATCACTTTAGCTATTCAGTGTCTTTTGTGGTTCCATACAAATTTTAGGATTGTATGTTCTAGTTCTCAGAATAATGGTGGTATTTTGATAGGGATTGCATTAAATGTGTAGATTGCTTTGGTTAGTATACATTTTAACAATATTTGTTCTTTCAATCCATGAGCATGGAATGTTTTTCCATTTCTTTGTATCCTCTTAAATTTCTTTCATAAGTGTTCTATAGTTTAGATCTTTTACCTCTTTGGTTAGGTTCATTCCTAGGCTTCTTATGGTTTTTGGTGCAATTGTAAATGGATCAATTCCTTGATTTCTGTTTCTGCAGCTTCATTATTGTGTATAGAAATGCAACAAATTTCTGTATGTTGATTTTGTGTCCTGTGACTTTACTGAATTCACGTATCATTTCTAGCAATTTTTGGTGGAGACTTTTGGATTTTCTACATAGAGTATCTTGTTGTCTGCAAATAGTGAAAGTTTGACTTCTTCCTTGCTAAATTGGATGCCTTTTATTTCTTTTTGTTGTCTGACTGCTGAGGCCAGGACTTCCAGTACTATGTTAAATAACAGTGGTGAGAGTTGCCATCCCTATCTTGTTTCTGATCCTAGAGGAAAGCTCTCTGTTTTTTTTCCATTGAGGATGATATTAGTTGTGGATTTTTTGTGTATGGCCAATACAGGTATGTTCTTTCTAAACCTACTTTGTTGAGGGTTTTTATCATGAATGGATGTTGTGCTTTGTCAAATGCTTTTTCTGCATCTATTGAAATGATTATATGATTCTTTTCTTTTATTAATATAATTTTATAAAGAGCATTCTTGAAAGAAGAAATACAAATGACTAAGACATGTAAATAGATATTCAACTTCATGAGTAGAGAAATGCTAAACAAAAAAATAAGAAAAAATGCCACATTTTTCTCATCACATTTGGAAAGCTAAATGGATTGATACTTCATATTGATTGGATGTAAACTGTAAATTATTTACAGAAAATAATTTGGTTGTATCTAACAAAAATTTCAAATATGCATATCTAATCCAGTAATGCCATCTCTAGTTATCTTACATACACAATACTGATGGTTCACAAAGCATCATTTATAATTGAGTACACACACACACACACACACACACACAGGAAAAAACCTAAACTTCTAAAAGGCAAATGACTAAATTCAGTAGAATCATAATATTCCATAATTTAACAAGAATAAGGAAGCTATTAATCTACCAGTGTATCCAACCAGATTTAGTCATAAAAAAGATTCCTAAAAGTATTAAGTGAAGAAAGCTTGTTCCTGAAAAATAGATTAAGTATTGTATTTCTTTTAAACTAAACACACAGATTTCTGCTTTCTACCATGATGGAATGGCTTATAGCACATCAAAACTTCCCCAGAAAACAATTAGAAAAGATAGATCATTTAATAGAGAGCTGCTGGGGCACCAAAGACTGGATAATATGATATCCAAGACAAAGAAGCTAACTGAAGTTAGCCCAACATTCTCCTGACTGCTTTTCCTTTTGAAAGCATTTTCTGATTCTTAGTGCAAAAAGACTTAGAAGCCAGGCAACAGATAGCTGCTTAGAGGCCAGAAGCCAAACAGCTTTCAGCAATCTCAAAGAGCTGAAGAAAAAATGGAAAGTGAGGCTAGAAAGATAGCCAGTGTCAAGGAGCCAAGATTCCCAGGAGAACTGAGGCACAAAAATTTAGCCCAACGTATGACAGTTTTGCTGTGTGGCAATTAATAAATTTGAAAGCTGTTGAGAAAAACGACTTAGGAGCTAGACAGAGAGGAGCTATAACATAATGAAGAGTTTTAGCTATCTCAAATTCAGAGGACTGGCAAGATTTCAGGGTCAGCAAGACAAGGAGACCTAGAAATAGACTGTGCTCTCTCTTAGGACCTGTGGAAATGTAGGAGTGAATGTGGAGCAAATATAGTCTTATATTTACAAAGACTGCAGTCTCACCTCAAGACAGCTTACTCATTGATCCATTTGAGGTAATCTGCCCTACTTTACTGACTGTATTAGGATAGAGAGAGTTTTCTTTAGAGAAAGAACATTTTTATCCAGAGACTCAACAAACTTTTATGTGCAAATCTGGCATTAATCAAAGTTTACTAGGCAGATCAAGAAACAAGAGTAACAGAAAAAAAAAAAAAAACAATAAAGACAGACTTACCTGTCTGATACTTATCTATAGCTGATCAGGACATGAAGGCTATCAGATAGCAACTTTAAAATAATAATGTGAAACATGTTCAAGAAAAAAATGACAAGATTGTGAATTTTACTAGAAAAATAGAAACTATAAAAATAGACCATCTATTTTTAAGTAATCTATGGATTAAAAGAATCAAAATGCATTTTAGATAACATTTTGAATTGGCTAATAAAAATATAACATATCAATAAAAATCAACTCACTGTTATTGTGCTATTCAAAATAGCTTGCTGTTTCCCATTTTATTAACTTGTGTTTTTCATTTAACGAGCATTTATATTCTACATACTTAAACATTTAAAACCATACTTTATAGGCTATTAATAAATTACTTACTTCAGATAATATTGGGATTACAAGAAGGTAGAAGGATTTACAGAAAGTCCTGGAACCTGACTTCTGATATATTTGTAATATTACATTATTACTCACTAACCCCCTCTGATTAGTTTTTTCCTAAATAACTAGTGAGGAGTTTTGTCATTCAAACAAAAGGGTTTTAGTAGAAAAAAGTTCAGTAAGTATAATTTGACTACATGGAGGATATGAAGCTAAAAGAAATCCTCCAATTAATTCTAATTCATGAGAAAATTTTAAGAAGCTTCAGATGCAAATTTACATAATACAGCAGAAGTTTCCATTTATGTTTAAGAAGAAACTTATTCCTCTTTATGAGCTTTAGACAATCTATAAAAATTAGAACTTATGCACTAAATTTTAATTAGGTTCCAAAAAATCTGAGAAGAAATTGTAATAGTGTCTTGCCTTGAAAGAAACTGTAAAGAACAGTGAAGTTTCATTAGCACATTGTTAAGGGCATCATACAGAATTTCCAAATGAGAAAGAAAAGTTGATAAAGAATAACTTAATGAGGATTTGTGTCATATAATATAAAAAAAAATCTAAAAACAAAGTCTTATTTAGGTGTTAACACTAGAAAGCTACTCATGGTCTTTGACTTAAAATCAAGATAAATCTGCACTTTTAACATTATGTAATATAAGGCCAAATAAGATATAAAATGCTGCCACTGTTTTCCCCACTTTTGCTATATATTAAAGATAAAGAGAATGGGGCACTTGGAAGGCTCAGTGATTGAGCATGTGCCTTGGGCTCAGGTCGTGATCCCGGGATTCTGGGATCGAGTTTTGCATGGGGCTCCCCACAGGGAGCTGCTTCTCCCTCTGCCTGTATCTCTGCCTCTCTCTGAGTGTCTCTCATGAATAAATTAAAAAATAAAATCTTTAAAAAAATTATATGAGAGAAGGCTTTCATTTTGAAGAAGGAAAATGGAAGTTTGTGCTTTAGAATTACAAATGACATCATAATAATGTACTCCAGGTAATAAATGTTATCCAATTGGTTAGGAGACGTAATTTTTTAAAATTTAAGAACATTGAAACCTTAGGTATAGCTTTACATAGAACATTAAGTACCTACTAAGAACAAAGCGCTCTGCTGAGCCCTATAAAAGACACAAAGTAGAAGTGTTATAGTCACCAGAGTAGCCTGAGAAACTTTTGTCAGGGTCAAAATTACATCTTTAGCACTAAATTATATATTGGTATGGAGAGGTATAGATACTGGAATCCTTTAAAATATTTAGGAAACAGCTGACAAGGGCTTGTATTAGAACCACATAGACTGAAAGGAGTAAAGTGTCAAACATGAGATCTTAAACTTTTAATAACCTGTGTTCTAGCATGTGGATAACTGCCAAAAATCAATGATGATTGATTCATTCTACATGTTCTTCACCTTCCACACCTTGCAGACACAATGCTAGGGGTAAGCCCTACAGTGTAGAGGCAGAGGCAGATAAACAAAACCAGTAAACACAACCAATATATCCTATCCTCTGTACACACACATCCATATATATATACACAGAGTCATTATTATCAAATGAGAAAAGTATTATGACAAAGATAAGCTCAGAGAATTACTGTGTTCTGAGAACACTAGGAAAGAAAAAACTGGCTTCAGATCAATGTTCAGGTCTGAACAGGATCTAGTAAATTATAGGAGGTCAATGTTCACACTGCAACAACTAATAAAGCCAGTGAAGTAGATAACTTTAAAAAGTTAAATATTTTTTAGTGTTGGAGTATTAAGGAAGGAATTAAAACTAAATAAGCTAAACTACCAAAGGGATGGGCCTTTCCTCAACAGATATCACCATCCATTTTCTAGGGGCATTTGATTTGGGATGTGATCTGAAGATGAGAGCAGAATCACACAAGGTTACTTGAGCAAAGAGAAACCAGAAGAATATTTGGTGGGTATATAGAGCCAGTGTGATTGTTGAAAACTAGAGAAAAATGCAGAGAAGTGGCTAGTTTTCCATATCAAATTTATTTGGATAAATGGACAAGGATGGGGCTGAACATGAAGCGAGGAGTGAAATCTTTTCCGTCTTAGGGTGGCTATGAATTGTGGAATACATCACATATATACAGCTGAGGTATTTTGAGGCTATCTGGGACAACACAAGAAAGCTAGAACTCTCAGAAGTCTTTCAAGGCTAAGAAGACAAAAACCTACCATGCTTTTCTGTCAAAAGTTCATAAGGGTTATGTCCAGGGAAAAGGGCTGAATCAAAGGTGAGTGGAATATTTACTAACATTCAACTCAGATGTGATCCTGTTCTGTCCTGGGTTGGACTGAAGTGATTAGCCTCTCATGGAGAAACCCTCCCTGTTGGCAAATTAATTACAAAGCTAAAGCTTTTACAGTTGTTTTATACACAAGGTCTGACATCCAATAAAAAATTGCTTATCATGCAAAGAGGCATCAATCTGCACAAAAAGTAAGCAATAAAAGCATCTGAATAAATGATCCAGATACTGGAGTTATCCAAGAAGACTATTAAAATACCAGTATGTTATTAACAATTAAGGAAAAATGGAAAAATTTGATGAAAAGGTGAAAAATTTCTATAAGGAATTAAAATCAATAAGGCAAACATTAGTAGATATTTAAAAATTGAACAAGCACAATATCTGAAACTTGAAGCCCACTCAATGAAGTTAATAGTAAACCAGACAGAGAAGACATGATTAGTGAACTATAAAACAGGGCAATATAAAGTGAGTAAAATGAAACATAGAAGGAAAAAAAGCATGAAAAGATCAAAATAAAGTGCAAGAGACTTAAGTGACACAGTGAAAGTTTATCATACCTGTCACTAGACTACCCAATAGAGATGACAGGGAGATTGTGGCAAAAGTAATATTTGAACAGATAATGACCAAGGATTTCCCACAACTGATCAATGGTATCAACCCACATATTCAAGAATATCAGCAAACCATCAGGATAAGTAAAATGAAGACCATAACTAGTCACTTGAAATTGAAATCCAAAGACTAAATCAAATTGCAAAAGCAGTAACAATAAAACTGGTGCCGACTTATCAATAGAAACATGGAAGTCAGTAGAAACTGTGCTGAGCCCTGGAAGATTAGAAAAAAAATTCCAAACTAGAGTTTAATCCAGTGAAAATATCCCTTAAAGTTAAGAGTGCAATAAAAATATTTTCAGACAAAGAAAAAATAAGAGAATTAGTAATCTGCTGAGGTGATTGGTTGCTATACACACACACACACAATTATACACATACATTATATATATATATATATATATATATATATATATATATATATATATATATAAAACATATATGCTATATTATATAACACCAAAAGTGTGTCAGGCTGAAAGGAATGAAAAGATAAAACTGAAGTAAGAAATGAAGAGCACTAGATACAGTGACGAGGTTGATATATAGAAAAAATATTGACTGTTTAAAACAACAATATTATTGCATCTTGTGGATGTATGTAATAGAAAGAAACATTGCTGACTACAATAGCTCAAAAGTTAAGAGGGGACTAAATAAAGCCAAAGTGTTGTGTGGCTTTAGTGTTGTTTGTGAAATGCTAGTGCACCAAATTAGATAGATTCTGGGATGCTAACTTGGATAGATCCCAGTTGAAACATGCTGTCTTTAAGATGCCTAGGAAATCCCCAGCTGGAAATGTGTATCATGAAATGCAATATGCAGTTTTGAAGCAATTGGGAAGGATGTGGATTGGATAAACATGGTGGGGTTATCAGTAGCCACAACCATGGTCCTCACTGGAGCATCTGAGGGCACTAAAGAAAGAACCTGAGAAGAGAGAAGGAAGGTAAGAAAAGGGAAGACAGGGGAATAAAGAGGAGAAAAAAGAGAAAAAAAAGAAAAGAAGGCAAGGGAATGAGAGGATAGGGAAGTGTGGATATGGGAGGAAGAGTAAGGAAGGAAGGAAAAAGAGTATCCTTATGGTTTAAAATATTAACAATGCTGGGACACTTAGGTGGCTCAGTCATTTAAGCATCCAACTCTTAATTTCAGCTCAGGTCAGATCTCAGGGTCCTGGATCGAGTCCTGTGTTGGGCTCTACCCTTAGCACAGACTGCTTGGGATTCTCTCTCCCTCTCCCTGTTTCCCTGCTCATGCTCTCTCTCTCTCATGAATAAATAAAATCTCTAAAAAATATATTAATGTTTCACTTGCTGAGGGTTCAGCATATACCACACATCATAATTAGCCCTTTAGTATTTTTTTTCAAAAATTTGGTCTTACAACCCTGTGAGGTGGATACAATCACCATCTCTACTTCCAAGAAAAGAAATTGGCTTTAGAGAGATTAGGTAATGTACCCAAAGTAATCCAGATACTAAGCAGCAAAATAAAGACAGTAAATCCAGGTATTTCTGACAGGTTTCAAGAAATCAAACACTGTGCTGTAGTGCCTCCCTAATGCTGGATGGGACAAGGCCATGGGAGAGAGGGTTTCCTTACCCTTGCCAAGAGAGTTCTTGCCATTGTGTGAGAAAGAACTTGAGCAAAAGCCATTTAAACAAAGGGACAGAGATTTATTAAGTATAGAAGTAAGGAAGATGCTTTTGCTTCATAGACAAAGTAGTGGTGTCTCCTCCCACATGGAAAGAGGATTCCCCTTTGTCTCCAATGAAGAATTTTATAAGTTCTTACTTTACTTTTTTAGCGATTTTATTTATTTATTTATTTATTTATTTATTTATTTATTTGAGAGAAAGAGAGCTCACAGTGGGAGAGGCAGACCCAGTATTGAGCAGAGAGCCTGACACCCAGCTCCATCCCAGATCATGACCTGAGCTGAAGGCAGATGCTTAAGCAACTGAGCCACCCAGGTGCCCCTTATACTCTTTAAAAATTAACTAATCAGTTAAGGAGGGGCTTACTCTTTAACTGTGGGTTTATCACTTACATTGGGTGGTTAGTTTTTCCACTGTCTTAGGGTTGTGGAATTACCTGCAAGGAGCAATTTTAAGAATTCTTTATTACTTTTGCTGCCAGAGGGAGTGGGGTATTATGGTCTTCCATGAGTCAGATCTTGTGACTCTTCTTATGACATACTGATATTTAAGTTAACTCTCAGCTTAAAAACCAAAATGGCTTTACTTTGGTCAGCTTGTCTCCTGAGACTCTTCCCTTCCTTCTTGTTTCATCCCTACTCTATGTCACAAAGCTAAGTCAAAGTGAGGAAGAATCCCAACACTGAGGAAGTGATTATAATTGGTTCACTGCAGCAAAAACAAAATGAACAAAAAATATAAAGTAAGTGACAATGCTTCAAGTGTGTTCTTCGGATTTTGCTTTGTTTTTTTTTTTTTTAATTAATTAATTTATTTATGATAGAGAGAGAGAGAGGCAGAGACACAGGAGGAGGGAGAAGCAGGCTCCATGCTGGGAGCCCGACGTAGGACTCCATCCTGGTACTCGATCCTGGGACTCCAGGATCGCGCCCTGGGCCAAAGGCAGGCGCTAAACCACTGAGCCACCCAGGGATCCCCCGGATTTTGTTTTGAAGAGTTCACTGATGTTTTTGACAAAAACAGTTGCCACTGACTGGTAGAAGAGAGACTACAATAAATTGAGGCATTCATAGAAGGTAGATAAAGACAACAATAAATCTGGACTCTGGACTCTTCTTTAGAGCCTGCTCATGAAGAAATAAAGATTGAGAGTGGCTAAGGTATCCAGACAGAGGTTTTGTTTTTTTTCCAAATACCCCAAAGTCATGAATATATTGTATGGTGAAGGAAGTGTAAGCAGCTGGAGAGGTTAAAGAAAAAGGAGAAAGAAGATAATTGAATGAGACAGTAGTCTGAAGGAACAGGGCCCAGAGGGGAGTTATGAAAGTGTGAGAGCCCTGGGAGATCATGACAAGAGGACTGAGGTGAAAGTTGTCCTCAAATCCAAGGAGGGATTTTATTTCCATTAAGAAAGTGGATGTTCAAGTGTCTAAAGAAGGAACTGAACTTCTTTCTGAGACTTATATTTTCTTATGGAGGAGAGAAAAGTAAGTTGCATTTTACTAGTAATAAAAATATTTTTCATACAGCATATGATTCAGTATGACTTTAATAGTAAATAAAACTGAATCATTCATATTTCTCCTTAAACGTTCTGAACTTCAAGGGTATAAGATTTATGTATTTGAAAAATACTATTTGGAGATATTTAAGTAAAAGTTAAAGTCCTTTGTGCCAGTTGGCTCAAAAATGTTTAAGTTCTTAATTACCTTGTATTTCATATTCTTTATTACTGCCAAAAATTATATATATAATCAAGCGTCAATTTCTTTGGTTGTAGCATACCTTTCCTGAATGTAGACCTCATAAGGTATCATTTAAGAGACATTATATATTAAATATAATGATCTATATAATTATCTATATTCATCTTAATCAATGTGTTCCCTTTCCATTGGATGACTGGGGATATGGAAGTGGTCACTATCTGGAATGTCTTATCTGAAAGTTCATAAATGTTATGAATAGAAACACTAGGATGATTTTTAAAAACATGCATGGGTCTTTAAGACCAAAGTCTTGGTGAAATCAAATCAGTACCAAATAATCAAGCTTTTGGTCAAAATAAAAAATGTATCTGGAACAGCATCTCCCTAAGGTGAATGTGAGGCATAACTAATAAGTGTTATGAAGATATACAGTTATAATTAAGTGAACTACAAATCTGTTTTGTTGTGGTGAGAACACTTTCAGAGATGAAAACCTTACTTATTGGAATGTGCATGACTGTAAATCATGACCTTAGTAAATCTATAAGGTTGTATTATTACAAGTAGTTATGGATATTACAAGCAAGTCATTTTTCCTTCTGGTTTTTCAGATTTAGGATCTTATGCTCAAAATTGTATGCCCATTTGGGACACAGCATTCTGGAATTTTTAATAAGATATAAAATTTCATTTTCACAGAAAGACAGCCTCATTGTAAAGACCACATATCAAGTAAATGAGAAAAGACATGTACATGTGTTTGTGGGTGCTTAGAGGAGAAAAGCTGAAAAGGGAATTGAAAGAAGAAACAACTGGAAAATAATCACCCCATAAAAAGTCAACCACTGTCTCTAGAGTAGTAAATTATAAGTTGAGGGAACAATTTGAAACAGGAAGTTAGGATAGAATGCACAGTTTGTAAAGTTCAAATATTGTAAAGTTGGAGTAAGGAATTTTAAAGTAACTTTAATGTATGAAGGAATTTTGGAACTATGCCATATTGCCTTTTTCACATACTTCTTAAAAATGTATGGTAATACTGAGTATAAAATTCCCTATGAATTTAGCCTGTAATTATATGTTAGAAAAATACTTTTCTTTCCTTTAAAGAGGCAACCTTTACATATTCATATAATATTTTATATATGTACAAAATTTTTGTCAAAACCGAACTTTAAAACTTACATTGAGTATTTCTTATACATTATTCTGATACTGTAGTATTGTATTTTCAGCCTGACTTAAAGAAATTGTTTCAAGAAGTCACTGTATTTTCAAATACTTAATGTAAACAATGAACACATGAGGATAGAATGAAGACCGGAGGAAAGAAAGAAAGCATAACTGAAGCAAGTAATCTTTTTTTTTTTCCCAGCACTGTCTCCAAGTGCACCCTGGGAAATTTCATAGTTCTTTAGGGTCTTTCTGATACTCCCTCTTCCTTGTCACACACAGTGGAATAAAATTCATGAGCTATGAAGCTGCCTGTTTCTGAGCTGAGCTCATTCTCCTCTGAAAAAAGTATTTCTGGATTCATTTAAAATAGCAATCTATTTGCAGTCACTTCTATGTGGCATAGCCATGAACATGGACCTGAATCACAGTCACAAATTTTAGGGTTAAATGGAAACTTTCAAATATCCCAATCAAACTCATTTGTTTTATGTGCAAATTTGGATGTCAGTTCCAGTATACCATACTACCCTGTTTTTATTTTGTTTTTTGTTTTTGTTTTTGTTTTTTGCTTTTTGTTTTCCCAACAGCTATCTGAATGGAGCAAGTTTTAGGAAATCTGAGGCATATCTATCTTACTTGGATTATCCTTTGTTCCAAACTTATGGCACTTCCAAAAAACCTACCTCATATTAAAGTTGTATGGCTTGGCCCATGCAAGAGCACACAGTCTTTTGTATAACCGTATTAATCAGGCTCTGAATTTGTGCTACATACTGGGCTTAGTCCTGGAAGCCACAGTGATATGCATGATGGGGATGGCCCCTGAACTAATGGAGCTCCGTAAGAGAAAGACAGACTCAGCCCAAACAATAGAGTGCTATAAGATCTCTGACTGCTGTATGGAGAACAATACAAGTACATTTTTATCTAGAAACTCAACATTTTTATCATAAAACTCAACAGATCATTAAGCCTTTGAACTCTGTATATACTTAGTTTTAAAATCTATTTTCTTTCCGTTTTTAAAACATAACTATATTTATATTTATTATATTATTTCTCATAAATTTCTATTTATGAAGTTTATATCACTTTTCAAATGTCTCCTCAACTCTTTTGAGTGTCAAAAAGCTATTAGTTTGACAAAACACATTACCACATCCATTTCTATTAACCACAAAACAGTAACTTATAAGATCAAACCCATGATTAAACTACAGCTTAAATGTTAACAGCTGAATTAATTTTAACATGCTACTACCTTGTTAGTTTTCCTATTTGAACTTTTCTATCGCTACTTCAACAAAGAGAACATCAACCATGTAGTCTTTATAGATTGCTCTCTTATTCAAATAGCTATTACTCATTTACTAAAAATAAAGTGAAAAATAGAACAAGGCTTTCTGAAACTATATATCAAGGAGCAAGTTTTATAGCTTCAGTATTGCTTACAAATCAATTTCTTAGAGTTGGTCTGCCATTAGTAGCTTTTAAGACTGCCTCGAGCTGTGTCATTCACTGCTATTTTGACACATTAATGCACTAATGGTATGTGCAAGCTGACATAACTTCTCTCAAGTTCTATTACAATAATTATCAAGACCCTTCAATGAGACATGCAAAGTTAAGCAAGGTGACAAAGAGTATGTAAATACTCAAGTATTCCTGGAGCATTCATTTAAAAATGACAGTGAATAATTAAGAAACTATAAAAACACCATGATAAGAACTGTCTGCTGAGAACCTCATCAGAGGAAATAAACCATGAGTAAAAGAGACAGTCACTTAGAAATGATAGCAGGTACATTTAAGTATTCATTCTCTTTTTTATAAAACAAGGTTCAAAGTTACATGATAACACAAATCACATTAAAATGCTATGAGTTATTGGTAGTTCTATTAAATGAGTATACATCTAAGGAGCATATAATATAGCAAAAATGGAATTGTCATAAAAAATCATTTCACCTTTAGCGGGAAGTAGACAACATTCTTTCATGGAAAAAAAGCATTAATATAAATTAGAAAATATGATACACTCAGGAGGAAAAACTTGGCTATAGACAAAAAAGTACTTAATTTAAAAATCGACCTTCTGTAGTCTTCCTCCTTTGTTTTATCATACCCTAGGCTAACAGAACAAAATTGCTCCATATAACACTCCTATCATATTACTTCTGTCAAAAATATTAATTAAATGCCTTCCTGTTTATCTTATCACAATAAAACAAAATTTTCACTATACTGGCTCCTTACCAGCTCATTCTCAACAACATTATTTTTTACCTCCAATTTGATGCCACTATTAGGGAATGACATCAAAATCTTTTAATAGAATTGCTTTTCATCCTCACTTTCTTTTTGTCCTGCGAAGGGCCCAGCTATTTGAAGAAATTTGGTACTCCAAGGGACAACAGAATCAAAATTCAAGACATCAAGTTCTTGACTTTTAAACATTAAAACCAACAATTATGTAAAAAATGGCGATTTAGGCTTTAGACAGAGGGATGAAAAATCATATGAACTTCAGAGTTGCCAATAGAGAAATGATAAGAATTTATAAGGTAGAGGTGGAAAAATTAGAGGTTTACAATGGGATCTAGAATAGAAGATAATAATTGCTCTCTTCCCTTGCTTGTCCTATCAAGGTCTAGAAAGTTCCCCCCAAATTCCATGTCAAAGTCAAATAGAATTCAAAAAGCTCTGTAAAGAGATTGGTATGGAAAAGCCCCACTGGCACTCCCAGAATGCCAATGAGTTGTAGAAGGGCCATAAAATTTCCCCCATTGTGAGAAGGATTAAAAAGAAAAAAAGAAGCCAGCATACACTGCTGGGCCCTTGTGGTCATAAAGAAGGATCATGCATGGAAAGTGGGGTCAAATGGAGATGCCAACAGCTCTACAAATGCCAGCAGAGAGGGGTGATCCCAGGCATGACTATACTAACTCAGAAGATGGTAGCTCAGAATAGATGTTATTGAAGCAAATTTCATTTTACATCTCTAGACAGAACACTACAAAATTAGAAACTTGTATTATTCCAGAAAGAATGAGAAAAGACCAAAAAGGAAAACAGGGTAAAAGGAAGGTGGAACAAGAGGCAGAGAGAGAAAAGGAGAAAGGTACAGGGATAAGTAGATCTTGTAATAAACCAGTTAAGATGTCAGACTTAAGTAAAAATGTCAGAATTCTACCCCAGTTCTAATCTTCTGTCTAACCTTGAAAAGTTCCCTAATTTTTCTTTGTCACAGTACCCTTCACTGTAAACCAGAGAACAACAGTACCTACACCTCATAGAGATGGTAAAAAATTAAATGAATCAATTAATAAATTACATAAGGAGAGCTTAAAAATGATAAAGGTAAAGCATTTAAGCAATTTTGGCAAAAAAAAAAAAAAAACAATAGAATGATTACAGTATGTCCAGGTAATAAGTAAAAGACAGTTGGATACAGTAGAATAATTGTATAGAGAGGAAAAGAACCTGAGTATGGAGTGTACTAGATAGAAACTAAGTATAAAAGGACAGAACAATGACCTGTATCTAGATCCTGTGTTCTACATGCAAAAGGGTCTAATATAAGTAGGTATATGATCAATGTACAATGGACAGTGGAGGATCAATGAAGGCCTTTAAAAAGGAGGGCTTACATATAAGGCACTAGATTTTGGATGAATAATCTTGCAAAGTTAGATTGAGAATAAGAGATTAAGTTTGAAAAAAGGAAGTATGATAGAAGATGCACATATTTTCATAATAAGTTGACAAGAATAGTGACACTGAAAATTAAAAGGAATTTAATTTTCATTAGAAATATAAATCAGAAAAAAATACAGCAAAAAGATAGTGCTATGAAAATAATTTATTCCCAAATGCTGTGATGTCCATAAACCAAAAGAAAAAAAGAAAAAAAAATGAGAGGAATATCTGAACACTTAAGATATTTTTGCATTTATAGATAGATTTAAAATACCTCTATAAATTTTATACAATGGACTAGCCTTGACCAGTCCCCAAGTCAACAGTATGAATCCTTGTTCTAATCTCTATTTATGAACTCTGTATGATTAAGTGTTGCAAGTCAAAAAAATTCAATTTTAACCACACATTGATCATCTTGCAGGAATTTAAAAACAAATATTGAGATTTTACCATAACATTTAGTTGCATGTTATTAACTTAGACTCTTAAAAATTTCCTCTGTGTATGTACTGATTACAGATTATTTTTAAATTCTTGGTCTACATTTTAAAGAATGCTATTTAACTCTCCAAGACAGTTTTAGCTTTGTGCCTGGAGAGGATAGTATTTCAGAAAAAGTGATGACAATATTTCTATTTCACAGATCTGTCATAAAGTGTAATTAATCTTTATGGATATTTATAAGAAACACAAAATTGTTATTTTTTCTTCTAAGAATTTACCTTATCAGAAATTAAAATGCCAATAATGAATCAGCTATAAAGAGTAAACTTTTATTTTAAATAACAGAGTTTTAAAAAAACTTTTTAAAAGTATGTGCAAATGTGAAATAATAGAAAAAATGAAATTGATCTTGGTCTGAATAAACAGATAAGTGTGGGTCAAATTTTGATTTATAACAAAGAATCAGTTGGGTTTTCAAATATTAATTCCAGAATTTTGAGATTTATGTTGTTAGAATTTTTTTATAATATTTAATATGTGACAGTTCAATATTTACATTCGTATATAGAAATACATAGTTCATTCTTTATTACTATTGTGCATTATTAAACAGCATATTGAAAAGAATGAAATAAATACATAATCTTCTCAGTGTATTTCCTAACCACTGGGGAGTCTGAAATAGCCTTTTTCATCTCTAAATGATCGTTAATTTTTGCACAAAGAAATAATGAATGACTTACCACAGGACAACAAATCAACAGGCATGTCAAAGAATTCTAGGAATTAAGGAAACTGAGAAGTTGACTAGATCAATCTAATTTAGTTGATTGGAAACCAACCACATACTGTTAAGTAAATTGTCCAGCTTAGTTCTGTTATAGACCAAACTAGGATTAAAAGCAAAGTTTCCCAATTCTCTTATGTTATACCACTCAGGATCATTATCCAGAAATGGCAAATAAGAAGTCAATATTCAGAAATGTACTTTGGACACAAGACGTGAAATGAACACAACAGTGAAACTCATACTAACAACAATAACAAGGACCTATTATTTTATATTATTTCAACATCTTTGGAAGGGCTCTTGAAAAACTAAAATTTTGTCTTCAACAGAAATCTACATATGATCTAATTGTTCATAAATAATGTACACTGAAGACTGTATTTGAAAACTGAACTAATATTAACATGCATGCATAAATAGTCTAGAAAAAAAATCCTAAGGTTAAAATCAGAATGAATTGATATTCACTTTTTAAAATTTTTCATTTTCAGATTTAATTTGTTATTTTTTTAAAAGTAAATAAAAATAGAGTATCTAATCTATCTTATTAAAAATGCTTGTTGGAATATCTACCAGTAATAGTCACCTTCCAAAGCCTGAACTTTGCTATTAAAAAAATATGATTTTGGAGGCACCTGGGTGGCTCTGTCTGACTCTTGATTTCAGCTGGGGTCTTGGGGTTGTGAGACTGAGCCCCACATCAGGCTCCATGCTGGGCATGGAGACTACTTAAGATTCTCTTTCCTTCACCCTCTGCCTGCCTCCCTCTCTAAAAAAAAAAATATATATATATATATATATATATATATATATATACTTTTTTTTTAAAAGTCAAAAGTATATATATATGACTTTTTAAAAACCCGACTTCCTACATCCATAGTGAGTAAAAATAGAGAACCTAATAATTATGAATAACTAATTAATTGAATAGTGTTTACACAAGCAATCAGACTGTTACATTGGACTCATTAAATAATTTCATGCTACTACTAAAATGGGAAGAGTATCAGTGTTAAAACATGTACGGAATCACTAGTACTATAATTTTATCTCCATGTTTTTCTTGCATTAAAGAAATGTTGCTAAAAAAATAAAAATAAAATAAAAAAATAAAAAAATGTTGCTATTTTGGCATAAACATTAGTTTTCTGTTTAGTATATATTTTATTTTTTGGATATTTTTTATAGATTTTCAAACTTTTATAATTTCAATAGCTAAATGTTTCTCATAGCTTCAGTTTTACAATGGAATCTGGTGAAAATCAAACAATTGTATAGTAGATTTTTTTTGTATAGTAAATTTTGTTGTAATTAATTTTTTCTCTACGTAGGTAGTACTATTTAGCTGTTTGAATTCAATATGTTACCATAAAAACTATTAACATATACTTACTTTAGGGGTTACTATTGAGACTTGAATAATTTATAATGATGTGAATTTTAATAGAGAAACTTGACAAACCATCCTGAAAGTGATGTACAGTCTTTGTCTTACCTTAAGTAATATTAGCTAGAGAAGAGGGAAGAGGGATGACTTAAACACACATGGAGATGCTGGTGACTTCTACTACATATAGATACTAAAAAAGTGTTAAATTAAAGATTTAAATTAGACTAGCAGAAATTTTGGTTGGTTGGTTGAAGAATAAATGAAATATTGGTATGTCTTATAGGAGCTTTAAGGACAGCTGTTGACCCATTTATACTGAACAATTTAAACAATTTTATAATGCAAGACAGAAGCTTAGAAGAATCATTCATAAGTTCTTTCAGCTATGATATGATAATGTTAATATCTTGAAATACCATATACTCTTATACCACCTAAGATGTTTGACACATGTGAATGGAAGAGTTTCCTCCACTGTAGTGAAGTAGCTCTTTAAAGAAGCCAGCTAGTCAAACAATTTAAAATGTCATGCTGCTTTAAAGTTACGACTTTAATGTAATGCAAAGCATTTTTATCCACTGTATAAATAGCACATGGTATTTGACATTTTCCTACTATTTTGTGGCTTCAGATACACACTCTAAAATTTTTATAATAAAAAAATTAGTTCAATATTCTAGAAGAGTAGAAAGAGTATGCAGGAGCTTTGGTATAAGATAGATTTGGATTATAATATAGACTCGGCTACTTACCAGCTGGATAAATGTTTTAAACAGTCTCATTTTCATCATCTATGAAACAGATACCACATCTATATACTTTCTAGGGTGATTATAAAAATTAAGTAATTATTATATAGAAGTCTAGAAAGTACATGATAGAAGCTCAATAAATAGGAGTTATTTTAATATACTTCCCATATCCTTTCAAGAAAGTGCTATGTAAAATATAATGGGTGATTATAAGCAAATTAGTAACAGTAAATGGTGAATGGATAGTCAAAAAATTGTTTATTAGACTTGACAGACTTTAAAGGAATGATTATTTTTTTAAAAAAAACATATTATTAGTAACAATATAGCTTACTACGCAATTATTTTATTTTATACATGATTCCATTGTGAAACTGGAGAGGTTGGGAAAATACTTTTTAATATAAGGGAAAAAAATATTGGTCAGTGGGTGTGCCCTTTCTTAGCTAATTCCCTTATTTCATCCAACAACAAATTATGGTCATTCTTTCAACACAAGTTACTGCACTAGATGTTGACAAACAGTGACAAACAAATACAGATACAGATCCTGAGGGCATGAGATGTACAAAAAATGAGGAAGATAAATAAGATGAAATTAATCACATAATAAGTACTTAATAAACTCAGATAAGACAACTCAGTCTCCAAAGGAAGATTCAGATTTAGATTCAGGGGACAGGGAAGACTTCTGAATGAAGAGGTCTTTGCCAATCAAGCACCTAACAAAGTAATAAAGTTTTGCTGACAGGAGTAGACAGTGGAGATTCCAAGTTAACAACCCAGCATATCAGAAAAGTTGAATATAGCAAAATATGTAATACATCTATTTATTTTATATTATAAAAGCTAGCAAAATTTTATCTTAATAAAATTAAGATAAACGTGGCTACAAATTGTTGAACATGCTAATAATACCATTATCATCTCTTTCTAATAAAATTACTTCAGTAAATCCCTAACCTTATCACTACAGTTGTGGCAGACTTGTTCCTTTTTGGTTAGTGGTCTTAACTTTACAATACTGATTAAACAGATCTTTGCATTTTTATAGGGTTATCTAATTTTCTTGAGAGCAAATTTCAAAATTTCTTTGATGAATAAGATCCATTTGGTGTTGTATTGGTATGATTCTTTCTCTCAATTTAGAGGCAGCTAGCTTCCTGTTTAATCTTCCTTAATTTATTATTACTTTCTGTTCACATTAATGATGCCTTGCTTCTCTATGTTTTGTTGAAACTTAAAAGATCAGCAGTGCTTTTCCCTAAGCATCTTATTTTAATGGGATTTTAAAAAGCTAGCTAGCCCATTATCACTTTTTTTTTCTAATGGGAGGACTAACATGTCCCTTATCCAACAGCACCCTCTCTTTTGGAGTATTAACTTCTAAGATTCTTCCTTGTAAGGGTCATCTTCTTTCCAGAAGTAAGCTAACATTCTGATAATCACAAACTGAATCTTCACACTGAGAATTTTTTGTTATTCTTCTTAAATAGTGGCCTGTGTTCACACCTTTCCTTTTTAAAGATTAAACTTCAGTCACTAAAAAGCTGAGTAGAACAGCAAGTTGACTTTCAAATTATAAAGCTGTCTTTATACAGAATATCCATATTATATAAAAACTAACTATAACAATTAAAAACAAATTATATTTCATTAGAGATGTTTCTATATTTTCTAAAATACCATTATTGAAATGATCCATTTCTCTCTAAATTACCAGAGTGATTTTTTAAAGATATTTACAAAAGGATGAACACTACTGTACCATTTTGCACAGATTGTAGTGATATGCTTTAGAAAACCCAAACATAAATATTAAATTCATTTATGCATTTATGTGAAATATGATTATTAATATAATTTACTGCCACTTGAAAATATCTATTTTCACTGTTTTTTCAAAAATTCTAATTGCAATAAAATTTGAACACTGAAAGTATTTTAGGGATACCTGGTGGCTCAGTAGTTGAGCATCTGCCTTTAGGTCAGGGTGTTATCCTGGGATCCTGGGATCAAGTCCCACATTGGGCTCCCCACAGGGAGCCTACTTCTCCCTCTGCCTATGTCTCTGCCTCTCTCTCTGTGTCTGTCATGAATAAATAAAACTTTTTTTAAAAAAAGAAAAGTATTTAGGTCAAAGGATTATCACTTACTTATCACTTACCTACTGGAAGAGTTATAACAGGTATTTTAAAGATGGCAGTTTTCCATAGCCAAATTATCTATAATTATTTTCTCTGCAATAAATTGAGTACACTTAAGCACAGTTGTCCTAAAAATAATGTGTACATTTTGGTGACGATGATTTATAACTGAAACAAAAATTAATTATAAACCTAATATTTGATTTATGATAAAAATACACAAAACATTAAAACTTCAAAGTTTTTGTATGAACATTAATTCAATAAAAATAAAGTAAATAGCTAGCAGCTGGTAATAGACTAGTTCTACAGAAGTAAAGAACCAAAAAATATTAAACTACTCTTTGCATACATTTGGAAACAGCCAAAACAGTATTGTGATACTTGAGAGATAAGAGTAGTAACTTTAAAGGCTCTTCTGATCTAAAAAGGGCTTTAAATATCCTCGAAAAAAAAAAAAATCTAGATAATCCACCATAAATTAGCTGCTTTCCAGAATAAACCTCAACAACTTTTTTAAGAGAAACAATGCTATCAAGATGTTAAACAAGATAACAGTCTAAATGTTCACTATCCAAACAAAAGTTACTATACACATGAATAAGCAACAAAATGTGGTGATCCATCACATAGGGAAAAAAATCAGCCGAAGAAAATGAACCTAGAAATGTCTAAGCTGATGAATTTGGCACACAAAGGACATTTAAAGGGCTATTAGAAGTATATTAAGGATTTTGGGGATCCCTGGGTGGCTCAGAGGTTTAGTGCCTGACTTCCGCCTAGGGCATGATCCTGGAGTCCCAGGGTCAAGTCCCACATCAGACTCCCTGCATGGAGTCTGCTTGTCCCTCTGCCTGTGTCTCTGCCTCTTTCTATCTGTGTCTCTCATGAATAAATAAATAATTTTTTTAAAAGAAGTATATTAAGGATTCAAAGAAAATGTAAGGATAATGATGAGTCCAAGAAAAAAAAGGAGACAAAATTTAAATAATTAATAGTCAATTTTTTTGCCTAATTTTGATTTAAAAACTATAAAATATAAACTATTATATAAAAGAACCCAAGAAATTATAAGCAAGTTCAATACAAAGATTACTGCAAAAGAAGAGATCTCTTTGGGCAGGCCAATGAAAGTCATCCAAATAAAGGCCAAAGAGAAAAAAAAACGATGAAAAATAACAGAGTTCCAGTAACATCTAGAGCAATCTAACATATGCATAAGTATAATCTCAGGTGGGAAAGTAGGGTAGAGGGACACTTGGGTGAGTGGTTAAGTGTCTGCCTTTGGCTCAGGGCGTGATCCTGGAGTCCCAGGATCGACTCCCATGTCAGGTTCCCTGCATGGAGCCTGCTTGTCCCTCTGCCTGTGTCTCTGCCTCTCTCTCTCTCTCTCTCTCCCTCTCTTTCTGTGTCTCTCATGAATAAACAAATAAAATCTTTAAAAAAAAAAAAAAGAAAAGTAGAGTATAAAAATATTTGAATAAATAAAGCTGAATTATTTCTAATTTTCACAAAATATAAATATCAAGGCCTAAAAAGTTCAACAAATCTAAAGCAAGACAAACATTAAATATCACCAAGTTTCATAATAATAATTACAAACAATATAAGAGAATATCTGAGATCAAAGGAAAAACAGTACATTGTATATATCAGAACAAGGATAACTATCACCTTCAGAAAAGAAACAATACAAGCTAGAGATCATGAAACTAAATCTTTACAATGTCAAGTATCAGAGGTTTCCCATACTTGGAGCAAACAAGCAGAAAAGCCTGCAAAGGAACATAAAGAATGTTTTGGCATGAAGGAAATGCTATATATCTTGATTAAAATGGTGGTTACATGTGAAAGCCATTGAGGCTTATATCCATGAGACCCATAAAACCATAGTAAATAAAGAAATAGCTAACAGAAACAAACAGTCTCTGAATCTGTCACCCTTGGGATCAGTGCAGAGGGAGCAGGCAAAAAAAATGCCCAATTTCCAGTCTTTCCCTAAATAATGTCTTATCTACATAGTTTATAAGCTGTTACCAGAAGGTCAGGCTTCTAATTTAGCATGCATCTAGAGGCTGACTATGAGCCTCAGTTGAGAACAGGGAAGTTGGTCGACATCTCCTTCACTCTTTCTCCTCTTCTTCCTGCCCCAAGTCACCAGTATGTCCCTGGAAGAAGATTATATACATACTCTGCACCCAGCTTTAGCATATGATACCCAAAGCAAGAGTCCCCAAATGGTCTGGCTCTGATAGCCAATAGGGCTTCTGTTCAGTAGTCCCAAAGGACTGTACCAAACAAAGAAGTTCCTAATGGGCCCAGTAGCATACCCCACACACACAAAGAGCTATACAACCAAGTCCAGAACAGTGGGAGAAAGCAAAAAATACTCACTTTCCAGATTCCCTCAGGAAGAGATCTAACAACACACTTTACTACCTGTTTCCTGAGTATCATCCAGCTTCCAGTTGACCTGCATAGGCACTGAGTGCAATCCACCCTTTTAGGTCACAGTCAGCTCTTGGCACACTGTAAAACTACTGAGAGTCAATAAGATCAAAGAAGAAGGCTTAGACAATCATAATAGTTTGAGGGAAAATCAGAGCTGTGCTGATTGACAAGGTTTACCTCCTACAGAAAACCACTTCCTCAAGATTGGGAGAGGTGGCAGTTTCATTTAATACACAGATACCAACACAAAAAAAAATCAAGGACAATGAAGAAACATAGGAATATGTCAAACAAAAGAACAAAATAAAATTACACAAATAGACCTTACTTACTGAAATAGAATCAAAGAGAATCAAAATCATGGTCATAAAGATGCTCACCAAGGTCAGAAGAAGAATGCATGAACAAAGTGAGAATTCCAACAAAGATGGTCAGTGAATTCCTGATAGGGAGACTTGGTGAACACAATCTCTTTCCAGAGATCAGGGGTGAGATAGCTGTAGGTCTTGGAGATCGCATCAAACGTAGCCTTGGCAAAGTTCCCCAGGGTGGCAGTGCAGCCCCTGGCCAAAGTGTAGCAGTCGTCAATACCAGCCATCATCAGTAGCTTCTTGGGCACAGGGACTGAGACAATGCCAGTGCCTCTGGGGTCAGGGATGAGACGCACCAGCACAGAACCACAGCAACCAGTCACCTTGCATGGGACAGTGTGGGGCTTGCCGATCTTGTTCCCCAGTAGCCTCGTCGCACGGGGACGATGGAAAGCTTGGCCAGGATGATGGCCCCACGGATGGCAGTGGATACCTCCTTGGAGCACTTGACGCCCTGACCCACGTGTCCTTTGTAATCTCTGATGGCAACAAATGCCTTGAATCTGGTCCGCTGGCCAGCACGGGGCTGCTTTTGCACGGGCATGATTTTCAAGACCTCATCCTTGAGGGACGCCCCCAAGAAGAAGTCAATGATCTCAGATTCCTTGATGGGCTAAGAAAACAGATCTCCTCCAGGGACTTGATCTTCATGTCCTTGACCAGGCGGCCCAGCTTGGTGACGGGGATCCACTCCTTGTCCTCCGCCTTGCCTCCGCGAGCTCCACGGCCCCGGCCCAGCCCTGACCACGGCCACGCCTGCGGCCCCAGAAGCCACTGCCGAAGCCTCGGCAGAAGCCGCCACGGCCCAGCCTTCGGGAGCCACCGCCGGGAGCACGATCCCAGCAGCGCAGGCCCCGGGGCCCCAGGGCACCACGGGACACAGCTGGGATCCTGAGCTCCCCCGGGACAGGTGGAGGTGGGGAGGGTACAGGACAGTGAGGACGCTCCTGCCACTGGGCGCCCCCAAACTGTGCAGATCAGCGCCCCCCGTCCCCCAGGAACATCTAGGCCAGTGTGGACTGGGAGCTGCGGGTGGTTACTGGGGGTGCTGACTCTAGAGCTGGAGAGCTGGCCGCTGCCAGTAGTGTTATTCCTCCTGGTGTCACCCCGAGCTAGGGATGGAGTGGGGGCCCCAGGGAACAGAGGCCTCATGGGATACACACCTCCTCCTGAGCTCTGCACCTGAGAATCAGCACAGCAGGCCCCTCCCCCAGAAAACCAGCTGGAAGGACAGGGAAAGAGCAAGTTCTTGACCGAGCAGCACTGGGGGCTCCAAGAGAAGTCAAGGGAATTACAGTATATAGAACCAGAGGGTAGAACCCTCCCCCCCCCCTTATTTTTCTTCCTTTTTCTGGTACAACTCGTTTTTATATCAGACTGTAAATTTCCTTTTTTTTTTCTTCTTTTCCCACTGACTTACATATTTCTACAATTACAGGTTCTAGATATATTTTCCACTTCTAGATTCCCTTCAACATACTCAAGTTAATTTTGGGAGATATACATGTTTTTTGTTGTTGTTGTTTTGTGTTCTTTGTTTTCTCTGCCTTATTTTGTTCTACAATGGCAGAAGTTAATACCTTCTAAAACATGATCAGCATGCACCCAGAACCAAGTGGAATACCGTGCTGGTTCATTCAGTGATTCCTCATTCCCATTCTTCCCCCCTCTTTTATCTCATTTATGTTTTGGTGGTCAATGTTGGGGCCCTCTATGAGTATTTCTGGTGTATATAAATTTGGGACTGAGCATCCTCTAACATACAGAACTTAATATACTCAGAAACAAGAGGATCACCCTCTAGAACCCCTCAGGTAGACTACATTCTCCCTTCACCACACTTCTTCATAATCACCATCTCCCAGTCTCCCCCTTTTTTTTTCTTCCCAGTTTTTTCTTTTTTCTTTTTCTATTTTTTTTTTCTCATCTTCTTTAGGATTCCTGACCTTTTGTTTTTTACTACTTTGTTTTAAAATTTGTTGTTCACTTTAGTGGTCCTTTTGTTTTATTTCGTTCTGAACTTTGTTGTCAATTCTGGTCTCTGACCTTGGC
Organism: Vulpes vulpes; assembly: GCF_048418805.1. NCBI lineage: Eukaryota > Metazoa > Chordata > Mammalia > Carnivora > Canidae > Vulpes > Vulpes vulpes. The sequence continues at coordinate 45,687,061 of NC_132783.1, read as the reverse complement.
AGAGTCATCTAGGGTGAAATTTACTTAGGTAGTGGTTGATATTCTTGACACAGCCCACTCATGCAGATACTCTGCACTAAGCAAAATGACTAGAAAGAAGAACTCACCACAAAAGAAAAAAATCAGAAACTACTCTCTGCCAGAAAGTTACAGAATTTGGATTACAATTCGATGTCAGAAAGCCAGTTCAGAAGCACAATTATAAAGCTACTGGTGGCTATGGAAAAAAGCATATAGGATTCAAGAGACTTCATGACTGCAGAATTTAGATCTAATCAAGTCGAAATTAAAAATCAATTAAATGAGATGCAATCCAAACTGTAGGTCCTAACAACAAGGGTTAATGAGGTAGAAAAAAGAGTGAGTGACATAGAAGACAAGTTGATGGCAAGGAAGGAAGCTGAGGAAAAAAGTGAAAAACAATTAAAAGACCATAAGGAAAGGTTAAGGGAAATAAATGACAACCTCAGGAGGAAAAATCTACGTATAATTGGGATTCCAGAAGACGCCAGAGGGACAGAGAGCAAGAAAGCATACTTGAACAAATCATAGCTGAGAAATTCCCTAATTTGGGGAGGGAAAAAGGCATTCAGATCCAGGAGATAGAGAGGTCCCCCACTAAAATCAATAAAAACCATTCAACACCTCAACATTTAATAGTGAAACTTGCAAATTCCAAAGATAAAGAGAAAATCCTTAAAGCAGCAAGAGACAAGACATCTCTATATTATATGGGAAGAAATATTAGATTAACAGCAGACCTCTTCACAGAAACCTGGCAGGCCAGAAAGGTCTGGCAGGATATATTCAGGGTCCTAAATGAGAAGAACATGCAGCCAAGAATACTTTATCCAGCAAGGTTCTCATTCAGAAAAGGAGGAGAGATAAAGAGCTTCCAGGATAAGCAGAAACTGAAAGAATATGAGACCACTGAACCAGCTCTGCAGTAATTATTAAGAGGGACTCTGTAAAAGAAAGAGGAAGCCCAAAGAAGTAATCCACAGAAACAGGGACTGAATAGGTATCATGATGACACTAAATTCATATCTTTTAATAGTAACTCTGAACATGAATGGGCTAAATGATCCCATCAAATGATGCAGGGTTTCAGACTGGATAAAGAAGCAAGACCCATCTATTTGCTGTCTACAAGAGACTCATTTTAGACCTAAGGATACCTACAGCCTGAAAATGAAACGTTGGAGAATAATTTACCATTCAAATGGTCCTCAAAATAAAGCAGGAGTAGCAATCCTCATATCAGATAAATTAGTTTATCCCAAAGACTGTAGTAAGAGATGAAAAGGGACACTATATCATATTTAAAGGGTCTATCCAACAAAAGGACCTAACAATCATGAATATTTATACCCCTAATGTGGGAGCTGCCAAGTATATCAATCAATCAATAACCAAAGTAAAGACATACTTAGATAATAATACACTATACTAGGAGACTTCAAAATGGCACTTTCTGCAAATGACAGATATTCTAAGCACAACATCTCCAAAGAAACAAGAGCTTTAAATGATACACTGGACCAGACGGATTTCACAGATATTTACAGAACTTTCCATCTAAATGCAATTGTATATACAATCTTCTCAAGTGCACATGGAACTTCTCCAGAATAGACCACACACTGAGTCACAAATCAGGTCTCAACTGATACTAAAAGATTGGGATTGTCCCCTGCATATTTTCAGACCATAATGCTTTGAAACTTGAACTCAATCACAAGAAGAAATTTGGAAGAAACTCAAACATGTGGATGTTAAAGAGCATCCTACTAAAAATGCAAGGGTCAACCAGGAAATTAGAGAAGAATTAAAAAGATTCATGGAAACTAATGAAAATGAAGATACCACCATTCAACATCTTTGAGATATAGCAAAAGCAGTCCTAAGAGGGAAATATATTGCAGTACAAGCCTCCCTCAAAAAAATGGAAAAAACTCAAATACACAAGGTAACCTTGTACCTAAAGACCTGGAGAAAGAACAGCAAATAAAACCTACACCAAGTAGAAAAAGAGAGTTAATAAAGATTCAAGCAGAACTCAATGAAATAGAGACTGAAGAACTGAGAGGAACTGAGAACAGATCAACAAAACCAGTAGTTGGTTCTTTGAAAGAATAAATAAGATAGATAAACCATTAGCCAGCCTTATTAAAAAGAAAAAAAGACTCAAATTAATAAAATGATGAATGAAAAATGAGAGATCATAACCAATACCAAGGAAATACAAACGATTTTAAAACCATATTATGAGCAGCTATACACCAATGAATTAGGCAATCTAGAAGAAATGGACGCATTTCTGGAAAACCACAAACTACCAAAACTGGAACTGGAAGAAATAGAAAACCTGAACAGGCCAATAACCAGGAAGGAAATTGAAGCAGTCATCAAACACCTCCCAAGACACAAAAGTCCAGGGCCAGATGGCTTCTCAGGGGAATTCAATCAAACGTCTTTCTTCTTCAATAAAAGAAGAAACAACACCTATTCTAATAAGCTGTTTGGAAAGATAGAAAGAGATGGAATACTTCCAAATTCATTTTATGAGGCCAACATCACCTTAATTCACCTTAATTCCAAAACCAGACAAAGACCCCACCAAAAAGGAGAATTATAGACCAATATCACTGATGAACATGGATGCAAAACTTCTCAACAAGACACTAACCAATATGACCTAACAGTACATAAGAAGATTATTCACCATGACCAAGTGGGATTTATCCCTGGGATGCAAGGCTGGTTCAACACTCATAAAGCAATCAATGTGATAGATCATATCAACAAGAGAAAAAACAAGAACCATATGACCCTCTCAATAGATGCAGAGAAAGCATTTGACAAAATACAGCATCCATTCTTGATCAAAATTGTTCAAAGTGTAGGGATAGAGGGAACATTCCTCAGCATCTTAAAAGCCATCTACAAAAAGCCCACAGAAAATATTATTGTCACTGAGGAAACACTGGGAGCCTTTCCCCTAAGATCAGGAACATGACAGGGATGTCCACTCTCACCACTGCTATTCAACATAGTACCAGAAGTCCTAGCTTCATAACCAGACAACAGAAATAAAAGGCACTCAAATTGGCAAAGAAGAAGTCAAACTCTCCCTCTGCAGATGACATGATACTGTACATAGAAAACCCAAAAGACTCCACCCCAAGATTGCTAGAACTTATACAGCAATTCGGCAGTGTGGCAGGATACAAAATCAATGCCCAAAAATCAGTGGCATTTCTATACGCTAACAATGAAACTGAAGAAAGAGAAATTAAGGAGTCAATCCCATTTACAATTGCACCCAAAAGCATAAAATACCAAGGGATAAACCTAACCAAAGAGGTAAAAGATCTATACCGTAAAAACTACAGAACACTTCTGAAAGAAATTGAGGAAGACACAAAGAGATGGAAAAATATTCCATGCTCATGGATTGGAAGAATTAATATTGTGAAAATGTCAATGCCACCAGGGCAGTTTACACATTCAATACAATCCCTATCAAAATACCATGGACTTTTTTTCAGAGAGTTGGATCAAATAATCTTAAGATTTGTGTGGGGTCAGAAAAGACTCCAAATACCCAGGGGAATATTGAAAAAGAAAACCAGAGTGGGGGGCATCGCAATGCCAGATTTCAGGTTGTACTACAAAGCTGTGATCATCAAGACAGTGTGGTACTGGCAGAAAAACAGACACATAGATCAATGGAACAGAATAGAGAATCCAGAAGTGGACCCTCAACTCTATGGTCAACTAATATTCGACAAAGCAGGGAAGACTATACACTGCAAAAAGGACAGTCTCTTTAATAAATGATGCTGGGAAAATTGGACAGCCACATGCAGAAGAATGAAACTGGACTATTCTCTTACATCATACACAAAGATAAACTCAAAATGGATAAAAGATCTAAATGTGATACAAGAATCCATCAAAATCCTAGAGGAGAAAACAGGCAACACCCTTTTTGAATTTGGCCATAGCAACTTATACAAGATACATCTATGAAGGCAAGGTAAACAAAAGCAAAAATGAACTACTGGGACTTAATCAAGATAAAAAGTTTTTGCACAGCAAAAGAAACAGTCAACAAAATTAAAAAACTGCCTACAGAATGGGAGAAGATATCTGCAAATGACCTATCAGATAAAGGGCTAGTATCCAAGATCTATAAAGAACTTATTAAACTCAACAGCAAAGAAACAAACAATCCAATCATGAAATGGGCAAAGACATGAACGGAAATTTCACCAAAGAAGACATGGACATGGCCAATGAGCACATGAGAAAATGCTCCGCATCACTTGCCATCAGGGAAATACAAATCAAAACCTCAATGAGATACGACCTCACACCAGTGAGAATGGGGAAAATTAACAAGACAGGAAACAATAAATGTTGGAGAGAATGTGGATAAAGAGGAACCCTCTTATACTGCTGGTGGGAATGTGAACTGGTGCAGCCACTCTGGAAAACTCTGTGGACATTCCTCAAAGAGTTAAAAATAGAACTACCCTACGACCCAGCAATTGCACTACTTGGTATTTACCCCAAAGATACAGATGCAGTGAAATGCCGAGACACCTGTATCCCAGTGTTTTTAGCAGCAATGTCCACAATAGCCAAACTGTGGGAGCCTCGGTGTCCATCGAAAGATGAATGAATAAAGAATTTGTGGTCTATACATACAATGGAATATTACTCCGCCATTAGAAACGACAAATACCCACTATTTGCTTCAATGTAGATGGAACTGGAGGTTATTATGCTGAGTGAAGTAAGTCAATCAGAGAAGGACAAACATTATATGGTCTCATTCATTTGGGGAATATAAAAAATAGTGAAAGAGAATAAAGGGGAAAGGAGATAAAATGAGTGGGAAATATCAGAGACGGTAACAGAACATGAGAGACTCCTAACACGGGGAAACAAACAAGGGGTAGTGGAAAAGGAGGTGGGCGGGTGGTGGGGTGAGTGGGTGATGGGCATTGAGGGGGGCACTTGATGGGATGAGCATTGGGTGATATGCTATATGTTGCCAAATTGAACTTCAATAAAATATATATATATATATATATATATATATATATATATATATATACAAAAAAAATTACCAAACAGAAATCACAGAACTAAAGAATTCAATAAGTAAATCTAAAAATTTAATAGAGGGGTTCAACAACAGACTAGATGAAGCAGGAAAAAAGGGTTGATAAACTCAAATACAGAGCAGAGAAATTCATCCAATCAGAGGAGCAAAAACTAAAAAAAATGACAAAGCATGGTAGACTTTTGGGACACCATCATCATTATATGCATGATAGGGGTATCAGAAGGAGAAAAGAAAGAAAAAGGGACAGAAAGCTTATTCAGAGAAATAATGGCCAAAAATATTCCCTAACCTGGGGAAGGAAACAGACATCCAGACCCTTTTGTATGAGACACAAAAGATCTCAAACAGCCAAAGCCATCTTGATAAAGAATACAGCTGGAGGCATTATGCTGTTTTATTTTAATCTATATTACAAAGCTATAGTGATCAAAACAGTATGGTACTGGCATAAAAACGTACACATAGACCAATGAAACACCAAGGAGTATCCAGAAATAAATCCATGGACATATGTTCAATTAATTTCCAACAAAGGAACCAATAATAGACAATGAAAAAAGGATAGTTTATTCAATAAATTGTGTGGGTATCATCTGGGAAGCCACATGCAAAAGATAGAAACTGGGCCCCATCTTACACCATACACAAAATTCAACTCAATATGGATTATAGTCTTTAAAAAGAGCTGAAGCCATCAAATTTCTAAAAGAAAACATAAGAGATAAGCTCCATGACACTGGTCTTGGTAATTAGTTTTTGCTTTTGACACCAAAGGCAAAGACAAGAAAAGCACAAATAAGTAAGTGAAACTACACCAAACTAAAATGTTCTGCACAGCCATCAACAAAATGAAAAGGCAACCTACAAAGTGGGAGAAAATATTTTCATATTTTATATATTTTATGTATATATATTTCTATATATGTATATATATATATTTTTAAAGATTTTATTTACTTATTTGAGAGACAGAGAGTACAAGCAGGTGTGGGGATGAGGAGAGGCAGAGAGAGAAGCAGACTCTTTACTGAGCAGGGAGACCCAAAGCAGGGCTCAATCCCAGGACCCTGAACTCATGACGAGAGCTGAAGGCAGATGCTTAACCAATTGAGCCACCCAGGCACCACTCATATCATATATTTGATAAGAGATTAATATCCAAAATATAAAGAATTCATACAATTGGATAGAAAAAAATTTTTTGATTAAAAAATGGGCAAAGGATCTGAATAGGGATTTTTCCAAAGACAATATATACGTGACCAGCATGTACATGAAAGGCCTCAAAATCATTAGGGAAACACAAATCAAAACCATAGTGAGATAGTATTTCACATTGGTTAGAATGGCTATCATCAAAAAGACAAGAGGTAAAAATATTTGTAAGGATGTTGAGAAAAGAGAGCCCTTATATACAGTTGGTGGAATTATAAATTGGCACAGTCACTATGGAACAGTATGGAGATTCCTCAAAAATTAAAAATAGAACTACCATATGATCCAGCAATTTCACTTCTGGGAATATGCAAAAAGGAAAAAAAATACTATGTGGATGAGATATCTGTACCCCCATGTTCATAGCAGCATTATTTACAATAGCTAAGACATGGAAACAACCTACATAACCATCAGTGGATGAAAGGATAAAGAAGATGTGGTATTCATACAAAATGGAATATTATTATTCAGCCATGAGAAGGAAGGGCATGCTGCCATTCATGATAACAAAGCTGGACTTTGAGGGCCTAATGCTACGTGAAATAAGACAAATTGAGAAAGATAAATGCTGTAGGATACCCTTATATATGGAATCTATAACAGCTGAACTCCTAGAAACAGAGACTAGAATGGTGGTTACCAGGAGGTGGGGGATGGAAGACATTGATAAAAAAAAATACAGTCTTCTAGTTGTAAATTGAGTAAGTTCTAGGTATTTAATATATAGCAGAGTGATTACAATAATACTATATTATATAGTTGAAAGTTGCTAAGAGAATAGATCTTAAATGTTTTCACCGCATAAAAGAAATGGTAATTATGTGGCATGATGGAGGTATTAGCTAATGCTATGGCGGTAATCATTTTGCAATAGATAAATGTATCAAATCAATACATTGTACACCTTTTACTCACACAGTGTTTTATGTTAATTATGTCTCTATAAAATGGGAGGGTAGGGAATGGAGAAAGATAGGTAAATTAAAAAAAAAAGACAAAGGAGTCAATCCGCAAAGCTCCTAGGATAAGCATACAGGGGATCAGTGATAGCTAGAAGAAAGCCATTCCAGAGTCATTGTGGCTGAAGCAGTAAGTGAAAAAGAGAGTAGTCTAAAACTTAGTAGGAGCCAGATTATGTATAGGCTCACTAGACATGCTGAGAAGATTGATGGTTGATATCAGTATATCCTGGTAGGACTTGATTCTTTACATGATTAACAATGCCCTTGACACATGTGATCTACTGTCTACATATTAGTCTGTAAAAAACACTTCCAAAAGAGACAAAAACTAAAAAGTCTTTTTTCCCCAATCATAACAAAATTGATTTAAAAAGCATTCTGTTCAAGAGGTCACAGGAAGTTTAACTTAAAATTAAACATATTTGTAAAGTAACTTCCTAACAAATTTAACTAGGCAAACATACTTCATCAGAAAATAAACTAACAAACAGAACTCTATGCATATAAAATTACAAAGATACAGTTTCAATGAATTACAAGTCAGTATCTCAGAATGTGTGATCTCAAAGTTAATGGAATCTAGAGAGATATCCATCAAAAGCATACAACTCAGATTCAGATAAACTACCATTGAATAGTAGAGCTTTTCAGATCGTATCTACATATTATTGTGCTTTATTATAGGATCCACAGATTGAAAAAAAGAATAAATAGATTAATTTTTAAAAGGACAACAAGAATGCTAGAATTATCTGCAAACATACAAAGGACATTCATAAACACAGCAGCCATATAAACCACCGAAGAGACTTAGAAAAATTGAAGAGTGAATAGAAACAGTCTGTAGCAAGTAGAGCCATCCAGTGAAATATCAGGAATTAAACGGAGGGTGAAGTACACGCTATCAGTAAAGGGGATCTTGACCTAGGCCGATGTTATACTTGATGAACCTCATTTTCCCTTTCAAATCTATGATTTCATGATGATTTTCACTCAACAACATAAAAGAATATAGCAAAAATATAGTCGTATTTTTGCAAAGTAGCAATATAAAAATAATAGACATACTGTTTAGGTTAAAGGAGAACTGAATTTTATAGCCATATTTTTAAAACTTTAACTGGGCAAAATCCACATGAGGCTACGGAAGGAAGAATATCTAACTAAGAAACATCTGTGGACTTATAAATATATATCTTAAAACTCAACACATCTTCACATCTCCAAAATACAAATCTTCTCTATAAAGCATTTAAGAGGCAGCAATGCAGTTTTTGCTGAAAATTTTCAGTTATAAAAAAGAAGGTACATTACCTAGTACAGAGCAAACAATTTAATGATAATTAATGATATTTCTCCTCTCCCCCCAAAATCCCTCTTTACTCTTGGCTTCCATGCTTCTTTCTTTCCACCCTTCTCATCAGCTTTTAAAATTTTCTCAGGCTTGAGTCTCTCCTTCCAACTACTTATAACTCCATATGGTTTTTGGATTTTAGTGATTAACTACTTAGTAAAATTCTAATCCCTTGATATGTATCCTCCAAATTATGATTTAGTATCATTCTGATGTTTATAAAAAGCTATTGAACACAGAATGACTCTGTACTCAAAAATCCTCAGGGTAACTTGTAAATTATCAAAAACCTTATCCTGTTTAATTTTATTATTTTTTTATTTACATGTCTAATTATGGTATTTATTAAATATAAATTCACTTTTTAAAAATATTTAATGATTTTTCATATCAACACATTTCTAGTTAAGTGTAGGCTTCCACTTAAGCTTTTGTTGTTAAGTCAAAATCCACATATTCATTTGCATTGGTACTACAGGGAAGCAAAATTTGCCCCCCCAGAATGTGTCTCTTAGTTTGCATGTGGATTATTTTAGGCTGATTATTTTTTAAGAAACAGAAGACTCAAGAAAAACCTTTGACATTCCCACTAGCTGCCTGAAAAAAATTAGACAAAGGACCTGTTCCAGGAAGGGAGATATTACCATAGATAAGTATAGCACAATATAAACTAGCTCTAGTATACAAGGAGGAATTTAGCAAAGTCTGTTTGTTAAAATTCCTATGTTCCATTGTTTCTGTATGGCCCAGCAAACATTTGTTTACCAAACATTTACACTTTTTCATTTTTACCTACCTGTGAATTACTCTCCTTTCTTTTGAAATCCAGCCTACTTCCCATTCCTCCTTAGTTCAGGATAACAATATACCTCATTTTGTCCAACTATCTTTAGAATCTCATATTTATGTGGACTCCCTGTGTATAGGTTAATTTTCTCCTGTTAATGTCTCATGTCAACTTAATTCTTAGACCAGCGAAAAGGACTACCAAAGGTAAAGTAAAATATTTCCTCCCCAAAAGTACTTATGAGATGGTAATAAACTACACAATATAAGTAGGAATTGCTAATAAATTTACTAACTAAAATGTATAGTACATGATTAAAAACACTTATGTACATACATTATTTTTACAGAGGGGAAAATGGTTGTCTTATATATTGTGGAATTACAATTTCAACTTAAAATTTGTTAATTATAAAAAATACTATTAATCTGGGTTTTCCCACAAAGAAGTTAAAACTAAGGTGTACTAAAAACAAAAACCAAAAATAACTTAAACTGTTCTAAAAATATTTATTTTTTATATACTTTTTTATTTATTCATGAGAGACACAGAGAGGCAGAGACACAGGCAGAGGGAGAAGCAGGCTCCCCATGGGAGCCCGATGTGGGACTTGATCCCGGGACCCTGGGATCATGACCAAAGCTGAAGGCAGACGCTCAACCACTGAGCCACCCAGGCCTCCCTCTAAAAATATTTATACGAAAAATGAAGACCAGAGACTTTCCAAGAAGCCAGAGTATTATGAAAACAGGAAATTAGTATGGCTTTTAAAATTCTCCAACATATTAAAGGCTATAAAACACATGTACATCTTTTAAAGACTCCTTCCTTGGCCAAACTTGAAAAAGTCTCCTCTGAGTCACTTTTTGACCTGGCCCCAACCTTGGGCTCTGTTCTTAGCCCTAAATTCAATGTTAGCAGGAAAGCTGCCAAGTCAATTTAGTTAAACACCCTACCTTGGTATATTATCACTCTGGATAACTGATCAAATTTCTCATCCACCACACTCAATATCTTATTCTGCAGCCTGCCTTCAGCAAGAATCTTACTGAATTGGTCTAGAAAAAAATTCCCCTAGCCATGTTTCCTCCTAGTAATTTTCCATCCACTGACCCATATCCTTTTCCTTAGCTATAAATCTCTACTTGTCCTTGTTCTATTTGTAACTAAGCTCACTCTTTCTCCCCTACTGTAAAACTCTACTGCAGCAGTTCCTCTTCAATAAAGTCTTCTTTCCCATCTTTAACAACAATAATGAATAATTATTTTTTTTAACACACGGGGTTAAAGGAGACATAGTGCCTAATCTTTACTTAAATCTTTCTAAAAATTATAATGAGAAGTTAAACATAATGTCTTAGCATATTTGGGCAAGAATCATTTACAGAGCATAGAGTTTAGAATCCAGTAAAACAAAAACAGAAACAAAAAACAGAATCACCATAGATATTGCAAGGTCTACATCTAGGTAAACTGATACATGCTAGAGAGAAGGAGATTGAGAAGGAAATGAAATCTACAGCTGGTACTATAAATGATGTGATTGTTTTCTCATATTGCATTGTTTCTCAAAGTGTGGTCTCTAGAGTGCTTCTCAAATTCTAATGGGCAAACAATAACTAAGAGTATTATTAAAAGTTCAGATTTGAACAAAAACACTAATTCAAAAAGCAATATGCAACTCTGCGTCTATTGCAGCATTATTTACAATAGCCAAGACATGGAAGCAAATTAAGTGTCTATCAATAGACTAATGAATAAGGAAAATGTTGCATACACAACGGAATATTATGCTGCCAAAAACAAACAAACAAACAAACAAACAAAAAACATGAGATTTTGCCATCTGAGACAACATGGATGGACCCAGAGGGTTTTATGCTAAATGAAATAAGTTAGAACTATAAATATAGGAAACTATAGAGGGAGATGGGATGCCAGATGGGAGAAGGATGGGTGGGGTTGGACAAAATGGGTAAAAGAGAGTAGGAGCTGTAGGCTTCCAGTTATGGAATGAACAACTCACAGGAATAAAAGGCACAGCATAAGGAATATAATCACTGATAAATTAATAGGGATGCATGGGGACAGATGGTAGCTACATTTGCAGTGAACATAGCATAATGTACAAACTTGTTCAATCACTATGTTGTACACCAGAAACTAATGTAATATTGTGTGTCAAATATACTAAAAAAAAAAAAAAATTCAGATTCAGATTCAGTGTCCTGGAAAAAGTTCTGCTTGTCTGTCTTTCTTTTTTCTTTCTCTTTAAAGGTTTTATTTATTTATTTATTTATTTATTTATTTATTTATTTATTTATTCATTCATTCATTTACTTATTTATAAATTAAGAAAGAGAGAGAGAGCACTTGTTAGCAGGGAGAGGACAGAGGGAGGAGGAGGAGGACAAGTGTGGAGCCTGATGCTGGGCTTGATCTCAATCAGAGATCACAGAGATTATAACCCAAGCCAAAATCAACAGTCAGCCATTCAACTGAGTGAGCCACCCAGGTGCCCTGATTCTGCAGTTCTAACAAATTCCCAGGTGATACTGGTTCTTCTAGTCTTTGGATAAGACTTTGAGAAGGAAAACACAGACAACTGGGATTCATCAGGCTTTCTCCTTAAGAGGGTAAGTCACCCAAACCAATGCCAGATTCTGATTCAGCAGATCCAAAGGGAGTCATAGGAATCCACATTTTTAATAATACCCCCCCCCACCGGTGATTCTCTATGAATTCTAAAATCTGAGAGGTATAAAAAGAGCTGGAAGAGGATTTGGGAATGGATTTGCTACAAATTAACAATAGCTTTCTTCTTAGCTCCCAGAGCTTTACACTTTAAGGATGTCCTTGATGTTAACTTTCACAGGATATCATAAGAATAAAAATGTTAAGCAATGAGATTGCAAAATGATTTGCTCAGAGCCCTCTACCCCCCTGGGGATGGACCTAAGCCATTAAAAACAAGTTAAGTGGTAGAAATTGAGTGGAAATAAGTTCTAAACCCTCAGGAAGCAAAAAGGTTAATTAGCAGGGTTAGTCTTGGATCCAGAGCTGTGTCTCTGTTCAATACTTTTGTTAATGATCTGGAAAAGAAGGTGAAGTTTTAAAATTTACAGAAAAATTTATTTTAATTTTCTTGAGATTAAAGCAATTGGTTGAATTCCAAATGACCTAACAATATAAGGTAATTAAGAAACACAAAGGTTGATAAAATCCACTTAAAATATGTAAAGGCAAAGTACATTTAAAAAATAAATTCAAATTACTCATACACATTGATGAGCTCTGAACTAAATGTAATTTTCTCAGGAATAAGATTTATGTATCTCTTTGTGCAATTCAATGAAGACATTTGTTCACTACCTAGAGGCAATAAAAATGGAATGAGGTATTAAACCATATTAAAAGAGGCCAGAAATAGGACACACATATTATAATACTTCAATTTATGAATCAATAATATCTTTTTATCTTAACTATAGCGCTATAGTAGTCATCTTAGTCACATCATCTTTAGGAGGCTATATGAAAAAAAATAAAGAACCAGAAAGCAATAAGAAACTATTATACTTACAAGGAAAATGAGGCACTCTATCATAAAAGATTAAAGGATATATTTAGTTGAGAAAGGGAAAATTAAAAGGATATGTAATGGTATATAAAATAATGAATACTAATGGCAAAACTAATTGAGCACTCTAATTTCTCTATATTTCCAAAGACCATTTGCTAGTAATAGAAAAAATATAACCAATTATATTAGTAGGTAGACAAATATTACCAATAAGGGTATACTGGTTCTTAACAATGTCCTTCTTTGACAAAATCCATTGTAAAGGGTATTGTATTATCTAAGTAAATAAGATGACAGAAAAAGATTAGAAGACATTTTTTAAAAATAATGGATTATAACTATAACTGCAGGTGATGTGCAGTTTACTCAATAATATAACCAGTTGGAAGTAGAAAGGTGCTTTTTCTTTTGACTATTCCTCTACTTTGCAGTATAGAAAAAGAAAAAAATGGAATTAAAAAAAAAAGATTCCTGTTTCAACCTGATAAACAAGGTGGGTCTAATTATTTGCATTTACTGATTCTAAAAAAAACCACAACTTTAAAAAATTCATTTATTAATTCTTAAAATACATTTAAAATTAAGTAGGTGTCACTAAAAAAAACCCTATGCGATTATAACCACTCATTCATTAAATAATGCCTACTATGTGCCAGTAATTGTGCTATATACTGGAAATAAACTGATGAACATAAAAGACTTCCTGATTTCATCAAGCAAATCCTACAGACAGTTATACTTCGGAGTGAGAAGTGGTACAAGACACAAAGTATATGAGTATATGATGATATAGGAACATACAGAATAGACACCATTGTATAACACCATTGTACAAGAGTATACTGCAATGTAAACTATGGACTTTGGGCCATCATGTTGTGTCAAAGCAGGCTCCTCCTTGGTAACAAATGTGCCACTCTTCTGGGGATGTTGATAATAGGAGAGGCTATTCATGTGTGGGGATAGATAAATATACAGGAAATCTCTGTACCTTCTGCCCAGTAGTGACCTGAACCTAAAACTTCTTTAAAAACTAAAATATATTAAGAACAAAATGAACCAAAAAAGCTAATAAAATTATTATAAATAAACTAAAAGAAAAAAGTTTACAAAGGAGAGTGGCGTATAATATGAAATAGCCTAGTTTAAGAAAATCTTATGGTAGTTCTATATTTGTTTACCATCACATATGAAACATTATATCACTAATAATTGTAATTGTCTATGTTGTCAATGCTACTCACTGTAACGAATGTGGAGAATGTGTCTCTAATGATTTTTAAAAAGGAAGTCAGTTCACTTTAAAATTAATAAAAGTCTAAATGTTCTATGATTATAGAATAAAGGTAGTGAATGAAGCTATTTTTAAACAGAATCCGTGGTGCTGAGCTATATCTGTGTAACAGGGCTTTCAATTTGCTCAGACCGTCCACACAACTAAATGCAACACTGCCATTTCTGAGAATTTTTTACTTATAGTTTCTTCTTAGAATGTAATTTCATAATCAGTTTTGATCAACATCTACTATTGATTTTTTCAGTTTGCCTTAGAAAAAAACAAAGTTCAATCTCTACTGAATATCTCCATAGGAGATCTAAATTCTGGTCTCTGCTCTCTCATTAATAGCTGTGCGACTATAGTTATTAATATGTAAATTATAATTTCAAAATGAGGAGCTCCTACTCACATACCTAAATAAACTAATACATTATTACCACAAAACTTCTTTTTCTAGCTGTCTTTGACAGATGTCAAGTATGTAAGTAAATTCAGGGAAGCATTCAAACTGTTAGAAAGGTTTGGTGGGGGGCAGCCTGAGTGGCTCAGCGGTTTAGCGCCACCTTCAGCCCAGGGTCTGATCCTGGAGACCTGGGATCAGTCCCACTTTGGGCTCCCTGCATGGAGCCTGCTTCTCCCTCTGCCTGTGTCTCTGCCTCTCTCTCTCTCTCTCATTCTGTCTGTCTGTCTCTCTCTCTTATGAATGAATAAATAAAAAATCTTAAAAAAAAAGAAAAAGAAAGGCTTGGTGGGTCCCTCATAGTTACTTGCTTATGGACACTTTCACCACCAATCAGAAATTGAGGTAATTCTTACTGTGCCCAGTAAATGCATTTAAGAGATGACTAAAAGCTTAAAGGCCTAATCAATGTTGTATGATATTATCTAGATTCCTAGTACCTCTTAATAACTAGGGTGATGAGAGGATATAAACAATGTTAAAGTCAATGGAGATAAATATGAAGACATGTTTTTAAGGAATACAAATAGAACACAATAAATATATAAATTAGGTTACTGTATGTCAAAAAGATTTGGGGGCTCTCTACAAGCCCTACTGGTACGAAGAATGTAATGGGACTACAAGAAAGAGAATCTAAACTTAGTCCATATACATAAAAGAAACATATTGTATAGCCAGTATTCAAATCAAGACTAATGAGGATTCCATTCTATTTGCATAGCTCAGACATATTAGCGTAAACTGGGGCAAATTACTTCACCTCACTTGGTTTCAGTTTCTTTATCTGTAAAATACCCGTAGTGAAAGCACTTACCACATATAGTTATTATAAGAAGTAAATAAATATATGAGAAGCACTTAGATTAGTTCTTGTATAAAGTAAGAACTAAAAAGTATTTATAAGATAAGGAAATACATTAGTAATTAAAATCATGATGGGTCAAAAAAAATCATGATGGGTCTAGAAAATGATGGGACAATAATTTTCCTAGTCAACTGGTGTTTACTTCTGTCCCTTCCTTGTTCAGTTTTGGCCAGCTCTGATCTTTACTTCTTGCCTTTCTGTCTTTCTGTGACTGGGTATCATATCAAAGGAAAAACCAATTCTTAAGGTATCAAAATGTTATTTTTCTGCTACTTCAAAAGAAGTAACCTTATAAAATAAATTTTATATCTTAAATTTATATTTGTTAATATTTGGAATATTTTTAGAATTTAAAACCTTAAAAATCCATGAAAACCATATGAAGAAATATTGTATTTTGGGAGACAAATGTAATGTAAAGAAGAAAAAATGAAATATATTAAGTTTCAGATATTAATACTAACATTGGAGCAAATAGGAGAACACACTTTTTTCAAGTTCTCAAAAGCATGCTAGCAGTTGCTCTCCCTGAAAGTGAAATCATTTTATTCACTATAACTAATATCTGGACTCTGAGTCTTGAAAAAGGTCAAGCCATGCTATGAGTAATGTTTTAAAGCAAATCAAGCCAGACTGATACTTTTAACTCTTAATCACTTTCCATTAGAGTAATAACTTGCAATCATAAGGCTCTTTTCCATGGAGCCTTTTTCTGAATAATCTACCTCCATTATTATAGAAGTAGATGACAATGCTCCTCTTTATAGTTTTCAAGTACGTCTCTAATTTTCTCCATTGTGGAAGCAGTTAATGGCTTATTTTCTTTCTTTATGACATGAATGTTAATAGCAAGGATCTGTGAGATAAGTGACTAGATCCTAAATGAGTGGTTTTGTTGGAAACATTCCAAATCATGGCAGAAAATGAAATTGTTTTTGTTTTTTACTACTTTGTCTTGTATTAGGGTATCCTGGCCATTTCATTTTTTGTTACAAAATAATATATTGCTGCAAATGCTTAGAAAAATAATCACCAAAGAAAACAATCACCAGACTAATGTAGACACAGTGATTTACCCAAGTTTCCCTTTCTCATCATAACCAAAGATTACTAAATTTCTTCATGTGACACTGAGATAGGCTATATTGTTTTACGAACATAGTTTGTAAACTACTCAAATTATTCATTCATTCTAGGACTTCTTTTATTTAAACATCATTGCTAAATCACCTCTTTAATTACAAATCCTCAATATTTACTTATATTTTTGATAAAAAAGGACTCTGGGTATATATGAAAGAATGTTGGACTGGGTATCAGATAACTAGTTTCAAATTTAATCTGTTGCTCAAGTTCTGTGATATCTTTAGAAAATCCCTCTACCTCTCTTGAATCTCCTCATCTCTATAAGACTATTTTGTTAATCCCCAAGTTGCCCTGATCAATAGCAGACTCTTCTGATAACTGTGGCACAGACCCCCTCTCTTGAATCTGGATGATTTTCTCTTTGAGCTAGGCCATTTAATAGCATTTGCAAACCAAGCCTGATGGCCATAATACACTGTTTTTCTCAGTACTGGCTCCATCTCATTATCCCAACTTTAAGGCTAAGGTAATTGAGAACTTTGTGGTATGAGACAGTTCATATATTCAAGTTCAACCTCAACTCACCACTTCCTAACAGTTCTAAGGTCTGTATTTAATTTCTTATCCCAAAACAGTAGTACAGGACAGATTAGGAGCAGCATAAAAAAATAGTCTCTTAGAAATGGGTGAGTGAGACAGAAACATTAAAGATGGGAGACAACAAACACAAACTCTTGCTCTGGGTAAGTCATTCTTACTTGCTTGTGTCACTCCATCAGCTGTGTCTATTTTTTATTCCACAAAGGTCTTTATGGTTCCATATTTTTTAACATAACACATATCCTTTTCCTGAGCATTATAAAGCATGATAGAGTCTTATCTTGCTTCAGATTCCAGTATGATTTTTTAAAACCTCTAAAATGAGCAGAGTCATTCTTAGGTATCTCCAAAAAAGAGCTAATTTGAGTGATTAAAATATATTTATGACAACTGGTAACATCTCCTGCATACATCTGCAGAAATACAGAGATTTTATTTCACAACTATTAGACAAAGCACTCTTCATCTACTAAAAGATAAGCAAGAAAGTGGTCATTAGAGTAAATGGTGAAGTTACTTAGGTTCACATCAGTAATGCATGGAATTAACCATATTTAATGTTATTGGAGAGGAATAAGCCATCTCCCTAATCATAATCATCTTGATCCAATTCCATCCTTCAGAAATTTTAATTTATCTAACTTATAAGAAAATGTGTTAAACAAAGGCACTTCACAATATTAGTGCAATTT
This sequence comes from Vulpes vulpes, assembly GCF_048418805.1. Classification (NCBI taxonomy): domain Eukaryota; kingdom Metazoa; phylum Chordata; class Mammalia; order Carnivora; family Canidae; genus Vulpes; species Vulpes vulpes. The sequence goes on along the minus strand of NC_132783.1, from coordinate 45,669,032 downwards.
GCATCAAACGCACTAGAGAAAATTACCTAATACAATTTTCTAAGCCATTTAGTATCATGAACTTGGCACTAAAAGGAGAAAATTGCATTTTATGATTTGTAGGCTGTTGAAAACATCACACACCTGAATTCACACAATCTACATATTTTTATGCAGTTCCCTCAACAAAATACCAAGTCTGTAGTAAGCCAGAACACTAACTTGAATATTTTACTGCATTAAACTAAAATAGAAAGATAAGACATCTAGCCCTATTTGAGAAACAAACTAACTATGAAAACACTATAATCATTTTTCTCTCACTTTTGGAATAAAATTACAAGTCTCTTCTTTTCTCTACAGTTATTTATTTATTTATTTATTGTAAAACTAAAAGAATAGAAGTTTAAGACAGAGACTGAAAAAATATGTATGTATTTTCTTAATGTTCACACTCTATTGAATCAAAGGTTACCGAATAAAAGAACCAAAGAGAAAAGATCCATACATTAATAGAGTGCATTAATTTCCCTTTTTAAAAAATATACTCATACTTTATTAGGTTCGTGCCAGTATAAAAACCAAATTATATAAACTGGGTAAAGTTATTCATTGAGAAAACTAATCTTATAAGGATGGCCTCCTGATTTGTAATTCCCTAGTCAGCTATCAGAAGGGTGGGGGGCTGGGGAGTCAAAATAAATGAAGCACTTGATATTTGGAATTATGATAAATAACACAAGTTTTCAGAACTTGTCAAATGAGATGAACAGAGTGGCTATCATTTCTATCTTTTCATCATCTGATGTGGTACATAAAACAGTGACAATAAAACTCTGTAAAGATGATTACTCCTGAGATTCTTCTGTTGTCATGGTACTGCAAATATAGCAGGACCACATTTCAACTTAGACACCCAAAACCTGACTCATCTTGCCAAAGGGAATAGAATATAAAACATCACCTTAACCTCAGCATCAGAAAGAGAAATAAGATGGCAGAAAAGACACAAGGGCAGACACAGATTTCTCAGGCAAGAGAAGGAGCTGCAGGGCCAAACAAATACACAAAAGTCATTCTTGAGGTTAACAACTAACATAGGCAGAAAGCATTTTGCAGGGCATTTTGGAGCAAAGGAAGCAAAGACTGTAGAAATCAATTTATAAAGACTGTACTTAAAGTGACCTTTGAGCAATTGCATTAGCAGGGACTGAGAATTTCTTGCAAATACAATAAGGATCCTGATATAAGGGATACCAACACCAAGGAAGAAAGGCACAGAAACAAGAACAAAGTGACATACAAAAAAGAAGACTCTAGATTAAAGCAGAATACAGATTACTTCCTAACTCAACCTAAGCCTTTCTTACATTTTCTTAGCAAGGAATAACTGTCACTTTATATTAGAACCTTACAGTACATTTTAGAGTGGTCATGTATATTTGTACCCAAGTTGTCATATGATAAAATCCATACCATGTCAAATACACTGTCATTCCCTGGTGTGAGTACATGTAATCTCAACAAATATTTATATTCTATTAATTAATAAAGTAGAACCCATCAACTGATGCTAAATACAAGAAAAGAAAGGATGATGAAAAACAAATTATTTACATAGTCTCAAAGCACCTCCTTATAAATTTTAATTACAAAAAAGAAACAGTATGTATATAGTGAAGACAATGGATACAACTGCATTTATAATTGGAATACTACATATGTAATATGTGTACTTTTCAGGGTATCACAGTTATTACATATGTAGCATTTCAATTATAAATGCATAATCTAAAAAAAAATAAAAATAAAAAAAATAAATAAATGCATAATCTGCTCCTAATCATAAGGAAACACTAGAAAAGACCAAAGTGAAGGAAGTTCCTCAACTACTTCAAAAATATCAACCATCATGAAACACAAAGCCTATTCCAGATTAAAGAAAATACATACATAACAACTAAATGTCAAACATGATCCTGGATTGGATTCTGTATCTCCCAAAAATGTGACAAAGGATATAATTGGGATAACAGACAAAAATAAGATATGGGTTACTAACTAGATAAAGTTATTGTATCTAATTTCTTAATTTGTATTAATCAAATTTCTAAATTTGATAGCTATACTAGATTCTATAAATAATATCCTTATGCTTTGGAAATTCACACTAAAATTTTAAGGGCTAAAAGGAGGCATGATGTATGACTTTGTACATATAAAAGAATATCTGTACTATTGTAACTTAAGTGTAAATACAGAAATATTTAAAGATAAAAGGTTAAAATATTATGACATTAAAATTACAGCTGAAGCCAAAATCATGTATCAATGATATAAAATGTACATCTAAAGTAGTTTAATATATTTGAAATGTAATTAAAATAAACTTAACTATTTTATAATTTTATTACCAACATTATTAGTATTATTTATTAAAAATTTGACATAATAGTGCAGGGACAATAACTCCTTGATAATACCAGCTGTGTTGTTACTGTACATATATAAAATAATAAATGATAGCTTTCACTTGAAGCTGGTGGAAGAGGAAGTATCCTTTGGCTTATTCTACAAGTATACATATGATGTTGTCATTAAGTTCTTACATGATTACTAACTGGCCAAGGCGTCCATCTTTCTCAACTCCTGTTTTTGACATCTGCTTCACAGTGGTAAGGCAAATTAAGCAAATAACCCCTTAAGCTCATGCTTGTGCACTGCTTTGAATAAAATGCTTCCTAAACATTTTAAGTTTATTGTCAAGATTGTTGACTTCAATTATATATTTTATTCCTAATACATTTGCATTTACTTCTTTTTTTGTGCAATCATTTGTCCTCATTTTAGTTTTCATTGCAGGTACATTTTCAGTTTGACACTGGAATCTAGTGGCAGAAGGATTGTAGAGGGTGTATCATATAAAAAAATACCTGCACATCTTTTTTTTGTTTTTAAGAGAGAGAATGTGTGCACATGGGGACGAGGGGTGGAAGGAAAAGGTCAGAGGGAGAGAGAGAATCCTAAGCAGCCTCCACGCCTAGTGTAGAGCTCCATATGGGGCTTGATCTCACAACCCTGTGATTATGACCTGCGCCAAAATCAAGAGTTGAATACTTAACCAACTGAGCCCCTCAGGAGCCTCCAAATACCTGCATTCTTAACACACAGCCATTTGGTTACTTCTTCCATAGTTTCCATCAAACTATTTTCTCTACTTGTAACCACTGCTTGTTAGTCATTCCTATTGTTCTTGGTTGGATAAGACTTTTTTTCAATCAGTAGCTTGGCAATGATGTTTTGTTTTGTTTTGTTTTGTTTTGTTTTGTTTTTACATGCAATAGCTATTATATCATGGTCAAACATCTCATCTGAGAACAGTTTCCAATACCTTTTAATACAAGCCAGAATTTCACAATATTAATTCTAAATTATATCTTATATGTTTATCTCTATTTGGAAATGAATCTTTGGATATTAACATGAAGGTAAATGTCATGGATGTACTAATGACAGTTTGCTTTGGAAGCCTGCATGATCCTATGACTACTTGTCACAGGTAAGTTCAATGATGTTCAAAATAATTTCTTTATTTTAAATAAATATTTGCCCACTCTGTCTTCCAAAGTTTGAGATCAGAAGTTAAAGCATATTTTGGCTCAATTCCAAAACAGAATCCAAACTTCCATTCATTTCTAGTGTATATGGATGTCAAAGTTTTGAGAAACAGGTTTTAAATCAATGTGGCAAATGGGAAAACATGGTTAGTGTTAAAGATAAGTAATTTTTCTAAATTTGAACTATTATTAGACAAAGTCATACATAAATAAATTTAAAATGAATTTAATGAGCTTTTAACAAGTTTTATCCCACTTAGAGTGACACATTTGGCCTTTAACAATATTAAAATCCTCAGAGTCATTTGTAGTCTTAAAATGAAAGTCCAGTTTGTTAGCTCACCTCTGCAGTGATTCAGTAAACATGCCTCAGACATTTGCTAAGCCTAAATACAATGTAAAATCTCAGTCTTCTATGTGGGTGAGTTTTAATTTCCTTCTTTACTTTGAGTTTTTGAATTGCTTATATATCTATACTTCTTCCTAATTTCTATGGAAAATTGCTTTTGTATTTGGAGCAAACCCATACATATTATATAAAAATTATTTTGATAAAATACAAATTATTCTATGTATTTGGAAATACAAACAATAGCTAATATAATTTTCAAAATATTCTCTACAACTCAATACCATATTCATTCATCCAAACTACACAAGTAATCATTAGACCAATACTGGTAATTCTATCAGATGCCTGACATCAAATAAACATGAGACAGCTTTAAATCAAGATGTAGGAAATCAGAGGAGGAAAGGAAGAAAAAGTCAGAGTGCTAGTTATGAAAGCTACATGACAGAAACAAGACCTTATGACGGATTTATTAACAGCACCAGAACTATTTTAAAAATGTAATTATAAGAAAAAGATTTAAATCAAACAAAACTAAAAGTTCTGAGCTTTCAATTAATTTAATTTTTTACACACTCTACAGAAAAGACAAAGCAATTTAAAACTTAATGATATTCAAAACTTAAACAATTTTTAAAAGGTACTCAATATTCCCTATGCCCATACAGATTCATTATTATTTTCTTCATCTACCAGCAGCATAGCTTGTTGAAAATTGTATATCATTATGAGTTAAGGCAACTGTGTTTTAGTATTAACCCTAACAAGTGAAACATAGCAGAACAAGCCATCCCAACAACACCTGCAAAAGTAGTATTTTGAGCGAAAGATGCTTGGAAAGCAACAGATAGGAGAACACTCATCTCCTCTCTTCTTCCTAAAGCAGGATATAAAGTTCCCATGTGAAAGATGCCCTACCTGAAGAAAAAGAACATTCTTATCACCAAAAATGGGGAGTTAAGGTCAAGAGAAAACTGCCCAAAATTTGTTAAAATAACCCCTATCTTCTTTTAGTCTCCCCATATATTTTAATGACTTTTCCACAATTACTACTCCATGTTATACATAAACACCTAGATCTAACTGCTCTTTGGGTCTTAATTTTTCTGTGAGGGTTCCCATGTACCTATAAAAAACATTAAATAAAATTTGTATGTTTTTCTCCTGTTCATTTCTTTTAAGTCAACCTAATACTCAGGTCTATCTCAAACAGAATAAAGAAAAAATTTTGCCTATCCTATATAAGCACAGAAAGAAGCTCCCTAAATTATAATGGTTCAACTTATGACTTCCCAGCTTTGTGATGGCACAAAAGTAATATAAATTCCAAAGTATACAAACTATACTTTGAATTTTGAATTTTGCTCATTTCCTGGGCTAGTGATATGTATGGTATGATATTCTCTTGTGATGCTGGGCAGTAGCAGTGAACCACAGCTCCCAGTCGGCCACACGATGATCATGAGGGTAAACAACCAAGGCACTTACAACTACTCTGTTTTTCACTTTCCGTATAGTATTCAATAAACTACATGAGATATTCAACACTTTATTATAAAATAGGCTTTGTGTTAGATGATTTTACACTATTGTAAGCTACTGAAATTGTTTCAAGCACATTTAAAGGCCAGGCTAAGGCTAGGCTAAGCTATGATGTTCAGTAGGTTAGGTGTATTAAATGAATTTTTGACATAATATTTTCAACTTACGATGGGTATATTGGGATTAATTCTATCATAAGTTGAAGAAGAAGATCCATAAATATTTTTTTGAGCCTGTCAAACATCTCTAACATTACTAGACATCTTTTTTTTCATAAATCAAAGAAGTTAGTATTAAACCATCATTTCCAAATTACTACAAATTTAGTTATTGTAAACAACACAATATGTCTCATAGTTCTTATAGGTTCAAAGTCCAACATAGGTCTCAATGGGCTAAAAATAAGGCATCAGCTTGGATGTGTTCATTCCTGGAGGCTCTATGAGAAAATCTATTCCCTTGTATTCTCTAGCTCCTAGAGACTGCCTGTATCCCTTGGCTCATGGACCCCTTCCTCCATCTTCAAAGCCACTAATGTTAAAATTCTTTTCCTCTTCATATCTCTATATCTGACCAAATTTGGGAAAGATTTTCTGTTTTTAAAAAGCCAAGTGATTAATTTGGACACCCCCCCACCCCCCCCCCACCCCCCCCCAGATAATGCAGAGTAATCTCTCCACCTCAACATCTTCAACTTTAATTATTTTTCCATGTAAGGTAACACTCACAATTTGGGGAGATTAGGATATGGACACTTAGGAGGGGCCATTATTTTGCCTATCACATGGTATTTCATGGAACTTCAGTTTAGGACCATAATTACTAATCTCTAAGAATAAAGAATTACACGGCTGAAAAGCTTGTGAAATTTCCTATTAAAAATTCAAAGCAAACATTGCTATTTCTTAGATTTTAAAAAGTCTTCAAAGTATTTAAAAATTTTTGCTTAATGGTATTTTTATATATTTTCACACTAATCTGGCAAGTTTTCTCTCCATACCAATTGTGAAGTGCCTAACTACGATATCTTGTTTCAGAAAAAAATAGTCTATGATATCTGAACTCAACAGTAATTACGAATATTCAAAATCATAATGCAAAAGATGTTAAAAGTCATCAAAAAAGATATGTGTACAACTATAGATATTTTTCAATTTTGTAGTAGTTCATTAGAAATAAGATTGGCAAAAAATATCCTGGATATACCACATCTCCTGTTAATTAGATTAACGCTTCAAGTTAGCTTGTCAAAGAAAAAGAATTTAAAGCAAGCAAGATGACTATATGGGGGGCAACAGATTCAGTGTACCTTGGCAAGGCATTTCCTTAGTTTCTATTCTCTTTGGCTCAAAGTTGTTTAGTGACCCTGTCTGCCAAGATAAAAACCTGAAAGAAAAAGACTAGCCTAAATCTCACTCCCACAAAATTATTTTTTATAAGCCAAACCTCAGACTCTTCTAAAATGTGAATCAAATTCACCATCAGAAAAACCACATCCTCATCTGTGCACCCATATCTCAACTTCCAGTTTCCCCAAATAATAGAAAGCCAATTTCCTCTAATTTTCTACAAAGGCTAAAACAAAGAAATAAACAAAGCAAGAGTTTCTAGTAAGTATTTACTTAACCAGAAATTCTAATAATGAAAGCAGCTCTTTTTCCTACAGCAATACATATATGGAACTAACCTATATTAAGTGCATAACTACTTAAGTACTAGGTTCCTAAGAAATGAACACAGAAACAGAGTTGTTAAGATTTAAGGATTTAGAAGTTTCTTATTCATTAGCATCAAATGAACAGTTACCTGTGTTATGAAAGAAATAAAATATGAATCTATTTTAGCCCAGAACTCAGGATTAGGTGAGAAAATGAGAAAATATCTACAATAAATAATTACTATATGATCTTTACATTGCACTTGTCCTCTAGACAAAAGTTATCTACTTCTGCAAAGAACTTTCATGCATTTTTAATAAGTTGATAGTAGTGATTGTTAGTTATGGCTATTAAATGGTATTTGAATGTGCCAGACATTGCTTTCCTATTAATAGTAAAGTATATACTAAGATATTCAAGAGTTACATGTTACATACAAAAATATATACACATGTATACATGCTCATAAAATACAAAACACTACTTATGTGCATTAAAACATTAACTATCTTTACTAACTATTCTATATAGGAAAACAGAAGGAAACAATATCAACTAATACATGTTTTCTTTTCCGTGCTAATATATGGCTCTTGAAAATCCAAAGTAAAATATGATAATTAGGGTAAAAAAGGATCAATCCTAACACTTTAGAAAAGATTGAATCCTAGGATTCGAAGTATGTCCAAATAGGAGTTTGAGGGTAAATAAATTTTTTATTCTTTCTCTTTTCTTTGAAAGATTTTTGTGCTGCTAAATGTATTACTTCATTTTATAAGTTCCACTTTATTTAAATTCCATTTTAAAGTAATTACAAGTTTAAGAAAGGATTAAAGTTGACTATTTCTGGGAAAACTCAAAATTATGGGCTTTCATCTCCTAAGAAGGAAGTTGGAACTTAACTGCTGCTGCCTTCATAAAAGAAACAAACTTTTAATTTACTTTAGCTCATCTGTTTACTTGTATAGATCACTCTTTGTCTGTGCTTTCAAGTGTACCACACTAGAGATCTATAGTCATTAAGCTTGTGCTTTGGTCTTCAATAATGGAGCTTGATTTTCTCTCATTTAATCAGATTTACACAATTTTGCAGACTAATTGGGGTAAACTGCCTAATTAAAAAACCAATTATATCTTATAATTTACCAAGTTTTTTATTGAAGCCACCATTCCACATAACCATTGTAGATTTATACATATGCAGCGATCAAAACTTAGTATTATATATGAATGCTTTATTTACCATCTATTATAAATGTCCAATCTGTTAGATTGAGCACATAGATATAGTGAAAGAAAGTTTGGATTGACTGTATGTATAGTAGTGACTTTTATCACTCTAGTAAGCATTTTAACTCTTCAATGGGTATTTAGTTCACTGGGGTATAACAAGCTACGTGAATAACTAAAGTCAAAATAATACTGTTACACATAGCAAGTTATTACCCCATAAAATAATATAAGAATTGTGTAAGTGTTTAGCAGCCGTCAAATGAAGATACTCATTACCTATATCTAGTTTGCAATAAAGTCACAGGACAATATTCACTCATTCAGTTTTAGAAGATAACCTATTAGAATCCCTAGGAGATACACAAATGTAATTTATATAGTATAAGCTATAATTATTATTTAATATGATCAATATATACATAATTAATGTGATCACTACTGCAGAACAAGCTATAAAGATTACCTGATAGACTAGAAATAGATATTGTGTATCTATCAATAAATGAAATTTACAATATTCTTCTACTTAGCTACTAGACAGTAAGAAGGACCAGTCACTGATTTCCTACATAGATAATTAGTCTATCTTGGGACACCTGGGTGGCTCAGCCGTTGAGCACCTGCTCCTGGCTCAGGGCGTGATCCTGCAGTCTCAGGATCGAGTCCCACATCAGACTCCTTGCCTGGAGCCTGCTTCTCCCTCTGCCTACGTCTCTGCCTTTTTCTCTCTGTGTCTTTCATGAATAAATAAATAAAATCTTAAAAAAAATTTCTATCTCTCTGTATGTGCTTCTCTATGTGTCTCTGTTTCTCTCCCACACACATACTTAAACACGGAGTCATTTAAATTCCTTAAGAAGTTCTATTTTAATTACTAATCAAGTATAAGTGCTTCCAATTTCCAGATAACTACAAACATCCTTAGAGGAAAAACAAAGTTTATGAATGCATTCCTGTTCCATATTAGGTAAATGCTTAAATGTAAGAAAATCATAATTTGATGTATGTTGGGCCAGTTAATACTTTACTCTCACTACTTCTTTAGACAAGCTGGTGGAGAGTATGATTCATAATGTGAAATATAATTGGATTTTTATGGAGATATGGTTATTTCAAAAAAGCATCAAAAGATCATTTTCATGCCTACATTGTAAAGATGTGCTTTCCTTAGCATTTTCTTAGGAATAAATATCATTGTTATTTTTCACATCAAAGAAAATAAAATCATAAGCAGTTTTGATTAAAAGCTGTTAATTACAGAAAGCTAAGAATTTCTTATTCTTCATTTTATTTGTTTATTTAGGGTATGACTGCAATGGTGATTAATTTTTTTACTTTTACATTCCAGAGCTGTGCTATCCAATAAGAGTAAACAATAGCCACGTGTAGCTATTTAAATTTAAATTTAATAAAATTAAAAGTTCACTTCCTCAGGAGTCACACTAACCACATTTTAACTGATCATTGAACAGATAACATGGAACATTTCCATTATCTCAGAGAGTTCTTTTGATCAGTACTGCTCTACAAATGCTGCCAAGACGGAAAGATTATGAGTCTGGGCAATCAGCACTCTTTTTTTCTTTTCTTTTCTTTTCTTTTCTTTTCTTTTCTTTTCTTTTCTTTTCTTTTCTTTTTTCCTTTTGCCATCAGCACTCTCAAGTAATATAGACAATATTCAAACTCGGGCTTATCTCCAGAGTCTCTGCTTTTCCCACTGCACTAGGGTTTTGGCAACCAAAGATACTCTGGTTTACAATATATTTTCAGCACAATTTATAAATGTGTAGTAGTGATAGACAGTTATGTAAAAAATATACTTGACCCAACTCCCTAGCTATAGAGAACAGTGCAGACATTTTTAAAAAACTAGTCAGGCAACATAAACATAAATTCATTTATACTTAACTAATAAAAATTATAGCTTCAATTGAGTCTGGAGTCACTCTACTTTCAAAAATAATATGGAATTAATGATAAGGTCTAACTATCTAGTGCTTTATTAAAACACTGTAATTTAACTCATGAATTGGTTTATTAGTTTCATTCTTCAGTTGACCATGGAAAATGGCTGCTGTAAAAGTATGGTCAAAGACAAATGGGAAATAGCTTAGTTTGGGATGCTCTAACAAAAGTACCATAGAATGAGTGCCTTAAACAGAAAACAGATTTCTCATGGTTTTGGGGGCTAGGAAGTATAAGATCAAGGTGTCAGCCCTTTGGTTCATGTTGAGAGTTTTTCCTGGTTTTCAGAGAGACACCTTCCTGCTGTATTCTCACATACTCTTTTAAAAGGGTACTAATCCCATTCTAGGGGTTTTATCCTTAAATTCTAATTACCATCAAACTGGGGATTGGGGTTTTAACATATGAATTATGTGAGGATATACACCTTGTCTATTGCAGGAAAGGATAATTGTATACCCTGAAACCAGACCTTTGCAATTCTTTAAATAATAGCTCTAATGTGCTAAGAAAAATATTCAGAAATTAGGATTTTCTAAAATAAGAGATATTTTGAAAAAGTTGAAGTTCCAAGGAATTATGATTGCATAATGATTGATCTGGGATTCTTCACATTATCTTTTCAGTCCAGCCATGAGTGCCCCCTCCCTAGATCTAGTAGCTCTAGGAGACTTTCCATATATCATATTGGGAAGATAACCGTATCACTTAATGATTATTTCTTTTTTGCCCTTATTATTTGGCCAAAACTAGCTATCTTTAGGAAGAACTTTATATCATAAAAGAATTTGCCTAGGATCTGTAGCTACAATCAACAGTGACTCCTGGAACTATTAACCTCTTCCCAGCCTCATCTCTTATTTCTGCCCCAGGGTTCTCCATGGTGTAGGAAGTCAGTTATTGACTTTAGAACCAACACTTTTCCAATTGTTGCCTGGACCATAAGTTACTACAACCTACAGAATGTGCACGTACCTACTCAGTGCACTTTTCAAATTATGAGTTGAATCAGTTTAGAGGATTAAAAAAATGAATTTACTGTATAGAAAAGTTTGAAAAATAGTAAACAAAATATAACACACAACAATTTTGTTACAGTCACAGATTTCATGGCAAACAATAGGAAATGAAAAGAAGTGAACAAATTCAGTAATAAAAATGTTGTTCACTAGCCAAACTGTGGAAGGAGCCTCGGTGTCCATCGAAAGATGAATGGATAAAGAAGATGTGGTCTATGTATACAATGGAATATTACTCAGCCATTAGAAACGACAAATACCCACCATTTGCTTCAACGTGGATGGAACTGGAGGGTATTATGCTGAGTGAAATAAGTCAATCGGAGAAGGACAAACAGTGTATGTTCTCATTCATTTGGGGAATATAAATAATAGTGAAAGGGAATATAAAGGAAGGGAAAGGAAATGTTGGGAAATATCAGGAAGGGAGACAGAACATTATTGTCGTTCCTAATTACACCGAGTGATGTGACAAAGAGCATCTGGACAAAGGCAAGGCACGTTTAAAGGGGGATCTCGGTCACTGACAGCAGAATGAAGGGAAGAAGTAAGCCAGCGCCTCCAGCTCCGTCACGCTTAGAGGGAGCCGTGCCCCCCCCCCCAGAGCCATAGCCCCACCCCCCGGGGGGCCTCTGCTGCTGCTCGCTTACCAGGCTGCGCCCGGACCCCAAGGCCAGGCCCGCCCGCTGGGGAGGCAGCGCTAAAACCAGCTCAGGGGCAGCCAGGGGGGCTCAGCGGTTTAGCGCCGCCTTCAGCCCAGGGCCTGATCCTAGAGACCCAAGATAGAGTCCCACGTCGGGCTCCCTGCGTGGGGCCTGCTTCTCCTTCTGCCTGTGTCTCTGCCTCTCTCTCTCTCTCTCTCTCTCTCTCTCTCTCTCTCTCTATGTCTCTCATGCATAAATAAATAAAATCTTTAAAAAAAAAAAACTCGTAACTCGGGGAAACGAACTAGGGGTGGTGGAAGGGGAGGAGGGCAGGTGTTGGAGGGGAATGGGTGACGGGCACTGAGGTGGACACTTGACGGGATGAGCACTGGGTGTTTTTCTGTATGTTGGTAAATTGAACACGAATAAAAATTAATTAAAAAAATGTTGTTCACTATTACAATAAAAATGCTCTTGTTTAAACAATTCAATGTTTCTTTTATCTGCACATTGTCTTTGTCTCTGTCAATTTATATTCTCACCAACCATCTATAGATCTACTTTGTCAACAAAACTTAAATCTGATTTCTCAAAAAATAATGTTTTTTATATATTTTAGGAAAGAAATAGGCCAAATCAAAACATAGTATTTAAAGCTGAGTAACAGATATATTCTAGAATGATAAATTTATTGGTGGTACAATTATAACTTTAACTGTTGTATTTACTGAATGCATCCAAATGACACTAATAACCCTAAAAGCTTAAGTCATGTGCTCACACCTAAGCAAATCATTGTGGCAAGGAGGATGGGAGTCTCCACCCTCTATCCTTGGTTTTATAAATGAGATATTGTAAAGGTCAACAGTATACCTACTCTAGTCACCATTCCATGTCAAGAAAAATTTCTCAGGGAAATCAGTATTTAAATGAAATATAATTCCTTTATAACAAAACTAACCATCTTATAAACATGGTTCATTTTTTGCTTTGTTAAATTTTCCTATTTCTCAGTAGCATTTATATAAGTCATCGTGGGATTTAAAAGCTGGAAAGAGAAGGAAGACACAGGATGCCATCTCTTCTCATTTCAAAAGGAATCAAAATGAACACACATATTCATTTTCTTTCATGACACATCTAAAGAAATATAATGTATTACATAAACATGTATCAACAAGGATTTCCAACATGGAAAAAACAGGGGAAAAAAGGCTATCCAAATATAAATTTTAAGCTAACTGGATCACTAAGAAGCTCTGTATTATTTACACTGCAGCATGGAGATAAATGAGGTCAGTCTTATGCAAACTGCTGTCATAAACTGGGAGAAAAAAAGGTCTACAAGGTGACAAATATTATCAAGAATGTGACTATCTCCTAATGTTCCTGAGGCACTATAGTACATTTATCAGTGAAACATCCCTAGAGATATGTTTTTTGCATAAACATACAGTTCTCGACATTACCAAAGAAAACTCCCTTGCGTTCTTACTGTGATAGTACTTTTTAAAGCCTTTATCATTTGCCAATTTATAAGCAAATATAGATTTGATGATCTATGCTGTCACAATTTCTTGCCAAGACTACAAACAGAGTTACAGGGAATTTCTTGCACTAGAAGAAGAAATTCAGTGTTCTGGATACCAGTTTCATAGTGGCCAGCTATCTGCTCCACCCAATTATCAGCTACAAAAAATAGTAAGAACTCTATCTACAGTCACACAGAACAAATTGAAGGAATAGTAACTATATCTTACTGGTCAGTTGGCAGGCCCTTTATAATACTAAAGTACAGTACTAGTCTCGTCATAATGCAAGTATTAAGAGATTAAGCTGATAAAACCACTTAAAAAAACCATTAACCCTTCATTTTACAAATTTGCAAAATGTTTTGATTAAGCAAAACAAGCCAATTTAAAAAAAATGGACAAAATTTAGCTAATGAATTAAGGCCAGAAAAAAATAAATATCATCCATAATAGAAAGGAATAAACAAAACATTCTTTATTCACAGAAGGCATTATCATGTATATAGAAAAATCTAGTAAAATCTGTAAGAAAAGCTACTCAAAATAATAAATGAATTTAGCAGAATTGCAGGATACAAGATCAATATGCAAAAATCAATTGCCTTTCTATGTATAAGCGATGACAATCAGAAATTAATTTTTTAAATGCCATTCACAAAAAATATGAAATACTCAGAGACAACTATGACAATACATGTGCAATATACATAAACTATAAAGTTCTGTAAAGTACCATTGAGAGAAATTAGAGAAAACATAAGTAGTAGAGTCATATGTTCATGAGTTGAAAGAATCAAAATTGTTAATAATTTTGATTATTAATAGTAATTCTTCCTAAGTAGAACCATAGATTCAATACCACCTGAACCAAAAAACAAACAAGCAGCATTTAGAAAAAAAATAGAATTGAGAAGCTGATTTTAGAATTTAAATGGGATGCACTATATTTAAAATAGTCAAAACAACTTTGTGAAAGAAAAAATTTGGAGAACTTCCTGACTTTAAAATTTATCATAAAGCTACAGTAATTAGGATAGTGCTGCACTGAGTACACATAGTCAAATAGATCAAAAGAACAGAATAATATATAGAATTATTCAATCACTATGTTGTACACATGAAACTAATATAACACTGTATGTTAATTATACTGTAATTTTAAAAAATGAAAGAACAGCTAGAGTGAATCTAGAAGTAGATTCACAAGTGATTTTGTCAGGGAAGAAAAGTCAGTTCAGTGGAGATAAGACAGTCTTTTAATGCATGGTGCTAGAACAATTGGATGATCATATAAAATGCAATAAACTTCAGCCCAAAGCTCACAGCATATTTTAAAAATTAAGTTAAAAATTATCATAAAAAAGTATCATAAAAATGTAAAACTTCTAAAACTATAAAAGTTCTAGAAGACAATATAGAAGAACATTTTTGTGTCATTGGGTTAAACATTTGTTAGACATGACACTAAAAGTATAGTCTGTAAAAAAAAATAGACAAATTAGACCTCAACATAATTAAAAACTTCTTTTTGAATGTCATTATCAAGAAATTAAAAAGACCAGACCATAAAAAAATTCACAAAAGAGATCTGATAAATTGCTCTTATCCAGAATATATAAGAAACTCTCAAAACTCAATAGTAAAATACTTTTTTTTTCCCCCTGTGGGTCTGACCTCTCCTCTCCCACCCACCGACACCACAGTTGACAGGTAGAACTAGCTAGAATGAACCAACCACAACATATAGACCAGACTCGATAGAGACTAGACCCAAAAGCCCCTTTGTTCCTGATAGCCTGAAATTCTTATCCCTCTGAGACACAGAAGGTAGTGAACACCATTGAGAAGATCAATAAAAACACAATTGAGAAGATCAATCAAGAGTCCCACTAACAATAAGCAACCAGAAGAAGTGCTCTCCTTTACCACTAGGCATGAGATTCATCTCAGCCAGAGAGAAATACCACAGTAGTTGGAAAAGTACCAGTGAAAGAGATCCAGCCACTACAAGCAGCCCCCACAGAAAGCCCCTTTGACTCTGTGAGCCTGACTCCCCTTCCTGGCACACTTCAAAATATTAATGTGGCCAAGAGCCAATGGTATGGAAGATCCTTTCACAAAAATACCCAGACAGGGAAGTGTTCTAGATCTCTCAAAAATAAAGATTAATCCTGATACAAGCAGGGCACCTCTTTATTCCCACATGTCTGAGGTCATTCCTTCCCCTTTAGAGATTATAGTCCTGTCAAGGAAACAACTTTTGCCTACTCAGAGAGCATCAGAAGGAACCAGTAGGAGCTCCAGGGATACCAGATAAGCCAAAAGTATCAATAAGACAATGCAAAATCACTAAAGATTAAGCTGTTTTAAGAACCATAACCCCTCAAAGTTAAATCACGAACTGTAAGCTAAATCTAAACAGGTTGACTGCCTGCTAAAATAAAAGATATAGACAAAATATCTATATCTTTACCTATCTATAGCAGATAGATCTATATCTATATCTGACCCAGACAAAATAGAAAAAAAAACATAATAATAAACTAAATGTCTAGGATACAATAAAAAGCAACAATCATACCAGAAGCCAAGATAATCACAATCTAAAAAAGACTTATGCCAAATTGAGATAAATTAGATACTGAAATTATCTGACAAGTATTTTAGCGTAGCCATCATAAATATTATTCAACAATCGATTATAAATTATCTTATAATGAATAAAAAATAGAAAATCTCCACAATAAATTATTAAAGAGGACTAAATGAAAGTCATATGACTGAAAAGTTCAGTAAGAGAAAACTCACTGGAAGGACTCAATAGTAGAGTTGAGATGAGTAGGATAGACTCAATCAAACTAAGGACAGATCAAAGGACAGATTCTCGGACAATCTCATCCAAGAAACATATACTAAAAAAAATGGACAGAGCCTGAGAGGCCTAAGGAGACTGAAAGACAATATGGAAATACCCAGCATTTATATTTACTGAATCCCAGAAGGAAAGCAGCAGAATTATATAAAACCGCAGAGGTGAAAAAGAAGTGGCACAATGTTTTTTAAGTGCTGAAAGAAAGAACTGTGGGTATGAACTCTATACCTAGCAAAACTATCCTTCAGGAACAAAAGGGAAATAAAGGTATTCTCAAATGAAGAGGACTAAAAGACTTTGTTTCTGGACAACTTACCTTTAATCATCTGGTAAAGAAAATTCTGCAATAATAAATAAAAGAATCTTGGAGCATTATCACGGAAGAAGAAACCACAGAAAAAGCAGACACATGGATACAAGCAACAGACTCTTCTTCCTCATGAGAGGTATAAATCACTTTTGATGATTAAAACAAAATATTAGGGATCCCTGGATGGCGCAGCGGTTTGGCGCCTCCCTTTGGCCCAGGGCACGATACTGGAGACCCGGGATCGAATCCCACGTCAGGCTCCCGGTGCATGGAGCCCGCTTCTCCCTCTGCCTATGTCTCTGCCTCTCTCTCTCTCTCTCTGTGTGTGTGACTATCATAAATAAATAAAAAAATTTAAAAAATTATAAAAAAAAATAAAATAAAAAAATAAAACAAAATATTATAACAGTATACAGATTTTGCACCCTTAGGTACAGCACTTATCAACATGGCCATATAGATAATGTTTATTTTATCCTTTCTAGTAAGACACAAGTGTCTAATGAATTGGCTTCATATTTCACTTTTCTTAATGTCACTATAGTATCTTTCAGAATGATTAGCACATACTAGTATTCAGTAATATTTCATTCATATGGATGAATGAAATGAATAATAAAATTCAGACTTACAATCACTCTCTTCTTCTAAGTACTTTAGGGGCACTTGGGTGACTCAGTTGGTTAAGAGCCTGCCTTTGGCTTGGGTCATGATCCCAGGGTCTTGAGATTGAGCCCTGTGTTTGGCTCCCTGCTTGTGGAGAGCCTGCTTCTCCCTCTCCTCCCAGCTCATGTTTCTCTCTCTCTCTCAAATAAATAAAATATTTTAAAAAACTAGTAAGTAAATGCTTCAATATTAAAATGATTATTATCAAAAGTATTAAAAACACCTAATAATTTGCTAAGAAATACTATAATATATATTCAGGCACTATTTTCAGTCACATTATTTTTTACCAACAAGTTTCTTTGTGCTATGCTATTTTTAAGACAATATTCAACAATATTTCATGGATAAATAACTTTATAAGTTCATGGAAAGAAGTACAAAGATGATATTAAAAGAATTACAAAAATATTCAAATTTTTGAAATAATAACCTTTATTTTATTGCATAGGGACCCTTCTTTCATAGCCAAATTTAATAATACAGGTAACATTAAGAATTAATGTGGGTAACATGATTTAGTATGCAAGTTCTGTAATCCTGTTTTAACTTGTGGTGTTTTTGATGGAGGTCAGTGGTCCAAGATTCTATTCTTAGATCTGGAGAAGATCGGAGGCATTTCTAATAGTCTTTGTAGCCCTAAAATATCATAAGTGTCTGTGTCATACTTTCCACATCCAACCTAAGCCCCCAGTCTGAACACAGTCAGAATATGAAATGTAGTAGGTGTTCATTTTCTAAAAGAATCTCTCAAGAATCTTGAACAATTACATAGGAGAACTATGCCTGATCGTCCATAATGCTGAATGGATTCCTGATGGCTGTGTACATCAACACATTTATAGGGATAAATAAACCTAAATAAAAAATGAATTTCATAGTCCCATTCACCTTTAAGTATTCTTAATCATGGCTGTGATACTAAGAGGAGATGGTCCTGAGGTCTGCTTTCTCAAGTCAGATAATGTAATGTATGGTAGTACAAATAATAATATGACACAGAAGGAATGTGTATAAAAAATAAATCAGAGGGGTGCCTGGGTGTCTCAGTCCATTAAGTACCGGTCTTCCACTCAGGTCCTTATCTCAGAGCCCAAGGATTGAGCTCCACATCAGTCCTCCCTGCTCAGTGGGGATTCTGCTTCTCCCTCTCCCTCCACCCCTCTCTGTTTGTGCTTTCTCTCTTTCTCACAAATAAATAAATGAAATATTAAAAAAAAAAGAAAGAAAGAAATCAGGATCAGTTCTCCAGAAGGTTGATAAATTTGATAAAAATCAAACACTCCATTATAGAAAAAATGTCATAAATACAATTGAAAACATATATTACTTATTTCTATCACATATAACACCCATATGAGTATTTGGCTAATTTTTGAAGGGCTCACACATATCTACTAAGAAGGTGATAAAGTGCTATAGTGGAAATTGGGTACAGGATATGAATAAGTATTTTACAGACCAAAAAGCACAAACCAACAATGAATATATGAAAAGAGTATCCCATCTTTATTATACTAAGTAAATTTAAAAAGCATCATTTTCACCAATCCAAATGACAGCTTTTAAAAGTTTGATGATACCCACTGCAGGCAGATGTAAACTCTTTCCAATATACCATCGGTGAGAATACAAATTTGAGCACCATTACTAAAAAAATAATTTGGCAGTATTTCCTTAAAACTGAGGCTGACATTCCTTTCGACACAGAAAACTCACAACTTGCCATTCGCCTTACAGATATGACTATCAAAGTTTTTAAGATATTATTAGGAGATATTTTTACAGGAATCCTGGGTGGTACGTCAGCGAAGCGCCTGATTCTTGGTTCTGGCTCAAGTTGTGATCTCAGGGTCACCAAACGCGGCCTAAGTCAATCTCCACGCTCAGTGCAGAGTCGGCTTAAATTTTTCTCTCCTTTTCCCTCTGCCCCTCCCTGCCCACGCTGGTACACACACACACACACTCTCTCTAAAATAGATAAGTAAATCTTTAAAAAACAAAAAACAAAAAAAAAAAAACCGATAGGGATCCCTGGGTGGCCCAGCGGTTTGGCGCCTGCCTTTGGCCCAGGGCGCGATCCTGGAGACCCGGGATCGAATCCCACGTCGGGCTCCCGGTGCATGGAGCCTGCTTCTCCCTCTGCCTGTGTCTCTGCCTCTCTCTCTCTCTCTGTGACTATCATAAATAAATTTAAAAAATTAAAAAAACAAAAACAAAAAAACGATATTTTTGCAAAACTATAATAGCATAGATGTTGGGAACAATTAAAGTATCCAACAATGAAATAGCAAAAGAAAAAACCCCAACAGCTAACACAGACCATACACTCTTCGATGCTACCTGCTCTATAGCACTTAATTTGTATATTTTACCTGACCCACACAAATATATCAGGTATGCCTTTTTTAAAGATGAAAACTACAAACATGAGTTCTTACCCTAGTTTCTACAGCTAGGAAGTGATGGAAGTGGGATATGATTCCTTGCCATCGTTATAGAATGCCCACCACTAGGGAATACTACACAGTTCAAGGTAGAAGGTAGACATCTATGTGTTGATATAAGAATCTTCAAAAGAAAAAAGATGTAAAATAGATGTAAAATAGAGATACACACAATCTCATTTGTATATTAGTGTATGTGTATGTAATTATATATGGATTTTATTTTCTGAAAAGAATCACAAAAATAATTTAATGATTACCTAGTTAACTTTGGATATGTATGTGCATTGTTTTTATGTAGGAACATCTATAGCCATTACATAGACAAAAAAATTGTGACCAATTTGTATCAGTATCTTTGTAGTTTTATATGTTAAAATACACAAATACTAAATTTTAAAGTAATGAAAGCAAGGTGAATAATAATAACCCGTGAATGAGTATTTTTTTAACCTAACAATCATAAAATTCATTAATGTAATGATTAATTTTATAATTCATTCATTAAACAAATATTTATGAAGCACTTAACCATATAAACAATTTTCTAGGTCAGGAGTTGACAAACTTTTTCTTAAAAGGCTAGGAAGAAAATATGTTAGGCTTTGTGGATCATAAAATATTGGTCACAACAACTCAACTCTGCCTTTGTACTGCAAATGTACAAGAAACAACATATATTAAAAATTACTATGTTTGTGTTTTAATAAAACTTCATTTACGAAAACATGTACCAGACCAGATTGGCCCATAGACTATAGTTTGCCAATTTTTGCTCTAGGTGATTATATTTAGTCCATCAAGATGTCTTCAGCTTACAAATACCATAAATATGTATACCTATAATAAATATACATCCACATAATTCATATGTCTATAGCATGCATGCACATACACAGTGAAAGAACCAACGAAGAGGTTATGCCTGACTCAACTATAAGATACCGATGTAATATCATAGAATGATGTAAAAATTGATAATATTAATGAATATATACTTGAGTGATACCAAACTTGTTATTAAAAGATAAGATCTGAGGAGAAAACATGATATAGCTTTATTCTCAGATTTTGAATAAAGAAAGCAGAGAATGAACTGAAAAGCAAATTAATTGCTGTCTGGATTTACATTAATATGCGTCAAGAAAATAGGCCATTGCTATTTTGGGATGAGTACAAGACATTACATATGAAAACTAGGAGGTAAAATTCTTCACTACACAATTACAGTGAGTCTGTATCTAGAATACATATTATAGTTGCATACCTCAGTATCAGAAACCTGCAGAATAATCCTATAAACTGTTCATGGGACAACATTAAAAATAGCTCAAAGAGAAGAAACTGATTTGATGAAATGAAAATAGGCAGCTAATAATCCTATGGCAATGAAGAAACTCAAAACTAGAAAGAGAACAGATCCATTTATAAGAATATTTTAATAGAATTTCAATGAAATTGTGACTTTTAAATTTATAAATCAATTTTCACTAACAAACTCTGGGAGTTGGACTTAGACCAGGAATACAGAATAGAAGTGGGAGAAATGTGGCAGCAAAGGATGAAGATTTGCTGTTTCATTTTCTCTAACTTTAGTTTACATAATAATGAAACCTAAGTTATGTAATCTTATCCCCATATGAGTCAGCCCATTGGTTGACTTGCTTGATTTTTAAAATAAAAGGAAGGAAAGTTTTAGCAGCTTGGGAAAATTTTGTAGTTATAAATAAATGGTACACTTTTTGGATAACCTGATTCTTCCACAGATCATCACACTTGAAGATGAAAAATGATGTGAAATAAGAGATAAGGGGATAAAATTCTGAACAATGTACCTTTTATTTCTTTCAAGCACATGTTGTACTCTAGTATGCCATGGTTCACTGCAACCAAATTGGTTTCCTCTTTTGTTATCAATATCCAAATCATGGTTCCCTCAGAAGGCATAGACTAATCTTATTAATCCTGTGAATGTCATCAGTCAGAATGTTAATATCTAATCCATGTTGCCTTCTCATAAGATGTACATTAATATTTCCAGAGTATGATTTGTTATAAGCAATAAGAAATGCTCTAAAATTTGTTTTTAGCTAGATGATATATACTTGTACTTTTCAATAATTCCTTAAGTATAGTATTCCTTTAATGAAAAATTTAGAGAAATACCTGGAAGTCTTTAAATAATTTTTTGTAATTAAATAAAGTGCCCAAAACTCAAACATGTGAATTATATAGAAATACCTTAAAATACATTCTTCTAACAAATAAATTACATTGACAAACTTCAGAAGAAATAATAATCAAAAGGGCAATAGAAAAATAATATCATTTTAATAAGTATGATTAATCCTCAAATGATAACATTAAAAATGGAAAAAAAATTTAAATATCTAAATATTGGGGCCAACAACCCAAATTAATATCAGTAGTTCTTTTTCATTTATTAACTAGGAGAATATACTTATCCACTTCTAAAACCTAACAAATGAAAAACAAAATATTAAAATGGTTGTTTAGAAGCTTTGTTTTATTAAAGCTAATTACTTAACAGAATAACAAAATTATTATATACAATGTCTTTATATGCCAAAATATTTTTATGAGGTTTCAATTCATCAGGCTAAAGTAATTAACTTACACATATAAATCTTAATTTTATTGTGAATATAATTTGAAATTTTTAACCAAATCTTTCTCTTTTTGATATTAAAAGTGTATACTAATTGAACAAAGTTAAAAATTAAGTTCAATACAACATATATTTATTAAAAGTTGCAAGGCACATGCTTGATGTCAGAATATAAACATATATAAGATGAACTCCTTTCTTCAAAGGGCTTAAAATTAAATAAAACCAGCATACAATTAGCTATAATGTAAAGCAAAAAAAGGCAAATATTTTGAAATTGTTCAAGTAAATAAGGATCTTCAACGGAACAAATGCCTAGTTCACATTTGTGGAGGATTAAATAAAGGATTCTTAAAGAAGGTAGTATTTGAATTGGGTTTTGAAGGCTGGATGGGATTTCTACAGATGTATATAGAGGACGCTATGTGGATGACATAGTATGAATAAATGACAAAGTGACGAGGCAGTGACTAGAGGATATATTCATGCATATACACACACACAAAAGTTAAAGCATGGGGTATACATATGCACAGTGGGGAAAATTTTTAAAATTAGGGTTGTAGTATTTTCATATCTATCCTTAAAACCCAAGATGAGGAATCTAGAGTTAGTTTAAAGAGAAATCAGAAAGTAATTTTGAACGCAATTAACCTGAATGTCTAGGTGCATAGATTAGAATGCTGAGAGATTTTAGGCAAAGATTAATTCAGAGATTATCAAAATAATATAGAAAGTGAGGATAATGACCTTAACTACATTGTAGCAGAAGAAATGGAAAGAATAATGTGAGATATTTGGTTAAAGTAGAATCACTTAGCAGCCAAGCTGATCATAGGATGGGCATGGAACTGATGAGATGAAGCTAAAATTGACCTTAAGATTTTTGGTGGGGATCCCTGGGTGGCGCAGAGGTTTGGCGCCTGCCTTTGGCCCAGGGCGTGATCCTGGAGACCCGGGATCGAATCCCACATCAGGCTCCTGGTGCATGGAGCCTGCTTCTCCCTCCGCCTGTGTCTCTGCCTCTCTCTCTCTCTCTCTCTCTCTCTCTGTGACTATCATAAAAAATTAAAAAAAAAATTTTTGGGTGGTATCATTATTCTAGTTGTTCTGGAAATTTCAAAAGAATATGCCTTTGTTTCTTTGTGCATTTGTTTTTGTTTGCTTTTCCTTTCATTGTGCCAGGACATTCGTAGGCCTTTTCACTCTGGAGATTTATGTCTTTAAATACAGGAAGAAATTTTCATATTTTGATAAACTTCTTGCCTTATTTTGCTCTGTTCTCTCTTTCTGGAATTTTGTTAGTTAGATATTTGGTCATCCAGATTTCCTTATATTATGTGCTTTTTGTGAGTTGTTTAAAAGTAAAAATTCTTACAAAGACAGCTTCTATGTTTTCTTCTAAAAGCTCTTAAATTGTGCTTTTCAAAGCAAATACTTATCTACGCAGAATTGAGTTTTGCATCAGTGTACTGTAAGGGTCAATCTTTTTCCCATATAGATGATTAATTTTTGCTGCAACAGGTCTCAAAATATCCAACTCTCTCCTGATGGTCGTCAAGCCACATCTCTCATATATCAAGTTCCTGTATCTATGTAAGTGTATCTTGAGCTATTCTATTCTAATCTACTGATTTGTGCATTTATCCCTACACCAATAACACACTGATTAATTATTATTGCACTATAAAATCTTCTTCTGTGGTATAGGAATTCCCCTGCAATGTTCTCCTTAGGAGCGTCTTACACATTCTTTACTATTTCGACTACATTTTAAACAATCTTGTCAAGTTCTTTGAGAAATATTTTTTAAAAAGTCATTAAATTTACAGATAGAATTGGGAGAATTCAGACTTAAGAAGATTCCTATTCATGGATGGTAGATTTCTCCATTTATGTAGGTTATTATAATGACTTTCCATATACTTTTATTTATACTTTTTTTGTGTTAGATTTATCTCTATGTATCTCATATTTTATTGCTAGTCATGTAGTAACTTAAACAAAATTTTACATTTTGTAATCACTGATGGCATATAGAAATGCAATCTTTTTTTTTTAATTAATTTTTATTGGTGTTCAATTTACCAACATACAGAAAAACACCCAGTGCTCATCCCGTCAAGTGTCCACCTCAGTGCCCGTCACCCATTCCCCTCCAACACCCGCCCTCCTCCCCTCCCACCACCCCTAGTTCGTTTCCCCGAGTTAGGAGTCTTTATGTTCTGTCTCCCTTCCTGATATTTCCCAACATTTCTTTTCCCTTCCTTTATATTCCCTTTCACTATTATTCATATTCCCCAAATGAATGAGAACATACACTGTTTGTCTTTTTTATATAATGATCTTACATCTAGAGGTAGTCAGAATCTGTTATGAATTTTATTATTTGCCTATAAACTTTTTGTATGTTAAAATCATAATCAAATAATGCCAATTGTTGACCTTTCTGTTCATTTTATTAATTTTCTATGTATATATCACTAATGTTTCCCACATATTCCATCAAACCCAATGGCTAATGACATCAGTTTTCAAGTTTAAAAATGCACCTGATAACTCTATCATCATAGTTTTTGTTCTTTAAAATTCCATCCATCCCCTTGCTCCAATCTTTATGAATCCATTCTATTATCTAATTTTTTTTCTTTTGCCACCATTATGCCCTTAAATAGGGGTGGAAATATGAGACATCCTTGTCTTTTCCCTGAATTTGAATGAAATGCTTCTAAGATTATAACAATGAATGTAATGTTTGTCATGTTTTGAGTAAATCCTCTTAATTAGATCAATGAAATTTCCTACTATTGTTAGGTTCCTAACAGTTTTTATTGATGGGTAAGACTCTGCACCCAATTCCAAAGTGTGGAGTTTTTTCCCTATACATCCTAGCAATTCTCCAATATCAGTTAGGTGTCCTACACTTTAACTCCATTCTGACACTATCTATCTGGAGATAGTGTGGATCCACAGTTTAAGGTCTCAGTTCTACAAGGTGGCCTCCCCTACACTCTTCAGATGCCAAATATAAGTGAAGGTTGTTACCTGTGTTTCTGACTGACTGGGTATAGACTGGAGGTTCCAATGACCTCTCCTTGGGTTCATTTAATTTGCTAGAGCAGCTCAGAAAACAAAGAAACATTTTACTCAGTAGGTTATCAGTTTATTATAAAAGGATATAACTCAGGAACAGCCAGGTGGAAAAAATGAGAAAAGGACATGGAGCTTCCAAGTCCTCTCTTTGCATTCCACTGTCCTCAATTCTCCATATGTTCATCAACCTGGAAGCTCTCCAAACTCTGTCCTTTTGGGTTTTTATAGAGGCTTCATTACAAAGGCATAATTGATAAGTCTTTGGTCACTGGTGACAACTCCATGTCCAGTCCCTCACTCTTCCCCAGAAGTCTGAGGTTAGGACTGCCAGTTCCAACCCTCTAATCACAAAGTTAGCTCTCCAGGCAATCAGCCCCCTTCATTGTTTTCCAAGTCACTTCATTAACCTAACAAAAGACTCCTTTATAGCTCTCATCACTTATGAAATTCCAAGGGTCTTAGGAGCCTCTGTCAAGAATAGAGTGAGAGACCAAAGATATATGTATATATTTCTTATGGTGTCACAATATCCCAATGGGTGCTGAGTTTTGGGGAATGCTTTTTGTTATTGTTAATTTGTTTTGCATCTAATGACACTATCATAAGGTTTTCTCCTTTTACATAATAACATTAATTACATAATCTATTTTCTAATTCTCCATTATCTTAGTGCATATAGGGATGACTTTTATTCCTTTATTGTTTAGTGTAATTTTGGAAGGGAAATAAGTTGAGTGCATGTATCAATTTGCCATTTTCAATCAAAAACTCAGGGTTAACATTTATTAAATGATAAGGATTCAGATAAACTAATAATAAAATAAGGCCCTATTTTTAAAATATTAAATAATTGTTAAAAATGGAATTTTTAAGCTATCAAATTAGAAAATATTCTTTTTTTAAACATTATTAGATATATTGATAATGTGCTACCTCACATACTATGAGTAGAAATGTAAACTCACATAATCTTTCTGAAATTCTATTTGGCAATAAATGTCTAAGCCAGTCACTGCAATTCTAAAATCAAGCAAAGGTAACTCTGGGAAACTAACTAGGGATGGGGGAAGGGGAGGTGGGAGGTGGGCAAGGGGTGGGGGTGACTGGGTGACGGGCGCTGAGGAGGGCATTTGATGGGATGAGCACTGGGTGTTATTCTATATGTTGGCAAACTGAACACCAATAAAAAATAAATTTACAATAAAATAAATAAATAAATAAATAAATAAATAAATAAATAAAATCAAGCAAAGGAATCAATCAATGATAGAAGCTTTATGCACAAAGACGTTGACTGCAGTGCTATTATAGGTATCAAATATTGGTAACAAATTAAATGCTTAACATTAATAGAAGGTAAAATGTAGGTAGCAGATCAAAGACTGTAAGAAATACTGAACAGTGTGGCTTGTTTAATAATGTTTGAGCCTATTCTTTTGAAAGATAAAAAAAAAATTTTCCTCACATCATGAAGCCATTAAATATCCAGAAGAAGATATATTTTTATCACCTATCATCTATCTATCCTTATATATTTTTAAAATTTAAAACAGATGGAAATTTTTTTACAGCTGGAAATTTTAATAAACAATATGCTCTTAATTTATAAAAAATGTGAAAAAAGGGAAGAGAAGAATATACCCTGAAATATAGTGCTCCCTGCCTCTGAGTGATAATAGAGTATTTGTTCCTTTTTCCCCTATTATTGTCTTCCTGAAAAAGTCCATAAGAAGTGAATATTATTTTTTAATTATAAAATGAACTTAAAAATATATAAGTCTTATAGAGCTGTAAGCAAGCCCATTTTACATGGCAAGGTAAAAGCACATACACGTTTTAAGTTCTTATGTGAATGAAAGTAATTTAATATGTAAATGTTTACTATTGTATGTGTCAAATGATCATATTAGTGCCTGGGAAGGCACTTTATTAGAAAGTGTCTGAAAAAGCTAGCCATTAAAATGGGCTGATGAGATGACTCTTATCTTTAAATTCTTTTTTTTTTTTTTTAAGATCCCTTTATTCCATCCGAGGATGTTATGTCTCCTTTTTTTTTTTTTTTAAGATTTTATTTATTCATGAGAGAGGCAGAGATACAGGCATAGGGAGAAGCAGGCTCCATGCAGGGAACCTGACATAGAACTCGATCCAGGGGCTCCAGGGCCATGCCCTGGGCTGAAGGCGGCGCTAAACCACTGAGCCACCCGGGCTGCCCTTTAAAATTGTTAAAAAAAAATAGTAAGTTAGTCCACTCTGACCAACCACTAATGATGACTGTATGTTATTATGGCATTATTAGATGGAAAAAAATCATAATTATATACTGGACTATCCATAACCTATTAAACTTACCATATGTTAAAAATGAGTCAACTCTTGACCATGAAATGGCAAATATTTCTTCTGTTTTATATATATATATTTATTTATATATATATTTTTATATAATATATATATTGAAATGGCAAATATTTCTTCTGTTTTATATATATATATATACTTATATATATATTTTTATATAATATATATATATTATTTAGAAGAAATTGGCTTCTAAGAATGTTTAACAAATATCTTAGCAACGACTTTGAAATTCCATAAATTATCTGAGCACAAGAATGAAAATAAAGTAATAGAAAATGCTTTTTTTTTTGGTAAATTTTGATTTAGAGGCTAATCTAGAATTTTAAAAAATAGAAAAAATACAAAGCTGAAAATAAAGACAAAGGAAATCTGAAAACAAAGTCAACTGTAGCACAGGTAATGGATCTTATAAGGAGGATTATGTTTTTTGGATGATGAAATAATCATTCCCATTTATTTCTTAGGATAGGAAGTTTACTGTGTTACATTGATCGAAGCAGAACCAAAGTTTTTCCAAAACCTGGAAAGATTTTGAGCCAGCCATGTGGTTTGCTCTAATGTTTAAAAGGCCTAAAGAGAAAGGTTGCTTCTTAACTATTAGAGAGTGTGCATTCTAACCTAAAGACATTAGAGTGACTGAATTATATATTAAAACTTAAATACCAAAACAATCTTCTACCCACAATATGTAAAACATACAGCAGCAGCCACATTATTTAAGTGTGACTATAGTATCCACAAATTTCTTTATAGGAGTCCTAGTTATAGGTTCCACATAAAAAGTTCTTATATAGCAGATAAAGTGGGTATCAAGACTTGATATTTTCATTTTGTAACAGGAATTACTACACAAGGACAAAGAAACAAAATTGATATAAATGAACAAGCAATGGACAAATGAGAAAAAAAAAAAGCAACAGGGTCTCAGGTTTTTTTTTTTTCATTAAGCTTCCCAAAAAGTTATGCTTCATATTCACTGAGGTGTATGCAAAGAAGAATATGTGTTTACTCCTTTTATTAGGGCATATACTATAAGATCTGAAAAACCAGAGGATAAGGTAAGGAAAATAAGTTGAAATATTCTTCCCTCTTCGTGTGTGTGTGTGTGTGTGTGTTCCTTCTTTCCTTCTGTTTTATTTTCACACCTTGAATTGGGAAAAGTTAAAATTATAACCTATATTTTTTTTGAGCAAGGTCAAAATTCGATGGCATTTTTACTCAAAAAAAAAAACCCTTGAGTAATACAGGTATAGAAATAATGGTGACACAAAAGTTATTCTAGGGTACTTAATAATGTTCTTGTCATAACTGTCTATATATCCCCAAGGTAAAATATTTTTACCTCAAACTACACACATACAAAAATTATCTTCCTATAAAGCAAAGATATAATAACAATCTGTTAATTAAAAAAAATCAGGAAAATATTTTTATACCTTTGGAAAGAAAGGGGGCTTTTTAAAAAAAGATATGGTACGATTCTGTTTATATAAGGTTTAAAAAACAGACGAAATTAAGCTATAATATTAGGTGATGTGTATATGGGTAAGTTGACTCTAAAGCAAGGAAATGGCAATCACAAAAGCAGATTGTGGCACAAGGGGTGCGGGTGGTGGGCAGTGAGTTATGATCTGGAAATGCACTTGGAGGCTTCTGGGGTCCTCCCTGGTGGTTACAGGAGTGTTTGCTTTATAATTATTTGCCACACTGGGCATTTATATTTTACACCCTTCTGTTGGTGTGCATATTTCATAATAAATTAATTAAAAATAAAGAAAGAACGCATGAACGATTAAACAAGTCTTCCTAGGACCCAGGGCCCCTCTTCTCTGCTCTGCCCCACTGCTTCCAGCTCCAGGCTGGCACGGAGCCTCAGACAACTGGGCATAAGACCAGGTGTCCTCCACCCTCCGCATGTGCCTCAAGCGCCCCCATCAGCTGGGTGGTGCTGGGCTGTGGGAGTGGGTGGGCTGGCCGCGCTGAGTTGGCAGCTGCTCTGCACCCCGGGCTCTGGGCTGGGCTGGGCTGAACATGCGCTCTGAGCCACGGGACTGGATTCCCTCCCCTCTCAGGGGTCAGCCTCCGGTGGCGGGCCTAATGTGACAGCAGCAGACCCTGAGTGATGACTCCCCCACAGGGATCAGCTGGGCTCTGGGTCACATTTGGTGTCTGCCAGCCTCAGCAGCTTCCCTGGCAGGCTCTCGGCCAAAGTCGGCAGAGGAGCTGGCTGGACTGATGGGGAACTCAGCCAGAGACCCCCTCCATCCCCCGCCGGGTTCCCTGTTGTGCCAGAAGAGGTAGAGAGTGACAGTCCTCCTAATTCAGAAGTACAGGATCCTGCCCTCAGGGCTCATTGTGGAGCACTCCGCTTCTTCCTGCAGCACCGGCAATCCTCCCCTTGGGTTTAGACGCAGCCTCTGTCTATGTCCCTGTGACCCCCCCACCAGCCCTGTCCTATGCAAGCTGGGGTCAGTGGCAGATCACGTGGAATAAGCAGGAGTGGGGGGAATAAGCAGTGAGGGGCTGGAGTAGGTGGACAGATGGGGGCTTGCCTTTGGTAGGAAGTAAGGTGAAGGATGGGAAGGCAACCGCAGTACTTGGCTGTGTGGGAAATCAGACAACTCTGCATACTTCCACTGCAAGAAACGTGATTGGAGGGGCACAGGTGGGTGGATAGACAGACAGACTGGGGTCTCTTTTGGTAGAAACCTAAAGGGAGATATGAGGTCAATGGGTGGTAAAAGGGCCCTTCTTAAAGGGAAAAAAACACAGAATCTATGTAATAAAAGATAACTAGATTAAAATATATAAAATACAAAATTTATGAATGCAAAGAAATCATAAACAAACAAGGAAAACAAGAATTAGTCAAAATGCAGTCTTAAGAATAAATGTTATCGTTACCAAGCAATATGTTTATCATTTGTATTGTCAAAAACAAAGAAATAAAAATGGGCAAAGATTCCAGGTAACTTTGTAGAAGAAATACAGATGGGTAACAGAAAAGATACAAAAGTTCAGAAAAGTGAAAATTAAAGCAAGGAGTTTCCTCTTTGTACTTGATTGGATAAAATTTAAAAACTGGTAATATCTAATGCTGGCATTATTATGAGGAAACAGGCACTTTCATACATTTTTGGTGGATACATAATAAACTGATACCACTTGATTGTAAAGTGATGTAGCCATTTCTATTGAAATTAAAAATGTGCAGACACTAAGCCCATATGGTCCCACATTCAGAAACTAATCCATTAAGATTAAACTCCAGCGTGCAAGTTGGGTGTTCTTGGCACAACTAAAGTCTTTGTTATCATTATCAATAAGAAAGATATAAAGGCAATCAGAATGACCCCAAGTAAGGAAATGACTGAATATATTGAGACTATCTGTTCTAATTTATCAATAGAATACATATATCTATATATATCCTATGAATGAATACATATATGTTACTAATACATAGTTATAGATATTAGGGGAAAATGTTTATGACACATTGTTAGTGAAAAGGCTACATACTGTATGATTTCAACTACGTAAAATTCTGGAAAAGGCAAAAATATGGAGTCGGTAAAAAGTCACGGTTGTCAGGGTGACAAGAACAAAGGATTTTTAGGGCAGTGACAATACTCTGTATGATATTATAATGAAGAATATATATGTCATTATTCATTTATCTAAGTCCACAGAATGTACACCATGAGTGAACTGTAAGGTAAGCTATGGACTTTGAGTGATATGTGTCAGTGTAGTTCATCCTTGTTAACAAATGTACCCTGGGGATGTTGATAATGAGAAAGACAATGCATGGGGGCGGGGGCAGAGGATACCTATAAAATCTCTGTATCTTCTGGTCAATATTGCTGTGAACTTAAAACTACTCTAAAAAATTAAATTGTTCAAAACAAAAACTACCTATGGAATGGAAAAAAATAATATTACATTCTCCTTCAATGTAAATATCTCCATAAAACATTTTAAGAAGTATATATCAAAGACCTAAAGAGTTTATATTACACTAGTTTTGCAAAGTTGTAAAAATACTAATATGTGGACCTGGGACTAGGACTCAGTTCATGTTTCCAAAACCTACATTTTTTGTATTGCCTAAAATATATTGCCACTGATTTCTAACAGTTAAATTAATATTTTGGAAATGAGCTATGATTTGGAAAAGTTGTATAAAGGTACTATATTTTTCTAGTAAGTTTCCGATGATAATATGAAAATTAAACAACCAGAGTTGTTAAAGTTAAAAGTTAAAAGATAGAAAAAATAATGAAAAACTCCAATATAAGTTCTTTAACCTCATCTCAAAACATACCACAAAGAATCACTTGATAAACAACTTCAAAGCCATGGCAACTTCATTGCTGTGTTTATATATGCCATAAAGCCCCCTGCTATGGAATTTTTAGATCTAATTTTATTCCTAGATAAGAACTGAAAGCCAGATTACTTTCAAGCAGCAGCTCAGCTCTGTTCACCTTCTTCAAAATGATTCAAAATGGTCTAAGACAGTCCAGAATACACGATGTAGATGATGTCTATTTTTAAATGTTTGCTCATCCCATCACATGAGGCATTAGGGTATTCTGTGTTTGTGATTTAAGTGCATGACCTTTGACCACATCATGGTATGTGTTCTTTAGAGTGGCATTGCTTTCAAGATGGACATTATTCCCTCATTATCATTAAATGCCCTCATTTTCATGTTAATTTTGTTTATTTTATTTTAGTTCTTAACTGTTACCCTTACTGAATATATATGAATATAACCAGTAAGCACTTGGATATCTGCTCTACAGGCTGCACCTTTTCTGCAAATCCTATAAGTGGAACTCTCTATCAGGGAACTTTTTCATTGTGCCCTAAATAGGGAAAGTATAAAATTATCTTATTGGGAAAAGGCAAAACATAAAGATATATGGGTCAGCAACTACATACAAATTCTTTTTTTTTTAATTTTTATTTATTTATGATAGTCACACACAGAGAGAGAGAGACGCAGAGACACAGGCAGAGGGAGAAGCAGGCTCCATGCACCGGGAGCCCGACGTAGGATTCGATCCCGGGTCTCCAGGATCGCGCCCTGGGCCAAAGGCAGGCACCAAACCGCTGCACCACCCAGGGATCCCACATACAAATTCTTTGGTTATTTTCTCTTGTAGATATGCTTCAAAAAGAGAGCTGATTAAATAGAATACATGTTTGATTCATCCACTGGCTCATTTTATTTGTAGCAGAGCAATGTTTGTGAGATTTATTTTTTTGTGAAATTCTTGAAATGACAATCTACTATTCTTTTATTTATAATATAATACTGAGTTCAAATTAATGATTAAATATTGTGACACTTTAAGAATCCTATGTTTTCTTTCACTTCTGAAAATGTTTTTAAGTAATTGCATTTTATTAGATGCTCCCACTCTTTTTGTAATCCCTATAATTCCAGAAATATTGTTTACAGATGGTTTTAAGAGAAATATAAGACTGTTGCACAACCTTTAAAATAAAATTTCAAGAGTGCTGGCACTTCTGTGCTAAAATTAATATTCCAAATAATGATAGAGAACTGCAGTTGTCTCTCTTCTATCTGATAAAATGGTAAGAACAAAACAAAGGAGTAATTATAGCAACAAAAAAAGTTATGGACATTGATTTTGCTTCCAACAGAAAGGAATCTTCATTGACTAACTTGAGATTTTCAAGGTATTGATTTTGCCCACAACTTGATACAAATATTTTATTTTTTAAAGATTTATTTATTTATTTGAGAAAGAGCACTACCATGCAAAAGTGAGCAGGGGGAGGGGTAAAGAGAGAGGGAGAGAGAAAAACAGATTCCACGCTAAGAGCAGAGCCTGACTCAGGGCTCAATTCCGTGACTCCAAGATCATGACCAGAGCAAAAATCAAGAGTTGGATGCTTAACCAACTAATCCACCAGGCACCTCTGATACACATATTTTAAAAATCATATCAACTACTGCAATAATAGTAGTACTGGTAATGGTAAGATCAGCTACTCCTGATGCTGTTGCAAAATCTAGACCTCAAAACACTTTACCATAACATGTTCCAATCCCTTTCTCTCCTTTCCCTCCCTTCCTGTCTGTCTCTGTCTTTTGGTTTCTCCTCCCTCTCACTCTCTCCCTAGCAGCCCAGATTACACAATGAAGGGCTCTTCCTGGCACTATGTTGTAGAAGAATTTGCAAAACCAGTGATAAAGGATTTGTTCCATGATTCTTGTATTCACCACCCACATCAAGGAGGTATCACAGAGGGAGAGAAAATTGGTGGCGTATGCTGTCACTGTGCTGTGAATTGCTCACTCCACCCATTAGGGAGTGGATGGGGAGGTAGAGTATGTTCTTTTATTAAGTCTAGAAAGGGGGCATTATGAAAATACTCAGAGATATTTGAAATGTATTCCCTGAACTAGTTCAACATCTGTTTAGGGATACTGGGATTAGCCTATACTGCTGGACTTTGAAGGGACTAAACATACGTGAGTTTTTCTTATAAATCAAGTTTGAGTTAGAGGAGAGGAAAAATCAGATTGAAGTTTTGTTGAGTCCTGTCTAATAAAGCCAAGGGGACATCAGCAGAAAGAGTCTAAAAGGTTACCCAGTGGCTACAAAGGAAATTCAAGGGACTAACCAAAATAGATATGTATCTGTCTAGGTCAAGAAATAGAGACATCCAGGAGAGAACTCATAGATCCATAGAAGTATAAATAAGATTCAGCTTTATACCTCTGTCAGCCTAGAGCGTTTGAAACCAACTTACTATTCCAGTTCAGGTAAGAATTTTCTAATTCAACCTGTCCTTCTCCATATTTCCATCCCTGGGAAGTTCAAAATCACAGCTAGAAGGTAGGCAGAGAAGAAGGAAAGAGAAGCTCAAATCAAAGGAAAAGAGATGTCAACCACATAACCACACCTCTTTCACAATGTAGATTCAAGCCAGAGAAATAAAGGAAAAACAATTGCAACCAAGTGAATTTCACAGTTTGGGGATTATAAACAGTACCGGGACATTTTAATTTCTTATTTGAGACTTGTTTCAGGATAAAGTGACTATAGTATAGCATTCTGTCATTTTTCTAAAGGTGAGCAGAAAAGTCACGGGCTTGCTTGACTTTTAAACTCAAAGGTAAGAGAATATTGTCCCTGATTAAAGTTTAAAGGTATGGTAAAAAAAAAACAAAATCCATACATTATGCTTCCTCAGCATATCAGTTACATGTACTTCTTACTTTACCTACTAGCCAGGAAAAATAGGCAGTATTACTTAATATCTTAGAAAATCCCCAGAGTAGTACCTATTAGGCCCTTCTGAGTCATTTTGCTGATCCCTTAATCAATTGCTCTGGCCAAGGTAGTACTCTGACCACGCATGGATCAATTTCCCATTTATTCAGGAAAAAAAATTATCTGTTCCATAAGAAAGTTGGAATAAGAGTAGGACAACAAAAAAAGCAAATGTTCATGAGAATAATTATCATCATAATATCTGGAGTGTATCAGTGAATAATAAGATGCTCAAAAGTCCTACAGTGAGCACAGGAAAGAAAAGACTTTATTATACCCTCTCCTGTGGTTGTCTACATAGCATCTACCTAGTGAAATGTTTCTAATGACTTCTGAAAAAGACATTTAATAGAATTACTTATAATTTCCTGGGCACCTGGGTGGCTCAGTTGATTAAGTGTCCAACTTTTGGCTTCAGCTCAGATCATGATTTTAGGGTCATGAGATCAAACCCACATAGGACTCTGTGCTGAGTGTGGAGCCTACCTGAGATTCTGTCTCTCCCTCTGCCGACCCCACCCCCCAATTGCACACACTCTCTCTCTATAAAAAAATTACTTATAATTTCCATATTTTCCCAAATTAAAATTTCCTTAACTATCAAGGGATCTCAGAATTTACAGAATTAAAATTATAATTCAGATTATATGTTAAAATTCCTATTTGAATTAGTCTTACATATACCTTGAATTCATTTCATAACCAAATATTTGTCCTCCTTCCCTAAGTGAGTTTACATTAAAGATCATAAATAATTTTTCTCCATCTTGATTTATCATCACTGGAAAATGTATATGCAAAGCACATATACACATATATGCATGCATATAAGTAGGACTTCTTATAGATCATCAAGAAAATTTCCTTCAAGTGAGAAAAATAATTTCCTGAGGATATCTAGGTTAAAATGTTGGCTAGCTAAGAGGTGCTTACTTTTATTCACTAATTTTCCCACAGAAAGATATTAAAACTAAGAGAGAAAACAAAGCCACCAAAGCAGTGAGAATCAGGATAAATGACCAGGCATCTGCCTGAGTCCAGAGGGAATTTTTGACAACTAATGGTTAGATGGAGCCATTAAGCAAAAATCATTTAGGAGAAGGAAATAAATTATGTCCATCAAAACTTACTTCATATTCTTATCTCAGAAACATGGTGCCATCACTGAGTAAAGCTAAAAGTCCTTATTTTACCAAGTAGGAACAGTTTTCTAAGCAACCCAAAGCCATTCTCTGTTGCCTTCCAATACTATGCCTGGGACTACAAATGTAATAATCAGCAGATCCCAAGACAAAATTGGACTGGAAATACCAAATCACACCCCAGAAAGAAGTCAGTAGCAGGAGATGAAAGCAAGAATAACCATGGGAAAAGTACATACTTTCTGGGCTATATAGTCTTTATGATTGCTCCAAAGATCCTAAGATTAGTTCCTATAATGACATAGCTGACCATGCAGTGAAAGTAGGAGTCCCAGTTCAGTATAGCTTACTAAATTAATGACTCAATAGCAAAAAGCCTTTGAACTGTTGACCTGGCAGAAAGATTCCAAAGCAGGTACTAGTGAAGTAGAGCAAGAGGATAAATAAATTTGATGATAGTAAGTATGACTCTTTTCATTAAATGGTGAATTCAAGGACAGTAACAAGTCAATTACACAAAAAAAGGAGAACAATGCAGCTGGGTTGTAGGAATAAAAATATTCTTCTTGAATACTATGAACTATAGTAAAAAAAGATAAGTTTCAGGAATCATCTGAAAATTTTCTACATTTAGAAGATAATAGTATTTACCAATCTATACTAATACATTTTAAAATTTGAATTAGGGACACCTGGGTGGCTCAGTGGTTAAGTGTCTGCCTTTGGCTCAGGGCATGATCCCAGGATCCGGGATAAGGTCCCAAATCGGGCTCCCTGTGAAGAGCCTGTTTCTCCCTCTGCCTGTGTCTCTGCCTCTGTGTGTGTGTGTCTCACGAATAAATAAAGAAATCTTAAAAAAAAAAAAAAAAAAAGAAAATATTTTCCAAAGAGTCTCTAACACACTATTCTGCAATGTACTTTGCTATTCCTCCATCAAGAATTGAAATCTAATTCCCCTGGCCCTTGAACCTAGACTGAGATTTGTGACTTGTCTTACCAAGAGAATGTGGCAGAAGGGATATTTTGGGACTTCCAAAGCTAGGTCATATGCTTACAGCTTTTACCTGTACCTCTTAGAACACTTCTTCATGGAAAGCTCCCTCGAGAAACCCAGTTGCCACTGGGAGAAGCCAGCAACAACTTCTAGTCATGAGTGATCCTTCCTCAACATACATTTCTGTCAAGCCTTTAGATGATGCCAACTCCAGTTCACATCTTATTTCCTCTCAATGGGGGACCCCAACTGAGAACGGCCCAGCCAAACCAAGTCAGCCCACAAAACCATTAGAGATAAAAAAAAATTTTTTTAAGCCATTAAACATTTGGATCCTTCAATATATAGCAATAGGTAATACATACAGGAACAGAGTGCTTTTAATTCATTAAGAATGTAAAATATTTCAGGGTATGATAAACCTTGAATAAATGAATGCTTTCAGGGTACCAGCTCGTTCAGAGAACAGCTCAACCATAAAATTTTAATATCATCCAAATGGATGACCTGAGTATAAACACATGATTACAGGATGCCCTGTGTTTTTCAATAAAATGCCATTTTCTTGTTAATCAAGTGGTTTGCATTTACTAGAAGGAGCTTTCTTGCTAAAATCAATTTGAGGACTTGTGCCGTGGTGGCCATTTTACTGTGTATTTCACATTCCTATTTGTTGTTAGGTAAGTGGAAGAGCAGCCATGGTGCCCATTACTAGTAAGCTTTTTATTATTATGAGTTCTTATTTGACATCCAACGACAGAGTGGTGTCATAGATATATATGTATATATATATGTATATATATATGTATATACATATATATATATATGTAAGTGGGGCCTAAATTTTTATCTTCAAACATATGAGAGATAGAGAACATAGCATTATGATTCATTACTAAGTTATTTACAATAATCAATTGAAAAGTGGCATGTAACTTGACACAGGACATAACTAAGGAGCCATCTGTTCTTATTTTTTTATTTCTTCCATTGATCACAGATGCTTCTTCTCACCTGCCCCAAACCTGCACATATTCCTTTTGTCAGGATAAAAAAGTACTGATTACCTCACTGCTATATGCTTCAAATGGTAAATGATGGGATACGGAAAAAAATCAAACTGCGTGTGTGTGTATTTTTATATGTATATTTGACCTAAGGATCAAATAGCATATGATTTTCTCAAAATTCAAATGGAAAGCCCTCTCATTTTGTCTAAGCAGAAATATAGAGAAGCAGTGCCTGGATGCCATCTTGAAATTCTATCTAGAGGCTTTAACATTATGGTAACCTGCCAAAGTTCATAAAGTTATACAACCTTATATCTGAGAAAGCTTGCACATGCCAAGATATATAAAGAATAATATCAAAAGATATTACATAATTAGAAGCACAGGAGAGCAAAAGAGAAATTTGTTATTTATTATAGTGCAGAAATTGAGACAATGTGCTTCTGGCTAAAAACCACTTTTCTCACATAGATTCAGATAAATATTTTCCCAAAGAATTTATTCTTTGTTTACTATTATCCTTAAAAATGTAAAAGCTAAGAGCTATTTATCCGAAAGGTATAAGTTATATTCAATTATATGAAAAGACCTTGGTAAGTAGCATCTATTTATGAACATTATAAAAGATGCTGTGAAATACTAAGAAAAGAAAAAGTAGGACACATCTCTGGCCTCACTAAGATCATAAAGCAAATCCAAAGACAAAGCTAGGTGGGACCAAATACTAAAAATACAAATATAAAAAGTTATAATGCTATATCCAAATAGAGTCTTTTAGATGGGAATTAAGGCTAGTTTCTGTTACGGACTTCTGAATGTTGCAGGAAACAATCCACTGTAGGCCCTGAGGATTCCCGCACACTCTTGCTGAGTAGACAAAAAATGCAAGGTTTTGATCACTCCTTACCTGGTCCATTTTCTAGATCTTTGTTTTGTTTTGTTTTACATGGAGCAATATTAAGGAATGATGTAACATCTCTTCCCAAAGAATAGGCTTGCTTCCATTCACTGCAAAAGCAAACTAGTGATAGATATACCAAGCTCTGGCTTTCTCATCTGTAACACAGCCCACTGGATATGCAGGTGTCCATCGCAGGCCTTCTCTAGCCCACCTGTAAAATTGCCAGATAAAATACAGGACGTCCAGTGAAATTTGAATTTTGGATAAACAGGGGATGTTCTGTTTCATGTAAGTGTGACTCAAATATTGCATGACACATATGTACAATGAAAAACATTTAACTAAAATTCAAATTCAATTGGGTATTCTATATTTTTATTTGCTAAATTTGGCAGGCCTCTCTCCATGCTACATGGGGAACGTGAAAATGAACAAAAATGAATATGGAGCTCTGGCTTCTGCTTCTGCTTTTGCTGGGAGTAGTAAAGTCGTTTCTCACTGATGCAGGAGTCTCATGTTTTTCTCCCATCATCCAAGATTAAGTGACAGGCTAACATGGAACCCTGCAAGTACAGAAGACCCAGATTGTGTGCAGTTCCTGACACAGAGAAGAGAAGCTTTGTTTGGATCTGTTCATTTTATTAGCTTATAGCTAAGTAGAAGGAAAGCAGGGGGTGTTGAGTCAGGGAAATTGATTCAAAACAGAACATTTTGGGGGGAATAAAAAGAAAATAAGGTTGCATATTTTTAAAAAACCAAGGTTGTAGAAGGTCTTAACATAACTGAGAAGCAATTCTCCTTGGGCCCCTTGCATAACTCATATGTAGAGGTACTCATTGTTTTTAACTAACTTTTCAAGTATGTTTGTAGATTGAACAGCTTTGAACCAGTAAGTATATTGTTCCAGAGCAAAGGACAAGCTTGTTTACTGTTCAGTGAAATAAAGATAATGTTTCCTTCTTGTGCAAAGTTCAGGGAGGCTTACTCCATCTTATATTCAAATTCTCTAAGTTTCATATTCCTCTCATGTAATCCTATACACTGCGTGTGCACGTATCACCTGGGCTTCTCCATACCACCCTTAAGGAATTTGTCTTGGGGAAATGATGCAAAAACTGATACTCTTGCTGCTACTATTGCTACAAATAATAAAATGTCTATGTCTCAGATGCAGGTGTATCCTATCTGCTGCCAGCCTCTATGAACAGTGGCTGGCTAACTTGTCAGCTTCCAATAGAATAAAACACCAAACTATTCACAGTTCTTATGATCACAGAAGGTTTTAAAGTTTTGAAGAATTTATACATGATGTGATAGTCACTAGAGGGCAATTACATGTTTTGGCTTGAAGACTGACAGGAAGATGAGATTTTGACATGATTCACATGCTTTTTCTCACTCCCAGGACCCTCCCTGGCTGGACAATGTTACCACATCATCTTCTTTCCAACACCCAAAATGCATGTGCATGTATGACTTCCAGGCTAACTACTTCTCCTTCAGGAGCTGTCAACGATTCGAAGAAGCCTTTCATGACCCCCTAAAATTCTGCTCTTGTGTCCTTTCTAAATACTCCCAGAGTGCCTTGTACTTTTTACATCAGTCTTCATTACATGATTGTAATTTCCTGTTCACATTCCATTACGCCCACTAGACTTTAAGCTCTGTAAAGGCAGGTTTTAAAGTTGTATTTTCAATACTTAGGATGATAATTGGCATACTAAATGTCTTAATAAATATTTATTGAAAGATTGTAGAAGTTGAAGGAAAATTCCCGTCTTTGTGATTTGTGTGGCTGAGTTTTCAAAGAAAATATTTTTGAGCACGAATCTATAATTATGCAGTG
The DNA here is from genome assembly GCF_048418805.1 of Vulpes vulpes. Classification (NCBI taxonomy): domain Eukaryota; kingdom Metazoa; phylum Chordata; class Mammalia; order Carnivora; family Canidae; genus Vulpes; species Vulpes vulpes. The sequence continues at coordinate 45,627,898 of NC_132783.1, read as the reverse complement.
CTATAAAAATGTAATGAGTGAGAAAAGACAATGCCCCAATGTTTTGGTTTCTTATTTTATTTCCAGAAAGGTTGTTTTTATTTAGTTGGTTCATCATAAGACTTAAAAGATGTCCTTTCTATTCTCAAGAATTCCTTAGAGTGGCTAATTTAAGTGCAGATATTTTTCCCCACTAAAGATGGAGTTTAAAACACAGGCATTAGAGTAGTTATGGGGAAATAGGGGAAGAAATACATTCTAGAACAGTAAAGGCAATGAAATATAGGTTCTGTTGGCTGAACTGTGCCCCCTTCTAGTTCATATGTTGAAGCCCTAACATCCAAGGCAACTGTATTTGGACATGGGGTCTTTAGGCGGTAACTAAAAGTTTAAATGAAGTCAAAAGCCCTAAATCATAGGAGTGACATCTTTAGAAGAGGAAGAGAGAGATCAATCCCTTTATCATCATGTGTACACATTAGGAAAATGGTACATGAGGACATGGCGAGAAAGTGGCCATCTGCAAACCAGGAAGAGAGCACTCACCAGAATCTGAGTTGGCTGGAACCCTGATTTTGGACTTCCAGCCTCCAGGACTGCAAGAAATAAATTTCTGTTGTTTAAGTCATGCAATTTGTGGTATTTTATTATTGTAGCCTGAGCAAACTAATACAATAGACACCTTAGAAAATGCAGCTCGATACATTTTACTAGGAAAAATGGTAATAGTGGCAGGTATACTTGAATGAATTTGGTTGTACTAAATAGGTGTTTTATGATTCAGATAAAATGATCCGATTGAGAATTCATGTCATTGCATCATTAGAGGTGAATGCACGCAAGCTATCCACCCCAGATATGTTTCGCCTTTCTGCGTGAACTCAAAGCTGTGACTGTAGCTTTTTTCTCAGACCCTCTTGTGGCTAATTGTGGTCTTCATGCTATACTCTGTCAGATGAAAGATAAATGGCAAAGATATGTGTGAAGAGGAATCTCTCTGGCTCTGAATTTCTGTTCTCCTTCTGCCTAGCTGGAATGAAGATGATTAGAGTAATGACCTTCTGTGGCTTCATGAAGCAAGTCTACAAGTAGTGTGAAACATGACCCTTTAAGCCATTTGCAGACACTCTCTAGACACCCTTCTCCAAAATGTTTCCCACGGATATTCCTGACTCTGGGTAAAGAGATGATTTTTATAATACTTGGGAAATGACTTCTTATCACCTCAATTTATATTTTTAAAGTCTGATGGCAAAGTATCTATAACTGCCGAGAAAAGTTCAACTTTACTTGCAGGGTCTGAGGTTAATCATATGGACAAAGTGGTCATTCCCAGGTGTACAATTTATTTGAAATTCATAAATGCTATTCTCCATTCCATGATATATTTATGTTTGGCTTGACATAAAATAATGTTTTCAATTACTATCAGAAAAATCGTATAAACTTTTTTCCCAAAAATATTTAAGTAAAATTGACCCAGATACACGATAATGACCCTGGCCCTATCTAGCCCTATTATTAAATTACTTGCAATTCCCAACAATGTGTGCCCTTTCACACTTTATCATTTCTATTACTATCTGAAATACATTCTCCCTCTTTATAAGTCTCACAAATTCCTATTCTTCAAGGTTCAGAAACTATTACCTCTCTGTGGAGTCTTCCTTAATTAACTCTTTGGTGCTCTCAGCAAAACAGAATTGGTATCGTCTAAATCTGAGTACTCATCTGCTCTTTGTACACACCTGTGCTAGGTCATAATTTATGCTAGTGAATAGTCAGGACATGGGTGTCTCTTTTTTAACTCTGACCCTCACCAGTGCAAGATCTGTCTTATTCATTGTGGAATTTGGAATTTCCTAAAAAACTGTAATAGCCAATAAAGGTCTCAACATTTCCAAATATATTTATTTTTAATCAAAGATGTTGGATTTCTCTTCTTTCTTTTTCTCATCTTCCTTTTTAATTTTCTTTTACCTCACAGCTTTAAATTCATCAAATTTATAAAGTTAAAAATATGAGTATGAGCATATGCTAAATTAAAAAAGCCATATTTGAGGATTTTAAGAACATAGGAAAGTATCCTACCACTGAGTCAAAACATTTAAGGGAACCACTCAATATTCTAGGTGTTAAAGTTTCATCCCCTTGAGTGAGATTCATTGCAAATCCCTGTTCAATATGGAATCCTAAAAATATGAAAAATATTTATTTTAGTAGGGCATCTAGTGTACCAAAATTGTTTTAAAAAATGAAACTGGAAAGTAATTTTTCTATATTAATCCATTTATTTAAACTAGGATACTTAACCTCCTTAAGCTAAATTAGAAAGAAAAGTATTGCTGTGAGGAGACTTGTGCCTTTCTGAAACTCTTAGGTAAGATAGAATATAGAACACAATATAGAGTATCTTGAAACATTTTCTTGTACATGCATACTGACAGACATTCTATAATTAGCCAAATATTTACAAAAATAGTTTTCCTATTTCTTTTTATATTACATAATAAAATATTTAAAGGACAGAATTATTTACACATATGTTTTGTTTTCCACAGTGTATAGTATAGTGAGAGAAACACCATTCTTGAGAACTCTTTATTAAGAGATATTGCTCCTGATTTTAGCAGGATTATCAATAAGAACCTGGCAAGGTTCAATAAGACATTTTAAGATCTCCCTTTTAAGATAGATGGTAAATTGCACGCACGGGTCTATTTTTCAGCAGCCATTTAGCAACTCAAATGTAAAGCTGTGCCAGGATGAATAACTTAAACTACACACTTTTGGTTGACAAGTCTAGATTTTTGCAAACATCCTTAATAAATATTAACAAAACTAAATTTAAAGTTTGCAACAAGAAAAGCCAAATACACATCCAATTTGTGTTTCCTATTTTTCAATAATATACACTAATATTTTATTAAATGTTGGTCCAGAACTGTGCTTAGCACTTCATATGCATTACTGTATTTCATCTATTCTAAGAAATGTATTTTTCACATTTTAATATCTCTAAAATATGGATTTATCTTACAACTACTACTAGACAAACAGATATCAGGATTCAGTTATTACCATATGTGCATATGTGAACTTGGCTGTTATTCCCAGTGGCATATCTGGATAATTAAAATCTCTTAGGCAACAAATCATTGAAGGACTATAGTAAAACTGGTGGTATATTTTTTGTTCTTAGTACATAAAATATTATTAGTGCATTGTAATGGCCAAGTTGCTTCTAGATTAAATTTTTTGCTGGGGGTGCCTGGGTGGCTCAGTTGGTTGAGCAACTAACTCCTGATTTTGGCTCAGGTCATTGTCTCAGGTCATGGGATCAAGCCCTGTGTCGGGCTCTGTGCTCAGTGAGAAGTCTGCTCAAGTTCAATTAATTTTTTTTTCTGAAAGCCAGAATCTATACTGTATTCTGATAGTTAGCAATCCCAACTGCTCATCCAAAGAAAAGACTTTGGAAATATTTTGTCTGTAACTGACGTTTTTATCTTCAAGTATCACAATATTATCTGATTTTGATCTCCCATATTTACGTATAAACTGTAGTTCAGTATGTAAACCATGAATAGCATAGACTGCAGGGGATTAAAAAAATAAATTTAGAGTCACAAGGTCATGACAGTCATAGTAACAACAACAATAATAATAATAAACCTTGAAAGCCATCAGTAACATGTGCTATTGAAAGAGCCAGATATTTATTTACTTATGTTTGTTTGTTTGTTTGTTTAAGATTTTATTTATTTACTTGAGAGAGAGAGACTACAGGCAGGGAGAGCAGGAGAGGGAGAAGCAGGTTCCCCACTGAGCAGGAGCTCGATGTGGCACTCGATCCCAGGACCTTGGGATCACATCTTAAGCAGAAGGCAGATGCTGCACCAAATGAGCCACCCAGGCACCATGAGCCAGGTAATTATTTAAAATCTAAATTTTTTATAAGACAAACTACTTTATGAAACTACCATCAGTAATAAATCTGAGCAAAGGGCACATATAATCAATGACTCTCATTAATAGTATAAAAAGGAAAATGTTGGAGGTTGTTTTACCATTTTTGCTATTTGAATATATTGCTGGCAACTGTTGAGATAAAAAACTGTATTAAAAAAACAACAACAGAAAGTTTGACAGAGTCCTTGAGAAGAAAAACAAAGATAATAGGAAAAAATGGCTTTGTTCTAGCACTTAACTTTAAATCTTGAACACTTTAACAACAGAAAAAATTTTCAAGAATGATTTAAGCCAATACAGTGAATTCATGAACCTATTAATTTGTACCAAGTAGGTATTCCACAAATTTTGTTTGAATGAATATCTGAAAAAGCAGAATGGTTCCAAGAAGCAGTGATCTTGAAAAGACTACAGACAAATTTGGATACAAAATAATACATATTTGTCTGTAAGATCTGAGATTACCTTCAACACTTTGAAATATGACAGGACTAACAGAATGAAAGGAATTAGGACTGCCAAATAAACAAGATGAGAATAATCATTAACATAACCAAAATAAAAGGAAATTTTGTAAGTGAAATAGAATTTGTAAAAGCACAGAAACTTTGAAAAAACTGCATGTGGAGCTGATGTGCCTATTAATCCACAGACAATATCAAACTGTTAATCAGACAATGAATCAATCTTCCCTGACATTAATTGAGTTGTTATGAAATAAATTAATAATTATCTACATGTTAAGCACCAGATGTTAGTCTATATTGCATATAAATATGCAAACATTTTCCAGACAAAACTAATTCAATTTATCAATGCAAAATAGTAATGAAATACATTGGCCAAATCCAAAAACACAAAATGATGATACAGTGTGATACATAAATTTTGCTGCAAAACTACAAAATAATGCTTAGATTCACCGAAAACAGAAAAAGCACAGAAGCTCTATTTGAATTGATTCATCTTAGAGTTACTATTAATTCTGAAATTTAAAAATTGTGGGGGATCCCTGGGTGGCGCAGCGGTTTAGCGCCTGCCTTTGGCCCAGGGCGCAATCCTGACGACCCCGGATCGAATCCCACGTCGGGCTCCCGGTGCATGGAGCCTGCTTCTCCCTCTGCCTATGTCTCTGCCTCTCTCTCTCTCTTTGTGTGACTATCATAAATAAAAATTTTAAAAAAATCTATAAAAAAATTGTGGTTATCTTACTTTACTATACTATATACTATACTCTCAAGAGACTATCTGAAGCAACTTTAGCGACTCCATATAACTTCCACTGTGTTAAAGTACCATTAGCTACAATTCAGTAAGGACAAAACCAGTTCAATTTTTTTTTAATTTTTTTAAGATTTATTTATTCATGAGAGACACACAGAGAGAGACAGAGGCAGAGACACAGGCAGAGGGAGAAGCAGGCTCCATGTAGGGAGCCCGACGTTGGACTTGATTCCGGGTCTCCAGGATTACGCACTGGGCTGAATGCGGCGCTAAACCACTGAGCCACCCAGGCTGCCCTGTTCAATTTTTTAAAAACAACATCAATTACCATACTGTATTTGAAAACTGAATATACTGCTTGGCCCAATGTTATATTCTTTTGATTTTTCTTTAATTATAGAAAATAAATTATCTAGCATCTCTTATTTATGTATGCATTTAAATCACAATTACATCCTGCTCACATTTTATTAGAATATTAATCTGAAATTCAGATATATATAAAACACATTTCTCCTTCAGCAAAAGTATCTTTTTCTCTGTAAAAATAATGGATTTAAAGCAAAAATATAAAAATAGCTAAGGACAGTGTAAAAATGTTACAGTTATGAGAAAATGCTCTGTCAGAGAAGGTCGTATCTTATTCAAAATCAAGGATGGCTAATAATTTCTGCCTTATTAATCTTAAAAAATCTTATAAAATATAAAAAAATAACATTATAAAATTGATTTTAAAAAACTCAGGGTCTTCAGAGTTAACAGACTACATAATGAGTAAGAAAAATTAAATAAGAGAACTTATAAAATTGACCATATAAAAACAATGAAGATAGAATGTGACAAGTATTTATGCTTTTGTGATCAGTCAAGAGAGACACATTTGGACTGCATTCTTAATTTATTTAAAAAATGAAAAAACTGCTCTGAAAATGACAGCAGGATATACACATATATTTCTGTGTATTTTGTTCCTAAAACCAAAATGCTGTTTGTCCTTTTTAAAAAAATTGATTTTCTATTACAAAGGGAAAAATATATCTTATCAAAACTGAGCAATCAAAACTAAAGAAGTATTACAGAGTTGCTATTTTAATATGATTATTACATTTTCAGAGAAGGTACATTGAATGTTTTATTATTCAATATCAAAGTCATAACAAAGAAATAGGTTTAGAAATATTCAAGTATCATAAATTGTTTAAATTTCTATCAACACAGTGAGAATTCCTCAAAAATACTCTGACTCATTTACCACAGTATCTAGGCAATGCTTACAAGACCTATCAATCCTGGCATTAACTTTAACTATTTAGTATTAAATTATAACTAAGTTTATGCAATCAAAAAGTTAGAAAATTACAAATGTATTCTGTGGGTTTTTTTACAGTTTTCAAATGATAGAAATTTTAAAAATATAGTTTGTAGATAATCTTCAGTTTAGTTGAAAGTAAGAGTATTCTATATTTATATTTGAGAAATGATTTTTGAATTCTAAAATTTTTTGTGTATGAAAATATTGAAGAAATCTAAAGCAAAAAGTTTCTGTACAAAGTTATTGTACACTAAATGCTCTCATGGCTACCATATTAAAAGAACAAAGGCTGAGAATGTCACCTGGTCTAAGAAGAATGTTTTTGCTAGATTGTGCTAGGTTGGTTGAGTTGTCAGCATAAGATGAATGGAGCTGAGCTGTACCATTAACCTGTGACATTTCTGACAATGCAAGGCTATGTGCTATGAGAAAAGTAGACTATTTTTTCTTTGCTGTTCTTCAATTTATAATAGAAATAAAAAAAGATAGATGAAATGTTTTAATGAAAGACAGAAACATCAGACAAGGCCTATCTTGAATAGATACTTTTCATTATATGTAAAAGCTTATCCCCAAATCAGATTTATACTAACAAATATATCACATAAATACATCACATTGTCCAAGGAGATAACATTAGAATAGTCTTTATTTTAATCTAGCCATTTAAGAACAACAAAATCCATCTTCCCTTATTGACTCTTTGACTTGTACTCCTATCAAAAAAGTTAATTAAAAACAAGACACCATTTTTATGACAATAAATCCCATTCCATTGTTAAATCACTATTAAGCTTAAAATATACAAGCAATAAGAGCATATTTTGTTTTTTAGTTTTACTAAAATTTCACAGAAAGTTTAATATCTTTATTGTTTTTTTTATTTCTGAGCTTCCCACTGGCATGGGAAAAGTAAATAGATTAGATAATGGCCACACTGGAAAGATGAACTACCAAAATATAATAAAGACTGAATACCAGTTAATAAGAGTAAAAAAATCCTAATAAAATCATAAATTTGTATTGATATTTACTCATAATTTAAGTATAAAATCAAATTATCTAATATGACCCAATGCTTTACTTACATGTGTCAATATGCTATTTTTATAATCTTAAATCCTTCCTCTGAAATGCAATGCACACACAAAATATTCAGTTTTCAAGGACAGAATGTTACACATTTATTGACTCATAGAAACCAATATCTTTTATAAAGTCATATCATAACTAATATGAGCCAACAAAAAATGTTTGTACTAGGCACTGTGTTCAAGAATGACAATATAAAGATGCAGAGAGACAGAGCTGGTGTTTAGTGTGCTCAAGTCTAGAAGGGAATGTGGAAATAGGATCAATGCCTGTAACAATAATATAGTGCAAAAATGCCAGTGAAGAAAGAATTATCTATTATTCATTCAACAACAATTTATTGGATGTTTACTATATGCCAGCCACTGTTTTAATTATATTTAAAAGCATGTGGATAGGTAGGTAGATAGGTAGACAGATCAGATAGATAGGCAGGCAGGTAGATTAGGTAGACAGACATATAGACATATACATACATATATTTATCGTGAATATTTAAGAAAATATTATTAATGATGTTATAATTTTATATACATATAACTCATAATATTTAAATCATGTTGCATACATATGGATTTGTCATATGAAATGAGAAATTTTTTAACAAGTATACATTTTATCACATTCCTATACATTATTAAGCAATTTCTGTGATTTCTCAGTTGTCAGTACCCAAAACTACATTTTTTTAATGTAACTTTGAAATTTCATTTAGAATCTGAAGTGGCAAATTCACCTCCTTAGTCTTTCTATTTTATAAATTATTCAATGATGTCATCCTTTTACATTTCAAGGTTTGTGTTATTGTATCTTTTCTAGATTTACCTAGTTATCACATTGAGAATTTAATTATGGAATATCAATGTATGACTTTTTTAAAACATGTATTTATTCATGAGAGACTACGAGAGAGAGGCAGCAACATAGGCAAAGGAAGAAGCAGGCTCCCTGCAGGGAACCTGATGGGGGATTCCATGCCTGGCCGAGATCACGCCCTTAGCCCAAGAAAGGCGCTCAACCACTGAGCAACCCAGGTGTCCCAAAATAATTCTACTTCTAATTGACGTTAATCATGTGAATCAATTTTTCAATATTCATGATGCATCATAGCACGAGTGTATATACACACACACACAAATATATATGTATACTCATGGATGTTCATTATCTGTCAGTTCTATTTTGGTATTTCTATTATGTATCTAGAACAGAGCATCTTAGAACTAATATGAAGGAAAAAATAGGAAATAATTATAGCTAATTTTCTAATTCATTATAACTTTTACTATTATCCATTTCACATAATTGTAGGCTGTGACACAAGAATGGGTATATAAAGAGATTTTTTAAAATCTAAAACTCACTTCTTACTTTTATATGTCTAAATTTAAAAAAAAGGAAAATATTTTGAACATACATACAGATACCCTATAGTACTATAATAACAAAAGAAACTCACTGACATCTAAACAATTCATCACATTGCTTTATTTCGTATTTTCCTCACAAATCAGTAATATTTGTGGATATTAAAGGATGAAATGACAACTAGTATATATCTTTCCTTTTAAGTCTTTAGTTATAATTCACTTTCATCATTGTAGGAGTAAATAAGACACAAGAAAGTTATGGGTATAGTCTTTTAAAAACAAAGCATGATTATATTGGTAAAATAATAATACCTATTCTTTCTCTTTGATTTTACTTAGTATTTAACTTAAAGAGATTTTATTTAGTATTTAAACTATTTATGCTATGGTCAATAAGTCATAATCCTGATTTCTCTCCAAATTATCTTATTGGCAATATTGACAAAAGACCATTATGTGCCTGTGACTTTTGCTGCTCAACATAAATAGATCCATAGATTTTACATTGGTATCTGCTTGTAGAGTATTTTTAGAAAAATATAAACTGCAATTTGGTATAAAAATAAGAATAGGGGGGAACCTGGGTGGCTCAGTGGTTGAGCATCTGCCTTCAGCTCAGGTCGTGATCCCAGGCTCATGGGATAGAGTCCCGTATCAGGCTCCCTACTGGGAGCCTGCTTCTCCCTCTCTCTATCTGTCTCTCATGAATAAATAAATAGGGGATCCCTGAGTGGCTCAGCGGTTTAGCGCCTGCCTTTGGTCCAAGGCGCGGTCCTAGAGTCCCGGGATCCAGTCCTGTGTCGGGCTCCCGGCGTGGAGCATGCTTCTCCCTCCTCCTGTGTCTCTGCCCCTCTCTCTCTATGTCTATCATAAATAAATAAATCTTTAAAAAATAAAAATAAAAATAAATAAATAAATAAAATCTTAAAAAAAAAAAAAAGAATGGGATGCGCTAATGTAATACACGAATTCCTGGTAGTTTATTTATTGAATATCTAGGATATATCAACAAAAGTAGTTGTGAAAAATGAAAAATATACTAATATCTTTAATATCACATATTTGTGAAAATATATTAATATATTTATTTTTAGGAAATATTGATAAAATTTATGAAAATAGCATTTGGCAAAGTATATAAGATATAAAATATGCTTTTGATATTATTTTGATATTTTGATATATCTGTGATAATTTTTGATCCATAAATAGAATTATAGCAAGACGCATAGAGATGTTAAATTATTTTATCAGTTTCTCAGAATTGAAGATGTAAAAATACTTTATGCCCATTTTAATGATAAAACATTTTCTAGAAAAATCAAAAAAAATATGTAACTGGTTTTCATGGAGGTCATTGCAAATTTGAAGTGACTTACTAAATGGGACGAAATCATTTTACTTGTGGTCAGTTATTAACAAGGAATAGAGCCATTACCTTAATTCTCTATTTCTGAACTGCTTAATTTAAAAGTGAAAAAAAATACAATACATAAAATATAATAAAATTAATGTTATATATGAATCTTCTTATAATTTACATCCTGGGTCACTGGAATAATTTAATTGAAATTTTAGAAAGGAACAGGATAATCAAAACAAGAGAAAATTAAACCTCTAAGAATAATGGCCAAATAAATTCAAAATGGCTGAACAACAACAGAACTTTTCAGATCAAGGCAATATTATCATCACTTTGAAAAATGCCTAGACCAGTATAGCACGATGCATGTTTAATGAATGAATGAATCAGTCAAATCATTGTTTATGGAACAAATGTTTACTGAATGTCTGTTACATATCAAAAGTACCAGAATGTGACCTCATGGAACTTGCAGTCTAATAGAAATTTTAATGACACAATTTTTAAAAAGGAACCTTGATTTTAATTCATAACCTTTTAAAGACACTGCAAAAATTATCTCAATCTTCTACTGAGGTTATTTAAATTAGTAATGGAGAATTTCTTTGGTTCTGCTCTCACATTTTATGAAATAGTTCTATTAAAACTCTTTACATGCATTTTAGACATTAATAGCTTTCTCATGGCATAGCCACATTTTTAGTCACGTAACAGTTTCCTGGAGCTTATTATCCTCACTTCCATCTAAGTAATTTAAAACACAGCAATTTTTGAAACAAATTTTGATACTGTCATGGTAATTTTTATCTGAAGCCACAAATACTTATCTGTGTATCATAGCATAATAGTCATGTTTTCTTTATTCATTCTGCATTTTACAAAAGTAATTTCAACAATAGAACCATTTAACTGTTTTGTTCTTTAATTTACTTTAAATGGCCTGTTTGCAACAACATTATACAATTGTGAGGCCATGTGTCTAGATATATTTATGAAGTTAATGTATAATTTCTTTGCCTCTTTTCTTTTATGGAGCTCTTTCAGTTAACTTCTATGAGCACACATATCTAGCAGTGATTAAAGTTGTATTAAATTAATGTGTCTTTTCTAATGGAACTTTATTTCAAGAGTATATAAAGTATAAGAGAATCTGAGATGAATTCCTCCATTCCAAAGATAATTTTGGTAAAACTCACTTTATTTTCAACCATATTTACTTCTCTAACAGTACTTGTAGACTGAAAACTGAGGCACACAAACTGGGAATCACCAGGAAATCAGATATATTGAATTAACCAAAACATTGTAGACAAATATCTTGAAAGTGTTTTTTTATCTTTTGCAAGAATTTTACAACCTGAAAATCTAGACTTGAACCAGTATGCCAAGGTTCATGTCCTGCCATCCTATAACTTAAGAGAATGAAATTTAAAGATGTGAGGATCATTTGATGTGACCTCTGATCTTTTAACTTTCTAAAACCTTTGAAATACAACTTTAGTAAAACTCTTTCATCTTAATATGGGAAGTGTATGTATATATTATTTTAAAAAAAGTACTTGCCTCATATTTTTCTTGACAATAAAATGAGAAAATGTTTTTAAAGCTTTTAGAACACACAAAGCATCAGGATATTATTAGTTCCTTTCCCTTTCAAACAAAATAAAACACAAATTGTCACAAGAATTCATGAATAAGCATTCTCGCTGTCCTGCATCCCTGCTTTTGACAAAAGAATTACCTTTGGTTAGTCCCCAGCCAAGCCAATAAGCACCTGAAAAGGAACAAATAAACACTCTGCAAATTATCTTCTCTGATGAACTGTGGACACAGTGCTGGAGGAATGTGTATTATTTTCTATGACCTACCTTTTAAAACCAAATTGAGAGAATCAGAAAAAAATCAAACGTCAAATGGTTGTAGTCACTCATGAGACATTCCAGGTTAACTGTGACACTTAGGAGGTTGGGGACCCTGAGCACAATATGATCTATTTTTCAATTAAGCCGATCTCACCCAGAGGAAAGCAGCAATGTTCAATACCCTCTCATATAAAGAGCCACCAAAGTGATTTACCAAAGCACAATTAACAGATCAGTAATAAATTTTTTAAGTTTCCTTGTTTTCTAAAGCCTTTTCATCTGGAACCTTTAGTCAAGAAAGGTAAATTTACTTTGTGTCCCTCCTCTCAAGTGCAGATTTAGATGTATCAAAGCTTTTTGTCAGTGACAACACTAGATTTTGGATGAGCTGCTGTCATCTTCTGTTTCCTGCATGTCATGTTCAAAGTTGGATAAAGTATACAAGCAAACTGCATGGCTCAGCAGGGTCAAGACAGTTACAAGGAATTGCACTGGTGCTTTTTCTCATATTCTAAAGGTACAGTTATGTAACTTCTCTGATAACTTTGAAAACTAGTGTTCATCAAATATTATTTTGAGTATAATATGGGGCTTATAAATAAATTGTTGGCTCCTTAAACAATCCAAAAGGACATAAAAGACAGAGAACTGAATGCGGCCTATTGTTTTATATAGCTATGGTTTAAAAAAAAAAATCCCCACTCAAAAGAAAAAGCCTCTGCTAGATGGCAGCTGTTGAATAGAGTGAGCAGAAAGCATCTTGCTAGAAAAACAAAAAAACTCATACAAAAATGTAAATAGCTCAGCTCTATAGTATTCTTTAGATGAAGGATGTGAAACTGGGGTTTTTTGACAGTTTATGAAATAATATCAAGAAACCTTTTTATTCTGCTCTGATTTCCAACCAGGCTATCAAAATACTTTGGAATCCTTAGGCTTCACTAGCTATATTTTAACCTCTGCCATGTGGCATGTAACCTTTTTATTTTGCTCTTGGTTTCTACCCAGGCTATCAAAGTTTCAGATATTCTGAAATCCTTAGGCTTCACTATTTATATTTTAACCTCTGCCATGTGGCATGTGAATGTGGCTTGTTTAGTTACTTTTAAGACATAATTAATAGGCATTGTCAGAGAATCTCATTTCTGATCATGGGGGGTTGGCAACACTTTGTTGCTTTCATTCCAGGCTCTGAGAAACTGGCCAGATGCTATGTCCTACTACCAAACTGTTCTGTGGAAGACATCCTTCTTAGGACACTTTCAAATACTTTTTGGCCAACTTCATGACTCCTGCAGAAGTTCAATTAGTGATGGTTTCACTTAATTTGCTAGAATTACATAGAATGCTTCTAGACCTTACCTAAAACTACATTGAGGTAAAAATTATTACTATAGATAATTTACTTTTTTTTCTTTTACATTTAGCCTGTTTAGGAGACAACATAGATACTGGAAAAAGTGTTTCCATTATATATAAATTCCCATCCAAGCCCTGCCACAAACACTTCTTAAATCCAGGGATGTATTTTGCTCTCCCTGGGTCTCCATTGCTTCATCTTTGTAATAAGACACTGGACTGAATGATCTGATCCTTTCTGGAAAATCCATGGCCCTGTGGGTCTTTGTATGTATAATCAATCACAAACTTTATGCTTCTTGAAGCAGACCCCTACTTGGTCTTCACAAATTAAAATGCATGGTTTGAGGATTTGTGAGAGTCCTTGAAGTTCTATGACAAGCAGCAATTTTTAATTTTGCTGAGAAACAAAATTTATTTGCACACACTGCAAGGCTATGGCACGAAGAAGCCAGATTTATTATAACAAAATTTAGTCCTCTACCTACCATTTGTATCTCAATGAAGTCTAATGTTATCTTTTTGTTAGCAGTCTCAGTAAGCTTACAGAAGGATCATTTTTTTTGGTACATTTTGTCTTATTCTATAGGGTAAATTGATAATGTAATATATTCTATTAGTTTGAAAAATTAGTCTTCTATATAAAACTTGAATTATACATCAAAATTGACTAAACATAGGTCCATAATGGAAATGAGAGCCATAAGGACCTGTGGAAATGTCCCACACCCCTCCACAATTTCAATTTATATCAGCATTTCCTATTTTTTCCATCCTAAGCACCTGCAGACTCCAAAAGTTTTGATGCTTTATGTAAATCAATATATGCATACAGTGTTTAAAATATATTCATTTTTATTCTCTAAATTAACAGAATTATAAATATTATAAAACTGCTTAATGAGTGATCTAAACTATAGTACAAATAACTAATAATTTCAAAATCATTTGTTGAATTTTAGAAATGTTTGGTGCAAGCTTCTTTGATCTTGCTATCACCAAGTAATGCTTCTTTCTAATGATTTGGCATAGAGAAGTACACTAAATATTTTTCTAATGATTTCTTCCATTTAATTGACAGTCATTAGGTGTCTCAATAAATAGAGAATTTGTCTTCAGATCAACATTGTTTATAGTGCTAACTCTTCCCTCAGTTTCTGTTAAATTAACAGTAAATGCATTTAAATGCCTTCTATCTCATGTCTGAGATGGGACTTTTAGATTCAATTTTCTATTATCAACTAATACATGACAACAGTAAGTCTGAATCTCATATTTAATAGGATTAAGCTGATCTCTCAGGTCAAATGAGAAGTGGCATACAGTGGTGGCTAAGAGCACAAGCATGTTGCCAGGCTGCTCGAGTTACAGTCTCAGCACTGCCCGTTCAGTTTTAAATAAGTTCCTAGGCCCTCAGTTTCCTCGCCTATTGAATAAGGAAGACTCATTTGGGTTGCAATGGTATCTGTCCTTAATTTATTGTTAACATTGATAATAATGCTGTGACTAGCTCTCCTGAAGTGAATGAATTAGAGGCAATATTTAACAGAGAAGGTTGAACACAAAGATTTGCATTCCTGGCACCCCATATTACTCCTACAGGCTCCATCCATCTTCTGCTTCTTCCTTCTTTGCAAAATCCCCCAGTCTGCCAGAAGAGTTAACAACCCCTGGTCTTTGCATGAGGCTGCTCCCCATCACTCCCTATTTCAGCTGTCTCCATCTTTGTCCTACCTAAGTACTATCTGACAATGGCTGGGGTAGGACCCAGTGTTGGGTGGCCACAACCTCATGAAGACAGACGGACCCTAAGCATTTGTCCTCCAAGATGCTAGCATTGCTTGTATTTGGTATTTCTGGGCAGAGGGAAACAGGAATAGATGGGCCAGTTCAAGAACTGCAGTAAGTAAAGTGAGTCATCTGGCAGTCTAATAGACTGGCTAGGGCCAGTGTAGTTCTAAATTTTGCATACCTTGAAGTTCTTGTAACATGGGACATAGATGGACATGGAACAAAAGAAGTCCCTTGGGCATTACTAGGTGGGGAGCCTGTTTCATTGCCTAAGGGCCAATCTGATAGTTTGGCCAGAATTGGCACTGACTAATCATAACAGCTGCCAACCTCAGAGAAGAAATAAAGTCCGAAAGGTTCCCCATTAAAATCAGCATTAATCATTTAGTCTCTAGGTAAGTTTGAAATGGTCCCAAGAGAAAGCTAGAGCAGCTGGATGGCAAATGCCCTGGGACAGGGAGAAGTTTGAGACAAAGGCTATTTATCAACAGGTATAGACATATTTCAACAATAGGTAAAGCCTTACCAATGTGTGTTGGCTAAAAGCAGTTCAAAGAAGGAAGGTTAGTTTCCAGCCAGTAGGAGCTGGAAGCAGCAGAGGGAATTGCAGGGCTTTGTGTACAGATGAATGGACTACCAATGTGAGGTGAAGAAGCCTAATGCAGATATTTCAGTACATAATTTGAAAGACACATTCAGATCTTGTCATGAGATGTCAAGGTAACCATTTGAAATTACAAATGATTGTAAAAGCACAGGTCAGTTATATCTCAGTATATTTTGTTCTTTCTAGAGAACCAAGGAAAATAAAATAAAGTATGTATGCTAACTATATATAAAAGAGTAAGAAAAGCATGAGAAGCTCACATCATTGCCTCCAAAGAATGAAAGTAAAGTTCCAGAGCCCTTAAAAGCACTCTAATTTTTTTTAAATTCTGCATATATCAATAACTTTTTTTGTATATGTATGATTCCTGTTGGACAAGTATAGTTTCCCAACGCAGAGCAGAAATTTTTGTTTAAATCTCCTTATTTATAAAACAAAAAATTTCTAAACCTAAAAATGTGACTAAAATTCACCAATGAAAAAGAATGCATTATTATAAGTGCTCAGCATCAGAGTATTAACATGTTAAATCACTATTATAAAATCAACCTTGTGTATAAGAGAGCTCCAAACAATATCATGAGGAAAATTTTTCATAAATTCTGTTGCTATAATTTATATCATTAGGCTACCTGGAACACTTAAAATTTAAGTCATCAATGGAAAATTTGAATTGAATATATAGATTCCTAATGATGTACAAAAATGTTTTAAAAAGAACACTTAAACATTAGAATGATAATACATTTTGATCAGATAAACTTATATCTTAAATTATGTGAGTTCCTTATTTTCTTTCTAGCAAAAAAATCCACAAATTTTCCTCTCTATTATTTTATAGGTAATGCTTGAAAGCAAAGAATATAGGTGATAAAGCAGTGAAGGATGAGATACAATTAGAAAAAAGTTGATAAAGCTGCATGAACTAAGGAAGAGTAGTCTGAATCTGAAAAGTAAATAAGGAAGAAGTTAAAAACAGGCCCAAGTTATTGAAAAGAATTTTCCACATTTTCAAAAACATTGGCATTACATGATATGAAATACATTTGAAGTTTCTTCACTAACTCCTAGTAAGTTCTGAGGAAATTTTACTTGCCATATGAAAGGACTCACATTTTATGAATAGTTATGCTAAAATATCAAATGAAATTTTTGATAATGCTTATTAATATAAATTGCATTCCCTGATAAATAATAAAAACAAATGTATAATCTTGAACAGATAAATGGATACTCTGATGGTAATTACTATCATAGATTTGTACAAGCTCAAATGAATTTTTATCTAAAGGCCTTGATATATTATTTATGATAAAAGTTTTATGAGGTTTATGACAAATATTTCCATTTATACATTGTAATGAATAAAGCGAAGCATAGAAGAGACTTAAAATTGACAGCATGTCCTTTACCCCATATCCTACAAACATGTATTCATCAGTCTCTTACTGATAGAATTACAGTTAAATTGAAAAAAGAAAAAGAAGTAGAACTTTCTTATTATTCCATTTTGTAATTATTTTCTAAATTGTAAAGAGAAAAACAAAATAAAGCATGCCTTTTTTTTTTTCCTTAGAGAGTTCACCTCTGGCATTGGCTTTACTTGTCTGACCACTGAAAGATTAAAAAAAAAAGAGAGAGAAAAATAGTGGAAATTGATAACACATGTTCTTACAGGAAAAAAATTACAACAGTTTCATACTTCTCCATAAGCTAATTATATGAGAATGTATGATATTTTGTAAAATGAAACAATGTCTTCAAATATCTTAAATTTACATCTTTTATCCAAAAATTATAGATTAATTTCCCTACCTTATTCTCAGCTCTGTACATTGGGGAGATAATCAGAAATAAAATTAAATTTATGCTTTAAAGGATAGTAAAAGGCTATGGGAGAGAAAATGCATTCACATATAAAATGAGAAAATATAACAGTAGAAATTATTCTATCATTAAAAACTTTAAAAGCAAAGGAAATTATCAAAGATGAGATGAACCATAACTAAGTAGAATATTCAACAACTCATTTTACTGATGTTACTAAGGCTGTCCTTAAACGAGAGGGACTAAAATGATCATCACTTGCTGTAATTTATTGAGTGCTAAGGGCTTTTTGTCCAAATGTAATACAATGATACCTAATATATTTTTAGTGGAAGACTGAAAGTTTTTCATAATAAGAGTTAAATTTAAATATGTAAACAAAAGTGGTGACCTTGGTAATACGATGCCTTAAAATCACAACGTGATATATATATATTTAATATTAGATTCACTCTTAAATGCAGGTTTTGACTTAGGCATTAGTGAACCACATAGAAGCACAGAATGGAAAAAGAAAAGAAAGTCTGAGGATATAATTTTGTTATTTAACAACATAGCTAGAGGCGAGTTTGGATTTCAAATAATGTTTCAAGGAACAATATTGGAAAAATAGTTACCAATATAAAAAGAAAATAAGTTTGAATCACTACCTCTCTCATCTTCCATAAAAATTCCAAGTGAAAAATAATTAATTAATTAATTAATTAATTAAGCATGCTAATAAAGCATCAAGAGCTTTGATTGCTTTTGTTTATTTGTTTGTTTGTTTTACACTTTGGAGTTGAGTTTAAAAAAAAAAAGCATTACCTATAAGCTAGCTCAAAGCCAGAGAATTACAAAGGAAACAACTGGATACATCTCATCTAACAAAAATACAAAACTTCTGAGAAAACACTTTAAACAACTATAAACTAGAAAAAAATGTCTATAAGCTATATAACTGACTAATGCTCATATTAATGATAATTATAAAGCCTATAGCAGGGACACCTGGGTGGCTCAGCAGTTGAGCATCTGCCTTTGGCTCAGAGCTTGCTGTGGTCTCTGGATCGAGTCCCACATCAGGCTTCCTGCATGGAGCCTGCTTCTCCCTCTGCCTATGTCTCTGCCTCTCTCTCTATGTTTCTCATGAATAAGTAAATAAAATCTTTAAAAAAAAAAAAGCCTATAGCAATTAAGGATAAGTAAAACAACTTTTGTCTGAGAAGGATGTTCAAGGTCCCCCAAGCTGATCTTAAGAATGGAAGCCGCATGTTTATGGAAGTTACATGGGAGGTGCTAGAGATTTGAAAGCGGGCAAGGGGGGATCCCTGGGTGACGCAGCGGTTTAGCACCTGCCTTTGGCCCAGGGCGCGATCCTGGAGACCCGGGATCGAATCCCACATCGGGCTCCTGGTGCATGGAGCCTGTTTCTCCCTCTGCCTATGTCTCTGCCTCTCTCTCTCTCACTGTGTGCCTATCATAAATAAATAAAAATTAAAAAAAATTATTATAAAAAAAAAAAGAAAGCGGGCAAGGGACAGGGAAAGGGAGACAGGGAAGAGAAGACAGCTAGTAAAGGGAATATTATCATAGCAGCCATCACTATGGCAACAATTGTTTCAAACTACAGGGAAACTTGGGGAAACAGTGTAGAACATAGGCCTCACAGTCATAAAGAAGTGAGTTATTTACCAAGACTCTTGCCAGCCATTGATGCAAACAAAGCTGCCCTAAGGCACTTGTAGTTGAGATGCTGGATGTTAGAGTGGCCTCTGCAACTTTGGAGAACTCCCTGAAGGAAACAGATGGAGATACTGGCAGCTGGGAGTTGGCTAGCACTCTCTTGAAATGGTTAGTCTCAAGAAAAGTAGCAGAGACATAATGTGGCTTCTGCTACAAGAAGCAAATATTAATAACATTCAGTACAATGAACTGTAAGTTTACATTAAAAATACATAAATGTTTGATAGTTGAGAAAGATCAATTTCATTAGTAATAAAATAATGTGAATTTTTAAATATTTGGATTTTGCATATTAAAATTATATTTATATGTAAGTCAAGTCATTATGCTATACATCTTAAATTTATACTATGCTATATGTCAATTATATCTCAAAAAAACTGGAACAAACGTAAAAAATCTTTGTGAAAGATTGATTTTTTAAAAAATAGAATGAGAAAAATACTCTCTCATATGTTGGCGAGAATGCAATTGACAAAAAGTTTATGGTAAATAATAAGCCAATAGTTTTGATATACACTGATCCAAGAGTTCACATCCTGCTCATTCTAGTTATAACTGCAACTCTATCTTTTGACACTTCAACACTTCCATGCTTTCTTTTTCTCCATAGTATATTATCACCATCTAATAACTATATTTTTTTACTTTTTAATTTACTATTTGTTACCTTCACCAGATTATATATCACATGAGGGCAGAAACTTTTGTCTGCCTTACTCATTGCCACCTAGACTTGAAAAGAGTGGCTGGCACATAATAGCCAATAAAATTTGTTGAATGAATGATTTTCCATAAATATATCATTAAACAACAATAGAAAAACTGATTACAAATACATTCAAATAAAGACTATCTGAATGTTGTTTTTTTCTTAAGATTTTATTTATTTATTTATTTGAAAGACAGCACGTGTGCAGGAGTGGGGGGAGGGGCATAGGAAGAGGGAGAAACAGACTGCCTGCTGAGCAAGGAGCGGGATCATGACCTGAGCCTAAGGCAGACCCTTAACTGACTGAGCCACCCAGGTGCCCCTTCAATGATGTTTTATAATAGTGAAAAAACAGAAATAATATAATGACCAAAAGAAAGTGCTGTTAATACAATATACACATACATGGATTAAAAATGATAATATGCGTCTGTATATTTTTGACCTGAAAAAAAAATAGGCATTATACATCAGTAAGTCAACAAAGCAGTTTATGAATGACTTTGTAAATTCATTCAGTATGACTCAATGTTGGCTAAATATATATATTTTAGTGTAAATCTAGTTTGGAGTAATATACAGAAAAATATAAACTCTGGTTACATCTGGCTGATAGAATTCCCAAGTTGATTCACTATTTACAGGTGATTTTCAATATTTTCTAGTATAAATTTTATATAGTATGTGCTTATTCTGAATTATAAACCTATTTTTATTGTGAAACATACTGAATCTAATATTAAAAGTCTATCGTGGCTACAGGGTTGCCTCTTTAAATTTTTCAATGTCATGAATTGACCAAACATCAAACAAATATTTTAAAATGACCAAAACCTATGTGCATACTATTTTATGATACTGACTTATGAATTCTTTATGTAACCTAGGCTTGTAGAGTTGCAGAGCTGAATGTGAGGACTAAACTTGTTTTCCTAAGTAAAGGTCTCTAATGGGATATTATTTATGTGAATTTTTAAATTTTTTTTTTTTTTTTTTTATGATAGTCACAGAGAGAGAGAGAGAGAGAGAGGCAGAGACACAGGCAGAGGGAGAAGCAGGCTCCATGCACCGGGAGCCTGACGTGGGATTCGATCCCGGGTCTCCAGGATCGCGCCCTGGGCCAAAGGCAGGCGCCAAACCGCTGCGCCACCCAGGGATCCCCTTTATGTGAATTTTTGTAGAAAAAAAGCCACTAAAGTTTTCTTTTACCTTTTCGAGGATCTGATAGAACTAGTAAACCAAAACATAACTTTTCAGTTTAGTTAGCATCTTGATTCATACAAATGACAACTTCTTGCATTAGTATTTTGTATGCAGTAGAGAAAACAAAATCTCAGGAGAAGACATTTCCATTTTTGTTTATCAAGATCAAAAATGTATAAAACCCCCTATAACTATATT
This sequence comes from Vulpes vulpes, assembly GCF_048418805.1. Classification (NCBI taxonomy): domain Eukaryota; kingdom Metazoa; phylum Chordata; class Mammalia; order Carnivora; family Canidae; genus Vulpes; species Vulpes vulpes. The sequence goes on along the minus strand of NC_132783.1, from coordinate 45,606,305 downwards.
TTAATAATGCCTAGAGCACCAAATAAGAGATTTGGGGTATTCACTTGAAACAGCTGGCAGACTTATTTATTTCCTACTCCAGTTTTAGTAGCATATCCATCACTGATGTTGCTGCAATACTGAAAACTAGTGTTTTAAAAAAAGAAGAGAATTTATGCTATTTTTCATGTCAATGTAGTCTCCTAATATCTTGTCATGTTTTGGGTTTTTTTAATATTTTATTTATTTATTTCAGAGAGAGAGAGAGAGAACACAAGTGAGGAGTGGGGGGCTGAGCAGGGAGCCTGACGTGAGGCTCCATCGCAGGACCCCAGGATCATGACCTGAGCCAAAGGCAGATGCTCAACAAACTGAGTCACCCAAGTGCCCCTTGTTGTGTTTTTTTTTTTTTAAGGAGTAAATTTAAAAATATGCTTTTAAGACCACATAGTGATACAAAGCGAAAAAGTAGTGTACACTTTCCTCCAGTTATTAACAATTATTATTATTTTATATTTTTAGATGACTCATTTGGTGGCAATCACAAAAGATGTATCGATGTATATCTTAAAATATATTACCAGATCAGCTGTCTTTAGGTGGTTGCAATAGCTATGTACTAAAAATACTCAGGACTACCTCTAGAATCAGCAAGAAGGGCCTCTGCCTGGAGCCCCTGTGCCTTGAGGCCTTGAATGTCACAAACCCACAAGATCAATAAAGAATGAATGGATGTCCTGCTCACTTGGGATGTAGTGCTCAGTATGGGCACACTCTAATCCATACATTACAAATCCACTTCTATGACCTTACACTGTATACCCCAGGGAAATATTTCATATCTCTTTTTTCATTGTTCTCAAAACTAAAAAGTGACTCCCTCCAAATGCCATGAAGGTTTGTAGTATGTGTCCCTATCAACCTTGGCCACAGACATATTTTGACTTGAGTGAACACAGAATGAGATGAACCTGAAGCGGGTTTACCACCTTGAGGTGGGCCTAGGGCAATACTGCAAATGGAAGTCCACATTCCTTATATTTCAAAGTTATATATCAGGCTAAGAAATACAATATGTTGTATTATTCTGCCTTAGAATATATATAGACATTTATAACCATAAAATTCGCACTTATAAAGTTTATAGTTTTATATTTTGAAGATAACATATGTCAGAGATGACTGAATTTGATTATTATGCCTATCAGCATGAAATTATTTATTTACATTGGCAAGTAGATGGACACTGAATGCTAAAATTGCATAGCCTCGTTTTTATTTTCATATTTTAAGAGATTTTATTCATATATTTATTTAAACAGAGAGCTCTCAAACACATACTTGTGAGTTGGGGGAGAGGGAGAGGGAGAAGGAGAGAGAGAGAATCTCAAGCAGACTCCAGGCTGAGCATGGAGCTAGATGCAGGGCTCGATCTCAAGACCCTGAGATCATGATGTGAGCCAAAAGCAAGAATTGGAAGCTCAACCAACTGAGATACCCTGGTGCCCCTATAGTTTCATTTTGATAAAAATATTTTAAAATGTTTATTTGGATTTTTAGATTATCACATAAAAATTTTAGCTGTATACATTACATTTAAAATTTTGATATCTACTAGTTATGTTGTATTTGACCTTTAATTTTAATAAATACTTTAAATTTTTATAAGAAAGACAATTATTTCTTACTAACTTAACTTTTTGTTAATAACAATTTTTGTTAATAACTTTTTAATAACAAACATTTTAGAAGGGAAACAACTTTTTTAAAACATAAAAAATATTTTTAATCATTTTACACCTACTTTAAAATTTTGAAAAATTTTTGTTATGTTTTTTAATGCAGTTATTTATTTTATAATAGTAATTTAAGTCAATACTATCAAATAGAACAAAATTATGTGAAAGATCCTGATTATAATAACCTAATTTGTGGGTTGCCTGAGTGGCTCAGTCAGTTAAGGGTCTACCTTCAGCTCAGGTCATGATCCCAGAGACCCAGGATGGAGCCCCCTGTGGGCTCTCTGCTCAGCAGGGAACCTACTTTTTCCTCTCCTCCCCACTTGTGTTCTCTCTCTCACTGTCTCTGTTTCTCTCTCTCAAATAAATAAATAGAATCTTTAAAAAAAATCTGATTAGTAATTCTGCTGAAATGAAAACAAGAAAATTTGATGGAGTAAAGGTATAATGATTTTGAATTACAAATGTATTTTATTTTTCAGTAAAATCTGCTAGCCAGTTATCAGTTCATTCAGATAGGTACAGCAATGAAATTAAGTCCAGTCATCTCTTTGATATATGCCACCTCCGAAATACATAACCATAAGCTTTACAAGTACTTTTCTTAATTTTATGGTTATAAAGGTACATCCTTTAAGGCAGAATAATATAACATACTGTTTTTCAAAATTTATTAGCCTGATCTATAACTTTAGAATATTTGGAAATAAGGAATGTGGGCTTCCATTTGCGGTACCACCCTAGACCCACCTAGTGAGGTGATCCCAGGTGGTAAGGCCCCTTCAGCTTCATCTCATTCTGTGTTTGCCCAAGAATCAACCTATCTCTGATCACCAACTAATCATTTGAGTGGCTCACCGGCAGGTGTTAGCTTTACCACATTGTTTTATGTAAATTCAAAGTGTTACTTCAGTCAATCCAATTTATACTCACTTTTTCATGATATTGCATGAGAGCCAAGTTGTACCTAACTTGTCAACTAGACCACTTCTTATAAAACTATTAAAGACGCCACTTCAAAAGCAAACTAAAACAATGGTAACCCCATCTATGAACACATTGGTTTTCAGTTTTTGTTTGTGTAGCAGAGCAAGGAGGCGCCATGTAAACTGCTTGTATATGATGGGAGAGATGTGGTCACACCTGCTTGTTCTTCAGATATGACTTGCACAAAACAATGAAATTCCACAGGAAAAACATATGTAATCTGCTTATTTTTCCCATTACAAGATGAAAAACTCTATGATGAGGAACCATTCATTCTAAAATGTCCAGATTTTATCATCTCTCAAACATATTTTTCAACCAGCAAAATGTCAATATTTTGAGATGATAAACAACATAAGATATCTGCTATAATGTGCTTTGATTGTTGTATCAATACTAAACATGATATATGCCTGCAATAGTTAAATCTGGGATTTTGTTTTTAAGGAAAAATTTATAATAAATTTCACCCGTTGTTTTCAAGTATATGAATCATTAATAACTTTACAACACTAGTTGCATGTATATTAATTAAGTTGAACTGAAAAGTACTGAGAGAAGCAAGTTCAAGCAGAATTATCCATTCTTGTGCCAGTATAACAAAAATAGTGTATCATATATTAGTAAAGAAACAGCATGGCCTGGTAAACTGCAGGAAAATAGGGCATAGGTAGAAAGACAAGTACCTGGAAATAGGCTCCAGACCACCTTTCATGGCAGGGTAATTTATAAAATAATTGTACCACCTGTTTTATTGAAAGAAAATCTAGTCTTTTTACAGGAATATGAAATAGTAAAGGTTATCTCAGCATTGGTTGTATTTCTTGGATAAGGAGGGAGATGCCAACAGAGACTGGTTACCAAGAGATAAAGAGATTATGGACATAATGGAACACTTTGTACTGCAGGAGAACTTGACCAGTAGATTGTATAGAGAACTGCTTTTCCTAAGAAATTAAATGATCTTTTAAAAATACAAGTCCAGAATTTTTTAATAAACATACATATGTATGGAAATATGTACTAGATTTAAACTTTAAAATAACAGGGACTATTGTAGCCCATGGAAGTATTAAGGAATATACAAACAACCACAAATAAACACATATGCTGCAGAAATAATATTTTAAAAATATAAACCGTAAAGTTTTCTGCCCCTATTATTTTCTCTTCTGTTCCATGTACTCTTTTCCTACTCATTTGACCAGACATTCTGTGTTCCTTGGGGAAGAATGAGCCAGTGGAAAAACAATGAATTAATAAATACTGAAAAAGATTATCTGTTTCAATTTCTCTGGTAAATATTGATAGATATAACTCACAAAAAGAAAAGCTTTCTGAAGCCCTCAATTGCTTTTAAGAGTGTGTAAAGTGGATCTGTAAGCAAAAGGTTTGAGAATCACAGCAAGGAACCACGTTGGTTCCACATCTCTACTTAGGTAGAACTGGAAAGGGCCTGTTAGAGACTTCCTTTCAAAAATCACTAATCATTTATATATGTGTAACAACAAAATCACTTCAATACATGTGTGACATTTAATTGTTATTTAGTTTGCATTGAACATCTGCAGGCTCTGAACTAACTACTACAAACCATTTAAAGATGGAACTATAGCTTAATACAAGGATTTTATTACTTCATTTACAAAGGTAGACTTCAGATCCCTACAGAATCGGAGAGGGATCACTACATAAACAGCAGCAAAGTTGCCTTTTATATGATGACTCTCACAAGGCAGTGAGTTCTTATACATTCTCAGGTTTTATGTCAGCTCATGAAGTTTGCCGGAAAGCTTGGGAATGAATGACCTTTTTATTTTTGAAGTAGCTATTTTAGACAAAGCTTCATCTGCACAATAAGGAGAGAAAAAGAAAAGTGCTTTGCCTACTACATGTGCCTTATAGGTTTCAATGCCAGTTCAGTGATATAGTAATGACTCTGGGGCTTCTGAATAGTTTACCTGCTGTACTAGACATGCCCCCTTTGCTACATAATAAATAGTAAGTCCAATCCGGGGAAAATTGCCAAAGCTTATCTGAACTAGTGGACACATATGAAACAACTGGAAAAGTAAGCTATAGTATACCAATGTATGTTCTGTTAACTTGAGACAGAACACATCTATCATCTTCCAACAATTCATCATAATATGATTCCTTTAGGCCTCTGACCAGTAATTTGGACATGATTCTCCTATGGGAGAGGATCATTTGTAGATGAGGCTTCATATTATATTGATGGATCTGTTAAATTAGGTTTTGCCTTGTAGCTATTGAGCAATTGAGCTGTGATTCAGTCCCTCACCCTGGTGCCACACACCCTGACCAGAGCCTTTGCATACTTCATCACATACAACTACCAGAACGAGTAAATTGCAACAAGCCTATCAGGGTGAAAGAGGAATGTGACACATGGTGTTAGGGATTTCTTAAATACCTCCCAGCATGGATGAAAAAATGTGTGCTTATTCATACTTCTTTCATGAAATAATGGCAACATTCTCAGATCTGGGGATATTGCTATAATTGTTCAGTCTACAGACAGGACAAGTAATATCTGATTAAAGGATTTACTGTACACTTATTCAGGGTCCAGCATGGTGTCACGTGTTTCACATGCATTTTCTCATGTGGTCTCCAGAAAAACTTTATAAGGGAATTACTGTCATCATCTCAATTTTATAGAGAGGAAATGGGAGGTTCAAAAGGTTAAATAAATTCCCTAAATCACAAAAGTTTGCAAATGGAAGAAGCTGGATTAATTTTTTCCAATTACAATCATTTTATAGACTAACCAATATAGATAATTCATTAGCTATATATCAACTATTGAGATTTGTTTGGATTAGGGGTTCATATTTCTGGTAAGATTCATGAAGCACATTTGGCCAAGCTACTTAAAATAAAAACAAATACAGTTGAATGGCAAGATTATTCTTTGAAACTGATGTTCAGAAAATATTTCCATTAATACCAAAAGGACTAAAATGCCAAAATATTGTTAGAATGGTAAAAGAAATCCTAGATGAAATCTACTAATTACTACCACAAATACAGCAATGATTCCATGGTTAATATCATCATCCTTGACAGATTAGAAAAATGATTCATAACAGATGGAAAGCAAAGCAAAATAAACAGAAATAGGCTTTAGACTAGATATATCTGTCTAAATATATAGATATACCTATATCTATATATCTGATATATCTGGCTTTGCTGCTTATGACCTGTGTAAACTTGCACAGTTACTTAACTTCTCTGAGCTAGTTTCTTCATCAATAAAATGAGGATCCCAGTACCTGCTGTTAGGATTAGTGGTTGTGTACAAAGGCCACTGTGACATGAGGAGTCTTCTTCAATCCATATCCATCATACCATTTTCTAGAGTAAATTATATCAAAATAATGCATTTACTGTCTGGAGCTAAGAATTTGTATGCTAGGAAAACAAAAAGCCAGGTTTCAATAATTTGAGAACCCCGTATTAGAAGACACAGGGTATGTGGTATCAGATGTTCTTTAAAATGGAGATGTAAGCAGTGAAGGCTAAGTTCTCTATATCACTTACAATTTTAATACCTAAAAGAGAAATGCTACATATAATATGTACTTTCGGGAAAAAAAGAGTTATACTAATGGGGTATTTTTTAAAAAAAGACCATGGATAAGAAAGGAAAAAAGCAAAATTTCTGAATTCTAGGCTTATGCTCCAGACTTTGTTTTTCCCAATCCTTTTTTTTTAGCGCTGGTCTACCAAGAAAGGGTTTTGGAAGCAGTGGTCCAGAGTAGGGGACTAAAAAACCTTGAATTCAAGGTTGATTAAGGAGGTTCCCGTCCTGATTAGTTCTGCAATCCCAGACAAATCAATGGATTTTGAGATGATTCTTCTTTTATGAGTGTTTCGACTATTTGCACTATTTCTACAGTCTCTGCCAGGAATGAAATTCAAAAACTATATAGTAACTGTCACCAAACAGGCTTCAGTAGGAATTAAGTAAAAAGGTGGTTTCTGAAATATTTGAAGGGAATTCCAAAACATGCTCCATAAAGAAGTATATCATTTAGCATAGAGAAATCCAACACACTTGTTCATAATAATTTTTAGGTAATTTAAAAATAAAATACAATAAACTATACTAGATTTAAAATAAAAGACAAAACTATGTGTTGTTAGGCCACCTATACAAGTATTAAGTGTGATAAACCAATGAAATTGGAATTTGAATTTATATTATAGCTTATAGAATAAGCTTTGTTAGTTTATATTCATATGCTTAATGCATTTTGGTACACAGCAACTAAGTTTCATTAATTTATTTCAAAAATTTTACAAATATTTTCTGAGTACCTAAATATGCCAGGCACTAAGCTAGCTATAAGAATAGTATCAATGATGAAATATTTCACATTTTATGGAGATAGATAATTATATAAAATATGATAAATACTGTAAAGGAAAATTAAAGCTTCACTGTGAAAAATTAACATAAAATCTGATTTAGATTGTAAATTTAGGAAGGCTTTTTTGAGGAAAGGACTTATATTTAACTTGAGACCTGTGAATGAGAAGTTGCCAAAAAAAAAAAATGTAGAGGGGAATTTGAAAAGGCTACATAGCATATGATTTCAACCATTTGATATACTGGAAAAAGCAAAATTCTAGAAACAGTAAAAAGATCAGTGGTTGACAGGAGTTAGGAGGGAAGGAGGAATAAATAGGCAGACTACAGAGGATTTTTAGGGCAGTGAAACTACTCTGCATGATTCTATAATGGTGGGCACATGTGATTATAAACTTGTTCAAACCCATAGAATGCAGCATCAGGAATGAACCCTAATACAAATTATGGACCCAGGTGATAAGATGTGAATTTAAGTTCATCAATTATTTTTATTTTTTAAAAATATATTTATTCATGAAAGACAGAGAGAGAAGGAGGCAGAGGGAGAGGAAGAAGGCAGGCTCCCTCCCAGCAGAGCAGGGAATCCAATGAGGGACTTGATCCCAAGAAGCCTGGGATCATGACCCAAGCTGACGACATACATTTACCCTACTGAACCACCTAAGCACCCTAAGTTCATCAGTTATTAAAAAATATTCTACTTTGGTGGGGTATGTTGATAATGAGCAAGCTATACATGTGTGGGGACAGAGATCTATGGAAAATATATCAACTTTCTTTTCAGTTCTGCTGTGAACCTAAAATTGCTCCCCCTCAAAAAAAAAAAAAAAAAAAAAAGCTTTTAAAAAAGAGAGGGAAGTGGGGCACCTGAATGGCTCAGTTGGGTAAGTGCCAACTTGATTTCGGCTCAGGTCATGAGGGTGGTTAAATCAAGCCCTGAGTCAGACTCCCCACTGGGCATGGAGCCCGCTTGACATTCTCTCTCTTTCTCCCTCTGATCTTCCTCCCACACTTAAAAAAAAAAAAAAGTAAAAAGTAGAGGGAAGAGGATTGAGGATATGCAGGACCAAAAACAGGAAAATTTTAGGACTTTGAAACAGAAGCCATGGTTTCGTTGTCATTCTAAGACATTCTTATCCATCTAAGGTCAATATTTCTTTTATTGTTTATTTGTTTTTGGTGTTATTTTTAAAGATTTTACTTATTTAAAAATAAGATACACACAGAGTGAAGCAGAGACATAGGCAGAGGGAGAAGCAGTCTCCCCATGGGGAGCCTGATAACTTGATCCCAGGATCTTGGGATGATGGCCTGAGCCAAAGGCAGATGCTCAACCACTAAGCCACCCAGGTGACTCCAAGGTAGATATTTCTTAAAAGCCGAATACAAAAATAAAAACAGTCTAATGCATCAAATGCTCATGTAAAAGTATTATACTAAAATGCTCTCTGTATAACCATACAAGTTTATTCCATAGTACCCTCTACCTGATATTTTTAATTTTATATATAATATATATTAATACTGTGTATTTTAAAATAGATGTTACAAGTACAGTCTCTAAAATTCACTAAGTTTAATTCAAAAGTTAAACCCAATGTAACTTGGCATCTACTCCAGTTTCTAATACTATGTATAACAAATTAACCTCAAATCTTAGGGATTTAAAACAACAAATATTCAACCTCTGTGTTTAATGGATCCAAAATTTAGGACTGGATTTGTCCCCATTATATCTCAGCTAGTTAAATCTGAAGCAGGGGTTCATTTGTCAGCTGGGGGGGTGCTATCATCTAAAATATTTTATTCACATATCTGGTGCCTGGACAGGAATAACTAAAACACTAGGACTGCCTCCTGGAGCACCAATACATGGTTCCTCCACATGGCTTGGCTAAAGGTAGTCAACCTTCTTACATGGAATCTTTGGGTTCCAAACACAAATATTCCAGAGAACAAAGTAAAAACTGGATTACTTTTGATGATTTGGCCTCAGAAGTAATGCCCTGTTGTTTTTGCCATATTCTATTGGCCATAAACAATATGTAAACCCACCAAATCGGAAGAGCACATAGATGCCACTGTCCAATTGAGTAAATGTGAAATAATTTGTGGCAATTCTTAATTTCCACAACATCTAAAGCACTACTACAATCATGAAAAACATAGCCATTACTTCCAGATGTGCTAGTTTTCTACTTTTTTCAGGAAACTATTATTTTTCCTGAGGTACTTTAAGCATTTTAATCCCCCTTTTTCTGTCATCATTATATGTTCTCTATCTTGATTGGCCATGGTGCCTCTACTAACTTCCACTACATTCTCACATAGGGAACTACACTGATTACTTTGTTCACTCGCCCATCATTTTATTTTATTTTATTTTATTTTATTTTATTTTATTTTAATTAATTAATTAATTAATTAATTTTTAAAGATTTATTTATTCATGAGAGACACAGAGAGACAGAGGCAGAGGGAGAAGCAAGCTCCTTGTGGGGAGCCGGATGTGGGACTCGATCCCAGATCTCAGGATCACGCTCTGAGCCAAAGGCAGATGCTCAACCACTGAGCCACCCAGGCACCCCACTCTCCCATCATTTTAATAAGGACTTCTCTTGTCATCATTCCATTAATGCATATTCATATAACATTTAATTAACATTTAGTTATAATTAAAAAATAATTAAATAATATTTTAATTGTTCTATTGAATTCCTAAATTTCCCATATGTTCTTCTAACTTCCTCCATTCTTACTCTAGTGGACTTGCCCTAAAACTGAACTGTCAGCTCTCCTTTCCTTCTCTATATTTTCATTCATTCTTAGAGCACCAATAGCCACCTTCACGTCACAACTCTCTCACTCTATAAAATGCTTCATAGAAGTTAGTCCTCTTAATTTATATATATGGTTGCTTTTAGAATGAGAAAAGAGAATAAATATTTTCCCTATCTAAACATTGGTAATTTAACAATATCCTAAATTTGCACGGCAAAATATTGCAACAATTCAAAAATATGTGAGAATATATAAAACATCATCCCTAGTTTCATAAAGTTCAAAACTTAAAATTCTGGAAGAAAATTATGATTTCTCTTCTGTTCTTCTGTTAATTGCTGTAACAGGACAAATGAAGCTTGTGAACCAAGAAGTCTATACCACTATTCCTCCAACAGTCAGTAGTTGAAGTACCATGTTTTAAAATTTCCCATCCATTTTGCAGACTAAAAATCTTACAAAATAACAAAGCGAATTCATAGAAAAGTGATCACATCCTTGGATTTCAAAGCAATACTAAATTGCTATTAAATTTTATAAATAATTGCTCTTAAATTCTGTTCCAATCTAGTCATGGCTGGTGATAAAGTTAGTTCACATACCAGCACGAGTCCTCATTGTCATGTTTTCATAAGCCAAGTTCTATATAGTCCTATCATAGGGACTTTAAGTGTTGAGCATTCCTTCACAAATAGGACTTAATACTCAGTTTCCACAATTCCACAGCCTAGTTTTGTTAGAAAATAACCATTTAAAAAATGAAGAAGAAAATTACCCAGGAATAAAGAAATAGCTATCCCATGTTGAAATTTCTAAATATAACTTCGGAAAGTAGTACATTTGAGGAGAAAGTAAATTAAATAATGGAGAATAAAAGAAAAATAGATTTTAAATTATCATATCTATAAAAATTAAGGAAATCATTTTATTAAGATAAGCAATAAGAACAAACTGATAATAATATTGGAATAATGGATTTTCCTTATTTTTATTTTACAAAATATCTCCTCTGAGGAAAATTCTTTTACTGACTACTTTAATAACATTAACAACTTTGAGTCCACAGGTTTATTTTAAGCTTAATAAAAGCTAAACACAAACTTAAATATATAACATTTCATGTTTAATTTCACAGACTCCTAAAAGTTCACAGATCACTAATTAAGAATTCCTAATGAATTTACAAATAAATATTTTCTTTATTGGGAGGATAAACTGAGTAGGTAGGTGAAGTCTTTTAGCTTAATGCCTAAGAATATTTAATACTCAGTATATGTTATCCATGATCATAATTGTTATTATTACCATGAGTTTATGCTGGAAGTATAGACCCAGACTTTAAAATTGAGTATAATACCAGAAAAAGAAAATTAACAAAAGTAAACAAATTTTAAAAATAGAAATCATTACAGATATCAATAAACTAAAATATTATAGTTTAATTAATTCAATCAACAAATGTATCACATTTTACATAAGAAAGGATAGTAAACAATGGTGTCACTATTTTAAATATTACATTTTTATGATAAAAGTAAACTTTTTCTTGCATAGAAGGGCTTTCTTCCTCCAAACATTACAAATGACTTTTTATAGCTAAATAAAAACTCCAGAAAATTATACTGAAAAGCTAAGCTGTCTTTAACTCTAATATTGAAAATAATCACAATTAGGGAAATACAAATCCTGTCAATGCCAAAGACAGTTCTGTATCATTGGCCCTTTTCTGGAAGCTATTCATTATATCTGAGTGGTGTTAGTCTTCTTACCTGGAAACCTGCTGATTCTTGGAATGTATCATTTGATACCATTCCAAACAGCAGCCAAAGAGACAAAATTGAAATGGTAAGAAAACCTTCGAAATAGGGTAAATTTGGGCTCTTAAAATTTGCTAGTAATTCTGAATAATCAAATAATTATGTTATTACTTAATTTAAATTAAATTACTGATAATGTAATATATCTTACATGTAAAATCCCTGATGTTATTAAAATATGAGATATAAATACATGTAAGTATACTTGATGTGACAGTAAGTAAATATACATATGACAGTATATTCGGGAAATGGAAAATAATTGTAATTATTATTATTACACATACATAATTTATTAAGCACTACTGTAGTCATTTTTCCAAATGTGTTTCATCCTTTATCTCACTTAATTCTCATAAAACCCCTAAAATGTAGCTAAAATTATTATTCTCATTTCACAAAGAAGAAATCTACATGTAGAAAGCTTAAGTATTGTTTAAAGTCCCTCAGCTAGAGCAGAACTAGGATTTAAGCCTGAGGTCTGATTCCAAAACTCATGCTTTTAAGCATTAACCATGTTGCCTTCCACAAGAAGAATGAAATTAATAACAATCCAATATGCACCAGGCACTTCATATTTTACAGATAAAGAGATTCACAGAGCGTAAGTTACTTTTAAGTGTTAAAGTACTAGAGTTCATTCCCTATTTCCCAGTGTTTCTCCAAGTATCCTGTACAGACCACCTGTATTGAAGTCACCAAATGCTATTTTAAAAGTTAAGATTTTATAGCTTTAGTTCCAGAGACATAGATTTGATACATCTATAGCAAAGCACTTTTAACAAGTTCCCCTGTGAATTGCTCTAGAATTTGTGTGTGAATGTGTGTATGTACGTGTGTTTCTAACAAGAAGCTTTCTAGTTTTTCATTTGGTATTTCCTATGAGAAAATGAGATATTCATAGAATTGCAAAAAAAAAAAAAAATTTAGTCTCCAAAACACGCAATGTTAATATACAACCCTTTTATTGATTCTCATTCAGGACAAAAAATAGATACTTAAATTACATCTCCTGAGTAGAATGCCTTTTAAGTTTTCTGATGTTAAAATGTCACTAAAGTCATATTTACAGAAATGAGAATAAGATCTCCAAATATTCCTTGGTTTTTGGTTTAAAAGTCTGAGATCTTGAATTTTAGATATATTTATGTTCTTCCATTTAAATCTACCCTTACAATGTTGTATACATTGTAAAGATGTATGTATACATCTACAATGTATACATTGTATACATTACAAAATCAGAAAAGAAACAAAGCCATTTAGGAATATTTAACACTTGGCATTTATTATGGACTTATTACAGGCCAGGCATTGTGCTAAACCTTGTGAATTAGGTAAATTATTTGTTTTGTTTTTCTTTTTTTAAAATTTTATTTAAATTCTGGTTAGTTAACATACAGTGTAATAGCATCACTAAATGATGAATTAGGTAATTATCTCTGTTCTATAGATGAGGACCCTGAGGTTCAGAAAGGTTAACTAATCTGACCAAGATGATAAAAATAGTAAGTATTAGAGCTGGAATCAAACTGAGGACTATTGGTTCCAAAGGCTATCCCAGCTCCATTCTATCACTCCCACCACAACTACCATCTCCAACGTCACTACTGTTACTACTACCACCTCCAACATAACCAGTACCATCACTAACTACTACCATCACCATTATCATCATTATCAACACTGCCATCACCACGACCACCACAACTCCATCTTTTGTCTCAACCTGTGTTTCTGAAAAAGTCAATTTCCAGAGGACAAGTGGAGTGGTAGCATTTGTGATAAGGACAGAGACTTAAAATTCAAAATATATAGCCAAATCTACTGAATCAGAATCTTAGTGGATTTCCATTTTAGTGGAAACTAAAATATATATACTAACACTTTCCTGGGCAATTCTTATACAAAGTAAAATGAATGACCACTATAGTATCCAAGAGTGCTTCCATTCATATAGGAGTATTACTTAGTAAAATACTTCAACAAATACTTTAAGGCTATGAAAATATAAATAGAAGGGTAAATGAAATAATATTTTAGGTTAAGATATAGTTGCTTACCTGATTTTGTTTTGTGGCATTTGGAACAGTACACAATGACCTAGTACAATTTTCAAGCATGTATATAGTAAGACTCCAGTGTAAAAAACAATTAGGCTTATAAGGAATAAATGATTGCCAAAGTACTGACAAAGTTCTGTGATTTAGGAAAAAGAAAACAATGCAATATAAATTCACTTTCAAAGTTTTGTACTTGCACCCACAGTTAAGGCATGTTAATGAGAGAGCACACTTTGACATGGCACAGAAAAACTCTTGGATTAATCTTTTTTTTTAAATCTTCCATTCCTTACATTTATTTGCATCAATATAACTACATGCCAAGCCAAGCATAACATGGGAATTTTGTCACTATCATACTTCACACAAGGACATTCCAAGTAAAGAAAATTTGGAAAATGATGGCAGGTGTCTACATTTCACCATCCTCTCATTACTCTCCACAGGTCCCCAGATTAGCCATTTGAAACTAATTCATTAATTACTTAATGAATTGTGCACATATGCTCAAAGATACAACAGCAAGATTGTTCACTGTAGCTTTTTTTAATACAAAGGAGAAAAAACATAAAAAAACATTTAAAAGATATAAAACATTTAAAAACATATAAAAAACATATTTATCCCTTACTAAAAGAATAGAAAATGCTGATTTATTCACACAACAGAATGTTATCAGTAATTAGAATAAACAAAATCTACAGATTTTGACATTGATACACCTCAAAAATTTTTAAGTCAAAATAGCTGCAAATATTTACAGATAGTATGAGTCAATTTATGTACAAAATTAAATATATAAAGGAGCACTATATACCGGATATTTGGGGACTGAATTTAAGGAAGAGAGTTTCAAGTGAAAAAAGTGAGTAAGGCATTCAAGACAGCAGTTAAAACCAAATTAAAGGAAGACAGACGCAAGTTATGTGATATTCGGGGAAGAGACGCAGTCCTCCATTAAAAAAATTGTCAGGAAATGAGGCTAGAAAGGTAGACAGTAGCCAAAGTGTGAAACATTCTTGTGGCTTTGCTAAGGAATTTGGACGTTACCATGTTAGAAATGGAGGGCCAGAAAAGTGAGTTAATGGGAGAGTGAAATGATCAGACTTATGCTTTAGGAAGATAACTGTGACTATCAGATGAAGACAATGGTAACAGAATTAGAAGCCCATTAAAAGAATCTAGATAAAAGATAGTAAGTGATTCTCTCTTAGAAGAAAAAGAATGGCATGAATTTCAGAGCAGTTCTAGAGATCAAATTCACAGGCTTACAAATTCATAGAACTGAAGAACGAGAAAGGAAGAAAGAAGATTAAAAATAACAAATTTTTCTACTTTGAAATAATGGGTGGGATTTGATAGGGGAAGCAGAATTTGCATTATCAGAAGATCTTTCAGGAGCCGATCTCAGTAGAAGTCTAGAAATATATCCGATGCTCAAAGGAGAAAAAGAATTAGAAAAATCGATTGATGTAAATTTGAGAATGAAGTTATGTACCTGAGAAGAAAACATGATAGGACAGAACTCTGGCAAACATCTCTAGACTGATATTTAAGCAGTAGGCAAAGGAGGAAGAGACAAGAGGGAGGGCAGAAAGTAAGATCACCTAGGTGAAATAAAGCAGGAGGATATCTTGATTCAGAAACAAAGGGAAGAAAATGTGTGTTTGCTAAATATAGAAGAGACTTGCTAAATATATCTTCAGGATCTTTCTGGACATTTGGATTGCTATCTAAGTGGATTTTTAGTTAAGAAAATACCTCACAAACTCTGATCTAACTAGTCAACAAAAATATATAACTGTATGTTGATTCATGAACCCTTAAAGGTCACCAGGATGTTATAGGTAATGATCTCATGTGCAATGTATTAAAAGCTAGACCTAATAATGCTTTATTAAAGATATTATCTTGTAGACTCAGACATGGGAGTATAGTTTAGAGAATAATAAGTAAATCAGAAAGGTACTGATAAAATGGTTTTATATCATCATGGATACTCTCTCACTGTAACTTTTCCTTTAAAAGCTTGTCATTATAATGATGAAGAGGTTATGCATATTAAAAGGTTTATTTTTTTATTAAAAGGTTTATACTAAAGCAACTCTACATATGCAGTAGTAAAATTTAATATATAAAAAATTAGATGTATTCCCAATGTGGAGGGCTACTCACTATTGATAATTGTTATGAAAAGTATATTTTTTGCTATTGTTATAATCCTAAAAAATTAGAGGGAAAAGATATCCTTTATAATGTTAAAAACCAAACCATAAGCAAGAAAAACTTTATTAAATTGTTGGTAACATTTTTGATGAATAATAAAGTTCTAATCTTAAGAATTCTTCATTTTAGAAAAATTTTAACATTTATTACAATGACATAGGTTCCACCTTTGTAGTTTTTTATAGTGATCTTCCCAATAAATTTCCAGATGGACAATACTGACTAATTAATAAGTATAAAATAAGCCTAGGTATATAATTAAAATCAAATCGATTCCCCAGAAGTTCCTGATTCAATATTTTTCAAATATTAAAAAGGAATCAAGATGGTTAGTCATGATTTGTACATTGCTATTTTGCTCAAGTATTTAAATAATTCATTCAAATGCTCCATATAACATAATTATTTCTTGACAAAGAACTTTGTAACTCTTAATCTAAAAAGTGCAACTCGAGAAAGCATGTAAGTAAAACAATGAGCTGTAGGCCACAAGGCATTCTTCTGTAGCAGATTGAGAGTTCACATTATGCTATTTTCTCTTCTTCTGATAAATTTATTCTTGACCTTGCCTATTATTACATAAGAAACCACTGCTGAGAATTGCAGTTAACACAGCTATGAAACTTTAATATCATCTTCCCTTGTTACAAGTGGTGTGATTTTCTGTCATTACTGAGATAGCTTGGATTGAGATATAAAGGCAGATGCACTGACATATGAGATAACCATATAGTGTTTAAAGGACACAGAAGTAGTTTCAAAGGAGGGGAAAGAAGCTTCACAACAGGTCCCATGTCATGTCATCAATTATCCACCTGTCACACTAATGACTAAGGAAATGCAAGGAGCAGTGACAATGGGAACATTCATCTTGTTCTTCCCTGGAAAAGGTGCACCTGTATCCCACTGCACTCTGCCTTCCCTACCTCCTGCTACCTCCTGCCTCCCAGACTTTTGTTCTCCATGACAGTGAATGTGGTTGTCAGCGTGCTGCCTATCTATCATCCTTTCTTCCTGAAAGGCACCTTGACTGCAGTTAATGACTGTAATGAGACCAAACAATAGATACTATGCCCCCAAGCTCTTCTATTTAGCTTCTCTGAAAATGGGCTCCAGTGAGACAAAAAGGGATCGACAAGATTGCACTGGAAAGGCAAATATTTCTATACCATCTCACTTAATTTGCTCCTTTGCCTAATGTCATATATATCTACTAATATTCGGACAGGAAATGTGACTAAAAATAATGAGACTGAATCTCTTGTGTGCATTATACAAACAACAGCAGTATATGGTAAATAGGCACTCTATATACTTACAAATTTAGATATGCAAGCCTTGTATTTATCAGTAACACTATGCTGAATTGCTTGTTACCAATTCTCCTCAACATTAAAGCAATAATGATTTGAAACAACAACGATGAAAAAAATGTGAAAAAGGTATTCTTTATAAGACGGAAAAAGAAAAATTCTATCCAGCAGTTTTTGTTGCTGCTTGTACTACTACTATCGCGGCTTCTACTTCTATGGAGACCAGCACGCACTATAAAATCCTTTCAAATATTTTAATTGCCCCCCAAACAGTACATTGTTGTTATCTCCCATGTTACAGAGTAAAAACATGAGTCTCAAAGAAGTTACATTCTTTACACAACCAGTAATTCTCAAGTCTTCTCTTTACATCAGTATTAGGAACATTAAGGTATATAAAAATTAATACAACCCGTTTCTAACAAGTGAGAATGTTATAGTAAAGGGAGTAAGCAATATAAATTATGCCTACAAATAGCTATGACATGAAATTATACTTTAATGAAAGTTTCAAGAGGGTTATAAAGATACATAGAGTAAAAGGAAAAGAATTTTAATGGTGAATTTCATGAGAACATAGCTGAGTTTATCTGTTGGAGGTCAGAATGCACTTATATCAATGGGAGCATGAGGAGAATTATCTTCTCCAATCACACATGATGGTGTAAGATATCAAGAAGCTGTAAAATTCATGTTAAAATCCACTGGTGGGGATGGGAAAGGCAGCTTGTTACAGGGTTCTACGTGCTGGCTTTTGAATCCAGGAAATCACTGCCTTTTTGAACTTCACTAATTACCTGTATATTTGCAGTAGATTATGAATGTAGAGCAAAACCCTACACTGGGTACAAATACATCCTAATGTCTGAGGAAAAACTCACTTGTGATGGTTTTCAGAAATGAGTGGATTAGAGTCATGAGGTTTATTTTAAGTAAGCCTGTAAGGGGGGATAAAAACCCTGATGCATTCTAACAAGCACACTCAAATCATTCACATAGGAAAGTTAGAGGAAAAAAAGTCCACGATTTCACAGTTGATATTACAAGTGTGGTTGGGTAAAATTGGCTTTCAACAAACAATAGAATTTATCACTTTAAATGAAAAGGCAGGTATTTCAGCATAAACATTTTAACACCTATAATAAATATTTATAGCTTCATGGTCATAAGTCCACAGCCCTTGGGACTTTAGAAATAAATGATTCACTATTACTGGAAAGATCTTTGGCCTTCAAAACCAATAGATTTAAAGAAAAAAATTCAAATTTATGGTAACTAGAAAATATAAAAATATATTTAATTTAAGTATTTTAGTAACTGATGCATAAATATTCACTAATCTTTTCTTTGTCTAAATAGATGTAATGACTTGCTCAGGGCTTGTCTTAAAGTACCCAGAATCTCCCATTCTTTCAAGAGTCTTCATTAAACTGTCAACTGAGGCTTGTAGCCTCTGGCTTTGGTTATATTTTCTACCAGGAATTCAATTAAAGAATATGAGGTTTTATTTTTTTTTCTTTCCACATTCGCAGGGTCCCATAGCTAAGTATGAAAAGAATTAAAGTGCAGGAACATACATGATTTTTCTATCATAATACATCTCTTTGCTATAGTATATAAAACATTTCTGGCATTTTGTAATATATATACACACACATATGGGTGTATATTTTTGCAATTGGTTTATCATCTGAATGAAATTTTTCATTTTGTGTCTGAAATTTAAATTTGCTTGGAAAGATGATTTAATTCATCATAAATTAAAAATGTCAAGTCACTTATTACAAATGTATTTATTTATTTTAAATATTTTATTTATTTATTCATGAGAGGCACAGAGAGAGAAAAGGAGGCAGAGACACAGGCAGAGGCAGAAGCAGGCTCCATGCAGGGAGCCCACGTGGGACTCAATCCCAGGTCTCCAGGATCATGCCCTGGGCCAAAGGCAGGTGCTAAACCGCTGAGCCACCCAGGGATCCCCTACAAATTTATTTAAAATGTTCATCAGGATGTAACATTGGCCCAAAGAGTTTAGCACAGTTTATGCATATTTTAATGTATCCTGATTAAATCCTTAGAGCCTAGATGAAAATAGGTATTTCTGTCTGAAGTTCCTATTGAGTTAACCATGTACTCGTGATGTCTCCTTTCCCTCATCTTCTCTAATACTTACCATTCATGCCTTTTATTTTTCTTTAATATGAACTAGTCCTTGCTAGGAAAGGTCCTGCCCCTTTAACAAGACTGTAAGTTCTTTGAAGGCAAAAGTGCCTTATTTTTTCATATCCGTTATTGTAGATAGGACATTCACATAACAGAGATTCAAAAATATTATTTTTAAGAAATGATGATAATGATAAAAAAGAAGAAAGAGAAGAAGAAAGGGACAGAAGCAGAAATTCAGGAACTGTATTATTATTATTGGGATTTGAAAATTCAAAATGTGATTCATAATATTTAGAAGATGGGAAAGTAGGACTCTAGTTGGTTATTTTAAAGAGCTGATATAGCAACGAATTGGTCAAAATAGCTCAAGCTGCTAAAGCAGTAGTCGTACTTTACTTGCCTATGTTTATTTCACATACAATTTTCTGAAGCCCAACTGAGATTTTCACACTTTAAACAGTAGCATAATGAAAAGGATGGTGCTGAATCCTCTGCAATTAATCCCCTAAACATGTCCAGAGTTGTAGAACAAGTGAACACTCAATTCCTCCTAACTTTAACTGATCATTTCTCTCCTTTTAACACACTTTGCTTTAAACTACAAAGCACTACATTGCTATTAATGATATTATTGCCAATTTTTTAAAACTAGTTTAAGGGTAGAATGTAGTGATTCATCAGTCATATATAACACCCAGTGCTCATTACATCAAGTGCCTTCCTTAACATCCAACACACAGTTACCCCATCACCCCATACTCTTCCCCTCTAGCATCCTTCAGTTAAGAGCCTCTTATGGTTTGTCTCCCTCTCTGTTTTCATCTTATTTCATTTTTCCTTCCCTTCCCCTATATTCATGTTTTGTTTCTTAAATTCCACATGAGTGAGATCATATGGTATTTGTCTTTGTCTGACTTACTTCACTTAGCATAATACCCTCTAGTTCCACCTACATCTTTCCAAATGTCAAGATTTCATTCTTTTTTTTCACAGATTTTATTTATTTATTTATGAGAGACACACAGAGAGAGGCAGAGACATAGGCAGAGGTAGAAGCAGGCTCCCTGTGGGGAGCCTGATGCAGAATTTGATCCCAGGATCTTGGGATCATGACCAAACTACATGCTCAACCACTGAACCATTCAGGTGCCCCGAGGCTGCAAACTTAGAGACAACATTAAACAGATTTCTTTATAATTGGGTTCTGGATGTAAATTGGGTCCTAGCAATTCAAAGCCACACATGTAAAATGGTAGGTATATTGAAGTGGAGGCCGTTATTTTGTTCTTTGCTCTGCTGGCAAACACATTTAATACACGGAGTTTTGTGCTGCAATATTCCAAGGTCCACTCAGTAGCTTTATGTATGTTAAGTGGCAGTTATGAAGTAGTGAAGCCTACCTACCAGCATTCCAGATTCCAATTATTAGTTTTATGGATGTGGAGAGAAATGTATGGCAGCAGTCTCAGCTCCTCTGGTGGACTGTACCATGGTGTTCTGCAATTATTTCTGGAAGCACAGCTTGGAGTTCTCTCTGTCAACTTCTCCAACAACATTATAAGCACTTTATTTTCTGTATCAAGTTATTATTTGCCAAAACAAATTTATTTTCTTTTCTACATCTGACCTGGTATCATATACAAATATTTTAATGCTTACACTAATAAATACAGAAAGCAGATGAAGGAAGGAAGATAAGCGAAGGAGGGTGGGGGAAAAAGTAGGGGGAATAGAAGGCACTAGATTAAAAAGTAGTAAAACCCTAGTCCTGGTTTCAGTGCTGCCACTAGCTCATTAGTGTAAACTTAGACTTTCTAGACCTTAGTGCCTCGACTATAAAATGACAGCATTGAAAGATATATTCTCAAAAGGTTTTCACAAATTCTAGAATTCTATATCTTGATAAATTAAAGTTAATTGCTGTGTTGCTATAAGGATCTTGAATCCTAAAGCAAATGATTTGGTTCCCTTAACCAAGACAGACAAGAACCTTCATTTTTAAATTCTCTGATGAGTTCTCTCATATCTTAGCAGTTTCAATAGAAAGCAAGAACAAACAGTGCTACTTTGAACAAAAATAATTATTCATATGAACAACTTTCTGAATTAGATAGCTATTTCAATTTAAATTCTTAACAAATTTAGGATAGTATTTTTCTGTTTTTTTTTTCAAAATTAAAAGTATGAGGTAAATTTTTTTTTCCCTAGAAGTCAATTACTGAAGCACTTTGTCAATACAAATATAGTACTATAGCAATACTCCTCACAGACAGCCAGGCACTATCTGCTCCTAAACCATATAATGCACTCTGCAACTGAAGATTGTTACCTACTTAGTAAAAATGCTTTAAAGGAACTCTAAAATGGTTTGATGTATTGTAGAGGTGAGTAGTATGACATGACATTTACTGTTTTTTAATAACTCAACAATTTTCTTAGCAGATGATGCAGTACCAATCGTAGCTATTATAACAATTTAATTATGAAAAAAACAAATGATGACTAGGTTGTAATAGCCTGACCAATTTTCTTTAGTTTACAAAGCCAGATTTAACAGTTGTCTTTAATATTTTTGAGTGTGTCCCTGTAGTCTTCAAAAGACAGTGTGGCAGAGACTGCTGATTGGTTTTAATATTCCAATTTTCAGTGGGGTCCCTCAATGGGGATGTGGCCATGTATCTGTAAGTACTGGCTATTAATAAGTAAAGAAAATTGTTATTCGATTTTAAAAATAACTTTTCTGTCAAATATGGGTATTTCCTTCAAAAGGAGAAAGGATCCTCTTTCCTTTTCCTCCATCTAAATCTGGACCTTAGATGTGATACCTGGAATAAGCTGTCTTGAACCAGAGGGTAAAGACCACATGACCAAGGGTTGCTAAGGGTGAGCTAGTTGAAGCTCATATTCCTGGTGACTCCACGGAGCCTCTATAAGAGGTCTAGATTGCTTATCTCTTATATGAAAGAGGAAGAAATTTCTAAGGTCATTTTGAGTTTTCTTTTATAAGCAGCTGAGCCTACTCCTAATCAACATGGGTATTTTTAAGATTAGGAGGTTGTTCTAGTTCTCATTAAAATTGTACACATATTTCTTAAAGAACCATGGAAAATCAATATACATATGCCACTAGATATTGTTTCTTGGGAAAACCTACATAACTGTTTCTTTCAATGTTTTGTGGGGTTGTTATGATTTATGTATAGATATATGGAGAGAAAAAATAGTAAATGGAAATGCAAGATACTACAGAAAGTATATACCTCAACAAAAACACCTAAAGTTCATTTTAATCATACATTTTTAAGATCTAATTTGGACCTCATACTTAGAGTGAATTACTTTTTTCCAATTTTCTAATGGAACCACTATGAAATCATGCCAGTAGTAAACATATAGAGCTAATTAATAACGATACACTAAAGATTTCTCTGCTAACTTGCAGATGAAAAAACTAAAGAAAGATCCCCTTACAAGGAATAAAGTCAACACAGACATTTTGAGATTGTTTATATGCAAATAAACAAGAATTCAAACTAAATATTTACTAATAGATTAGGTCATACATATAGAAATGTCTTGTTTTTTAACGGTACATACTAATAATTTTTTAAATGTAAATAATGTAATCAGCACTTACAGTGTGCCAGGTAGCATACATATTTTTTTCATAACCCTTAACATATTCTATCAACTAGATCCTATTATCATCCCTATTTTAAAGGTGAATCTGTGGCTTAGTTCTCAAATTCTCTGGATATGAATGAAATAGGGAGTCGGTGGATTAGGCGGTGGAGCTCCTATACCTGTCTTACCAGAAAAGTGAACTCCTAATGACTTGACTGTGCCACCTATTAAGACCTCAACAATAGCAAGATATATACAGTTTTTCCTTTAAGCCTTCCTCACCTCCAAGATCATCTTGCATTTAGCAAATAAACAGTAACTGTAATCAAAACTATAATAGAGATGTGGCTTTAATGAATTTTACCACAGAAAATTCCAATTACTTTAAGAATTTGTAAAAATCTATGACTTATGATTTTGCTCAAACATATATTTGCATTACTCATTATTAGGATGTTGGCATCTGCATTTCAATTCAAACTGGTTATTTGCTATTTGCCTCTGTACATGCAGTTACACCGTATTATAATTGTATTTCCTAGAGAAATATACAATCCAAAAGAAACCCTGAACAATGATGAAAGTAAAAAGGAAGTGACAATGTCTAAAACATAATTATTCTTAACTGAAAATATAATTTTACATAATATGCAGAATGTTGAATTGAGCAATGGTTCTGACCTCTTCTGTGAATAGGTTCATTTTACATTTTATATAGAAACAAGAAAAGGAAATTTATTAAAATGTTTCAGGAAGCATTCTAGCCAGTGTAAAAATAGCATTTATGGGAGAAATTATATGCTATGTTAGGAATCAGTGAAGCTTGATTTTATATCCATTTTAGCTGCCCAGAATACAGTAAATTTTGTTTTCTTGAATGAAGTGAGTGATGTCACTAGTTTCTCTGGATATTCATAAATTGGCAATCTATGTTTAGTATTAAATCTTCAGTCTTTTTTTATGGAAAATGATAGCACATATCTCTTTCCTCTGATTCTAGTGAATTGGAAATGACTGTATAAGCGATTCAGCACTTTACAAAAGGCATAACTTTTTTAAAAATCAAATCAGAAACCAGATCTTTACCAGATATCAACTTCATTTTAGAAAAGCAACCTATGTGTTGAAATGGCCTTTATATGAGAATTATTCAAAAGAGATTTGAGTTATGGTAGAGTTGCTCTAATATTACTTATTGAATGTATTTGTTCTGTTTATTTCCCTGTTGAATTTCTTTTGTGATATAACAATACAACCTCATAGAAATCTTCAGCACCTCTACCAATTTAGCATTTACAGACAGTGTTGGTTGCACTAATATAATCAACTTTCTAATTTGAACCAAGAAACTACTGAGTCAAGAACCACTGGAGTCAAATACTATTGCTCTAAATGAGCACTAATAATAAAAGGTTTGTTCAAACAATATTATAGAAAATGTTCAGGATCAAATCTCCCATAATGTAGATATTTGTCCACTCTATGGAGTTTTTTTTCCTATAGATTAGCATTAATTTAATGCTAATGAAGAAAGTTCCTTCTACCACATTTCATGAATTATATGTCATAGTCTTTACCAGACATCCAAAAGAGGTGTAACTTCAAAAATATGTCATTTACAAAAGTATGTGGTCCAGAGAGTCAAAATTACAACCTCAAAAACTGAATGATTAATCTACCTCTATCATCACCAGGAATTGACAGATGGAAACCATCTTGAGCATCATTTATTCATGAAGAAATATTTAAAAAAATTTTTTTTTAGATTTTTCTGTTTTGATCTCTGAATTGAATAAGTTGAGAATTGGTACTATTCTTATACTATTTAATTATCAATAGATGTTCTGATAATATTTAGAGATAGTCTTTTATACAAAGAATGCTTAGAATGTCCTTCAGGATGCTCCCTTCTCATTGTTGAGATTTTATTTAAGTTTCTGTTACTTTACAGATGTAAATAATAACAGGTGGCTCAGTGGTTTTAGCCCAGGGTGTGATCCGGGAGACCCAGGATTGAGTCCTACGTCAGGCTCCCTTCATGGAGCCTGCTTCTGCCTCTGCCTGTGTCTCTGCCTCTCTCTCTCTCTCTGTGTCTCATGAATAAATAAATAAAAATATTCAAAAATTTTCTGTTACCTTTTCTTCCAAATTTAAAATTTCTAATGTAAACTTCCCTAAAACCTAAAAAATAATTACAAAAATTAGGTCACAAAGACAACCAGGTAACGTTATGTTTCCAACTTCCTATAACTACCTAGAATATTGCTAAAACTAACTGTCCAATACAGATACAATTTGTATAAGCACACAGAAAAATCCACAAATAATGTCTTATTCTCAATTTTTTTGACTCAAATACCTCTCTGTAACTTTCCCACTTTTAGTAGGGGAATGGTTTCTAATAGTAACACTAAAACGTACTGCATGTTCAGCACAATTCTAAGTACTTTAAGCATATTAACTAAGTGAACTAAGGTTGTAGAATTTAGTAACTCCATCAGTAAATCTTCACAACAAACATAGAGACGGCATTATTATTGTCTCCATCATCATTATCAATTGGGGAAACAGAGACACAGAAACTTTAATTTGCCTAAAGCCATACAGATTTATGTAGTGAAACATTCAGATTTGCATTCAGGAATCATAGTTTGAGTCCTTGGTAATAATCACGACTCCATGTCTCTTAATTTTACAATAAGAAAAAAAAGCCATTCAACTGTAAAAGGAGGCAATGGACAGTGGCCACAGTAATGGGGACCGTAACTAACTGAAGAAAACAAGATTCACTGAAAGGGGCAGCTGGTAAGTAGCTCCAGCCAATTCTTGCCATAAAGAAATGTGTTGGGTTGGGGTTTCATCTTACCCTATTTATAAGGGCTAATAACTTAGCCAGTTACTATTTCAGGATGCTAGCAAAAGCGATGATATTTCAAGGTCAGAAATAAAGAACTTTGCTACTCAAGGCATAGCAAGCAGCACAATCATTAGTATATTTGTGTCGATTCTCCTTCTTGGTCACATTAGGATGGGTTCTGGTCCAGATTTAACATGTGTGGTTTCTAAATGATGCATACAAAACATTATTTACACTAAAGGAAGCATTCAGTCACTAAACATCTTTATTTTATACTTCCATAATTGTATAGATTAAATTACATTTTCCAGAGAATTATGCCTCATAAATCAATAAATTTCAGACTTATTTGCAATTAACAACCTCAACAAACATGGTACATTCTTTTATAAAAGCATTTCATAGATAAGGATTCCATCACACGACTAGCATGACTGCAAGGATGTCTATTATCAACAAGCTTATAAGGAGATTTAACAAGAAGAAAAATCTTGTAATCACAATTAACAGATGCAGGAAAAGAATTTACCAAATTTTAATATACATTCATGATTAAAACTAAGAATAAACAGGAAGTTCTTCAACTGGATAAATAACATCTATTAAAAGAAATCTACAGTCAAAATCATACTTAATGGTGAGAAACGAGATGCTTTTTCCTAAGATCAGAAATAAGAGATGAATGTCCCCACTCATCACTCTTAGTCACTATTGTGCTAGAAATTATAGATAAAGCAATAATAAAAAGGAAAAGTAAGTAAAGGTATACTGATTCACTAGGAAGAAATAAAGTTGTTTTTGTTGGAATATAACATAATATAATATAATTTTGGAATATAATATAATTCCAACTTAATATGTTGGAACATAATATAATATAAATGTAGAAAATCCAAAAGAATCAACAAAAAAATCTTCTGAAAATAGTGATTATAGCAAAGTTGCAAGATAACAAAATTTGTATACAAAAGTCAATTGCTTTCCTTTCACAAAGAGCGAACAATGGGAATTAAAAACACAATCTTATTTCTATAAGCACCCCAAAATATGAAATAGGTATAAATCTAACATATATAAGATTCATACAAGGAAAACTACAAAATTCTGATGACAGAAATAAAAAATAATAGAAATAAATGGAGAAATACTCCAAGTTAATGAAAAGAAAGCACTAAGAAAAAAGAAAAATAAAGAAAGAAGAAAAAAAGAAAAGAAAGCCCTGATGTTATTAAAATATCAATTCTTCCAAAATGATCTATAGATTCAATGCATTCTCAATCAAAATCTTAGAAAATTATTCTGTGGATATCGAAAAAGTGACAAAGTTTATATGGAAAGGCAAAAGACCAAGAATAGCCTACATAATACTAAAGAACAAAATTATAGGACAAACACTACCTGACTTCAAGACTAACTATACTACTACAGTGATCAAGACAATATGATACTGGCAAAAGAACAAATAGATCAATGGACCAGTACATAGAGTGCCAAATAGAAATATAGTCTACTGACTTTTGGCAGAAGAATGAAGGCAATCCAAATCATACTGAAACAGACATCAATATTCAAAATATATATTTATTATATGTATACATATATATTTATTATATGTACATGTACGTTAGGAGAATGAAAAGACTAGCCACAGACTGGGATAAAATATTTGTAAGACACATGTCATGTGTTTTACAATGTGTTTTACACATGTTAAATATAGGACTGTATACAAAATATACAAAGAAACCCAACAATTTTTAAAAATTACAAAATGGGCAAAAGAAAGGAAAAGATACTTCACCAAAGAGATACAGATGGAAAATCAGCATATGAAAACATACTCAAAATCATGTAGTTAGGAAATTTCAAATTCAAACAACAATGGGATACCACTACACACCTATTAGAACGGCTAAAATACAAAACACTGATAATACCAAATGCTGACGAAGAATGTGAAGCAACAGGAATTCATTCATTGCTAGTGGGAATGAAAAATAGTACAGCCATTTTAGAAGTTAATCTGACAGTTTTTTACAAAGCTAAATATAATCTTGCCTTATGATCCAACAATTGTACTACCATTTACACAAATGAGTTGAAACTTAGGTCCACCCAAAATCTACACATAAATGTTTATAGCAACTTCATTCATACCTGTCAAGAAAAGCCAAAAGACAATAATTGAGATATCCTTTAATAGGTGAACAGATACAATACAATAAAGTTGAAGTATTATTCAGTGATACAAAGAAATGAGGTATCAAGCTGTAAAAGGAAATGCAGGAATGTCACATGCATTTTTTTAAGTGAAAAGAGCCAGTCTGAACAGCTACACACTGTGTGACTGCAACAATATGACATTCAAAATGGCAAAACTATGGAGACAATAAAAAGATCAATGAATGCCAGGGAATCACAGGAAGAGAGGGAGGGATGAATAGGTAGAGCACAGGAATTTTATAAAGCCATAAAACTATTCTGCACAATATCATAATGGTAGGACAGGACATTACACATTTGTAAAAACCCACAACCATGTACAACACAGAACACTGATGTGAACTATGTTAAATAGTAAACTAGTTAAAAATAATGTATGCAAGATAGTTAAATATGTAAATTAGTTAGGTGGGGGGATTTTGTACATAACTCCTCCACTTTTAATTTTGGTGTCAAATCAACTGGTGGGCAAAATATTTTTATTTTTTTGATAATTTTTAAATCATGATTTTAAATCACTTTTTAGTTAACTAAGAATCTTTTTTCTCCATTAGATGAAATGTATCAGAGTGGTAAATGCATTACACTTAATTTTATAAATTGATATTTACTTTTTCTCTAAAATTATTTGTGACTAATTTCCCAAATGGAAATTTCCATTTTCCCTCAAATTACATACTTGACATTTTAATATGTTTTCTAATTTAAGTCCAGATTAAGGAGAACAAATGAAACCATATATGCAAGTCTTAAGATCCTGGCCTTTTCCTTCTGTCTGCCTACATGGAATGGGAGAGGGATTTGGGGATGAAATTGCTTCCAAAAAATATCAGTAATGACAAAGTCAGAATTAAAGAGGGATCTTTTTTTTTTTTTTTTTAAATTTTATTTTTATTTATTTATGATAGGCACACAGTGAGAGAGAGAGAGAGAGGCAGAGACACAGCCAGAGGGAGAAGCAGGCTCCATGCACCAGGAGCCTGATGTGGGATTCGATCCCGAGTCTCCAGGATCGCGCCCTGGGCCAAAGGCAGGCGCCAAACCGCTGCGCCACCCAGGGATCCCAAAGAGGGATCTTTTGAATGACGGATGCTAACTAAACTTACTGTGGTAATGATTTCACAATATATATAAATCAAACCATCACACTGTACACCTTAAACTTATACGCTGCACCGATATATGTCAATTACTTCTCAGTAAAACTGGAAAAGGGGGAATTTTTTAATACACCATAGCACGTGTCCATCACACACACACACACACACACACACACAAAAGAATTTGGGATATGTTCTGAAATTATTCTTTACTAAACCATGGTCTTTCTAATTATACACTTGTATTTTTTAATCCATCAATGTTAACACCTAGAGACTAATCTACTCACATATCCTTCACAATACCTAGCTTAATTATTTGTATACTATAGATGTTCAATAAAAGAATGAAATTAGAGAGCATATTAAAGAATTAAGTGAGGTAATAATGTTCCAGTTACCCCTCAAGTCCCAAATTCTATGATCTAAAAGCAATGTACATAACCATGAGGTTTACAAGTTAGTAGTCTACTATTTCTGGGCTTAACATAATCTGTATTCAAGTATTAAGATATAATTTAAACAAATATTCACTTAAGATCCAAATGAAGAAAAATTTTAATAAATTTCTAAATGTTTAGCTAAATAATGGTAATTGAAAATCTGCCTGCTTATCTGCTACTTATACCAAGTTATTCAATAGATGATATAAAGTATAATTGGAATTATAAATAGTCATCAAAGACCTTAAATACAATTAAGTTCAATTTGGGCAAGTGCACATTAAGAAAATAAATGGAGAAGGAAGAGTTAAGATGGTGGAACAGTAGGGATCTCTATGCTTGCCTTATCTGTTGAACAGAGCCAGATGAATATCAAATCATTCTGAAAACCCAAAAAATCAGTCTGAGGACTGAGAGAACAAGCTGCACAGGTAGAGGGAGAAACAGCCAAATCATGGAAAGCAGGGGCTGCAGAGAGTTGATTTGGAGGAGAAAAGAACTGTGGGTGCTTCAGAGGGGAGGGAACCCTGATCACAGAGGCAGGAGACAGAAAGAGAGAGAGAAAGAAAGAAAGTGAAAGCAGCACACAGGGGATTGCACAAGAGAAACTTTTCTCCAAAACTACTTACTAGGAAAAGAAGAGGGGCTGATTATTGCAAATTTTTATAAAAAGTGGAGCTTGAAGTCTAAAGTTTTAGAAGTCTATACACCATCACTGGGGTTGTGTCTATTGGCCTTAGTGGTATTCCCATGTGGAAAGAAAACAGAGGCCTGGGAGCAGACAGCATGGTCTGAGGATCCCCTGGGTTGCATGGGGAGAACTCTTCTTTGAGTACATTTGGGAGAAGTGGCACTGCCTTTTAGGGCATAAATGAGAAGGTGGGCAGCATTGAGTGACCCCATTACTTAGCATAGCAGCAGAGGCACCTGCTGAAGCTGCTAACCTGGAGGTCAGCTTTAGGCTGCACTTAATCATAAACTCCCCCCCGTGATTGTTTGGCTGCTTTTCTGTGACAAACCATTGCCAGCCAGGGCAATGAGACTCTACCCCAGAGGATTAGCATACCATACCCGGTCCTAAAATCTGGAGCTTTGAAACCCAGCTGTGTGCCTGAGATAAAACACAGAAGAACTATGCCTCCAGAAAGGCAGATGGTTCAGAAACAGAAATGGTGAAGACAGGGTTCTGACAGAAACGTGGGACACAAGAGGACTGTTTGCTCTTTAGGGAGGCTTCCTAGCAGTGGCAGGAGTGAACTCTCCTCGCCAGGGATGAGAGTGCAGGGTGATGCCATTCTCCCCCAGCCCACCAACATGGACAGATTTCAATGAGAAACACAGGGTCCCTAGTTGAGGCTGTTGCCACTTATACCAAGCCCCGCCCCACTGCACCATGCAGGTAGCTCTTTACAAGGGCAAGTCCACCTGAGAACCAGTGCAGCAGGCCCTTCCCCCAGAACACCAGCACAAACCCCCTACAGGCACAGTCTATTAAAAATAGAGTGCTGTGGGATGCCTAGGTGGCTCAGCAGTTGAGTGTCTGCCTTTGGCTCAGGGCATGATCCTGGGATCTGGGATCAAGTCCCACATCAGGCTCCTCAGAGGGAGTCTGCTTCTCCCTCTGCCCATGTCTCTGCCTCTCTCTGTGTCATGAATAAATAAACTAAATATTTTTTTAAAAAAGGAAAAGAAAATAGAGTGCAGCAAAACTTCAGTTCTAGGACTGATAGGATGTAGTCTTTTCTATCAAGCAGATCAAAGCACATACATCTAGTTAAAACTCAACATGCATTAGACCAGGTCCAAATACTCCACACTGAAGGCAAGGAGAAATTCTGCAGAGGATTGATCTGAGGGAAAGAGCAGCCAAAACAGAACAGCACAGTGCATACAGCATACACCAAAAAACTTCCTGAAGTGCCAGGCCCCAAACAGTATATGACCTCTTCTTAATATGGACATTATTTTCAAGAGCATGAAACATAACAGTTTTTCCTAACACATAGACAGAGATCTAGGCAAAATGCCAAGATGGAGGAATTCATCCCAAAAGAAAGAACTAGAAGAGGTCATAGGTGGGGAATCTAATAAAAACAAATATAAGTAATATGTCTGCACCAGAATTTAAAACACCAATCATAAGGATAGTAGCTTGAAAAAAACATAGAAGGAACTAGAGAGACTACTCTGACTACTACAGAGTTAAAAGGCCTAAAAACAAGTCAGGCCAAAAAAAAAAAAAAAAAAAAAGCTATAAAAACAAGAAATTAAAAACTGACTGGATGTATTGCAAACAAGGATGGATGAAGCAGAGGAATGAATCTGTGATATAAAAGATAAAATTATAGAAAATAAGCTGAAAGGAAAAGGGAAAGAAAACTATTGGAACATGAATATAGACAGGGAACTTGGTGACTCCATAAAGCATAATAGCAGAAAAAGAGAGAGAGAAAGAGGTAGAAGGTTTATTTGAGCAAATTATAGTTGAAAACTTCCCTAATCTGGAGAAAGAAACAGACATCAAAATCCAAGAGGCACAGGAACTCCCAACAAAATCAACAAAGACAGCAAACATCAAGACAAATTGTCATCAAGTTCACAAAATACACATACAAGGAAAGAATCCAGAAAGCAGAAAGATAAAAAAGTCCTTAACCTACAAGGGAAGACAGATCAGGTTCCCAGCAGATCTGTCTACAAAAATTTGACAGGCCAAAAAATAGTGGCATGATATATTCAATGTGCTGAATGGAAAAAACATGCAGACAAGAATACTCTATCCAGCAAGGTGATCATTCAGAATAGAAGGATATATAAAGTAACCCAGACAAACAAAGACTAAAGAATAAAGAAGTTCATGACCACCAAACCAGCCCTGCAAGAAACCTTAAAGGGGACTCTGAGTGGGAAAGAAAGACCAAAGTCAACAAAGACTAGAAAGGACCAGAGAACATCACCAGAAATACCAACTTTACAGGTAACACAATGGCACTAAATTCATATCGATCAATAATCTCTCTGAATGTAAATGGACTAAACACTCCAATTAAAGACATATGGTATCAGAGATGATAAAAAAAAAAAACAACAATAATACCCATCTACCTACTTGCCTTCAAGAGACTCAGTTTAGAACTAATAATACCTCCAGATTGAAAGTGAAGGGATGGAGAACCATCTATCATGTTAATGGATACAAAAGTCAGAATGGCCATACTTATATAAGACAAACTAGATTTTATTTTTTTTTAAGATTTTATTTATTTATTCACACACAGAGACACACAGAGAGAGGAAGAGACACAGGCAGAGGGAGAAGCAGGCTGCTTGCAGGAAGCCTGATGTGGAACTCCATCCCAGGACCCCGGGATCACACACCGAGGTGAAGGCAGATGCTCAATCACTGAGCCACCAGGTGTCCCGACAAACTAGATTTTAAATAAAAAACTATGACAAGAAATGAATAAGGCATGTATCATTAAGGAATCCATCCATCAAGAAGATTGAGCAACTGTAAAAATTTATGCCCCCAACTTGGGAGCACCCAAATATATAATTCAATTAATAGCAAACATAAAGAAACTCAATGATAATAATACAATCATAGTTGGGGACTTCATACTTACAGCAATGGACGGATCATCTAAGTAGAAGATCAATAAGGAAACAATCGCTTTGAAAGACACACTGGACCAGATGGACTTAACAGACACATTCAGGACATTTTATCATAAAGCAGCAGAATATACATCTTTTCAAGTGCACATGGAACATTCTCCAGAATAGATAACATAGTGGGTCACAAATCACCTCAACAAGCACAAAAGATTTAAATCGTATCATGCATATTTTCAGACCACAGTACTTTGAAACTTGAAGTCGACCACAAGAAAAAATTTGGAAAGATCATGAATACATGGAGGTTTTAGAATACTCTACTAAAGAATACATGGGCTAACCAGGAAATTAAAGAAGAAATTTTTAAAAATAGATGGAAGAAAATGAAAATGAAAGTAAGACAGTCTAGAACCTCTGGGATTCAGCAAAGTTGGTCATAAGCAGGAAGTATACAGTAATATAGGCCAACCTCAAGAAGCAAGAACTAGAAAAGGAACATCAAATAAGGCCTAAAGCCAGCAGAAGAAGAGAAATAATAAATATATAGAAACAAAAACAAAAAGCCAGTAGACTAGATCAACGAAACTAAGAGTTGCTTCTTTGAAAGAATTAATAAAATGGATAAACTCCTAGCTAGACTTATCCAAAAAAAAGAGGAATGACTCAAATAAATAAAATCACAAACAAGAGAGAAGAAATAATAACCAACATCACAGAAATATAATTAGAAGAGAATATTATGAAAAACTATATTCCAAATAGGACAACCTAAAAGAAATGGACACATTTCTAGAAACATATAAACTACCAAAACAGAAACAGGAAGAAATAGAAATTTGAACAGATTCATAACCAGCAAAGAAATTGAATCACTGATAAAAAAACTCCCAACAAATAAAAAAGTCCAGGAGCAGATGGCTTCATAGGTAAATTCTACCAAACATTTAAAAAGGAGTTACAGCAATTCTTCTCAAACTATTCCAAAAAAATACAAAAGGAAGTAAAACTTCCAAATTCATTCTATGAAACCAGCATTGCCCTGATGCCAAAATGAGATAAAGATCTCACTAAAAAAGAGAACTACACTGATAATCACTGGATGCAAAAAATTTTCAACAAGATATTAGCAAACCAAATCCAACAGTACGCTAAAAGAATTATGCATCAGCCCAGAATTATTCCTGGGCTGCAGGGGTAGTTCAATAACACAAATCAATCAACTTGATATACCACAGTAGTAAAAGAAAAGATGGGAACCATATGATTCTTTCAATAGATGCAGAAAAAAGCATTTGACAAAATACAGCATCCATTCTTGATAAAAATCCTCAATGAAGTAGGGATAGAGGGGACATATCTCAACATCATAAAGGCCATATATGAAAGCTAATATCTTCAATGGGGAAAAACAGAAAGCTTTCCCTCTAAAGTCAGGAACAAGACAGGGATGCCAATTTTTACCACTGTTATTTAACATAATGCTGGAATTCCTAACCTCAGCGATCAGACAACAAAAAGAAATAAAAGGCATCCAAATTGGCAAGAAAGAAGTCAAACATTCACTATTTGCAAACAACATAATACCCTAGATAGAAAATCTGAAAGACCTAACCAAAAAACTGCTAGAAGTAATACACGAATTCAGCAGTAGCAGAATATAAAACAATGTACAGAAATCTGTTGCATTTCTATACATCAATAATGAAGCAGTAGAAAAAGAAACCAAGGAATCAGTCCCATTTACAATTACACCAAATACTATAAGATACCTAGGAATAAACCTAACCAAAGAGGTAAAAGATCTATATTCTAAAAACTATAGAACACTTATACGAAAGAAATTGAAGAAGACACAAAGAAATGGAAAAACATTCCGTGCTCATGGATTGGAAGAACATTGTTAAAATGTCTATACTATCAATGCAATCTATGTATGTAATGCAATCCCTATCAAAATACCACCAGCCTTTTTCACAGACCTAGTACAAACAATCTGAAAATTTGTATGGAACCACAAAAGGCCCCAAGTAGCAAATCATTTTGAAAAAGAAAAGCAAAGCTGGAGGCACCATGATTCCAGACATCAAACTATATCACAAACGTACAAGCAGGAAGACAGTATAGTACTAGCACAAAAACAGACACATAGATCAATGGAACAAAATAGAAAATCTAGAAATGGACCTACAACTACATGGTCAACAATCTTCAACAAAGCAGGAAAGAATATTCAATGGGGGAAAAAAGCCTTTTCCACAAATGGTGCTGGGAAAACTGGACAGTGACATGCAGAAGAATGAAGCTGGACCACTTTCTTACACCATACACAAAAATAAATTCAAAATGGATGAAAGACGGGAATCCATCAAAATCCTAGAGGAGAACAAAGGCAACAACCTCTTTGACCTCAGCACCACAGCAACTTCTTACAAGTCTCCAGAGGCAAGGGAGTCAAGCTAAAATTAACTATTGGGACTTCATGAAAATAAAAAAGCTTCTGCATAGCAAAGGAAAGTCAACAAAACTAAAAGACAACTAAAGGAATGGTAAAAAAAAATATCTGCAAATGTGATATCTAATAAAGGGTTAGTATCTAATATCTATATAGAACTTATCAAATTCAACACTCCAAAATTAAATAATCTAGTTAAGAAATGGAATGTAGACATGAACATACATTTCTCCAAAGAAGACATACAGATGGCTAACAGACACATGAAAAGATCAACATCACTCAGCATCAGGGAAATAAAAGTCAAAACTACAATTAGATACCATCTCACATCTGTCAGAATGGGTAAAATTAACACGGGAAATAACAGATGTTGGCGAGGATGTGTAGAAAGGGGAACCTTCTTACACTGTTGGTGGGAATGCAAACTATTGCAGCTACTTTGGAAAACAGTATGCAGGTGTCTCAAAAAGTTAAAAATAGAACTACCCTATGAACCAACAATTGCACTACTAGGTATTTACCTAAGGGATACAAAAATACAGATTCGAAGGGGCACATGCACCCCGATGTTTATAGCAGCATCATCAATAGCCAAACTATGGAAGAAGCCCAAGTGTCCGTCAAATGATGAATGGATAAAGAAGATGTAGGATGGATATATTTAACAGAATATTAGTCATCAAAAAGAACGAAATCTTACCATTTACAAAGTTGTGAATGGAGCTAGAGTGCATTATGCTAAGTGAAATAAGTCAGTCAGAGAAAGACAAATACCATATGATTTCACTCATATGTGAAATTTAAGAAACAAACAGATATAAGTGGGAAGGAGGGAAAAAGAGAGAGCGAAGCAAACCATAAGAGACTTTTATAAAGATTTTATTTTATTTATTCATTTGAGAGAGAGAGAGAACATGAGCAGAGGTAGAGGCAAGGGCAGAAGGAGAAGTAGACTCCCGGCTGCGCAGGGAGCCTGACATGGGGCTAGATCCCAGGACTCTGGGGTTATGACCAGAGCTGAAGGCCAGATGCTACTCTGACTGAGCTACTCAGGTCCCCCAAAAGACTCTCTTAACTGTACAGAACAAATTGATGGTTAATAGAGGGAGGTGAGTGGGAGAAAGGCTAAATAGGTGATGGGGATTAAGAAGTGCACTTGTGAAAAAAAAAAAGAAGTGCACTTGTGATAAGCACCGGGTATTATATGTAATTGATGAATTATTAAATTCTCCTGAAATTAATAGTACACTATATGTTAACTAACTAGAATTTAAATAAAAACTTGAAAAAAAAGGGACTACTCTGTGCACAAACGTACTTTTTCACTAAATTATTATTTAAAAGGCCATTTATAGATAAAATGAAGTAGTCAATTAATCAATCAGCAGATACTTTTGAGACTTTTAACTGTGTAAGTACAGGAGATAACTAAAATCATTGACTGGGTAATAAAGCTTTGAAATACATTTAAAACAAAGAAATACATAAATAGAAAAATGTTATATTTCTAAAATAAAATAATTCAGTGTTTCTTGAAAATGACAATGGTGCCAAGGTTTTTAATAAGACAAAATAAGATCTTATAGGCATCAGATTATCTAAAAAAAAGTCCCTGATCTTTTGAAATCATTAAATATATGGACATGCAGATAATAATATTCTTGTAGATTAGTGAAAATAGTAAGGATTTAAATTCAGGATAGAAAGGAGGTGCAAGAGGGCGGAACAGTAGGGTCCCCAAGTCATCTGTCCCCAACAAATTACCTAGATAACCTTCAAATCATCCTGAAAATCTACGAATTCGGCCTGAGATTTAAAGAGAGACCAGCTGGAACGCTACAGTGAGAAGAGTTCCCGCTTCTATCCAGGTAGGAAGACGGGGAAAAAGAAATAAAGAAACAAAAGGCCTCTAAGGGGGAGGGGCCCCGCGTGGAGCCGGGCTGAGGCCGGGGCGAGTGTCCCCAGGACAGGAGAGCCCGGTCCCGGAGGAGCAGGAGCTGCACCAACCTTCCTGGGGGAAAGGGGCTCGCAGAGAGTTAGAGCAGGACCCAGGAGGGCGGGGATGCCCTCGGGGTCCCTGGGACACTAACGGACACCTGCGGCTTGTGCAGGAGAGTGCGCAGAGCTCCCTAAGGGCTGCAGCGCGCACGGCAGGACCCGGAGCAGCTCGGAGGGGCTCGGGCGGCGGCTCCGCGGAGGGGGCTGCGGGGCGGGAGCGCGAATCCAACAGCGCAGGCCCCGGAGCTCAGGGCGCCGGGACACAGCCCAGGATCCGGCCTCCCCCGGGACAGGCAGAGGCCCGGAGGGCCCAGGACAGCGAGGACGCTCCTGCCCCAAGCTGAGCAGATCAGCGGCCCCGCCCGGGAGCCCCCAGGCCCTGCAGACGGAGAGCCCCGGAGTTACTGCGGGGGCTGACTCCAGGGCTGCAGAGCTGGCCCCGCCACTACGGTTGTTCCTCCTGGGGCTTCACGGGGTGAACAACCCCCACTGAGCCCTGCACAAAGCAGGGGGCAGAGCAGCTCCCCCAAGCGCTAACACCTAAAAATCAGCACAGCAGGCCCCTCCCCCAGAAGACCAGCTAGACGGACCAGTTCCAGGGGAAGTCAAGGGACTTAGAGTTTACAGAATCAGAAGATATGCCCCCGTGTTTTTTGTTTTTTGTTTTTTGTTTTTCTTTCTTTTTGATTTCTGATTGCTTCCCCCACCCCCTTTTTTTTTCACCTTACTTTTCTTTCTCTTTTTCTTCTCTTTTTTCCTTCTTTCTCTTTTTTCTTTTTCTCTTTTCTTTCCTTCTTTCTCTCCTCTTTTTCTCTTTTTCCCAATACAACTTGTTTTTGGCCACTCTGAACTGAGCAAAATGACTAGAAGGAAAACCTCACCTCAAAAAAAAGAATCAGAAACAGTCCTCTCTCCCACAGAGTTACAAAATCTGGATTACAATTCAATGTCAGAAAGCCAATTCAAAAGCACTATTATACAGCTACTGGTGGCTCTAGAAAAAACCATAAAGGACTCAAGAGACTTCACTGCAGAATTTAGATCCAATCAGGCAGAAATTAAAAATCAATTGAATGAGATGCAATACAAGCTAGAAGTCCTAACGATGAGGGTTAACAAGGTGGAAGAACGAGTGAGTGACATAGAAGACAAGTTGATAGCAAAGAGGAAAACTGAGGAAAAAAGAGACAAACAATTAAAAGACCATGAGGATAGATTAAGGGAAATAAATGACAGCCTGAGGAAGAAAAACCTACGTTTAATTGGTGTTCCTGAGGGCGCTGAATGGGACAGAGGGCCAGAATATGTATTTGAACAAATCCCAGCTGAAAACTTTCCGAATCTGGGAAGGGAAACAGGCATTCAGATCCAGGAAATAGAGAGATCCCCCCCTAAAAACAATAAAAACCGTTCAACACCTGGACATTTAATAGTGAAGGTTGCAAATTCCAAAGATAAGGAGAATATCCTTAAAGCAGCAAGAGAAAAAAAGTCCCTGACTTTTATGGGGAGGAATATTAGGGTAACAGCAGACCTCTCCACAGAGACCTGGCAGGCCAGAAAGGGCTGGCAGGATATATTCAGGGTCCTAAATGAGAAGAACATGCAACCAAGAATGCTTTATCCAGCAAGGCTCTCATTCAAAATGGAAGGAGAGATAAAGAGCTTCCAAGACAGGCAGGAACTGAAAGAATATGTGACCTCCAAACCAGCTCTGCAAGAAATTTTAAGGGGGACTCTTAAAATTCCCCTTTAAGAAGAAATTCAGTGGAACAATCCACAAAAACAAGGACTGAATAGATATCATGATGACACTAAACTCATATCTATCAATAGTAACTCTGAATGTGAACGGGCTCAATGAACCCATAAAAAGGCGCAGGGTTTCAGACTGGATAAAAAAGCAGGACCCATCTATTTGCTGTCTACAAGAGACTCATTTTAGACAGAAGGACACCTACAACCTGAAAATAAAAGGTTGGAGAACCATTTACCATTCAAATGGTCCCCAAAAGAAGGCAGGGGTAGCCATCCTCATATCAGATAAAGTAAAATTTACCCTGAAGACTATAGTGTGAGATGAAGAGGGACACTATCTCATACTCAAAGGATCTATCCAACAAGAGGACTTAACAATCCTCAATATATATGCCCCGAATGTGGGAGCTGCCAAATATTTAAACCAATTAATAACCAAACTCAAGAAATACTTTGATAATAATACACTTATACTTGGTGACTTCAATCTAGCTCTTTCTACCCTCGATAGGTCTTCTAAGCACAACATATCCAAAGAAACGAGAGCTTTAAATGATACACTGGACCAGATGGATTTCACAGATATCTACAGAACTTTACATCCAAACTCAACTGAATACACATTCTTCTCAAGTGCACATGGAACTTTCTCCAGAATAGACCACATACTGGGTCACAAATCGGGTCTGAACTGATACCAAAAGATCGGGATAGTCCCCTGTATATTCTCAGACCATAATGCCTTGAAATTAGAACTTAATCACAACAAGAAGTTTGGAAGGACCACAAACATGTGGAGGTTAAGGACCATCCTGCTAAAAGATGAAAAGGTCAACCAGGAAATTAAGGAAGAATTAAAAAGATTCATGGAAACTAATGAGAATGAAGATACAACCGTTCAAAATCTTTGGGATGCAGCAAAAGCAGTCCTCAGGGGGAAATACATCGCAATACAAGCATCCATTCAAAAACTGGAAAGAACTCAAATTCAAAAGCTCACCTTACACATAAAGGAACTAGAGAAAAAGCAGCAAACGGACCCCACCCCCAGCAGAAGAAGACAGTTAATTAAAATTCGAGCAGAACTAAATGAAATCGAGACCAAAAGAACTGTGGAACTGATCAACAGAACCAGGAGTTGGTTCCTTGAAAAAATTAATAAGATAGATAAACTATTAGCCAACGTTATTAAAAAGAAGAGAGAGAAGACTCAAATTAATAAAATCATGAATGAGAAAGGAGAGATCACTACCAACACCAAGGAAATACAAACGATTTTAAAAACATATTATGAACAGCTACACGCCAATAAATTAGGCAAT
Organism: Vulpes vulpes; assembly: GCF_048418805.1. Classification (NCBI taxonomy): domain Eukaryota; kingdom Metazoa; phylum Chordata; class Mammalia; order Carnivora; family Canidae; genus Vulpes; species Vulpes vulpes. The sequence continues at coordinate 45,565,431 of NC_132783.1, read as the reverse complement.
CTAGAAGAAATGGACACATTCCTGGAAAGCCACAAACTACCAAAACTGGAGCAGGAAGAAACAGAAAACCTGAACAGGCCAATAAGCAGGGAGGAAATTGAAGCAGTCATCAAAAACCTCCCAAGACACAAGAGTCCAGGGCCAGATGGCTTCCCAGGGGAATTCTATCAAACGTTTAAACAAGAAATCATACCTATTCTACTAAAGCTGTTTGGAAAGATAGAAAGAGATGGAGTACTTCCAAATTCATTCTATGAGGCCAGCATCACCTTAATTCCGAAACCAGACAAAGACCCCACCAAAAAGGAGAATTACAGACCAATATCCCTGATGAACATGGATGCAAAAATTTTCAACAAGATACTAGCCAATAGGATCCAACAACACATTAAGAAAATTATTCACCATGACCAAGTAGGATTTATCCCCGGGACACAAGGCTGGTTCAACACTCGTAAAACCATCAATGTGATTCATCATATCAGCAAGAGAAAAACCAAGAACCATATGATCCTCTCATTAGATGCAGAGAAAGCGTTTGACAAAATACAGCATCCATTCCTGATCAAAACACTTCAGAGTGTTGGGATAGAGGGAACTTTCCTCGACATCTTAAAAGCCATCTACGAAAAGCCCACAGCAAATATCATTCTCAATGGGGAAGCACTGGGAGCCTTTCCCCTAAGATCAGGAACAAGACAGGGATGTCCACTCTCACCACTGCCATTCAACATAGTACTGGAAGTCCTCGCCTCAGCAATCAGACAACAAAAAGACATTAAAGGCATTCAAACTGGCAAAGAAGTAGGCAAATTCTCCCTCTTCGCCGATGACATGATACTTTACATAGAAAAGCCAAAAGCCTCCACCCCAAGATTGCTAGAACTCATACAGCAATTTGGTAGCATGGCAGGATACAAATCAATGCCCAGAAATCAATGGCATTTCTATACACTAACAATGAGACTGAAGAAAGAGAAATTAAGGAGTCAATCCCATTTACAATTGCACCCAAAAGCATAAGATACCTAGGAATAAACCTAACCAAAGAGGTAAAGGATCTATACACTAAAAACCATAGAACACTTCTGAAAGAAATTGGGGAAGACAGAAAGAGATGGAAAAATATTCCATGCTCATGGATTGGCAGAATTAATATTGTGAAAATGTCAATGTTACCCAGGGCAATGTCCACGTTTAATGCAATCCCTATCAAAATACCATGGACTTTCTTCAGAGAGTTAGAACAAATTATTTTAAGATTTGTGTGGAATCAGGAAAGACCCTGAATTGCCAGGGGTAATTTAAAAAAGAAAACCATAGCGGGGGGCATCACAATACCAGATTTCAGGTTGTACTACAAAGCTGTGATCATCAAGACAGTGTGGTACTGGGACAAAAACAGACACATAGATCAGTGGAACAGAATAGAGAACCCAGAAGTGGACCCTGAACTTTATGGTCAACTAATTTTCGATAAAGGAGGAAAGACTATCCACTGGAAGAAAGACAGTCTCTTCAATAAATGGTGTTGGGAAAATTGGACATCCACAGGCAGAAGAATGAAACTAGACCACTCTCTTTCACCATACACAAAGATAAACTCAAAATGGATGAAAGATCTAAATGTGAGACAAGATTCCATCAAAATCCTAGAGGAGAACACAGGCAACACCCTTTTTGAACTTAGCCACAGTAACATCTTGCAAGATACATCCACAAAGGCAAAAGAAACAAAAGCAAAAATGAAGTATTGGGACTTCATCAAGATAAGAAGTTTCTGCACAGCAAACAATACAGTCAACAAAACTAAAAGACAACCTACAGAATGGGAGAAGATATTTGCAAATGACGCATCAGATAAAGGGCTAGTTTCCAAGATCAATAAAGAACTTATTAAACTCAACAGCAAAGAAACAAACTATCCAATCATGAAATGGGCAAAAGACATGAAGAGAAATCTCACAGAGGAAGACATGGACATGGCCAACATGCACACGAGAAAATGCTCTGCATCACTTGCCATTAGGGAAATACAAATCAAAACCACAATGAGATACCACCTCACACCAGTGAGAATGGGGAAAATTAACAAGGCAGGAAACCACAAATGTTGGAGAGGATGCGGAGAAAAGGGAACCCTCTTGCACTGTTTGTGGGAATGTGAACTGGTGCAGCCACTCTGGAAAACTGTGTGGAGGTTCCTCAAAGAGTTAAAAATAGACCTGCCCTACAACCCAGCAATTGCACTGTTGGGGATTTACCCCAAAGATTCAGATGCAATGAAACGCCGGGACACCTGCACCCCGATGTTTCTAGCAGCAATGTTCACAATAGCCAAACTGTGGAAGGAGCCTCGGTGTCCATCGAAAGATGAATGGATAAAGAAGATGTGGTTTATGTATACAATGGAATATTACTCAGCCATTAGTAACGACAAATACCCACCATTTGCTTCGACGTGGATGGAACTGGAGGGTATTATGCTGAGTGAAGTAAGTCATTCGGAGAAGAACAAACAGTGTATGTTCTCATTCATTTGGGGAATGTAAATAATAGTGAAAGGGAATATAAAGGAAGGGAAAAGTAATGTGTGGGAAATATCAGGAAGGGAGACAGAACATAAAGACTCGTAACTCTGGGAAAGGAACTAGGGGTGGTGGAAGGGGAGGAGGGTGGGGGGTGGGGGGGAATGGGTGATGGGGACTGAGGGGGACACTTGACAGGATGAGCACTGGGTGTTTTTCTGTATGTTGGTAAATTGAACACCAATAAAAATTAATTTATAAAAAAATAAATAAATAAATTCAGGATAAATTGGAACCACATTTACTAATATACAAATTAGTAAATTTGTATATTGTATTAGTAAATATTAAGAATTTATTATACATCAGGAAATCTAATCTAAAATCTTTCACTTAGAACAGATATCAAAGATGAGATACATATGATTTCTAGATTTTGATAAAAAATCATCATTCTTATCAACTTCTCTATTTTCTGCTATAGAAATAAAATATTATTTTAAGCTTGACTGTTTATTCAACCAGCACTAAAGACTATACTCACAAAAGGAACTAAATAAATAGTTTTCACATGCAAATGACTATGCTGTCTGATGTTGGTTTTACTTTTCTAGTTAACCTTTTGGTCACTACAAAGGAAATTCTACAAGATTGAGAGCAAAGCATCTGATGATTTAAAATAAGTGACATGAAATTTTTGTATTTGTAAGAACCTACATCCCCATGTTCTTTCCCATCATCAAGAAACTTATACTTTGACCAAATATAAAGCAGTATGTGGCTCACATAGAAAAAGATGCTATTTAAAACTATAATTTATATATGGAAAAGTACACACAGGAGATTTACTTCTTTCTACCTCCCTCTCCCTCAAGTGTAAATGTTTATTTATTATTACAAGGGGAAAATGTTGCAATAATTGATTTTATATACAAAAACAATTAGCACTTTCAAACAGAAAAGTAAATAGTTTATATGAATAATAAACAGTGCATTTGCTAGATAAGTTAGGAATACAATTTTTCCTTTTATTTATTTTTTAATTTTTTACAATTTTTCCTTTTTAGAACAAAAAAATGAAAATCTAATAATACAAGGCACAATAACAGACATTAACTTATAGCATATTTAATTGTAGAAATATATGGAACAGGGCAGCCCGGGTGGCTCAGCAGTTTAGCGTCGCCTTCATCCCAGGGTGTGATCCTGGAGACCCGGGATCGAGTACCACATCGGGCTCCCTGCATGGAGCCTGCTTCTCCCTCTGCCTTTGTCTCTGCCTCTCTTTCTCTCTGTGTCTCTTATGAATAAATAAATAAAATCTTAAAAAAAACACACACACAACAAATTAAACCAAGATTGTCAACTTCAATACCTTAAAATTTTATACGGAGATAAAACTCCAATACTATGTATGCCTTCTCTCCTCATAATTTTATTTTGCATAAAATAATATCCAGAAGAAATTTTTAATTTTTCTGTTGTTTTACAGTTGGAAATTTCTTATCTAAAATCCTCACTGGATTTCAGGATTTTAGAGGGCTTAAACTAATTTTACACTTCAAAGACGTTTAAATAAATAAAGCAGTTTCTGAAGCCATAGTACTCAACAGCACTTTTTAAATATAGCTTCCAATAATAAAAAATACAAAAATAGCATTTTACTTTTACAAGGTGAATGCTATCATCACCTTTTTTCCTAGTAAATTAGAGTATGATTTTTTTTATATTTTACTGACAACAGCTTTTCAGGATGAAATATATTTCAGACTCATGATAATTAAGTTTGAGCTAACATCTCAGTATAAACCATAAAGAAATTAATGTTTTCCAGGACACAAAATGGGCAATCTTACAAGATTTTAAGACCATTGATATAGGAAATAGTCAAGAGGTGGGCCTATTCTAGTCCTCAAAGCAAAACTATGAATCTCCTTAGGCAAGTCAGAAATATCTAAGATGCACCAAGAATAGTCAATAGGTGGTCCTATTTATATAAAAATCAAAGACCATTCTTGATTCCTAATGTGTAATTAATATACAAATTGATATTATTGGTCTGTTCCAAAGTTTTTAATCAATGTGAGGAATTCAATTATTTAACATTCTCTCCATAAAGTATCTGGTAAGCGGAGAGCTCACCCTGAAGGAAGAGATTTTTAGGGTATCCTAGCTTGTTTAAGCGACACTGCTAAACATAGGTGACATTCATTTATACATGTGGCTATTAATTTATATGATTCTTTTAATATTTCTTTCTTCTCACTTCTTCTAGAACTAAGAAAAAAAAAGGTGCTAAGAAAGAAAAAGAAACATCAAAGAAAATAACGTAACTTGGGACTTAAAAAACTGTGAATAAGAGATATATATTTTTGTAGCCATACTGTCAGTTTTTCAGTAGTAGAGCTATTGAACATAAGCATAAACAGGTCAATAAAGTTGCCTTAGGAATGACTAGGTCAACATCAATGACAGAATGAGAAGATAAAACATTAGTGCACCAAGTGCCAATATCCAGTCAGACTGTAATTAGTGCAGCAAGGCCAAGGGAAGGAATACACTGAGCCTTGAGGGGCATTATCCTTGGAACTGGTGGTATCAGGAGAAAAAGAGGGCCAGAAGGTGTATTTTTTGGCATTTGTTAGTAAATTATTTTTTTGACTGTCAAAGAGAACATTCTTTCTTGAAGAAAAAAATAAATAAAACAATGATTTTATTGTTGAGAATTCAAAGCAAAGACTACTCCTTACTAATTTAGTGATTCTCCTCTAACAATGATTCTAATCCACAACTAAACCTCAGCTTACAAACAAGATGCTATGGCCTGGCAAACTAAAGTTTATATTTTAGGAAAAGATGAAAATAAAAATATGACTTATTATGATAACCAGAGATAAAAATTTGATAACTATTTACAAAATACCCTTTCTTTGGTTACAAACATAGATAAGTATAAAGAAGTTAAAGTTGAAATACTACCTTGATTAATAATACAATTTCTACATTTCAATCAGAACAACAGAGTAGAAAAATACACAACTTTCATTTGGTAATAGCTTTTTCTGCCTTCAAAGCTCAAACTCAGATTATGTCCCAGGCAAAGGTATTTTTTGGAAAAAAAAAATAGTGATGGCTTAGATAATTTTTAGCATATTGAGACATATCAAAAAATGAATATATTTCAATGCAACTCATTAAAATAACACTATTTCAAGTTAAAAGTTAAATGAATATGAAATTGGTTTCTTTCCACTCTAATTTTTATAGTTACTATTTCTTTTAAAGGGTTTATGGACTCCAAGAGAATGATTCATAATATATAATCACCAAGACAATCTTTCTAGGCTGAAACCAGTCCTTAAAGTCCAACAATTTATCCTTATTCCAATACAATAACTAGTAACATGATTAACCTGGAATCCTCTCAGGATATCATAGAGCAGACTATACCTCTGACAGGCATCTTAAGGCCTAATATAATACACTGAAAATAGATTTTCCAGGAAAGACCTTAACAAGTCTCCCCAAACTTACTAACTTAGGAAGTTCCAAGGAATATCAAGTGCTCTGTAAGCAAAAATGAAAGGAGAAAATTAAACTAAGGATGAAGTCCACAGAGAGTCAGAGAACTTTTATAGGGAATGACAAATGACAGGTAGCTTTTAAGCATTCATTTTGGGATTTCAAGTAAGGTGCCATGACCTTTAGAATTGAAGTGCAAAACTGATTTCTAAAAGTAAAAATTTAAATCACATTTCCAAAGGTTATAAAATACTGTCCCACAAACTTTGAAACTGAAATATAAAAGGGGGTTTTTAAACGTAGAAGTTTAAAATAAATATAATGTATAACTACAACCAAACATTTCCTACAAAGATAATATGAGCACTTGGAAATAAACTCAGGAACTAGTCTTCATCCAAAAAACTATATAATTTAAATCAACCCTTGTCATCATCCTTTATTAGAAATTTACCCAGAAAAAAATAAGGAAAAGAATATTTTAAAATTAAAACATATTAATATATAATAGTATACTTCTACTCAGAATCTTTAGTATCTACCTATAGTTGAGAAAACAAAAACTCTGAATATTGTTTAATATACTTTGTCATCTAATATTGTCTACATGTCTAATGCCATGCCATTCATTTTATATTATAGCAGTTCTTAATAAAATCTTGCCAAGGGGGATCCCTGGGTGGCGCAGCGGTTTAGCGCCTGCCTTTGGCCCAGGGCGCGATCCTGGAGACCCGGGATCGAATCCCATGTCAGGCTCCCAGTGCATGGAGCCTGCTTCTCCCTCTGACTATGTCTCTGCCTCTCTCTCTCTCTCACTGTGTGCCTATCATAAATAAATAAAAAAAATTAAAAAAAAAATCTTGCCAAGGATATTTTATTCTCTAGTGTCTCTGGGAGTATGAAGATGTTGTTCCTTTGGCCTAGAATATGTTTCCTCACCTTGTCCAAGCAGAAAATTCCCATTTTTCTCATATTTCATATAAAATGTCTTCTGAAGATTGCCTGACTCCATTTGGTTGACTTACAGATTTCTTACTCCAAATTTTGGTACCTTTCACTTACCATTATAAAAATTATGTTATTGTAACTAAAATAGTTATATTTTTTTTCCTTAACAGAGTGCTACATACTTGAGAGCAAAGTTGTTGTTGTTTTTTCTTTCCTTTTTTTTTTTTTTTTTTTTGATTTTTGGATTGTCAGAGCCTACATCAGACTAGGTTCATATTTATAAACTAAAAATAAATGAGTGTAGCCAAATGAATAGTAACAATAACTATAATTTATGGATCCACCTGTTTGTCAAGCACTGCAAAAAGAAAAAAAATAAAAACGAAATACTTTTTTGGCACATTTTTTGTACTGTATTTGTAGTAGATTTTATCCTTTTGCCTGAGTTATTAAATAATTGAAGTGAAATTTAGAACAAGTTTTCTCTTAATGCAATGAACCTATCTTTTCTCTACAACTGTGACTTTAAATTTTCCTTTTCATTTTAGTTAGTGGAATTCTTTCTCTAATGTAATTTTATACAAATGTGTAATATATGAAGCATAGAAAATAGAGTCACTCCAGTTAAAGCAGATAGTGGAAATCTAGATACTTACATACTTGGAATCATTTTATCTGTTGTAAGTGGCCCTTTGGAACCAATATAGACACTCTTACACTCTAGAAAATTTGTTTTCAATACTTCTGATCTTATACTACCTATTCCATTTGGTTACTGTCAAGAATATATATATAGGAAATCTTCTATATTAAAAAATAATCTGGACCATGGCATCTAAAAACAATTCTTCACAACTCTCTTCTATAATATCTACAAAGTCCCACCAAAACTTAAGAAATTTCTCATAATGATAAAGCTTTATTTGTCAGAATCTAAGACAAAAATATACTAATATCAAGCTGAATGGAGCTCATCCGAGACTAACAATTGACATCTAACATATTTTGTCAAGTAAAAACGAATAAAACCCAATGACTTGGAGATGTTTTATCTCTCCTCAAATTTCATATCTTCTAGTTGAGTTTGCAATTATGAGACTCAAATGTTAAATTTCTGAATCTCCCTTCCAATGTACTTGTACTGCTTTTGAGAAATCCAGAGAACTTTTCTTCTTTATTATATTAGTATATCAAAACAGAACAAAACACTAAAACAAAACAAAAGAAAAAAATGTCCTAAAATATAAAAAGTCTAGGAGCTAGTGAAAACAAAGGCAAACACAACTAGCTGTCAGAGCCTCTCCTCCCAGCTCAGTGTAGAGAAAACAGGTTAAAAACCTCAGATCCCAATTTATCACTGAGAAGAAAAAGAGTTAGATAGAACATCTAATGATTCAACTTCTCTGGGGGCTGCCTGAGGAACTTGCATCAGTCTCATTTATCACTGAGCATTGATGGGATCCAGCATACTGTAGATGTTTGTAGGCTGCTAAGTAGAGAGGAAGCAGGTTGAATTAGCACAAAGGTTGAGAGGTCTTCAGAGTCTCTGGTTGCATTTATTGGTAAGGGTCTTCTCCTGTATGAGGCCAGTCATAAAGATTGGGGTATGTGGCTGTTTTATTAAATGCACAGATACCAAAATATTTTGAGAATCAAGAAAATGACAGAGAAACCTGTTCCAAGAAAAGGAACAAGATAAATCTCCAGAGATTAACCCCAATGAAATGGAGATATATGATTTAGCTATCAGACTATTCAAAATAACCAACATAAGGATGCTCATCAAGGTCAGAATAATGCATGAACAAAGTGAGAATTTCAACAAAGAGAAACTATTAAAAAGTATCAAACAGAAATCATATAGCTAAAGGTACAAGTGAACTGAAAAAATGCATTAGAGGGTTTAAATTTCACACTAAAAAAAAAAAATTTCACACTAAATCAAGCAGAGGATAGGAATATAAACTCAAACACAGGTCACTGGCAATTGTTCAATCAGAAGAAAAAGAAGAAAAAGGAAAAGAATGAAGAAAGCTTAAGGGCCTCATGAAACATCTGCAAACGAATTATATAGACATTATAAAAGTTCCACAAGGAGAGGACACAGAGAAAGAATCAGACAATTTTTCAAAGAAACAGTGGCTAAAAATGACCCAGATCTGGGGAAAGAAATGGAAATCAGATTAAGGAAGCCCAAAAGATTCCCCCCAAAAATGGATCCAAAACATCTGCAAGATACATTGTAATCAAACTATCAGAAGTCAAACACAAAGAGAGAATTGTGAAAGTAGTAAAAGAAAAGTGACTTGTCACACATACAAGTGAACCCTCCAAAATTGTCAATAGATTTTTCAGCAGGACCTTGGAGGCCAGAAGGGAGTGGGATGATAAATTTAAAATGCTGGGAGAAAAAATTACTGGTATTTTAGTGGGGGTAAAATGGTGATGTATGAGAACACAGCTTCCTTGTTTTCTCACAAAGAGCAATGATTGGATAGCCATCTACGAACAAAAACAGCTCTGGGAGATATCTTCCTAAGTCCACTTAGGAAATTTTAACAACACATTATAACCAAAAAAAACTGAGACTAATAGCACAAGAAGAGAAAGAAGACAACTCAATTTTGCCTGTTTTTCTCATCCTCCAAGTGGCATTTTTCAATGCCAAGAAGGAAATGCCTAGCATGAAAGAGTTTCACTCACCAAAAAAGTAAGAGCAGAGTGAGTAACGAGCTTCACCAGTCTCACAGAGTACTGTAGGAATATCCTGCTTTGGTTTCACCCTACCCAGACCACTAAAACTAAGACATCTAGAGCCGGCTAGAAACCAGAAAGAAAAGCAGAGGCTATTATTAGCATACATGCATCATAAGCAATTGCAGTTCACAGAGATCTACTCTGCAGACAAACTCAGCAGATTTCACCACTGACAAAGTTAAGGCCAGCATAGCTGCTGCAGATCCCCAATAGATTTCACCAGCTTTCCCCTCACAGGTATTTAAATTCACTGATACCAGTCATGTGAGTCCCTTGCCACTCTTTTCACTCCCACAATCACTCCTGCCAGAGTCTGGGACCACACTGGCAGTCATCCAAGGAATTTGTGGCGAACAGGTATAAGATACCAGCCACTTGAGTTCCTCTTTGCCCCTGCTAGACCCTAGAATACATGACCATGGCTAGCTCTATCTTTTGCAGCTATATAAGTACAAGATGCTAGCCTAGACAACAGGGAACTATAAAACAGCTATGAAATAATTAATAAAGTGGCATTAGTAGGTTCTTGCCTATCAATAACTATAGTGTAAATAAACAGATTCATTTTCCAATGTAAAGACATACAGTGGCTAGATGAGTTTAAAAAAATACACAGCTTTATGGGTATTATAGGCTTAATGATACACTTAGGTTGAAAGTGAAGGGAGAGAAAAAGATATTCTATGCAAGTAGAAAATAAACTAGCAGGGTAGCTATATTTATAAAAATAAGTATAAAAATATATACTTATATAAAAATAGACTTTAAGCAAAAATTGTAAAAACAGACAAAGAAAGTCATTATATAATCACAAAGTGATCAATTCATCAAGAGGATATAACGATCCAGGACCCCTGGGTGCCTCAGCGGTTGAGCATCTGCCTTTGGTTCAGGGCCTTGTCCCGGATTCCCAGGATCTAGTCCCACATCGGCCTCCTTGCATCTCCTCCCTCTGCCTGTGTCTCTGACTTTCTGCGTCTCTCATGAATAAATAAATAAATATTTAAAAAAAAAAGAGGATATAACAATTGTAAATATATATACACTCAACCTCAGAGTACCTAAATTTATTAAGCAAACACTAATAGATTTGAAGGGAGAAACAGAAAACACAGTAAGAGTAGAGGACTTCAATTATCACTTTCAAAAATGGATAGATTATCCAGATAGAAAATCAATAAGGAAGCATTTGACTTGAACTACACCTTAGACCAGAAGAACCTAAAGAATATCTACAGGATATTCTATGCAATAGCAAAAGAAGTGCACAAGAAACAGTTTCCAAAAGAGATCATGTTAGGTCACAAAACAAGCCTTAGCAAATATAAGGGGATTTAAGAACAACAAATATATTTATTCAACCCTAATAGTATAAAGTTAGAAATTAATAAAAAGAAAAAACTGAAAAAAATCACAAATATGTAGAAATTAAACAACACACTCTTGAACAACCAATGGATAAAGAAGAAATGAAATGAGAAATCAAAAAATATTTTGAAACAAATGAAAATGAAAAACACAAACAACACAACGTACCAAAATTTATGAAATGTAGTAGAAGTAGCTCTGAAAGGAAAGTTTAAGCATTAAATGCCCACATTAAAAAAACAAAAACAAAAAGATCACATATTAAAAAACTAATTTTACATCTTATGGAATTATAAAAAGAATGAATTAAGTTCAAAGTTAGCAGAGGGAAGGAAACAACAAAGATCACATCAGAAATACCTGAAATACAGACCAGAAAAACAATGCAAAAGATAAATGAAACAAAAAGTCTGTTTTCTTTAAAAAAGAAAGAAAGAAAGAAAGAAAGAAAGAAAGAAAGAAAGAAAGAAAATTGACAAACCTTTAGCTAAAGAAAAAAGAGAAGACAAAATCACAAATCAAAGAGGAGACATTACAACTGATACCACAGAAACACAAGGGATCATAAGAAAAGATTATGAACAATTATATACTAAGAAATTGAATACCTAGAAGAAATGTATAAATTCCTAAAACATACAACCTGCCAACCCTAAATTAGGAAAAATAGGAAATCTGAATTGACCTACAACTAGAAAGAAGATTGAATCAATAATCAAAACTCTCCCAACAAAGAAAAGCCTAAGATCAGATTGATTTACTGGTAAATTCTTAAGTTTTAAAGAATCAATGCCAAACTTTCCAAACTCTTCTGAAAATCTGACAAATGATATCATTCTCAAAATCATTTTACAAGGCCAACATTATTACCCTGATAGCAAAGCTAGATAAGGACACTACAAGAAGAGAAAACCATAGGCCATTAATATCTGATGATGCAAATTTCTAAACAAAATATTAGCACACAGAATTCAACAGCACCTTAAAAGAATCTTATATCATTATCAAGTGATATTTATCTCTGGGATGCTAGGATAGTTCAACATATGCAAATCAATAAAGTGACACAACACATTAACAGAATAAAAGATAAAAATCATATGATCATCTAAGTACATACAAAAAAAAACATATTTAACAAAATCCAGCATCCTTTCATGATAAAAATCCCTCAATAAACTGGATATAGAATGAACATACCTTCATATAATAAAGACCATATATGACACGTTCACAGCTAATATCATATTCAGTAGTAAAAAGCTGAATTTTTTTTTTGTTAAAATCAAGCACAAGAGTGCTCACTCTACCCATACCTATTTAATATGCCACTAGAAGTCCTATTAAGAGCAGTTAGGCAAGGAAAAGAAATAAATGTCATCCAGATTAGAAAGGAAGAAGTGAAATTATCTGTTGCATTGACATAATCTTATACAGAAAAAAATCCTAAAGATCCCACAAATAGTTAGAAATAACAGATTAATTCAGTAAAATTACAGGATGCAAAATGAGCATACAAAATCAGTTAATTACTATATACTAACAACAAACTATCCAAAACAATTTTTCAAATGGTCCCATTTATAAGAGTATAAAACATAATAAAATACTTTGGGATAATATAACCAAGGAGGTTAAAGATCTGTACACTGAAAATAAGACAGGATGCAATTTCAGATGGTTGAAAAAAATTGAAGAAGACAGAATTAATAGGAAAATATCCCATGTTCATGAATTGGAAAACTTAATGTTAAAATGTTCATACTACCTAAATTGATCTATTGATTCAGTGCAATCCCTATCAAAATCCCAAAGGCATTTTTCACTGAAATAAAAAAAAGTCCTAAAATTTAGTTGGAATCAGAGAAGACCCAAGTAGGCAAAAAAAATCCTGAGAAAGAACAACAAAGCTAGAGGCATCACATTCTCTAATTTCAAAATATATTACAAAGCTATAGTAATTAAAACAGTATGGTACTAGCACAAAACCAGATATATATACAACGGCAACAGAATTGAGAGTCCAGAAATTGACTTTTGCGTGTACTAATCCTTGATAAGGACACCAAGAATACACAATAGTGAAAGGATAGTGTCTTACAATAAACAATTTTAGGTAAACTGGATAGCTACCTGCAAAAGAATGAAATTGCAGCCTTAACTTACACACTCACAAAAAAAAATTGAATTAAAGACTTAAATCTAACACCTAAAACCATGAAACTCCTAAAATATAGGGAAGAAGCTCCTTGACAGTCTTTGCAATGATTCTTTTGGATATGATACCAAGTGTAACTAAAATAAACAAACAGAACTGCATCAAACTGAAGAGCTTCTGTACAGTAAAAGAAATAATTTTTAAAAATGAAAAGGCAACCCATGGGAAAAAAATATTGTGTAAACTATTTATCTGATAAGGGGATAATATAAAACATATGTAAGGAAATCATACAATAGAAGAACAAAAAAACCTAAAAAATGGGCAGAGGACTTGAATAGGCATTATTCCAAAGAAGATATACAAATTGTCAACAGGTACATGAAAAGATACTCAACATCACTCATCATCAGGGAAATACAAACCAAAACCACAATGAGATACCACCTCATATCTGTTAGAATGGTTAATATCAAAAAGACAAGAGGTACATAAGAGGGAAGTATTGTACACTGCTGGTGGGGGTGGAAATTGATACAGCCACTATGGAAAACAGTTTGGAAATTCCTTAAAAATTAAAAATAGAAATACCACATCCAGAAATTCCACTTCTGGATATATATCTGAAGGAAATAAATTATCTTGAAGAAATATTTGCACTACCCTGTCACTGTAGCATTATTCACAGTAGTCAAGACATAGGACAACCTAAGTATCCATCAGTGGATGAATGGATAAAGAAGTTGCAGTGTGTGTGTATAATGATGGAATATTATTCTACCATTAAAAAAAAGGAAATCTTGCCATGTGTGACAAAATGGATGGACCTTGAAGGCATTATACTAAATGAAATAGGTCAGACAGAGAAAGATAAATACTGTATGTTCTCGTATGTAACAGTTAAACAGGTAGAGTAAAATGGTGGTTGCCAGGGGCTAGGGAAGAGAAGAAATAGAAAGAAATTGGGTAAAAGATATAAACTTTCTATTAGAAAATTAATAAGTTCTGGGTATCTTATATACTGCATGGTGGTATAGTTAACAATACTGTATTATTACTTGAAGGTTGCTAAGAGAATAGGTCTTAACTGTTATCATCACACACACAAAAAATGGTAACTATGCAAGGTGATGGCACCATTTATTACCACCTAATTGTGATAATAATTTACAATGCATACATATATCAATCATATCTCAATAAAGTAGAAAAAATATATTCAAAAATACTTGTTACATTTCAATCAATTTCAGTAGAATTTGCTTTTTAAAAGAGAAGTGTATTTAATTTTTTCTGTATATTTAAATGAGGATTTTAAAATTAAATTCACTGAAGTTTCTTCTATATAGTTTTGAAAATATTCAAGTTTTAAAAATATAATAACTGTCAATTTTAAATTCCAGAAAACAATATAGTGCCTCATGTAAACCTTTAAAAGTTGGCATTTAGTGAGACTTACTCAACAAGAGAATATGGATCAGTTGATAAAACCTGCTGCTATTTTATTTATTTATTTATTTATTTATTTATTTATTGCTGCTGCTATTTTAAAAGGATATATATATATATATATATTTCTTCTCACTGAGAACTAAATTAGTAAGTAAATCTTTATTCATAGGTAAAGATTCGTGATTCAATCCTGGGAAGAAAATCCTAGCATTATCCATTTTGTTGATCTATACAATAAGCATTTATTAATATGCTACCAAATGCCAGATTCTATGATTGAAGCCCTAATAATATAAAAATAAATAAGTCTTGCTCTCATGGAGCTTAGAATTTACTATTGAGAGTTCTTGGTTGAAGCTATTAGTGAACTTTTGTAAGTTAAGCAACCATCTAAAACTGCATACACAGGTTTTTGTTATGAGCATACATGCAAAATTTTCCCAAGAGCCCCTAGCTTTCATTATATCTTCAAAAGGATCAGTGATAGTGAAGCAATAAATATCAACAACTAAAAGGAGAAAAGAGATAAACAGATTAGCTTGTAATTGAAAAATAGTGAATAATGTTCCCTTGACAACTCTGACCACCCCCTACACACATCAAAAAAGAAAGAAAAAAGAAAACACTAATTCTGCCTGGGAAATTCAAAAGATTATTCACACAAGAATAAAAATGGCAGGCAGACATTGCAAATGTGGTTGTTTAACTTAAGAGAGCTATTGTTATAGATATTATTTTAAGTACCACCCACATTGGATCCAGTGTGAATATGAGACACTAAAATCAATGATGGCACAAGTCCTATACATTTAAATACTTTCTAAATAGAATGTAATATTGCTGTCTTAAAACAATGTTCTAAATTTCCAGAATCATCTTTATCTGTTATTTATATATTTAAGGCAAATATGTTCTCAAGAGTTTTCAACTTAAACTTATTAAAATCAGTAGAGAAAAAAAGTATTAAATTAAAAAATAAGAGTGAGTTATAATAAAGGGACCTAGTAATAATTTATTGGCCTAGAAATTAAAAATAACTTTTTCTTATAAGAAGGAAAATTTTAAAGAAAATTGTTCAGAAAATTACCAATTATTAAAGAAAACAAATGGTGTGTTGGGAAGAAAAAAATATTATACACTCAGTTCTCAATAGGAAAGTTACCTTCCAGTATGGCATATGTATAGGAAAGTTACCTGAAAGGTAACTTATGATATATTAATTTGAAATTTCAGGCAATACCTGAATAAACATCATTATCAAACCCATAAATGTTTTCCTTTGACATAGAAAATAATTTGCTATAAAGTGACTGTAAGAAAGTATAAATATAATTTATAAAATCTTATGAAAGAAAAAGATCAGCTTTAAATACTAGAAAGACTAGTAAATACACCTTTTATGATTTTTGTATCACAAAATAAAAAGATAACATTAGATTTACTGGCATTATTATTTGTAAATACCATTTAAGTCAGTTTTTAAAAGTAGGGCAGAAGGGTTCAGTTAATGATTTAATATGATAATATGATCAGAGTATGAACAGCTATACCACCTAACTTATGAAGACTGATAGCTTACTGATTAAGACTTGTTTCAAGACACTCCTTTACTGTGCCCAATTACTCAAAATAAAGAAGTCATAAACTTTGCCCAATCCCAATCAATTCCCCAATTTTAAGACCTGTCTTACATCATACAGCCCAGGTCCTAAAATATCATAAGTCCTTTAACTTGCACCTTCTGAAAAACTATTAAAACTATCTAACAGATTTTCCCTTTCCGAACTAAATAAAATTCTCATTGCTTAATCAGCAGGAATTAGTAGTGGTCTTTTGGGGGAATCAATAGCCAACAAGTAAAATAATTCTTTCATCATTTGTTTTCTTTTCTTTTTTTCCCGCTGTTATATTATGAATCTGCTTTGACAGAATGCCAAAAAATTATTTAGATTATGACATTTTAAATAAGTAGAAAAGCATACATTCAAGAAAAATGAACTTGTCATTAACTAACCCAAAGAACAATATTCACTGTGGTTTGCATTGAGTATTAACTCTTAAATTATTTGCTATAAGTCACTATAAAATATTTCACTTTTAATAGTAGAATGAGAATGGGAGACTTATTCATCCTAGATGGGGAATTAAGGCTGACTGTGACACAATTTTTAAAACTTGCAGATTTATTTAATCCTCCTTCTTATAATCAGAAGGCCACAATCTAAAAGAATCCTGTATTTGTTATGAATCTAAAATACAGCATCTATAATTATTAAAAGAAGATAAAAGATCTATAAGTGATATTACTGAACCAAGATGTTATCTTCTGAGCTCTCTAAAAATTCATGATTGTAATAAGTACTTGAAAATCTCCATTTGTGTATGTGAACAACTAAGTTTATTAAGTTGCAGGGATGTAAAAAAAAAAGTTATATATATATATACATATATATATATATGCTATAGTGGACATCTACAGATAAATTGATAAATAATTCTTAAATCAATCTTTAAGAAAAAATGTCAGAATGTATTCAAAAATGCCTTTCTGGGGCACTTGGGTGGCTCAGCCAGGTAAGTGTCAAACTCTTGATTTTGACCCAGGTCATGATCTAAGGGTCATGAGATTGAGCCCCATGTCAGGCTCATGCTGGGTATGGAGCCTGTTTAAGATTCTCTTTCTTTTCCTCTGCCTCTCCCCCATCTCATGCTTTTTCTCTCTC
Source organism: Vulpes vulpes (assembly GCF_048418805.1). Classification (NCBI taxonomy): domain Eukaryota; kingdom Metazoa; phylum Chordata; class Mammalia; order Carnivora; family Canidae; genus Vulpes; species Vulpes vulpes. The sequence continues at coordinate 45,547,975 of NC_132783.1, read as the reverse complement.
TAAAAAATAATAAATAAAATAAATAAATTTATAAAAATGCCTTCCTCAGGCAAAAGATTTTGATTAGCCAGTAATATGAGTAAAACATATGGAAAGGACTTTAATGTAGAGATTTTCAGTACTTTCTGGAAATTATTCTATTCTTTTGTTATTAATAAAAAAGATATGTTATTGACAAACCTCATAAGTCGCTGGACCAGGAGTAATCTCTTTGGAATCTTTAAAACGCTTTGATGCTTTAACAAATAAGGGTATGGAGCAAGATTTCTTTAAAACAGGATCGTATGTTGCAGGCCCTAAGAGCAAATAAGCGTAGAAAATAAAAGAATGTTAAAATTATTGATTTGGGTCACATTATTCTTAGATATGTGCTCCTAATGTATAATTTTAGCATCAAACAATCTTGGACTCATTCTTTTTGAATGCTTAAAACCATCCAGGTTAGGGCTTTGAAATACAATAAGCACACAAAAAAGTGATATTTGTTCATCTAATAATTAAATGTAATACAGAAGTATTTTCTCAAAAAAGAAAATAGTACCCCCTCAAGATACATACATAGTGAAAAAGATACCCAATTCTTTTATTTCCTAAAAATGCATTCATATGTTCAGCAAAGATGCAGTATAGAAAATACATTTGGAAATATGAATAAGACTTAAAGAAGCAAAAAAAAGTTATTTAACAGCATTCTGGGCACTATACATGATAGAAGCTGAGGTACAAAGATAGAATTCACATGGAACAATTGGATATAATGAACAAACTGGCTGAATGGAATAGGGCCTAATCCCAAATAACGATTTTGTACTAGAGCCAATAGGTTTCAAATTGTACTCTAAAGTACCCTCAGAATTACACATTAGTACCCAGGAAACAATGTATAGGTAAAGCACAAGTAGAAGCCTGAATTATTTTCATTCAAAATAGCTCTGGATTTATTTTTCTTTGGATCCTACATACTTTTTAAACTAAAATTGTCTAATTAATTTTTTAAAGCATTTTGAGGGGCACCAGGTGGCTCAGTTTGTTAAGCATCCCACTTTTTGTTTTGGCTCAGGTCATAATCTCATGAAGCCTGGAATGGAGTCCAGCAGCAGCAGCAGGTATCTGCTTGGGATTTTCTCCCTCTGCCCCTTTCTCCACTCTTGCATGCATGCACTCTCTTTCTAAAATAAATAAATAAATCTTTAAAAAAATAAATAATTTATTTATTTTAAAAAAGCTTTTGGAAGCTACTTCCACAGGCAGTGGGTAGCTCTTGGGTTTTAGACCAAGGGAGATTCATGAGAAAGAGGTAGTTTATGAAATAAACTTTGGTAGTACTTTTATAGGGTGGGATGACTTGATGGTTTGTTTTAAGGACACTAATAAGTGGTTTACTAACATTGGTAAGGGAAAGGAAGAACAACTCAGAATATTTTCTAAGAGATGCAATAAATATTTAATATGTATAGTGACTGGAAGAAGTTAAAAATGAGTAATGGCCAATAAAAAGGCAATACTGTGACAAAAATAAGAAAGCACAAAAGAGAAACCACTGAAGAGGAACATCATGTGTTTGTTTTGAACCTGTTAGGACTGAAAATACGGCAGGATATCCAAAAAGAAATGTTCAGAGGACAACTTGAGATACGTAACTGAAATATGAGAAAGATGTCCTGAAGAAAAGGAAAGGAATTATTCACACAGAGGTGAAAGTTGAGGTATTTCTAAGTGAAAGAGCATGCACAGGGAAAACTGAGTAACTGAGGACTGAAACTTGGAGGTTCTGCATAAAGGAAGGCAGGGGAAAAGTCAAAGAAGGAAATAGTCTAGTGATCAGAATATGGCTAGCACAACATCATAGAAAGAAAATAGGGAGAGGTTTTTTTCTTGTCTCTATTCATATGTTAGCCAATACTATTGAGTATCTGTCACATGCCAAGCCTATATTTCCAGAGAGTGATTAGAGGCCTACTATATCAAATGTTGCAAAAGGAGACTTCACAGACAGGTAACCAGGGAGCATCTGGAAGAGAGATGATGGATGAAACTAAATTAGAGGATTAAAGAGAGTGTGAGGAGAGGAAGCAACAACATGAGCACAGAATACTGACAATGGACATAAACAGTGAAATAGTAGATAAAAAGATGTTAATAGAATACAAAATAATGCATCCATCTCACTAGTACATATGCATTTAAAAATTACAACTTTCAAGAATAGATCCCTGCAGATGTTTTCAAATCTAAAATATTTTAAAATTGATAAATTCACATGAAACATTTTAAGGCTTTAGCTTTATTAACATTGGACACTTCAAAATTTACAATGAAAGATGACATTTGGCTCTAGTTCAATCATTCTAACATCAACTCAATTAATAGGATAGATTTCCAAAATTATAAAGCCTTTTTATAAAGGCTTTGTAGGAACCTGCTATGAACTGAATGTTTGTGGCCCCTCTAATTCCTATATTAAAACCCTAATCTCCAATGTGATGGAGACCTTCAGAAGGTATTTAGGGGGGCACCTGGGAGGCTCTGCCTTTGGCTCAGGATTCTGGGATATATAGCCTCATACAAGGCTCCTTGCTCAGTGGGGAGTCTGCTTCTCCCCCTACCCCTCCCCTCTGTTCATGCTCTCTCTCTCTCTCTCTCTCTCTCAAATAAATAAGTAAAATCTTCAAAAAGAAAAAGAAGAGAAGGTAATTAGGTCACAAGAGTGGAGCCCTCATGATGGGATTACTGCCCTTCCAAAGAGACACAAGAGAATTAATTTCATTCTCCCTCTGTCTCTCCCATGTATGCAGATATCTACCTGCAAGCTAGGAGGAAGGCCCTCACTAGGAATCAAATATCACTTTGAATTTCCCAGACTCCAGTAACTGTGAGAAATAAACTTGTACTATTTAAACTACCCAGTCTACAGTATTTTTGTTATAATAGTCAGAATGGACTAAGTAAGACAGAAGCTCAAGTGTTTTTATCTACCAAAAGACAAAGTGTTGTAGCAAATGCCATCTTGCATTCCTGACTTTGGAATAATATAATTTCTATTCATAGGGCAGAGAAACAATGTACATATACATACATAATACCTTTACAAATAGATATATACAAACTAAACTACACATGGGAAAATGTATCAGTTACTGCAGCATACAGAAAAGAAGAGAAATTTATCATCAGGAACTGGGTGCATGATTCCACAGTCAATTAATTAAAAATTGCAGCTTTAACCATAAAGATGTATAATGGTTAACACAACAGGTAAGACTATTAGCCAAACTCTGTTGTATCAGTAAATTTCATTTTCAACAATGAAATGAAATATGGTCTATTCCCTGTCCTTACTATCATACTATAGCAACTGATAAATATTTACCTTCATGGTTATAACTCATTAAAAGAAAAGAAAATATTCAAATATAGTTTAAGTGGATTTCCTTTTATTAGAATTTCTTTGAGGAGCATCAAGCAAAGTACAACTCTCAATGTACATCTTACTGCATTTTAGTAGTTTGCTTCAAGGTACAGAACATTAAAAAAATGATTTATTATACTTGATCTTAAAATATATTTCCTTTTTTTAAAAAGATTTTATTTATTTATTTATTCATGAGAGACACACAGAGAGAGAAAGAAGCAGAGACATAAGCAGAGGGAGAAGCAGGCTCCATGCAGGAAGCCCGATGCAGAACTCGATCCCAGGACTCCAGGATCACACCCTGGGCCGAAGGCAGATGCTGAGCCACCCACATGTCCCTTAAAATATATTTCCAATTTCATATGCCATTGCTTATATGATACAGGTCAAAGATTTATACTGCTTTACCAGCTCTGATTCACAGATAGATTATGCAGAAATTATCTTCTATTTATTTACCAAATGCCACATTTTAATCACAGGTAATGGAAGAAGAAAATTTATTATTCCAAATCAAACACCTACAAAAAGTCTGCCTGAATCACAACTATTATAGAATGGGAATTCAAGAGCAGGTGATTCTTATAATTACACATTTTCCAGCCCTGTTGTCTGTCAACTGACTATGAAATGTCAACCAATGCTCTAGGGTAAAAATGGGAGAGAACAGGAACAATGAGTAATTTAAAATAAAAATCATATTTGTACATTAGTGTGGATTCAGAAATAACTATTTCTATAAATAAAGCTACAAAACCTCAGATTAAGAAATGGCTCTCTTCATAACAAGGTAAAATTTATATGTTACGCAGTCAGTTTTGCTTATGAATACCGAGTATTTTCTTTTTTTCATGTTAAGCTGAAAGAAAACTACTGAAAAGTAAATATCCCACGTGTGAGCATGTCTTTAGGAATTAAAAAGCATCGAGGAAATTGTCATTAAAATGGACTGCATGGCTTTAAAATGTCATTTAGAGACTTTGGTTTTTATGGAACACATTTTCTCATGCTGATTTTATTATTCAGCTACGAATGAAATAATAGCTAAGACAAAAGATTAGTACACAAGGAACTATTATCATCATGTCAAAGCCACATTTAGTTTTACTGCTCTTCTTCTGCTTCTAAGACTTGATTTGATGAAATGGCACTTCAGATTATGACCAAACAGCTATTGTCCATCAAATTAAGCTTATAGGTGATGAGAAAAAACAGACAAATGTTTCAATAATGAATAAACTTTTAACCAAAATTCCATGTATGTCTTACCATCTTGTTAACATCTTTCAAAAACAAGATGGGAATTACATGTTTTAAGAAATAAAACCTTAAATACTTAAGAATGACATCTTAAAAGTACTATAAATTATCCAAGAATTACTGCCAGCACAGTCCCTAAGAAATAGCCTACTATAATGCACTCCAACCTAAGTAGACTGAGAACTGCATCAATTGGAGTCTACCTAAATCATCCATCTGTTAAAACGTGCGTTCCTAACATTGAGTAAGGAGTAGGGCCATCACTGTTATGACATAAATACAAAATCAGATAGCTTTGGCTAACACTGAAATATATCTTCAGACAGCAGCGTATGTTTACCCAGTGTACCTCTAAAACATTCTTATGAAATTCTTACAAAAATGTGCACCCATAAGCCCTATCAAATGAAGTCTTTAAACGGACCTGTAAAAAAGATATTTTCACTCTCTGATAAGTACATCATACAAATTTGAAAGACTTTCTTGTAAATGTAGGTATGATACACTTTCTGTATGAATTTAGGAACCAAAGGAAGGAAGAATGATCATCTTTCACCTACTACCACTTTGAGTAGGTGGTATATAAATATGTAACACATGAGTTGTTTTTATTGATAAATGAACAAAATTATCAAATAATGAAATATGAAGTTGTTTTCAAGGTAAATAAAATACCTCACAACTGGCTTGGCAAAGTAGCAAATTTTCCTTTCTTAACCAAATTTTGGGTTTTACATCCTGCTGTTCATATTTGAACATTTGGAGCTAGAATGCAAAGAAAATTACCTAAGCAAAAAAGTAGCATAAGTTTCAGCATATATTCCAAGTCCTCTTACATCACTATCATTATTTTAACCCTTAATTAAAGCTGAATTAGTAAGGTAGTCCCTCTGTGAATGTTATATATAAAAATCATAATAATGCTATTCTTTGTAAAACACATCATATCATAGATTAAGTGATGTGGAGTTCCTTAAATATATATATACATCAAATTCATTTTGAACATTTGATTAATATTAAGCAAGCTAAATTTTTTAAGAAAGATATAGAAAATAAGTAATGATTTTTTTAAAACTGGCTAATTTTTTTTAAAGATTTTATTTATTTACTCATGAGAGACACACAAGAGAGAGAGAGGCAGAAACACAGGCAGAGGAAGAAGCAGGCTCCATGCAGGGAGCCTGACACAGGACTCATTCCCTGGTCTCCAGGATCACGCCCTGGGCTGAAAGCAGCACTAAACTGCTGAGCCACCCGGGCTGCCCTGTTTGGCTAATTTTTAACACTTTAAAATGTAACTATTTAACATTTAACTTACTAAAAATTGTTAGATTTCTAAGAGTGTTTAGATTTGAAACTTTCTCTGAATAGCTCTGCTATGATATAGCTAGACTCCCAGAGTTTAGAGTTTTCTGAAAGAGCCTAAGTGACAAGCCAATTAAACAAAGGTTAAGATGTTTATTTGCAATTTAAATGAATAAATTTCTGTACCTTAAAACAAACATATCTTATTAAGTAAAATGGTTTTCATGCTTTGATGTGCAAATGTTTTATTTACATTCATCAGAGATTAAACAAAAACTATTATGTTAACCATTGAATATCTTAGAAAGCTTCTTGCTTCTTTTCAGTAAACTTAAATCTATACTTAGATTTAAATCTAGATAAGATGTTTTCCTTCACCTTACCAGTGTTCTCTGCTTACTCTGCTCCTGTGATCATGTAATATAAATATTCTCTAACTCTGTTCCCATACCTTCATGGAATAATAGCATACTACTATGAGAATTAAGCAAAATTCTTCCCTTGCAAGCCTTCTCATCAACTACCACTAGTTAATTTTAACTAAGACAAGTAACAGTGGGATTTGTTTATATTAATGGTGTTTATTTCCAAATAGTAAGTGGTTTCCTCAACTAGCTTTAATATCCATGACACACAGGGCCTCCCATAGCTTTGGACCTCTTTCTCCTCTGGCCTCTGGGAGAACTTGTACAATGGCTTGAAATATCAAGACTAAAAAAGAGAATCATATTCAGCACCATATATTTTAAATTAATCTTTCCCAAAGTATAGTTCATGAATCATAGCCATCAGAATCACCTAGATTAGTGTCAGATTGTAGATTCTTTGGAGTCATGCCAAAATAATAAATCATATTCTCTGAAAGAACCAAGAAAACAAAAATTTAACAAATCCTACTGCTTTAGTCCTCTAAACCACTATTTAATATGTAGCAATTAGCAAATATATCTAAACATTAAATCTTTTTTCTCTCAAGAATTAGTTATCCACAGAAAAATAACCTTCTATAATTATAGATGAAACTATCATTTCTTTAGAATATATCTGACTCTCTTATGCCTCAGGGCTTGCTTATGGTAGAGCTTCAGTCAATGCCAATTGAGCTAAACTAAGTCAAATCAAGGAAAGAGTCTGTTAATGAGTCAACTAGAATCTACTCCTGTGACCTTAAGCATTTTAATTATTTTCTCTTCATTTTACTTTCTTCCCAAGAAATTGTCTATGGAAAAATGGATACCTTAAAGTCCTATTTCTATTTACAATGTGAAAATTATATTTAGATGATATTCACATAAATGTTTTTAAATGCATTTAGAATAACCATTGCTTGAGAGATTAGTAGGAGACTGGCAGTGTTAAGAAAGAGACTTAAGTCTCTTAGTTATGAATTCTGTTATTTAAGTCTCTTAACATAATTAAGTATTCTGTTATGGCCATGTCACATTATTTCAATTTTGAACCAAATGCGCAGATCTTATTTCATGATCATGAAAGATGAAATTTTGTGAAGTATATTCACATCTCTATTTTATTTTAGAGTATCATTTTTCAGAATAAAACATTAAAGATTTTATTTATTTATTTATTTGAGACAGAGAAAAAGAGAGTGTGAGCAGGAGGTAGGGCAAATAAAAAGGTGAAGGAGAGAGAGAGAATCTTAAGCAGGCTCCACACCTAGCTCAGAGCCCAACGCAGTGCTCCATCCCAGGAACCTGAGATCATGACCAGAGCCAAAACCAAGATTTGGATACCTAACCTACTGAGCCACCCAGGTGCCCCCATAATAAATCTTAAACCAAAATTTAAATTCAAGATTTCTGACACTAGCCATGTGACCTTCATAAATTCTCTAAAACTTGTTAAGTTTTGGGTTCCTCCTGTATAGAAGGAGGATAAAATGGCCTGGAAAAGTTCCTCAAAGCCACACAATGAGTAAGGACGCATCATTCAACCACTTAAAATCCTTGGATCCTCCCTCAAAGGAAGGAAAATAAAACCATTTAATTTCACAGGAAACTGAGTTAATATCGAATTTATGACTGGCTCTATGATTTTAATAACTCTTTTTCTACTTCACACTGCCTTCCTAATGTTTAGCTATCTCCAGTATTCTCCAAAAATACCAAATTTGCCAAAAAAAAAAATCATCTTAATTAAATGAGAATGTTATGCTTTCACCTGAACATGATATTTCTCTAAAAGGTGAATAAGGTCTAGAAGATGGAATAAATTGGTCTTTATGATAAATTTAGGTATTCTGTTCATGGATCATTAATTCATTAGCATACCATAAGTGGATATAATTTTGATTTTATACCTATACTTTTAAATTTATAATAAGTACATATACATTTAAGGAAAACAAAAATATCACAATTCTAAAAATCAAGTTGCCTTCAAATCTCCATATTGTCGCATCACTGGCTGTCAAGGATGCCACATCCTGCTACTTTCGAAACCTATTATAAACAATGTCTTTTAAAAAAATCGAGAAATAATGTTATTTTCCTAGAAACCAAAGAGTCTTGAGTCCCATCTTTTGGTGAAGGCTGCCTCTCTGTGGCAGGATACAATGTGTCATGTTCTCGAAGGACTTGTTCTCTCTTACTTTGTTTTTTTAACTGGTAGAAAAGATCTGTATAATATTCAAAAATACATAGATTTAAATACAATATTTTTACTATTTCTTTCAGAATGTTTTGGCTTCATATTTGGAAAGGTCTTGTACCCGGAGGAACTGCCTCACTCACCTAGAAAAGCATGTATAACATGGGATGAAAAGAGTATTCATGCAAGTAACAGAAATCAAGTAAAATAGGATTGCTCAAATAGAATGGTCATGTTTGCTGTCTTCTTTGAAAGCTAAACTCATTATTCACTTTACACGGAGTGACCTCTGCTGGTCAGAAAGACACACTTATTAATAGATAACGAACCTACCAGAAAGCAGCTGTTATCTTAATTTCCTAAAGGAATTACTTAAAAATACTAAGTGTACTATGATACAGGAAAATATCCTATTTCAAACACTTAAAGTCAAGTAGCTGAATATCAAGTGGATATCTTTTAAAAGCCCTGATTTAATTGTTCTTTCCTCACTAATGTCTACTGTTAGCTGTAATGAAAGCATGCTTAAAAGGCCTTCTTATTATATTTAGGAAGGACATATGTTCTCTAATGATTTTTTTTGAAGACTTGGTACTTTTAACCATATGATGACTGAAAAATTAGCATCTGTACATTTTTTTAACTGAAAGGAAAAAATCTCTCTAGATCATAAGCATGCAACTTGTTATGTTTCAAAAACAAAGGATTTATTTAATGAAGCAATATTGTCACAGAAGTGGCATTTACCTTATCTAGGATGGAACATACCCCCTCATCAGAAACAGTAAAAACTAATTAGAAGAAGATACCCAGAGGGCCAGAGTAAACATTTCAATAACCAATATCAAGCTGTTTTGTTGTTTTTGTTTGAGCCATAGGTATACCAAAAATCATCACTGAGAAAGTTGTGCAGATTCTTTTTTATTATTTTAATAGAGGTCTAAACCTTTGAGATGAAGTATACCAATAAAAACACCAAATAAAGTTCCTGCAAAAATTTTTGGTCAAGAAAATTGTTATAATTCCTCATTGCTAATTATTGCAATATCCCCTTCCCCTCTTTTTTTTTTAAATCTGTTTAACAATGTCCAGAGGGAGAAAAAGAAACATATTTGGTCTCTGCTTCTGCAAATACTGAAATCTATTTATATGCAAATAAGCTATCCATTATTAGTATGAGAAGAGACTTGTGCATAAAGGGAGAAATAAATTATCACTAGAAACCATTAATGAAATCTATTTCAAAACATAACATTTTACAAGAGCCCTCATTCATGTAATATTTGTTTAAGCCTCGAGGGGAAATAGTGAGTTGTACACTTAGATGAAACCTGATACTACATTATTTCCCATGCCAATTTGTTTCGTAAAATGCATTTATTCTTTCCTTTGAAATGATTTGGTAATTGTAACTCCAATGAGTCCTTTTAAGAGAACTTTATCATTGAAGTCAGAGTCCTGTGTTTTTGTCATATAATTGCCAGACTTTTTAGGGGAGTTTATTTTTGCTCTGTTGCAATAATTACTATTCCCTGAGGTTTAAAAACATTAACATTCATTTTCATACTCTTATGGTAGTAACATAAAAATAAATGAGTTTGAAGAAGAAGGAATATGAGTCTTTCTGGAATAAGTTGAATTTCTTTAGAGAAGAATAAAATAAGCACTAATCAATACAGACTATAAAATAATTTCATATGCTTTGCCCATTTTTCTCTTTGGGTTTCTTGTTTTGTTTATTTTTTACAAAAACTTTAGTGTGTTTATCAACTCCTTCAAAAAGTCCAACTAGAATATGAAGTGGTATTGTCTTCTTAGTTAATTCCTAGCAACTCTATTCCTTTTGGAAGTTGTACTTATTTTTATTACTGGATATTAGAAAACAATGAAGCAAAATA